>NW_024043372.1:32576185-33776185 GCF_014851395.1 Micropterus salmoides
AGGATGGGGGATGGGAAGAGACAAAAGTTTGCGGTCTGTTGCTTCGATACTGAACAGGAAGGGAGTGATGAACAATGTGGAGCAAAGTGTGTAGCAATCACCTGCTCAATTCACGGGTCCCTGGTTTTCCCTTGTGGAACGTGTGTGTGGCTAATAATTAGAAACCGCAGCCATTGCATCAGCCCATCCCTCTGTCCATAGAGCTCAGCAAGATCACAGTGAGGCACTAAAGCTGGAACACAAAAGCTATGATTTATCCTACTAAAATAAGGCTAAGTGGATCTTGTTTTAAGTAGGGTTCAATTCACACTTCTAAATTTGTGTAATAAAGAAACAGAAATACCCCATTAGCCCCTGGCACATTATAAGCGAGCTGCACTACCTGAGCAGTGTCCTGAGGCAGTTTCCAACCCGTCAGAAAGAGGTGCGTTAGTTCACACGCACCCAAGTGGCAAGAGTGATAATTAGGGTGTTTAAGAGGGGGCGGGAGAGGTGGCATGCTTTCTCACATCAAAGGCAGCACTTGTCAGGAATCCTGGCCAAATATTTTGAATGCTGTCAATGCAGAAGAGGAAACTCCAGTTAAGACGCTCTTATTACTCTTCAGAAGGCGCGCTTCATTTCAACAGCAGTGACGGGAGGCTCTACACAAAATAGCTTTAGAGACATTTTTTTGGAAAATTGCAAGGTTGCCTAGTTGCCAGTTGGGTCAACTTTTAACAAGGAGCAGTAATGAGTTGAGACGCCACAGGCGTTGTGGAAGTCTCAGACTTTCTCATTAATTTACACTTTTGGTCCGTGAAATGGTTATTAAGTGTCTGCTGGCCATGCACCAGTATAAAGGTGCAATTGTCCTCTTGAGCACAGTTTACGTTGTTTGTTATGTTTGCCAAAAAATAAATTTGAGAATCGGTGTGAGATGGCGGGAGACGCTTTGGTCTGATTTGAATAAGTTGGGAAATTATTACTTAGTTCAAGCACATCAAATGTTTTTGAGCATGGTGGCTTGCTGTGTGGTATTTAACTGTTGGGTGTAAATTAATTTGCACCTTCCTACAAAGTGTCCTTAAAGTGCTGTAAAAAGCCGAAAAAACTCAAGGTTGTTGTGTGTACATAATCTGAATTTACACGGTAAGAGTGGAGTTGGCTTGGATCCAGACGGCTCTATCGGAGAGGGGCTGTGGTTCTCTCTCTTATCTTAATCTAGTAAAACTTTCTCACAGTGATTTCCTGTATATGCAGGATAAGGAAAAGCCTAATATAGGGGCAATCACTGAGCTCACAATCATGAAGATCGAGATTAAAGAGCCCTCTTCAGCATATGCACAAGTGTGTGGCCAGCGGATGGCTGAACTGGCACCTGCACTGATATCTTTTTAGCAGAATCACTTCTAATCAGCCACTCTCTCTCTCGCCTTCCTTCACTCCCAGCAGCTCCTTTCAACACAACTTGTCTTCATGTCAAACATTTACATGAGTTATTTGGGTTTGTGTAAGCTGCACGCTTCGATGCTAGTAGAGAAGTGACACACTTGTAAAAGAATGCCTGTGTGATTACTGGAGATTGGGTATGAGGTTAGCTGTGCTGCTAAATGAAAAGGAACGATAACAGCATGTGAACGCAGCAGCTGCTCGCCTCGGCTTAGTCGCTCTGTGGGACGGAGGATAATAAAATCGGTCAGAGGTTCGGCCACTGTGTCACATCAGATAGGACGCGTCATTCAGCAGATAACAAATATGCAAAGGCATAGAATCCAGAGATATGATCTGACCCACTGGTAATGCTAAAGGGCCTGGCCCACAAAGGAATGGTAATCTTTTATGATGTGCTCTCACTCAGCGACGTGGTCAAGCTTCGCTGAATCCTCTGTCTGTGTGTGTGTGTGTATGTCTGCATCTTGGAGGAGAGACGGGCTCTGCAGCTTGCTGCCAGGAGAGAAAACACAGACATAACAGCATGTCTGTGCAAACACCTGTCCCATACAAACAAAGCGTCAACACATGCAACTTCGCTGGCCCCATCCACACTACGCCGTTTTTGTTTTAAAGAGGAGACCTTTTGCTAAGTTTGCACCTCCTGTCCAGACTAAAATGGCAAAAAACTTAAACAGAGAAGTTTGAAAATGCTGCCAACCCTGTTTTTCGTTTTAAAACTCCGGGTAGCGTTTTAGTGCAGACGGGCAAAAACTTTTAAAACAA
Source organism: Micropterus salmoides (assembly GCF_014851395.1). Taxonomy (NCBI): domain Eukaryota; kingdom Metazoa; phylum Chordata; class Actinopteri; order Centrarchiformes; family Centrarchidae; genus Micropterus; species Micropterus salmoides. The sequence continues at coordinate 32,578,385 of NW_024043372.1, forward strand.
TTACGCAGATGCTCACATTTGGCTCTCTGATTGGGTCTTATAAGTCATGCAAAGTAGAAACACAATGCTACTGACAGAGTTTTTGCGACACTTGCGACGACTTCCAGCCTGTTTTCCGCCGCCATACTCCAGTGTTACATTCAGTAACAGTCCCAGCTCATTATTGGTCAATACAAAAAAAAATCTGTCTGTAGTACTGTTGTACTTTATTCTTTCGCCAAATCTTCTGTAACTACAGAACAGACCATCGGCTTCATGTTTACACCGTCACTAGATGTGCGTTTTCAGTCGTTTTGATACACAGCTAAAACGCTGGTATGTGTGGACGGGGCCCAACTTCAAACTTTGTGGAACTAACCAGTCCCGATATGACAGCGCTACTTTTCACAGTAATTGCAAAACTGAAAACACAGTTTAAAAATATGTGATTATCATTACTAGTCCTGATTATCCATCTCAGTTTCACACTACTCTACAACTCACTTCATTACACATTATTGATCCTGGGCATTTTATAGAGTACACTGTGGGGCTGCTCGATTATGACAAAATTAGTAATCTCGATTATTTTGGTCAATATTGAAATCACGATAATTTAACATGATAACTCAATGACCTTGGAAAGATCATGCATTTATTGAACTTCTAAAACTGAATGCTTCATTTATAAAGTATATCTTCTTCTTAAAATTATTATATATGCATTGCCCTAAAAATTCCATATAGCCCATGAAATAAGAGATAGTATTCCAACATTATTAACTTTAAACAGCAAAATGGTGACAGCCACGCAGTCTTTGCCTAGGTTGACTGCTTGAGGGAGGGGCAGGGGCGATGGGCCGCTACTACTACTGATGTCACCAACTACTCGAGTTTGCGACAACTACATGACCCAACGTTACATTATACATAACACTGAAATCCAACCTTTAATTTATGCAGTGTAAAATTCCGTAGGCTTAAGCTAATAATGGTGACTAACAAGTCATTGCAGTTGTAACCCCCCATCATCTTGGCTTGAGCAGAACTAAACATGCCAAAGCCTGGCTGAGAGGGAGTTTGTGCTTTTAGGGAGGGGTAGAAGCCACGGCTGTAAAGGAAAGGGTTTCGTTGGACTTGTAACAAAACGAGAGCATCATTGCGAAACGGAATGTGTCACTGTCTTGTTTTCATAATCGTTGGAAGCCAAAATCGTAACTGAAAATAAAACTGGATTAATGGCACAGCCCTAGTACATTGCAACATAACTTATTTTTCTTTTCCCACAGAAAAAAGGGACCATGATGAAGCTAAAATGGGGTGTTGCTCTTTAAGGAATATAAAATAATTTCATTCTATATTTTGAACAAAAAATGCATACTTTTATAATTTAAGTGCAGCCTTTCTGAGTGACAGCATTTTTCAAATTTACTCCTTAACCGTATTGATCATTTTCAGTGCAGTTACTAACATGAATGGCAGGGGTATGGCAAGCACTTTAGTTGAAGCATACTGACGCCTTTGATGAAACACTGCACAGACTCATCGGCCATCTTGTTTAAACCAAAGCATGGCAGATGGTGTTCCACACTTGGGTATGGACACTAAAAGACGTTTTCCAGTTTAAACTTTGCAAGACTCCGTCATTAAGGTTTTCTGCTTTGTTGTCTGGTTTAACCATCATTATGGTGCTTTTTTTTGTCTATTCAAAGGCTGCAATTTGTCTACTGGAGGGACACCTGATGCCACATCATGAAATGTATCACCAAAACAGCATTATGATAAACATGATCAAATGTTTATCATAATATATCTCACACAGCATCAGATTGTATTTTAGAATAGAAGACAGCATAGACTCCCTGCTGGGCTTTACCAGCTGTTAAACCACAATAAAGTGAAGCAACTTGGCTATTCGTGGCATGTTGTTTGTGTTCTGTTGCTGTGAGCTCCCTCACTACGGAAAAGGTGTGACCCTCTCTTGTCTGAACACATGCTGAATGTGATCCGTCATAATATGCACAAAGAGCGCTCCCATATCACACATCATTAACCGCGACTCCTGACCTCAGAGTATCCAGGAGTTGCACCACGATGCTCTGTGAGACGTGACACCTTACTGTTTACAAACGTCGCCACCTTGTTACCACCGCACCTCCCGCGCCCCCCGCATCCCGCCACTCCCCTGCTGACCTGGGGGGCTCACCCGCTCTATAATTAGGAGCCACTGTAGTGCCCCGCCCCTACTCTGTCCAACCCCCCCCCCCCCCGCTAATGGCACCAATTTGTATTCACTGTCAGCTCTGATGAGCTCTCATGCGGAGAGATGGCCTTATCACAGGGCCTCTGGCTCACATCACCTAAGCCCCTCTCCTGCCGCCTGCCAAACCCAGCCTGTTGATGGACAGGCAGGGAGGGTGAGCGGGTGGGGAGGTGGGTGTAGGGGGGAGGTGCACATTTGTCTCCATTTTCATGTAAACTCTTGTAACAGCAGACAGATGTGCTCTGGTACAGAATCGGTTGAATAACACAAACAAGATTGCATGAGGGATCTATGACCAAAACTGAAATCACATATACCATTTCTGTCTCTTCTTCTTTTATCTTTCCCTTGTTTAGACCTCAAACTAGTACCCTTAATAATACACAACAATGTGCACTGTTGGAACCCACGATCTCTCTCCAAACAAATGAGCACCTTCCTCCCTCAATCTAGCAGCAACACATAAAGGTGGAGATCAAGCAGAGAAGGATGTGAAATGTGGAGAACTAGCAGGGAAGGAGATCCTCCCATGAGAGTCTCGATCTGATCGTGCACATCTGCACAAACATGACTCTGTTTTAACTGACGTCTTTTATTAACAGTCTACAGCTCAACAGTGACACATCTCGCCCTATTCCCATTCCGCATGTCAATTCCGGAAATCTTTCTGAAACCTCTGCATACCGACTGTGCTTGGGAAGCAAATTGCATTGTTCAGTCACAGGAGACTCTACCAAAAGGTTACTGGTTGCCATCATCTCAAGCAATCCCAGCTCTTTAGATTATTTTAAATGTTACAAATGCCCTAACCTGCTCTGGATGGGATAAAAACCTGCTTTTGCAAGTGCTGGCCAACAGGGCTGCTGCAGCCTGGTCCAGGAGACGTGAGGAGGTCAGAGGTCGATGGGCAGCAGTGGCAGTGCTTTATGTTCTGGTTTAATCTGGGATTAGCTCAGGGTCAGGGTTATCTCTCCTCAGCCTGAGGGGAATCAGGAAACAGGGATTGCCTGGGGTAAAGTGGCATTACTGGATGGCCTGTCCAGAATCGCAATGAGCCTGTGTTCAACAGGAGTAATATAAAGAAAAGAAAAAGGGAGAGAGAGAGAGAGAGCAAGTATGTCAAGCATGACTCAGTGTGCTCTGGGTTGTAACCTCTCTGCCATCGGCTGAGTCCTGAGATCCAGCTCAGCGGAGATCCGCATGCACTAAGACTGTGAATTACTACACCCCATGAACCAATGAATCACTGGTATATGGCATCTGGCTTGCCACAGTTATGTGCATACTTTCTGGTTTCCTGAGTACATTTAGCATGGTTAATTCATTTTAATGCTGATATAGGACAGATGCCAGAGGAGGTAACAGGCAAGCATGCACTCAAGTGTTCGTATCAAAGGAACAAAGTAATAGCACTGCAGAATTATCAGAATAACATTGCGGGAGATGCCACAAAGACTTAAACATACAGCCCTGAGTGGAAGAGCCCTGTTACCTTTAGCCTCCCTTATCTTAACTTGGCATCTCAGCTTCATGATGTCTGTCTATAATCCCCATATACACTCAGACGCAGAGACACACTCTAACGTCTCTAGCTCTGCTGTATGGTTCCAGAGGGTGTCTCCACCTGGGAGCTGTGTCAGCCATGAGACCAGAACAACCTTGTTGTAATGAAGATGGATCTCTCTCTCAGTCTCGCGCTCTGTCTGTAAAATGTTAAAGCTAGTGAAAATGGAGAGGTCTTAAACTCTATGGGAATGTTAAAAGAAACAAAATACAGAAACCCTGCTGTGCTTAACCAAAAACAGAACTAGAAATCATATAGGAAACCGTCTGAAAGATTATTTAAGGACAGTAGCCTATTAAATCTGTACGAACGCACTGTCCCACAGCACAGCCTCTTAATTAAATGTTTCATTCAAACTTTGCAGCAACAAAGTCAGTTTTAAACAGCTGAATCTATAGTGGATCTGTCATTTTTGTAAGAATCTGCTCAGGGGTTTCCATGGAAAAATATTAACTTTTCATTATGAACGACACTGTCTCACATAAACATTATTCATTGTTGATCTTTGTGATATTTCTGGTGTGACAGAGAATATCTTATGCTAATGTAAACTGCCAGACATGACAAATTGCATCAAAGGGCATGAAAAAGACAGGTTTAAGATGCCAATGGCTGACTTCCAGCTGAGGTTTTCAATTTTCTTTTTTTATTATTCATTTCATGTAGACTGTTTTCCATGCAGTGCTCTGGTAAAGCAAATCTGCATCCTCTGCAGTCCAAGTAGTTTCCATCCAAAGAAAGAAAGTAACGGTTTAATTTGTATCAATGGAGCAACATCTTCTCCTTGAAAGCAGTGAATTCAAAGAAAAAGGCTTTCTTGGCAGCTTGAATCCACGATTGAGAAAACTATGTCAGGAAACGCAGAAAAATGTCTCAATGCGCCAATACATCTCTGTGTCTCTCAGGTGCATCCTGACAGGCCAGTGGAAGATTTACAATTGAACAGACACAGGATATAGCAACCTAATGCATGTGACACCAGTGACCCACTATCATGCCCTGTGGTTATGAATGCCTTATTTGTTGGAGCAGCATGGGGTCACATTGTGGGAGGCCAGTTGTTCCAACCCCTTCCTGAGAATGACAAGAAGGCAGGACAGATTGTGACAGCAGCCATTGTGGCTCTGCTCCAGGTCTCTTCCTCCCACCAGGCTCCCACTGCTCCTGAGTAAGTGCACGCGGTGCCACCTCAGCGCTTATCTTCCTGTTCCTTAGGGGGCTGGACGAAGGAGAAGTTGGGTGTAGGGGCAGGAAAGCTTTTACCATTTTATTTGCAACGTAGAGTTTCTCTAGCTTATCATCATTCATACTTGCAAAGAGGCAGATGTCGTTGATGGACACAGGAGACTGATGGGACAGCCCTCTCGCTCATCCCTTCTTTGAACAGAAGCAGGCGATCAATTGAGTTCCGATGCACCCCTGATTCCCAGGCCTTGGGGACAGGAAGTGGGATTAGAAGACAAATCCCATTTTTCCACGAGTATGTCAGCAGCCCCATCGCATTTTGCCTCATCACTTACTTTCTCTATTCAAAGGGCACTCATCTGAAATGAAGGTGATTAGCCTTTTATAAACAGCTTTGTGTTTTCCGGTGCCACTGCCTCACTGTCCCTGTCAGCCAGGGGAAGCCCAAAATGGCCTGCATCTCCAACACATGCTCCCATGGGAATGGAGTGTCACAGGGCTAAAGCTGTCTGTTTGCTTCTTCAGAAGTGCTTGTCGGATGGTTGAACACACCTTCATACTGGGGGGAAAGGGGCTGTGTCCGACAATGTCTGTGACTTTCCGAAACTGACAATCCGACATTCACACCCACTCTCACTCTCTCAAGCTCTCTTTTTTCAATTTTCTTGTGAACAACCAAGTGCCACACTATTAATGCCTTTCCGAACTGCTATAAACACACTTCATTTCCGACAGTTCTGCTCAGCATAATCCCACCATAACCCCTTCTGAACCAGCACAGTTCTGCAGCCACAAAAGGAGACCCGTTTGGAGGTTACAAGACAGAGCAAAAGCCACTGGTTCCATCGTGCTGTCTAATACTATAAGCCTGCTGTACATAAACCACGGTAGTTTTAAAGGGCCTTCTAAGGCTCTGCGCACTTATCCTGTTTCTGAGTCAGAACGAGATAATAGGTTCCCTTAAGATGTGAGGAATCAATCTGGTGGGAGAGGCCGTCCCCAACTAACCAATTTATGTTTTCTTTGTCTTTTTAGTGGTTTTATTTTGGTTGATTTGGACATTGCTTAAAATTAGAGTTTTGGATCATTTGCATTTTAATACTTGCATGTTGTCCAGACCCCTAACCCTAGATCATGTTTAGAGATGGCAACTGTCCATTTCATTTCTTCTACAAAACAAATGTGCACTTTATGAGGGCATTATATCATTTAAATTCAGTCTTCACCTAGACAGTTCTTCTGGAATTTATCTGTGTTTAGACTTTTATTTTGGTGGACCACACTCTACGCCCATGTAAGGTGGTGTTAAGGAGATAGTGGCGGGGGGGGGTCGGCGGTTGCAGGGTCAGCGAGTTTACCAAGCCGATTTAGCCATCCCAGTTCGTCACTGGTAATCTCCCTGCAGCTAACAGGGTGATAAAATCAGCCCGATAACTGCAGGAGATGGATAAAGAGAGAAGTAGACAGAGTGGGTGAGAGAGAGATGTGTGTGCATGCCTTCTTAGACCTCATCCCTCTGTCACTCACACACACGAACAGATAATATGCATAGTATGAACACACACACACACACACAAGTTAAGTACCTCGCACACAACAAGTGTGACTCGTGATGGTTTAGAAATGCGGCAGCTGGAGAAATTTAAACACATTGTAACCATGAGATGCAGCAATGTGGTAATGGATACAAATTGAAAGTGGTCATTGTAGCAGTTCCTCTACACATGCAAAACCAGCAAGCAAATTTAGTAGAAATGAAGTCCAGATGGAAGGCACAGAACAGGCGAAAGAAAGAAGCGTGTGAAAGGTTCACATTGGTTCCTCTGAGGTGGAATATGGAGGTGTTTGCTTTGGCAGTGTTGACCAAAACCTCAGCCCTTGGAGAGAAAAAGAGAGACACGCAGCCAAAGCATCCTCATTCTCTTCCTTCAAACCCCCTCACTACGGCCTCTTTTTCCCTCACCATAAACACTTAATTTCTTTCCGAACTCAACGCAATATGCTTTCTAAATCAGGGGAGGCTTCTCCTTTTTTCTCACATTCCCAGCCAAACAGAATTAATCTGAAGAGGTGGGACCTTTATGAACCAAACACTGCTACGTGTCTGCTCCAGGAGCAATACAGTCGGCGAACTTGATAGGTCTTACCTTTCGCTGACAGCCCGGCAGGACCTCATTTAGTCACTAGCTTTTATTTGAACACATTGAAAGGAAATGTGCTTGTCAGAATGTATTTAGTGACTTCAGGTGCAGGCAGGTTAAACAGTGATGTGTAATACCTTTTGAGGGTGAAATGCCACTCCACAGGTTGCCTTGGCTGTGCTCTAACCACAGGGCTATACATATTCTTTTCAACAATGTATATATATTACAGGAATCAAATGGCTCTCAAAGGTGTAATGTACTCATTCTGACAGAATTTAACGGCGCAAAAACCAGCCCCCTCCTCACCAGAAAAACAGCCGTAGGCTATAAGTTGATTATGCAGCAACTTATTACGGACGATATTTACTTTTATTTATTTATGGCCAAGGAAGAAGTCAGGTGATATATTATAAATAGCGATAAAGTCCGTGTAAGAAGGTGGATGGATGGGCCACGTAACTTATGTAATGTACTTCTTTTAACGCTTGTTGCCTAAACCTAGCCAACACGTTTAACGTCATGTGACATATTTAAGGTCCGGTACACCTGTTGCTGAACTGGACAGTCATATATGTCGTTTTGGGACAAAAACAGCACTGTGGTTGTGTCCCAGTTCAATTAGCTGTAGCTGTAATGGCTGACTGAAACTGCACATTATGTCTAGCCTCGTGCAGATATGCTAATGGCACAAAGATCGATTTTCCCCGTTTCTCCTTTCAGCTGTGCTCTGTCCTGCTCTTGGAGCTGAAGTAACACTGTGATCAAAAGTAATTCTCTCAGCTCGACCTTTCTCTGGTACATCAAAATCTGAAGAGACCATACAAACTCTCTTTCTCACTCATCATCACTCGATTGCCCTGCAGCTATTCTAAACTCTCAAATTGGCAAAGTGACCTTGATAAGAGACAAAACAACTGTCAATCATTGATTACCAGGACTTTTTACACATTCACTTAAGGGCTCCCCTTTCAAGTTTGATCAATATCAGCCAAAAAGTAGTCAGAGAGTAACACATAGGAGTGGCTATTAAGGGAGCATTGTCCCTCAGGGAAGACGGGCAGCCTATGCAGGAGAATGGGGTAGGGGAGGGGTCTCATTACACACAGCCCATCAAACTGTACCAACAAATTTCTAAAATAAAGAGACATTTAATCTAAGTGTTTCCTGCATCTATCTCTGCCAACACAGAGACACAACAGTCCAGCATGTAAGGATAATGTTGTTGGTCACGCATATGATGACCACAAACAAATGTCCACGCCCTCAGTTGACGTCGCTGTTAAGAGCACATACCAAATTTTTTATTCATTATGAGCCATTATGAGAGGTTAACAACGTTATCTACCTGCTGTGAAAAGCTTGTCACCACCAAACATTGTACCGAAGTTAGACCCCGACAAAGCCACAGTATACAGAGTCTAATTTCTGCAGTTTTGTCCATCATTTCTAATGGTTATGATGCCATTGTATTCATTAGTTTATTGCAGTAATTTGGGAATGCAGCAAAAAGAAGTCCAAAACGGGCAACATACCCAAGCAATCAGACAATGAGAAAGGTTGGAAACAAATCTGTTTATCTGTGCAGTGAGAGATTATTATCAGTATTCTTAGTATGCACTTAAGTTGTAATCAACCAGAATTATCCTTTAAAAGCTTTTAACAGTGAGCTCAGTCGGATAAAAACACCTGTGAAGTATCAATGTTTAGTTTTCTTCCCAATAGAAGCTAAATCCTTTTTTCACATGACCTGAGACCACGTAAGAAGAGAGCCAAGCCGTTCGTTTAACCACTGCATTCCACAGAAAAGCAGAATCCTTAACAGGGAATTTATGTAAACCACGTCAAAGTAATAAACCTAGTGGCTGCAGAAAAGTGTCAGGTGAAAATGTTGATGCCCTGTCTCCTAATTCCTGGATAGCATATTTGACATGGAATCAACGGTTAATCCAGAGAAAAGCAGGTTGGTGGCGGCTGAGGGATAGCTAGGTTGTATTGCCGCTAAGCCACGACTATGATCATCCCACTCTGGCAGCATTTGCGGCACTCCCCCTAATGACTCATTGATCTGAGCTTCTCAATCCCTGCCTGCTTTATCTGAGCTAATGGGACGGCATGATGGTCTGTCACAGTTGGCAATCTCCCAGAGAGACTGAGTGCACTTAGAGGTCAGTGCTCCAGTAGTGCACTACAACCAGGTGTAAAAAAAAATTTTTATATATCTTTCTGTACAAACTGGCCCTCCCTATTTGGCAGGTCCACACTCCCTCTAACAACTAGGACTTCCTTTTATCATTTCAATAACAAACTCGCACTCCACGATTCTTCTGGGTGCATGATAGCCTTGCTTTGACCCCATACATTTGAAGCTTGCAAAGGGACTCCCCTACACAAACCCATGAAAGGCTGCCAAATCCAGTCATTTATAACCTTTGAGGCTGGCATGACAGCGGGACGCAGCAAGCAGGAAGGGAGGAGAGAGCCTATGGGAGGAGAAGAAATGAAACGTCTAAATGGAGCTAACATGTTCACTGTACTACAATACATGTCCCTCAGCAGACTCACTTTGCTTGCTTTCCCTATTGGCCAGTGCTACTGAGAGCACTGGTAGAAAGTATTTTTGTCAGAGAACCAGGGCTACAAACATTGCAAACTATATGATGTGTATTTTCAGTACTATATTCCTTCAGGGTCACTGGACTGAGAGGAAGAGTAGGGTAGCCCCAGCATGCATTGCCTTCAAAAAACACTCCTGTGGTGCATCTACTCTGTGCACAGAAACTCTTAATTTAATCACATTCCTCTGCATCCATCCACTGGTCACAATATAAATCCCATACGACGCAGGGTCAGCAGAGGGTCTACATGAAAAAAAGAACACTTTTAGAAAAGAAGAGTTAATCACCCCCCCCTTGCCCCACAGCTGCTCATCTCTGTCTCCCCATCATCATCCCTCTTCCTTATTAACCCAGAGGAAGCCTGTCTCTCTCGACTCAGTCGTGCCTGAGGTGACATCCACACATGGCAGCAGACATACAGACAGCTTGACAGCTGTGGAAATATAGTGAGGTTTGGCAAAAATCAAAACTCGGCCTCCCTGCGAGATTTTAATGACTAGTCCGTCTTTCCCCACATGGGTTTAGCGAGACACACCTAACAGCTCTGACGTTTGACTGACAGGCAGGATATCCTACTCTGTGACCCTGTAGCCCTCCTCTTGAGCAGTTTTGGCAGTTGGTAATGAGCTACAGGAGAGGCCGGAAGTATAGATTGCAAAGTGGCTAAAATACAGCTTTGTTCAGAGTGAATTCCTAGATGGCAAAGACAAGGAACCAGCAAGGGGGAGGCATCTCAGGCCCAAAAGTTTTTTCAGTATGTGGCAAGTGTAACTGAGATAATTGCAGTCATTTCTACTTTATCCCAGTTTGAGGCAATGTTCTGCTTTGACTGACCTTGAGGGCTCCTCTTTGGAGGTAAGACCTTAGTGGGTGTTCAGACCAAACATAGCGTGGCGTTAAAAGACTCGAAGGTTGTGTTGCTACAGGTACGGGGAAGATATAATTTAGGAAGTTCAGTTTGAGTGATAGATCCATGAGTTTGAAGGCTTATCAGTCGACAAAACACTATACAGTGGTTTATATTTATTAAGAATAATCTTATAACCATGGATAATTATCAGACATGGTGGCATTCATTTTATTCTCCTTCTTAGCTATCATGGGGTTAATGGTAGAATATGCCAGGAATGTGTGCTTGTACGTATTTAACTAACCAATGCAGTGTGTTGGCGGTGTACGGTGCATTGTGTTTTTTGGTGGATGGATCTTGCATTCTTTTGCCGGGACCTCTCCTGTGTCGTGCTGCAATTATATTACTCATTCTTTCATTCATTTAGCGGCGGTGACTTGTTTAAATACTGGATAAAAGAATATTCTATGCAGTTGTATTTATGTTGTTTCATTCATTGTGATAGAGTATGGTGATCGCAGGTTTTCTGGCTTTGCTGGATGTGTCTCGCTGAAAAGGGAAGATAAGTAGACGTATTTAAGCTTTATGTTTTCTTCATTCTCAAAAATGTCTACAACTACAGCTGGAGCCCTGTGACATTTTAAGGAGCTACTGCATAGCCTTTGGTGTAGCTACGGCCACAAGTACTTGCGGTGGCTCAAGAAGAAAAAACACAGTTTTAGGCTCTATTAAGTACAGAAGACCCAGTGAATTCCACCGTGGAGGAACCTGCCACGTTCTCACACTCTTTCATGGCCCTGCAGCACTCAGCAATTAACTGCCAATTTGGTATGAAACCCGCCATGGGTCAAGTTCTTCTTGTCCCAAAAGACAACATTAATAGATATAAACGTAGCTCCAATGTGTAAGCAGTTAATATGGCATGTTATCATTGGCCCCGTTGATGCACAGTAGATACACACACACAGCCATGGCAATGACCTCCAAATCATTTTCACAAGCAGGCTTGAAGTTAGATTGTAAAGGTGACTGCCACACACTTTCATTGTGTTTAAGTGACTTAATAAATTAATTTCATTATTCATTTGCTAAGAATTGCTCCACATCCACACTCCCTAAATCACAGAACTCCCAGCTAAACTTCATCCACTTTGCATTTATATCTTGATAAAGGTGCCTCGGAGTAACTGCTATCTCAGAATAATCTGATTTGGACAGGAAAACACCCCTAATGCTTGTGTTTGGCTGCTCACCACTGTAACTCTCCAGCAACCCCAACCGCTTTTTCTCACTTTCTCTGCATGAGCACTGCAGGCAATGCACAGATGTGAACAAGACAAAGCCTCTTGCGATCCTCCCGGCCCTCGCCCCGCCTGCATGATGTTTCTGAAAAAATATTTTAATTGACACAGCAATTAAGCAAGACAAGTCAAAACAGAGCTCTGGTGGAACCTCTGTGTGAGGAGAGAGCAATCTGCTTCCCCAGGCAAGTTTATCTTGGGAATGTCATCAGAGAAGTATGGCTTGTATCTCAGCCAGCGAGAGTTCACTGCAATGAAAATATCTGGGAATAATGTGTGATTAACTGCAGTACATCACAAGTGGGAGCAGTGGGAGATTAATTGGTGTGCATCACCATCAAAAGGTCACGCCAGTGCTCTTGCATATTTTAGCCAGTTTACTAACAATTATGTATGAGTTAGTTATTCAATTTGTATGCATTTGTCCTTCCAAGCAGGTTTTCATTCATTTCTCTACAAAGTTCATAGTTTTCATAAGTTCATTCATAAGTTCAACAATTACTGCAAAAACAATGCAAAGTTTTATTTTCATAAAACCTCCAACTTCTAGACCAAATATATACCAACACCGATTTTGAGGTGTGACTTTGATATCTTGCAGTAAAAAGGTTGCTATTCATCAGTTAATTTGTAACTCCCAAATGCATATACATCCAACAATCATTCTGACACAAATCAAAGCTGCAGTGATCTCAAACGAGTTTCAAGTCTCGGCAAGTTGATTCTCACACCACATTGATGTTGGTGGACGTGTGACAGGTACAGCATGACAAACACATTCAAAAATGTATAATATCACAACATCGTTTGGATTATGGTCAGCAGTAAAGTGCATGCAATTTGTAGTTAAATTAGTAAGACACGGACTGCCGGAATGATCCTTTAAAGACATGCAGTATATTATCCATGCCATGCTTGGTTTGGCAGCCATATAATATGAGAGAACTGCCATGTACCACAGAAAAAAAAGATCTAAAACACTCATTGCAGTATCATAATGCAGATAATTCTACATGTGCACATTTTAAAATACTTTAATTTCACTTTTATATTTCAAAGATAAGATCATATATAGCTTTTATAGCATCAGTAGTCAAGCAGTTTTCCTGACATGATGGAGACCAAAGCCATAAATATTCTCTCACTCCACAGCCCATTGAGGTTAACAATGATGTATTGCCAGCGATGGCTTGTTTCTTCAGATGATATTTATCACAATCAACCTCAAGCCCTATTTATTTCCTAACAAGCATGTGAAGGTTGAGGTCTGAACCAAGGCTACAGCAGCAAGTCCCTTTGAAATGGAGCATTTAAAAGTAGCACTTCCATTCATAACATTAATCTCCTGCCAATCCTAATTTCAAATGAAATCAATTGGCGCCACATTAGAGAGAATAAAGATCTAGCCTATCTTACATCTCCTGTGGAAATAGCATTTAATTAAATGGGTTTGCCTTGTACGAGACACAGTAGACTTTATGTGAGACAAAAGAAAGATAATGTCCACAGGCGTGTCAACACACATTTAATATCACCTGAAGGCATCCATCACAATAAACTCACAAATTAAAAGGGGAGAATAAAGAAGGAGAGGAAACTCTTTGACAGGCAAACTATCAGGTGTGTCAGTGATTGTCCGGGGTCATGACAGCACTTTTCAGCACTAGTTCAGCTTTTCCCTCTGGTTAACGTATGAAAGTTAATTTTCTTGACATCTCGAGAGGCAACCATTGCCAGGCAGCTGAAGCCTGTTGCTAAGAGAGAGAACTGGGGACGTGTTAAACTGAGAAGGATGAAGAGGTCGGCCCCAGCTGTGAAAAGAGCGATCGCTGCATCCATCATCAATTCAGGTGTCAAGCTATTTTATAACTTGGCACAATTTGGATGGATGGAGGTTTTTCTGCCTGCCGTGTTTTGACAAGGTGAAAACAGTAGGCTGATATTATGCAACTAAAACAAAATATAATTTAAAAATCCCATGGTTTATACTCCCTTGTTGATTTAATTTCAGTGGGCGTTCTTGTACTGTTGCTTTACCTCCAGCCAGACACTCCTCTTTCCCTTCAACCATGCACATCATAATAAATGGAGTCATCATGTAATTACTTCTGAGTTGTGGATGTTTTTTGATGCAATGTTCATCCCCATCTTGACACAAAACAAAATGTGTCTTCTTGCTGGTGAGAGGCTGTGGATACATATAAGAGAACTTGCACCCCAGTAGCATCATTTCTGTGTCAGAGCTTATGACCACGATCTGCAGGACCATACCCTGTCAGCGTTTGACTTTAAACTGAAAGCACCTGCCACTTCCCTGGAAAGTAACAAGCAAAACAGGCACTCCACCAACAGTCATTTCTATTTCCAGTGTGAAAAAATCTTTAGGACGCTAATCGTAGCTCAAAAACAGCTCAAAAGTCACGTTGGAAAATTTACCAGCTTTACTAACAAGTTCCACAGCCTCCAGCACAGCCAGTGAGTCCTAATGTGCCTTGGAGATTAACCCACAAACACAAACACATGACTGAGCTTTACTACGGGCTCGCAGCCTCAACAGACTCACTGAAGAGTTGAATCCACAGTGCATTCCATCCCCACAGAGTGTCATTAAATGCACCGCATCTCACCTAGCCATCATTTATCTCTCCACCACTAATTAGTTATGATCAATTACCTGTTCTCAGTGCTGCTTCCACATTTAAGAAAACAGGAAGAGCTGCTTATTCATTGCTGTTCTTTTTGCCAGTCTAAATATTCCCTCGAGTTGCTTCCACAAGCTAGGGCCCTTTTTTCTGCTGGGAGGCCTCCATTAAAAAGTCATCGCTCACCACGGGGTCCAACACAGGACCCCCGGGAACCCTTCTCTGGTTGTGCACAATGACGGAAAGAGTGGAGGTTAACTGACGTAATTACCGGCTTTAAAATAGCAAACAGTGGTCACAGTTGAGCTGCATTACTGAGCTCTGTCTGACAGAGTTATGAGCAGAAGAGGAGAAACTCTGCAGGTGGGTGATGATATCAGTCATTAGCAACCTCACGTACAGTTCGGAAGTTTTCTCTAGCAGTGAAGGTGGAAGAAATACAACCACAACGGTGACATATGTATGAATGTCTGCCTGATTACACACCAGTGGAGCCAAACTCCAGATAAGTGACAGAATATGGACATGTCCCAGCCGTGTACTGTTACTGACAGGAGTTTCTGTCTCTGCAACTTTCTATCCAGGAAAGCTCATCCAACAAACTTCTTCCACATTTACTGCAACTCCATTCCTCACTGAGCACCCATGCGGTCTGTCTTTTATTTCCACCCTGGAAGATAAAACATAAGCATGTCAAAACTTGGAAGGTGGTAGTGGACAGGATGGGATGGGGGGCTAAAATTTGATCCACACTGTAGCCCATGAGAGAAGTAGGACTGAAATCCTCTCCTACCCCACCCCCTTCCCCTCCACCCCAGTCAGAGCAGTTCATTTTGGACTCTAGGTCCGTTTGTCTTCTAACAGAAAGGAAATGCAAAGTAGGCTGCTCCGAAACTCTGGGAAACGCCACAGGACGTCCCTGGGGGAAATTAAATACAGCCACTAAGATCCACACAGTAAAGTGGCAATAAAGTATTCATTAACCCTCCATTGAAGGGCTAAGCAGGAAAACAAGCAACTGAGTTAAGAAGTCAAACAGGGACTTAGCACACAGAGTAACACCACCGCCTCTCATCTTCTCAGATTTACAAAACAATGAGAGGACTCGCAGAGCTAAAGAGCATGTACATCCCGCTCAGACAAAAGCAAGGAGATCAGTGAATCAAAGACGGGGGTGAGGAATTCAACAAAATGAGCATGTGGCATTACCAAATAGTTTCACAAACATTACCCCTGATACTCATAATCCTCCGTGCTTTTATATTGCAACACATCGCCCACTACTGGTTTGGCCGCATGCCAGGCTGGAGTGGAGGATGTAAACAATGCCCTCTGCTCCTCTTGATCTTCATTTTCCCTCCATCCGAGGACCTCATTTTTCACCTTAATTTTAACCGCTGTCCTCCCTTTGCAGCTTCACAGTGGTTCTCCTTGGAGCTAGACTGAGGAATCTATAGGCAGCACAGAGAAAGGCCGGCTGGATGCTGTGCGCTGCATTCATTGAAAAAAAAGGCCTGATGCCAGTTTGACACCCACCCCCGGGTCTCCCAGAACGTGAATGAACTTCTGTGAATAAGAGGCAAACCTACACAAACACCCCTGCAGCTATAGGACCTTCACAGGGGGAAGAGTGTGTGGGCGACGCCAAACAACAACAACAACAACAACAACAAGGGGAATTGATTGCCAGGGTTCCTCTTTTTCACTCCTTCACCAATCAAGAGGAGGCACTGCCGCAGGAGGGGGCCTAAAATGATGGGTCGTTGACAAAGACAAGCCTGTCGGGGGGTCACCACTGGCCCGGTCCGGCCTCAATGGATGAGAATGAGAGTCCAACCCCACACATTGCAATTAACACCTACTCCGCCAACAGGCAGGAGGCAGCAATAGGGAAATCTCCAAATCAGCATTTCAAAACCACGCCACTACAAAAGGATCAAAGTGCATGCATTGTAACATGTGCCTGAATGTTCTTATGGGCTAAACTCTTCAGCTCTTCAGTGTGTCTTTCAAACAGCCTCATTTCCCCTTACAAAAGGCGAATAGTATATGACCTCATCACTGACCAAATGAGGAGGTGGGCGGCAGGGATGAACATGCTGAAAGGATTGGATGGGAGGGTTGGGTGAAATGCTGACGGCAATTTACTCCTAACATGCTTGAGTGAACTGTAAAACAATGATCAATATAGCATCCAGTTTCGTTGTTTGAAACTACTTTTCCTCTGAGTAACAAAACCATAGGAATATGGCTTGATATTATTTACGAGTTGGTCTGAAATGCTGAATTGTAACGTCTGAATTTTGATTCTTGAGTAGAAATGGCCGAAGTGCTGCACTGCATCTGTATTTTATCATGTAGGTTCTGCACTTGTTATATAAAGCCAAATTACACAAGGTCTGGCTCCGATCAGTCTGTAATTCACCTTTTCATCTAACACGTACCACAACCAAATCAATGCAGCAAACTGCACTGATTAACCACTGGTTAAAAGCAACCAGTCACCTCATACACAGAGAATAAGTTGCAGATGAAGAATTTGTTTTCGCATGGCTTCTATTCTTGCATACTAGGCATTCATAGATCTGTTTTTAACATGCTCAGCCATTTTAATATTTACTAAATCAACATGTCAGCAAATTACTCCACCACCATTGGCATGACATAATGTTTCTGTAACTTTTGTAATGAGTATTTGTGCAACCTCCATTAAAAATGACAGAGAAACGAAGAAGTGCCAAAACTGTAAACAACTTATTGGCAGTTTTTCTTATGAATACCTTTGGTTCCATAAAAATACTTCATTTTAAGACCTCCAGCTACTCTTGATATGATGGAATTTACATGTTACAAGTTCTGTTTTGGTTGTAAAACACCAAATCATCCCTTTCCACCAAGATGTTAATCATAGAAAATTTCCATGTGTAGTAAATGTTCAAATGTAGGAAACTGGAAACAAACTAATTGTAACTACTCCATTTTTACAGCGCCTAACGCACAGGCCATTCATCTATGCAATATACACTCAATCAGACTCAACATTTAGCTGTACTTGGAACATACATTGCCTATCAATTGTGTGTGATCTGTCAATCACACCCCTTTTTTTCCGCCTCATTCTGAGGTTACTGAACAGTGCGCCGTCTCAGTCATGGCATATTTACTGTAGACATCAAAACAGAAAGGCTGCATTAGTGAACCCAAGTCTCAGCTTTGCGACGGCAAGATGCATCTGAAACTTGATCCCCCACTGACAGAGGGTGAGAAATATTGTTGAAGTTGTAGATCAGAGAGGGGCAATGGCCTTGACCTCCTCAGTCAGGGTCACACCCTCCCACTTGACCTTTCTGAGAAACTCCCATATATTTAACGTCTTCAGGGATTTACACATGCACATAGAAAGGCCTTAAGCAAACCTTCACATGTATTCCAACTGGCCAGGAAGTACTGTGGTGCAGATCCCTTCAAAGGCTAGTATGCCAGTGCTGGGCTTTGAATATGATACGAGTAGTTAAAGACAGCCAGTGGAAGGAGGGAGGTGACACTGGAGAATTTGCGGAGGTTGATGACAAGGCAGTGTCCTGAATGAGTTGTAAAGGGGCTCAAGGAAGTGCTTTGATGGGGTGGCCACAAGGGAACTGCTGAAGCCCAGACTGAAGATGAATACACCTTGATGATCATTCACAATTAAATGCATTAAATATCAAGTGCAATTCCTTGTCTGCTGATCTAAGATAACACAGTTGTGACTATCTGAATGACGATGTGGGTCAAATCTTTGTCCAGATGACAAGACAAAGAAGCCCTTCACGGTAGGAGCTCACCTGTGTAGCAACTACATACATTTTCCTCTTGCATATTCTTACCCTACCTCTACGACTCTTTTGCTTCTTTTCTGCTTTAACTTAAGTAACACTTAAACAGAAAACGTATCACTGTATATCACATTCTTTATGAAACTTGGGCGAAGGTTTGAGCTGGATCCACAAACATGTTTAATCTGTCTGGACCATTATTCTACCTGACACCTTAATCTGCCACAAGAGAAACACTAGCACTAAGAATATACAGTGTTCAGACCCGGGGGCAGTGCTGAGACAAAGCCAGTCTGAGTCCTCAACCTGTTTATCCAGTATCCACTAATACCCTGTTTTCTCAGGTGAGAAAAGACACCAAATCCCTCAGGAAGTCTTAATTATGCCACCTTAAAAAAGGACCAACATTGAAGCTTGGCAGGTGTGCCAGATACCAAGTCACAGGCTCAGATGAACCTGTGTGGTTCAACCAATATGTCGAGCCTGAGAACGCTACGTCATTGTCTAGAAAAGGTTTCCAGAACAAAGAGGTAGTGTAATAACAAAAGATGGTGAGTGACAGTTTTCTCCACATCACTGAAAAGTTTCATAAAGTTTAATCACGCCTGACAGGGCTCCCATGAAATGACTCCATGTCTCTATGGCTCCAGCTACCACAGTGAGAGAAAAACCCTGCCATGGCAGATTTTTTGATTACAGGAAATAACCAAGTACTGTCTTGTTACTTGGTTTAACCATGTGGGATCATTTACTGATCCAACATGTTAGCCCATATTCTGCATAGACATAAAAGACATAATTGCATCAGCTCCACTCTATTTGTAATGGTTGCTCTAATTCTGCAGTTTGGGCCATTTCATGTAAAGCTGAAAAAAACAATTGTAGATCCATAAATAAAAACACATGGGAGGAGATTTCCTACTGGTGGGGAGAAAGTGATTCACAGTATCTGGACAATTTGGCTGGTATTTTCCAGTCTGGTGAGGAGGGGTTAGGGAAGGGGGAGGCAACAGATGCAACAACATGCCCGTGAAAGACAAGACGGACAGACAACACTGGGTACTAAGTCTTTTCAAGAGACGATCTTGGTTTCACTGGAGGCGAGGGACTGACAGAGCCGGTAACCTGACTCAGGAGGCTGTTCCACAGGTGAAACCCTGACCAAAGACAGAACACAACATATCCCTCTCTTGCAGATGCTAAAAGGGCTTCCATGCAAGGAATCCTAAACAGCCCGGTCCCAGTGTATTTACTGCCATTCCCATTGCAGGGGAAGAGAAGGAGAGGGAAGAAAGACAGAGCGGCAGCAGGAAACTCAGCATTTAAAGATGGGATTTAGATGGCACACAGTTTCACTGTCAGTTTCCCTGCCCACAATAATCCCCTGGAGATGTATAAAAACCTTGTTATCTGCTAACACGTCTGCACCTGCACACCCACAATATATTCAGAATACCATTAGCCAGATGTTGGGGAATCCAAAGACAAGCACTGGTACTATTTCCACTTTTATCAAACATTAGGACCACCCAAGCTGCCTATGATACACTTTACAACCTTGTGGCCATATGGCATAAGAATCAAGTAGAGCAAGGTGTCAAGTGGCTATATTCTATAACACTCAAATACAATGACTCAATTCATGGGCCATCATAAAGAAAGGCTTGTGTGCAATTAACAACCATGGGAAGGAGAGAATAAAACAGATATTCCAGGAGCCACAGCATCAGCGCTGGGTGGGAGGCACAGACAGTGCTAATGGCTGGCTGGCACAGCTATGAGATGACACCGTGACCGCGTTTTTATTTGCAGAGGGAAACTGGCACCATCAGAGACGGACACGACATTACTGCTAGATTCAGGGGCAATGTGCTGAAAGGTGCCAACATACTTTTCTTTTTTGAGGGATATCACACGTCTGTCCCACTCATATACCTGACAAGGAGAGCTGAGAATAGGAGCAGTGCTGTCTTCTATAATACTGATGCACATGGCTGACAGATTTAATAGTTTAGGTTAATTGCAAAGCTTTACGGGGGCAAATTTGTGCCACATTTAAACGCAATGAAGTATTTACTTTGATGCGTGTAAGACATGCTAAAATTAAATACAACACCTTCATTCTTTTATGTTGATTAATCTCTACACTGACAAGCAGAGTGGAGGTTCGCTCTAAACGCAATAAATTCTGAATTTGTGTGATAACTGTATGAAACTCACATCACAATACCATCCACACAAATGTCCTGAATTCCAGTGGTGTGCTTCAAATGTGAAACCACATGTAAAAGGCATTATTGCTTATTCCAGCTCTCACTATCATCTTCATTGCATTCAAGTGAAAACAATGTACCAATTGATCTGGAAATAAATGTAAACATGCCCCTATCAGTCATCCAACAAATAGAGGGGAACAGTTTGGGTTCACAGGCAGACAGCTAATCGATTCCTTATTCCTGACTCCTGACCTGTCAGCCTGAGACTATTGGACATATATAACGTTTAACCATTACCTCTGACCAGGTAATCATCCATGCCTCGAGTATGGATGAGGAATACGGCAATGATCACATTTTATTTCATGGAGTTGCGTGATTTTGATTTAAATGCAGCATGAAAGCCATATACAGCTTTGTGCTTAGAAATATGCTTTGCGAAAGAGAGAAATGCATTTCAAAGTGGGTTACACTGAATTCTGACATGAATTCAGCAAAGCAACGTGATTTTCCAGACTAATAAGCTAATAAACAAGTAAAGGCGTGTGCCATGCATGTATTTTATATAGCTCCACGCCACGGTGACGTATGAATTGAAATGTACGCACACATTTCCACATATATTAGGCAGAGGGATCGCAATTCTTTAGTCACGTGCACCACAGTGGAGGATTAACACTGTTTCTGGAACACTGGGCTCAGACTAGAACTCACACCACAGTCGCCTTTTGCTTCAACACACTGTCTCCTCTACATTCACTCAATCACATTTCAAATGTCTTACACAGTTAAGGGGGGCTTCTGGCCAACCAGGACCTAACAATAAAGTGACACTCTCGACAGCTGAATCACAACAGAGTGCAAGTTTTGCCGGACCAAGCTGCGTTTGCACTTAAACCACCGTCACCACCCTGCCGACTGTGTTCAATGGTTAACCACGGTGCTACAAATGACTGCTGTGTGCCTGCTGAGGGAGAAGAGAGTTTTACACTAAATATAACCTGGCTTAGCCGCTGTGGAGAGAAGCTGAGGTCTGGGACATGGCCAAAGTAATAGTGGTTTTCAATGCTTTGTCAGTCATTACTTTGCTGCCGTGGGGTTATATGGACTCACAAACAGTAATTAAAGATCACAGCCAAACATCAGCAGCAGTGCCAGACTACTGGGTCAGTGGTTTTGTGGCTTCTACATGTGGTTCAACAATAGTGCAATATTACAGTTATGCCTGACATATCCAGTAAAATAGGAACTAAAAGTAGTGGCTAAACAGGACGTTTCAGTGATGATCACCTTGAGCAAATATACAAGTCACGTTGCACTTCAGAAGGCAGCAAAAGGAACTACATTATAGTTGACCATTCAATATTGACTCAACACTCGACTCTGGCCTCAAGAAAGCATGATGTCATAGCCAATCAGCTCAGGAGTGATAAGAGAGCAAGATAATTCTGTCCACTAATGTGTGCCTCTGGAGCGCAAAGATGAAAGTGACCACTGAAACGTTTTGTGTGAACAACAGTAATAACAGTTTAAGAATTTACTAGTATAAGTGACAGGTTGGCAGTAAAGGGGCAAGCCCAGAGATGAACTGATAGCAAAGTGCTGACTTATCAAAACAACTACTTCACTGTATGGATACACTCCTAAGCTGCTTTTTAGCTCACATTTTCAAATTGAATCCTTGTCTGTTGTTATTCCTGGGCATTAAAAGATAAAAAAAACACTTCAGAAACGTAGCTACTGCAAAACAAAGGGTAACACATACCAGAATGCCTGGCATTTAACCCCAAAGGGCAGTTTCTAACCCTCTACGCTGACACCCACCCACACACAGACTCACGCCCGATATAGTCTAAAGACTTTGCTGAGGAGTAAAAATAGGAGCCTGCTGTTAGCCCTTCACAGGAGGGTGTGCAGATGAGAAATATTTGGAATAATGATGAGCCAGAGTTGCTTTCACTGCCACCTGCCCTGGCCGTGGTGAGCTTGTATATTGTGGCAAGGTTGGCCCATATTCTGATGCGGTCGCTGTGGATTTGGCTTCGTATGTACTCAGTAGGAAGGGTTGGAGGGTGCTGAAACCCGCATGTTATGTTATTTAAAGGACTTTTCCTTTGTGATGACAGACCATAATTCTATTGCTGTAGTTGTCAGAGCAGTCGTTTCAAATTTCATTAATACCAAATGAGAGAAGGTGAGAGAGGTGCACTGTGTTAATTATCATGTAATCTTTGTGGCGCTCAGTAGTAGATTACATCTGCAAGTGAAAATTTACAATCATGGAGATTCATGACCCTGTGCCTCTGTTTATTCTGAACCAAAGTTTACCTGCTGTCTGTTTATCCGAGCAGATTGAGAAAAGTCCTTATTTAAAGATCTCTAAAATATGACAAAATGCTTTCAGTCACCAGTTAAACCTTCCATGTCAGTAATTACATATCAAACGTGGTAAGCACCTTTCTTTACTTTGGCATAAAATAATGTTTTGATATGTATTGATCTTTTGATGTGATACATTCAAGTGAATGAAGTTGAAGCAGTCCATAGAGGCAGAGTGTGGCCTAAAATAGCAGAGCCATAAGCATGGATTTAGATTAGGATCTGCTTAATGCATGAACTAAAATATGTCATAGAGGGAATGTAGGCCAACAGCAGTGATGTTACACTCTATGCTAAAGATGGCAAAACTTCCCTCGGGAGCTCTTTGTCCATTCAGAAAATGTGTTGCTTTCTGTACCTCACAGTGGGATACAAAAGCATGAATCTAAAAAACTGCACATATAAATCTGTCAATGAATTTACACTACAAAGGCACTTCCATGACTTAGGAGTCTCATGGAGAGATGATGGTCTTTCACATGTTAATTCAGTGTTTCACTTAAGTGAAGTACAGCTTTAAAAATGGTCCGATTCGGTGGCAGTAAATATGACTTAACTTGAGCTTAAATCAAGAATGATGGCTTTACTATACTATAATCCACTCTGTACACAAAGAATAATCATGATCAATAAATTAAACACCTACATGACTCCAGAGAACTGAAAGATGCCATATTGTGATTATTTAAATGTTACTTGAAATTAGAGCTTTATGATTAGTCAATTAAAAAATTTAAAGAACGTTTATCAGCAACTAATATAATTATCGATTAACTGTTTTAGTCATTTTTACATATACTGGTTCCAGCTTCTCAAACGTCAGGATTTGATGCTTTGTTTGTCATATATGACAATACAGTAAATATATTTGGGATGTCGTTAGAATAAAATAAGACATTTGAATCTATCTTTAGACCTGTGGGAGATTAGACATAATTTAATTTTTCTGATATTTCATGTAATTGTCAGATTAATCATTAATGAATAAATATTCATTATCGCACAGCCATTTGAAAGACATTTGAAGAAACAAAATTATGATTCGCTTCCTTAAACAGTGAATTATTTTACAATCAAATGTCTTGCTCTTTACTACTAGCCCAGAGTATTCTTACATTTAATGGCAAGAGTGTGTGTTAACCCAAACTATCATATTCCCAGCAGTTCCAGGTTGACTGTTTGATATGAGTCCTCTCCTGGGGGTTGCTGGCGACAGCAGTCTTGTCTCAACTAACCTTAAAATGTCAACCTATTATCTATGGCGGATTTGCTTCGCTCCCCCTCCTCATTCTACAAAACACTCAGTTTGCTCGTCTGACATTGATTACGTCTTTTTGCAGTCTAAACTGAGGCAGACTTCTTTCTTCTTGCTAACTCTGCCCTTTCTCCTCGGCTTACTAGCGTAGAAGACGTGATAAGCCTGAACAAAGTCTACTTCCAAGGGTTATCCCTCAGACTTTACCAACTCTAATCTTATGAAATGTGCATTACAAGATACATTTTTCACCTTACACCACCTGAATATTATGTTGGCTTCTTTCAATTTCACAGAGGGTGTTCTCCCTGTCATAAAAACTGTGCACGCTACATGAAGCCAAAGTAAAGCAATTAGGTCCCATGATTTACTCTACCTGCTTTAATAAGGAAGTGAGGGCCTCCCAGATGGAGGTCATGGTTCTGAACCTCGCTCCTCAGCTACCGAGTTAATCAGTTTGGAACATGTGTTTAGTTCAACTCTGAGAGAGACATTCAGCTTTATAGGGGCAATTTAAGTTTTCCTTCACAGTGTGACACACTGCCATAATGATCAACAATTATAAACAGGGGACTGATAATTAACAACTTTTTTCCCTCACTCCCGCATATAAAAACCTGCATATTGTCCACACTTGTCGTCATACTGTGTTCCATTAAAGTTGCTGCTCAGAGGCAAACTGCCTTCCCAATCAGCTCAAGCTAAAACTTAACACCATCACGACGCATCAGGGGAAGTGCAGCCAGCTTGCCAAGGTAAGGACTACATGGGCCTCTCAAAAAGCAATTAAGGGAGAGAGAAGTCATAATATTGAATGGAGAGGGGGGTGCATTCCTCTGAGAGAGGCAGCAGCAGTAGACTGTGAAATTCATATTGACTGGAGAGGCAAACACACACAGGTAAGCAGGAGAGCCGAGCTTTTTCCAACCTGCTTGTCAGCCAAAGAATAGTGCCTGTAGTCGGCTGCTTTCAAATATATATTGGGTGAGTTCAGTCATCCAAAGATGCACCTATACATAAGCCTCCAATGAGTGTGCTCACAGAAAAGCCTTATAAAGTGAAAGCAATACCCAATCTGCACAGTTCTCTTAAAACAACACAGCATTTGTGTCGGACCAAAATGATATCTGGAAAATGGAGGGGAAAAAAACTGCTGAGCTGTGGATGTGCGTTCACTGATGTGTTAAATCCTACTTGATTAAAGCAGAAAAACGCCTTCAACAATGAACTGTGCCAGTCCACTTAATTAAGTCAACTTGTACTAGGGAGCGCTGGGAAATGGAAAGCAAAGCAAACAGGGGTGCTGTGGCTCGCTCCCTCCGCTTTTCTCTGGATGCTAATCAAAGACTTGATCTCCGAGCAGGACAGGCCTCGGGGACGTCGCTCTGCTTGGCTGATCCTGGCAATTTGCTCTTGATAATACCCTCTCTCACGCTGCACCCCCTCAGAACCCGGCAACCCATCTCACCTAATCTGTACGGCCACTGAAACGAACAAACACAGCCCCCTAAAGTACACATCGGTCTCACCAGGGAATATCACATAATGGCCATAGAGTTATTACATGCTCCTTATTATCCGTCTTTCTTTGTGGCTCCAATTTAGAGATTTTATAATAAAGATGATTGAAGATAAAGAGACTGCATTTGATTAACTAAAACAATAATCATGTATATTGTTTCAAAACAAGTACAACAAGACATACACAATATTTTCAATATGTGCATCCGCTCAGTCATTGTTTGCGTTTTTAATTGTTTGTACAACATAAGTCAGTGGAAGCATCTGCTGATTATTACAGAGCCTGGAGGTCTGAGGAGGGAGCAGCAAATGAGAACTGCATGATTCGTTTGCGGTCTGCTCTGCGGTGTAACATGAGTTTGTGGTGGTGCTGCAAGTTCTTCACCTGCAAAAAGCTTCAGCACGTATCAAAAGCCACAGTTGATCCAGTTACACAACTTTCATGTCATCAGTCATACAGCGAGCAAACACATGAGTTTAAGAAACCAGCATAGAACAAGAAGAATAGGGAAAGCCACAGCGTCAGATGCAAACCAGGAATGAGAGGCAGGTGGGAATGAGAGCGTGGAGGACGAGGTTCAGTTTCCTACCTTTAAAGGAGATGAAGACGCGGGGTGCAGCCAATGGGTCATTGATCACTGGGTTCCCGAAAGCGAAGGTGGACAGTGCCAGGAGGGCGTGGACTGTCCACAGACCGTCCAGCTGCATGGTTGACCAACCCCCAGTAGCAAGAGTTTGGTGTTTTAAAAAAGTCTCTGCAGGGACAAAAAGAAACACGTGAGAAGGTTCTCAACTCTCAAAACAAAAAAAAATCTGCTACAATAGTCTGTTCTCATTTACTAATTTATGTGACATGTCAAATCAATGGCTCCCAAGGGCCCAATCCCATCGAGTTCTGGGGTGCAGCACAGAGGTATGGAGATTACACCCATCCCACCCTTTGGGAGCTTCACAAAACTGATGAGTCCTGATGGAGAGGAGCCAAGCTTGCAGAGATGTGTACACATTTCCATTTGGTAAAAATTAGGTTTGTTTTTCGGAAGCTGTGCGACAAACTGATGGAAAGACCATGCTGACTTGCTAGAGAAGCTTTTCTTCTGCTCCTCTTCACGCACCCAAAGCACATTCCTACTCCATGACACCGTATGTGTGTGCTGCTCTGTAATTAGAGGTTCACCTCATACCGAGTTATACCATGTCCTCACACTTTGAGAAAAAGATAAAGAGGGCAAAAAAACATAGGGATTGGTGCAATCTGAAATAAAATATTATCTCCTTGTAAAAGGATTTACAAATGACGACAGGCGCATACACTAAAAGTTTAACAAGTCTCCCAAACAATGCAGTGGTGGTCATCAATTAAGTCTAGAGTTAATAAATGATAGACACCAGGGAGCAACCTCAATGATCCACACATATGTCATGAATCATCAGAAAGAGCTGTCAAACAGGCCACTTCTTGCCCTTGCCCATTCTCAACAAATCCACTCTTGGTCCATCTCTACTATGTTACCACTTCCACATTTCACTGTGGTGTCTGCATTTTCACAAGAATGCAACATTTTCGCCACACTCTATTCTAAGAACAGCATCCTGACCTCACACATTCGCAGTAGTGCTGGACGATATGGCCAAAAATATTATCACGATAAAAAGTTTCATATCTTTCGACACTGACAATTATCACGATAAGTATCAAATCGTTATTTCTTTTGAGTTTTAAGGCTGATTTTTGCTGAGTGAAAGTTGAAGAAACCTGATGGTTAATTGTGGTTTAAACTCTTCTTTACAGTCAACACTTGAAGCCAAACAGTGGATCACTTCACAAATCTGAGGTAGAACATTCAAAACAATTATGATAAAATCTTTGTTCAACAAATATGCATGAGTAAAATGAAGTAAAAGCTTTTTTCTGTCCTTTTTCCTCAACAAAGTAAACATCTTAATAAACAAATTAAGTCCTAATTCCATGGTTGCATGGTTCCAGTGAATAAAATCAAAAATGTATTGAATATTTGTTATTGAAAAATGTCATATTGCGATAATTATTGTTATTGTTTTATTGTCAATCCCTAATTCATAGTTTACAAATCTCTTCTCCCCATGTTTCTACTAACAACATTCATTTAGACCAGGTCTCCATCTCAAACAAACCGTTGGAACCTCAGCAGAGTCCTTAGACTAGTTGGCTGAAGTGGATTTATGAGCATAACCAGCTGTTTAAACCCTGGGTATTTTCTGACAATGTGTTAACCACCCAGCTGTTTATTCTGAGACAGAGGCCAAGTCCTTCACACAAGCAGATGAAATCAAACAAGGCACTGCTCACAAATGACACTGAGGATACAGACCGACACAGAGTTCACTCACATTATACTGCAACGATAAATATGTCTATTCTCCTCCAGTACTTTTATGTCGAAAAAAATGTATAAATAAGTTTACAAAAGGACCTTTTATGGAAACATATTAAACTTCTTAAATCTATCACGCTAGTCCAAACAGCTTTAAACCTACTGAAGAAAAAGCACATCACATCCACTGATGCTCTCAGCTTCTTTATTGTTTGGGTCTGCAAGTTAATAACTGCCACATGGTGGACAAATGAAATGCAAGCATTACAACATATACATAAAGCCAAACACAAAAACCAATAACCACAAGTTGGTCAGGGTTCAGAAAGTAAAGTTTCAACATAACCCTCCTCCTGAATCCTGCTGCTCTACTCGCGGTGTATCCACTTGCGTTTGGTGAAGTCCAAGACATTACAGAAACACTGGTGATTTGTCATATTTCACAACAATTGAGACAATTAAAAAGCTTCCTTCCCTGGTATGAATGCCGGACATTTTACAATGAAAATAATAGGCTATACTTCATTCATATTTAAACTCGAAAATAAACTCTAAAAATACAAAATGTATGCAATAAAATGTCAATGTTGCTGAAACATGATATAGACTGAAATCCGTGCGTAACAGACTGGCAGCCTTGGCTACACATGGACGACAGAACTGTAAACAGTCTGGTGCGGCTTTAGAGCGCACGGCAATGATTCACGTATGAAGAGAAAGTTGGAATCTATATGAAATTAAAATTATGATTAGGTATTTCTATTCATATGTTTATAAGAGAAAACAAAACATGCTGGAAATAATAAATAATAAATAAAAAAAACCTGCAGACATGTAGGCTAACCTAATTAAATTAATAATAAGCAGATTTAAATAAAAAATAAAAAGCAACAGCACGAAAAGCCTTACCTTATTGTTACAGCTTTCCGAATATAACTTCAGATCCAACCTTGCAAGTCATTGAACAAAGCAATTCCAACAGATCGGTCACTTTCGTCTCCAAGTTGAAATCAATAATATCAAGAGAAAATCCCGGTGCTGCGACTGTACAGACCCTGTTCAGGAGGGCGGTCTGTACCTGTGCACACTGCGTGGGTATTGGCCCCGGAGTTGTACAGTAAGAAAAAAAAAAAAGGAGATAGTGTTTCTCTAGTTCAACCCTGTGCGCGACCGCGAGACGAGGAGATATTGTCGCCGCACGACCGCAATCAACATCTCGTGGGGGAAAACAGCTGGAAACAAGGTCCCTGTGGCGTAGAGAGGTCCAGGCACGCAGCGTGTGCTCCTCTGGAAAGTTGGGCGCTCCTGACTGTAGAGAGGCAGGGCGCGAGCAGGTGGATGCAGAGGCCCATTTGCCTAAAACACACCCACAAGGCGGGCAGCGATGAGCCGAGCCGCCCATCAGGCAGCCGGGGGGTGATATGATTTACTACCGTATTACGCCACTATATGCTGTCAGGGAATGCTGCTGGGGCAAAGAATGGACGCTACTCATACAAAGTCAATACTGAAGTTGTGTTTCTATAATTGTCCCTATTTAAATGTTTTTTATTATTACGCTGAGTGCAAAAAGTCGCACAAATGTTGGGCTACTTCAAATGAAACTTTACAGCCTAATGTAGAAATAGGGGGAAACTAATAATTCATTATTTTATATATTATTATATCAATCAAGAAGGACACCTTTTGGTATAAATGTTGGTAATCTATAATGGTCATGGGTTTCTCACATAATAAGCCACTGAGTCTGCAGTTATAAATCTAGCCTAATAGTTGATTAATAAAGGACTTTAATCAAGTCTACAGAGGTAAGATTTTGGTCCAGAATGTCTGCAGTCACTTCTTGAAATAAGTGTTTAAATGGTCCAATCAGTCAAAGGGAGTTTTCACAACCTGCCAGCCCAAAAGATGTCCTTCTTTATTGCTGATCAATTCAAATTCAAATTCAAATGTACCAAAGTATTACCTGTATGAGCACATTTTAAAATCCTATAATCTGATAACAGTGTATATAGGGTTTACTAAGCTGCTGCAGCTGTACAACATGACATTTCAATCTGCATTACCTGAATTTGTGGGGAGGAAACAAGCTATAAACACAACACTGACATATTATCTATCAAGTTGATGGCGAACAAGGCAAACATAAGACATGGAGCAACATTAACATTCATTTGGAGTTGTATTTCTGGCCACAATGTTATCTGATGTTATCAAAAACACTTGTGTGTGGAGATAGCTGTTCATTATTGGAACCTTGGTCCGCCTACTTTAGTGACGAGCAACACCTTACCAGTACACACGGTCATTTGATTAGTTGTGACATAAAAGATTCTAGGTTTTTAAGAAGAAACAAATGAACACTGAAATTTAAACTTTTAAGAAGGTTAGAAAGAAGAAGAGAAACAGTATTATCATAAATTTACCATTTTGGATCTCTTAATGACCAAAAGAAAAACAGCTCATATGATGGAGAGATGATGACAGAAGCATTAAGTAACAGTGAAACCAGCCGTTGTCAGGAAAACAGTACAATCTATGTAGGTTATTAGCATGAAGTAACATAGCTGTTATATGCATGCTCAGTTCAGGTCTCATAGCCCTTCTATAGCTGCTATAGGATGGCAGAGTGTCTTTCACGAAGGAGGTGTTTGCTTGCTTTGACTCAGTTGCCTGTATTTCCATCTTCTATCGCTGTGACAACCAGCGAGTTACCATCTGCCACCCACACATGAGGTGTGGAGGGAAAATGTTCAACAGGATTTGGCTTAAATGGTGCCTACATGTGTTCTTTTTCTCTCAATCAACAACTGAGTGGCTTCAAAAGAAATCCTTTTTACATGCTCACAAGTTCACTTTTACCTACTTGAGTTTACTTTTGTGTATTGCAAAGATAAAATTATTTATATTAACTGAACCGTTCACTGGGTAAAAGTTTCAGAATAAAAGTTTATTACAGCGTTACACTCACTTTATTTCAGCGATTATTTGACTTGCCAAGTCAATTTTAGTGACTTAGAGCACAGACAATGTGATGATTGTTGGGCCCAACTTATCAGAAATTAAAAGTCTTATCTTAGTTATGTACCCATTGATTTGAAAAAACGTGCAAGACATGCAATTCATTTGATGGCATACCAAATGTCGATTAAAATGCTTAATTTGCTCCTCTATTCAAACACTGATTGGACACTTCAAAGTCACAGAGTTACTGTCTGTGAAGATTTTCTAAAGCTCATTGAGAAAATTAAACATTTCCCCTTTTTTAATCATATTCCATTCAGTGTCCTTTCACACCTACATTATCTGCTCCTCATTCAGTCTGGAGCTTTAAATTGCATGTACTCGTTTTACCATTAAGCCCGTCTGGGAGTCAGAGAGAAAGTTTGTCAGGTTTTCAGGTGTTGGCTCAATGGGGCCAAAAGAAGCTGTCCCGCTCAACCTTTCTTCCATATGAAGCCATGATGTTGGCTCTGTAGCCTTCACTTTGCAGTCTGACCCAACATAAAGGTTCTTTTTTAAAAGTGACTTGGCAGAGGTCAAATAGAAAAGGATCAGTTTGATGAGTCCAAGTAGACTTCTTCCTTTTCAGGACAAGTTATCTATTCAGTAACGACACGGCAGATTTTGTGAGAAGCAAGGCCTTCAGCTTCTCCAAAGCCACATCACTCCTCATTCCTCACCCGGTCCAGTTTTCTGAAAGGGACAAAAAAAATCAGCTGTCAGCCCTGCCTATAGTCGACCTTTTCTCCTTGATGGGAATCCAAGGTGAGTTGTGTATATATTACCCAGAAAGGCATCTTGCTCCTAAGTGTGCCTGAACTGTAATATCTGTGATAAAAATCTCGCCAGTGCATGATTCCAAGCTGCTGTTGACATCTATCTAAGTGGTGTATGAAGTTGTTTTAATGTTCTGCAACCTGCATTCCAGCTGAGGTGTGAACAGTGCTTTCTCTGGGGCTCTGCCTACGGGGCATGAACAGATGCCAGGTGTTATATTAGCACTTGTGATTCTTACACAGTACAAGAGATCATCTATAACACAATCCCACTTTCAATGTGTGCGGAGAGATGTGACACTGTTCTATAGAGGCTGCTTTCTGTTTTTGTATTGTGTTGAACCATGTAAGGTTTCAGCTTCTATCTTGGGCTGGAGGTTAAAATGTGGTGACGAGATCTTTCTGTTGCTGTCGCTCTGTTTCGTCTGTTTCGTCTGTTTCGTCTATTTCACAACTATCTGCTCGTCCTTCCTAACCAAGTAGTTTTGTTACTAATGCTAGCTGCGTCAAAGGCGCCTTTAAACACTTACAAAGCCTCCACACATCACATCACTGTATGTAACATGCATGGAAAAACAGTGGCGCAAGGGGTATTTAGAAATAGTAAAAGTAGCAATAAAACTTTACAAATACTCTATTACAAGTAAAAGTCCTGCATTTAAAATGTTACTTAGTAAAAGTACAGTTTCAGCATATAAATGTACTTAAAGGAGAGCTATTATGCTTTTCCATATTTTATGACTTATCTACAATGTTACAATGTTGGATGTTCATGGGCAACAACAGTGTGGTAACATGCTTCAGGTCTTGGCCAATCAGAAGACAGTGGGCTTTGAGAAAGAGGCCTTAAAGAGACAGGAGCGTCTACAGCTTGTTTCAGACAGAGGCTGAAATGACGGCCTACATGAAAAGCCTGTATAAGATAGAAAATAATTTTGATATCATGCAAAGCTGCCATACAGGAGTCACAGAGCTACCATATAGGACTGGGAATACAGTATAATAGGTATAAAACACAACTTGCCCCTGTTGTGTTTTTTGATCATTATCACTCATGTATTAATGTGTAGGTGGCATTTTAATGTTGTAGTTGGTCAAGGGGAAGCTAATTTGAACTTCTTTATATACATTTGGGTAGCTTAATCTTTAACAAAGTATTTTATAAGCTCATAATATGTTTTGGATGTAAATTTATCAGCTTTTATTTACAGCTTTGTCACGTAGCACTGTCACGTAATGGAGCAAAACGTACAATATTTCGATCTGAAACATAGTGGAGCATTAAATGGAAATAGTCAAATAAAGTACAGGTACCTAAAAATTGTACATAATAATGATTGTCTGATCACAACCTGGCCCTCTCCCAAAACAAAGTGAATTTAAATCACAATGTGCTCTTTGTTGCACACTGGCTACGACTACCTCATTGCCAGGCATCTCAACATAATACTGATTCCTGAAAGTCTAATGTCTGCAGCTAGCACACTCACTCTTTCTCACACACAAACACACCCACATATTTGTGTGCACGCATGCATGCACAAAGTCGTCAAACAAAGCTAAAACTGCCTTGTAGCGCCAACAACAAGACTTAGCAATATTTCAAATTCAGCAGGCAGGTGCTCACCTTGTGCTGTGACCAGATAGGAGAAAAGCTTTGCTCCCAGCACTTTCTCTAGATGATGTCGTCAAAGTTATTAGCATTTAAATGAGAAAAGAAAAGCATCATATCTAGATCACAGGGAAACTCTCAATAGTACAAAACTTATTCAACAAATCAAGTGTTTTGGAAAAAACTTTTCTCATCTTCTGAGGTGAGCGACTGAATGTGAGTCAGTGACTCAGTTAAACAAGCAAATGAGCAAACTAAGAAGAAGAGGAGGGAAGAAGGGATTTTGGGCTCTCTGATCACACTGAATGAAAGTATGCAACTCCTTAGAGCAGAGATTACAATTCAGTGCTTGGACCACCTTCCTTTTCCCTTTACCTGTGTTTGGTGCCCTGAGCAACAGTTTCCTCTGTTGGTTTTGGCAACACGTGGTGCTCCGTACACTTCCCAGACTCTGCAGAACTCAACGATACTTTACTGCCAGTCTCGCCCCTCCTGCCCCAGGGAACCACAACCCACAGCGTCCAGAATGAAGGAAATGACTTTGATTTCCTTCCACTTTTCACACATCAAATGGGGAAGGGAACAAGAGCCGTTTGCTGGTTTTGACCGAGCTGGATAAACAAACTCATGCCACAGTGTGTGCCACGTGCACATGCATTTCTGTGTCGTTTAAATTGTGTGTGGTTGTTGGACACAATATAATGTGTGTGTTGAGGAACAGGTGAGTTAATTTCTACCCGCCGCTGCTCTACATCAGCGTTGACATTACGTGAAAGGTAAATACTCGGTAATTGAATAAAATCACAAACCGAGACATCAGCCTGGGGAGAAATAGCCAACCCTCTTTGAGATTCTCAATACACCTCTGTTCTCCGAGCCTGGCCCGTCTGGGGTCCTTTTTTGGCTGTCACTGTAAAGTTGAGTGGCAAAATTTGAACAAATAATCCATCTACCCAAGTTTGAATGGTGATTTCATTCAGCAGAGGACTGGGTCTGATTATAAAAAAAGAAACACAACCAAGTCCTCTAGGTGGGACATATATGATTCATACTTAGTATGCGTCATACTTCCTCTACACACCAACTTTCTGGGAGGTACTGAACTAGGACAGAGTTTATGTTGTGCTGCTCGGACCCTTGGGAGAAGTAAAAACTGGATTACATCAGTGAACCACTGAAGTGTTCAGATATACATGTAGCAGAAATCATTTTCACACATTCAATGATTATGTATTAAAATCTGTAAAACTAGTTATCTGGGAGGTCCAGCTACCATCCCAGGACAATATAACCATAAACATCCCAGGAAATGGGAAGGGCTCTGAATACAGATATTTTCCCAAGCAGATTAGCTACATATTGCCCGATGTTGCATGACTCCATCCTTTAAAAGACTGGAGTATTTCACCACCAACCAGATTGTTTCTGCCCACTGAGTTTGAAAGTCGAGAATTTCACATTTGATTGTGGCCCAAAATCAAGTCACTTATTTAATTATCTGTTTAACTGGTCAATTAATCCAATATTGTTTAAAGGAATAATTTGACACATTGGGAAACAAACTGGTTTACTTTTATGCCATGAGTTTGACGAGAAGATCAATAGCACTCTCATGTCTCTATGATAAATGCCAGCATAGCTTAGCATAAAGACTGGAAACAGGGAGAAACAGCTATAAACAGCTCTATCAAAAAGTATTAAAATACCCCTACCAGCACCTCTAAAGCTCACTAATTTACAATTCTGTTAAGTTCTGTCTCATTTGATAATCCCTACAGGAACAAAATAAAAATGAAAGTGCCAGTCTATTTCTTGACCAAGAGTACTAACTTCCCAGAGTCTCTGCTGATTACTTGGGCAACTGCTTCCAGCCCAGAAATAGTCCCACACAAAACTCTCCATAAAACAACATGTAATTTTTACACTAAACAAACGAGACATAAAGTTCGTTATGTCTCGTTTATTGTGTGCGTTGAACTATAAAGGTACTGGTAGGCTGATTTTGTTGTTTGATTTTAGATTCATGTCTTTATGATAAGCTTACTGTATAATTATATATAATGTACAGAAATGAATAAATAAATTGAAACCAGTTTGAAACAAGTTTTTTGTACTGTATATGTACTGGATTTGTACCATTTATTTGCATCTTTAATTTTTACAGTTTAGGTTGTTTCAGTTCAGTTTCATGTTTTTCAGATGAAACGCTTCCTCGTTGTGTGCTGATCATATTAAAAAGCAGGCCACATGATACCCGCACTCCCATAACTGCAATAGTTGCTACTACAGCTCTCAACCACTTGTCAGAAACACATTACACAACCACCACGCTAATAACTGCTACCAATCTTTCTGCCTCTGTCAGCAGCCCGTTTGTCCTCTTCAGGTAGACAGTCTGGCACGCAGAAAACCAGTGAGTCCATATCATAAACTCTCCTCTGTGTAGTTCAACTTTTCTGTGCTCTACCTAAATGTTGACAAGCACAGTGACTTTCCAGTGAGTTTGAAAACAAAGTGGACTGTGGATGCACCCTCACAGACGTGGAGGCCAGTGATATGAGTAACAATCTGCACTCTCTCCCACTGGCCTGTTATCTATTGTGCTGTTAACTTGGCACCGCTCGCCTCCATTGATACTTCCTGAGGATGTCGTGGTGCACATAGTGGGTAAGAGTGCAATACTTCCTCTAGGCTCATTCATTTCCTGTCTTTCAGTAGGACACTGAGGTCGTGACCCCGTCAATCCAACCAATATTTAGGTTCTACTAATCTGAGTGAGCTGTGATAACTGTCCCAACCTGCCTGGCCAGTTGCACCATTGGTGCATGTCACAATTTGACTGTAGACATCTTTAGCAAAGACAGATGAGTTCAAATGAATGTCAGCATTGTTTGTTAACACGGTATTGAAACACAGTCAGACAGTGGATCGCTTGAAGGGCCAATCTCATGTTAAAATGCCTTATTAAGCAGGTATAATTACTGCGTCTGAAAGGAGTGCGAAGGATGACCTGAACCTGACTGTTATATTTCAACACTGAATATGTTTTCCCTGTCAATTCCAGGTAAATGGGGAGTACAACAAAATATCTTAGGTAATACTTGACTTTGATATATCATTTTCATTTTCAACACCTTGGTGTGACTCAGTATTCTTTATTTCCTGACATTAATTGCCTCAGATACCCTTCCCCTACCTACCCCTAAAACACAATGACATTGATAAATAATTGTTCCTATGTTTTAGTTTGTCTTTATGTCGACTGATATCCTCCTAAAGGAAGTGATGCAT
Organism: Micropterus salmoides; assembly: GCF_014851395.1. NCBI lineage: Eukaryota > Metazoa > Chordata > Actinopteri > Centrarchiformes > Centrarchidae > Micropterus > Micropterus salmoides. The sequence goes on from NW_024043372.1 coordinate 32,615,150, forward strand.
GGGTTTTCAGTGTCTCTATTTCCATGCCAACCATGTGTGCTTGCTTGGTTGAAGTGTTGGGAGTTGCCCACTACCAGAGCTGAAAGGTTATCTTAAACTCTCTATGGGAACTAATCCTGCAAACTCTCAATACCGGTCTGTACAGCTATTGTTTCTGCAGGGACAGGATACTCCCTTCCTCTCCCACACCCTCACCCATCCCACCATGAAGTCACGAACACCCCCAGAATCGTAGCCTAATTAAATTTAGCCCAACTAAAGTTAATGCAGCTTAAAACACGTATGAATATGAATAACATTTCTGGGTCTATCTTTCGACTGAAGCCAACATTATACTTGCTACACACTCACTATACAACCGTGTAGGAAAAAAATAACATAGAAACATAGAAAGGACACCGAGTTACCCACTTCTTCTACAGTACATCAACCTCAATACAACAGACTGCAATGCAGCCTGCAATAAAGGGCTTAACTTTTCTCACCTCTTGCTCCCTTTGCTGTCTCCGCCTAAATAAAAAACCAACATCCAGCTGGAAGAAAGGTCAGACCTGTCTTCCAGTAGTTTGAGGAAGGCTTTAGGAAACCTCTAACCAAACCAAAGGTAAACAAGTTGGTACACCAAAAAAACTTTTATCGCACTTTACATGCAGCAGTATAACAGTGGACAGCAGAGTGGATATTTTCTATTATCTCTGAGTAATGCAGAGTGGTTCTACATTAAAGTCTGACAAAATTATAGCCTCATGATACTGCGGCTGACAGACATTTGAGAGACAGCGTTACTTTTTGTTCATGTTATTACAACAACTGTGCAGCTCCCGTACGCTCAGTGCTGAGATCTGTTGTCTCTCTTTCATGGGGCCAATTGTGGTGAAAGTAAATCACCAGACTGTGAAAACTCACTGAACCCTGTGCATTCTGTATGTTACTCTGATATGTGAATCATGAAACGGACAATTGTGTGTCACAGAGTGCTCATATTGTAAATGGTAAGCAGTGGCCAACAACGTGGGTCATTAGTTGACGCAGCAGCCTGCCCGTTTGAATTGAAGTGATACTATTAACTCTTTTCAGTGTCTGCCCACACATATTTTGCATAAAACAAATGATCAGTGTCTACATTGTCAGTTGGAACTAAAAAGTTTACGCCACATGGAGAACACTAATATCGGAGGTGCTATCATGGCAGAAGAAATAAATAAAATAATAAAACAAGGAATGTTTAGTACATTTTACATTTTATCAAACCACAAAGGAAGGATGCTTATGTACCCTCCTGGTTTCCCCTTCCTTGCTGACATTGGCGTCTTTCCTCTGAACCAGCTTGTAGGTTACCAGTGCCATGGTTACAGTTACAATATTTGAGGGTGTGCCTTGCACACATTAGTGGGTGACTTGCATGTAAACCACCCAACAATGATGGAAACTCACTTCTTTTTACAAAGGGGGTGAGCTGTTACGCATCATGAAACCATTTGTTCTCTTCTGTGCCAAATCAGAGTTTGCTGACTCCTGTTGTCTCCCTGTTGCTGTCCTACTGTGACTGACATACAGTAGGTGTGTGCCTGAGGAAATTACAAAAACATAAATACTGTAACATCAGTTTCACCCATAAATCCTTCCACAAGATTCCAATAAAGACTGGCAGCAGGAATCCTTCAAATTAGTTTAAACCATTTCCAACTGTAACGTTTGCATGTTGCATGTACACTTGGTGTCCTTCAGCTTGAGTGCAAGTACGTAGGACAGCATAGATACATGTCCGCATTGGAGCTGTGAGTGTGACAGAAACTTAAGTACTGTAAATACTCCTGGTCTCTCTGTGAGGTACTTGAGGTAATTTTCTGCCATAATGCTGGAGGGCCTGTGGGCCATGCATGTCTGGGCTGCTCTGCTTCTCAGTGTGTAGACTACAAAGCGCCAGCAGCACTAAAGGCCAAAGCCTGGATTTAATTAATTTCTTTGGGAACTGAGTAACACTGTCAACATCACTAAATGATATACATACTTTAACAGTTTCAACGTTGGGTTTATCCTTAATCACTAAAATAGACTTTTGTAGACTTTACACAAACATGATCAATACCTTTTTAATGCATTAATCCTTAATTGTGTTTGGGTGTGAACTAAATCCACTTGGACTGAATGATGTCATGGGAGTGGCTGCTGGGCTAAACATTGTGTGCACCTGGATGTCTTCACTAAAACTTCCTCACTTTTCTAAAAACAGACAGTGAATTGCCAAGGACTTATCAGGAGTTCAGACCAAAAACAGAACAGCATTAAAGGGGCTGTGCTAGTGTGAGTATATTGCTTCATTTGAAGTGCTCACAAAAATCCAACCAGTTTGAGTCATAGACTTGAGACTTAAGTATCATTGTGATACCATAAAAAATGCCATAGTAATTTGGTTACTACCATGTTGGAACAATTCATAGTAATACTATTGTATACCATGGTGCTGTACCATCTTGGCAGTGACCAAATTCCCATACTACTACACTTCAATGACACAAACTGTACAATGCTACTGTACATCACCAAATGCCATTGTGCTTCCTTGGAGGAAAGATACCATTATATTGCAGAATACAACAATACAAGACCATGTGCAAGTAGCACAAGCAACGAGCATTAAATGAACAGCTCTCTGCTTTAAATAGGAAAAAAAATACATATCAAACTTTAAATGTCAGAATGATTTATTAACTGAGTTGGTGGAGACAGACAAAGGAGTTTGAAGAGAGTCAATATTGGACTTACATTCACCAGCACAACTACAAATAAGTGATAACGTTGCTCTGTAACTTCTGGATTTGTAAACAAGTGGGCTTAAAATGTGATATTATGTCAATGCTGTGTTCACAATTCGTTTCCGCTGAATAGTGGCAATCGTACGCCCAAGTGGCCAAAAAATAAAATGTATTGCATTTAAAATATTAAATAGGCCTGACTACTTAAATGATCCTTGAAGGTAGTGCTTCTTTAACAAGATTTTACAATCCTGCATTGAAAATTACATTTCAGAAAGGTAACAACATTGTGTCTTTAAAGACAAAATGTTCCAGTTGCCCAGGATAACACCTCAGTATGAGCAGTTTTAATTGGAATTACTTTCTACTTTCTATTCTGTGGATGATTGTTGACAGGTTGATTTGTGGATGCTGTTTCTGGAAAGACATGTTGGTGTTGAATCTTTTAAATGCAATTTTTTAACACAACAGACAGAATTAGATTTAACTCTATTGTATTGGTGTGGCAACTGAAATTTCAAAAAAACGTACAAATAAAACCATGGATATATGCCACAATAATTCATGATAGTTTATTTTATCTTTTTTTTATTTTCATAATTTGGGTACAACCAACCATTTAGGTACAACCAATCATACAGGATGTTTTTTTATTATTTGCCATTAACACCAATAATGAAGCGTCACTAAAGGTTAGTTCAGATGGGAGTGGGCGACCCAGGAGACAGCTGGTAAATGCTAAATGATCAGATGTCATCCCATGCTCATATGCTACAGATGTTTTACCCAGGGCACCCAGGAGACAAAGTCATTAGATTTTATGCACTTTCAAATTATTGATAGTGTTGAGTGCAACACTGGATCGCCCTCTACTCAGATGGATATATGAGCAGGTTATGTGATGGCCTGTGTCAAAAAGCCCCCCCCCCCATACTTTCTAAACACCATCTGTCATGTCCTTTAATTGTTTTCAATTCAGCATTAACACAGCAATCCTGTCAGTAACGCACTGTTTGAAATGACACTGGCTTTCATTTCGTTCAGAGCGAGAGCAAAAGACTTCATCAAACAGAACTCTGCATGAACCTTTTGAACCACAAACTGTTTTGGTTTCTAGGCTTGGCTGGATTTCTGTCCTTCCCTGAAACCTTTTGTGCTCTCCTTACACGACCTGTTGGCAGTGTCACCTCAAGAGGGTTTTCCAGCATGGATCTGGTCCCTGGCATCAGCCAACATTAGCCCTATGCACGAAATTTACTAAGACTTTTGGCACATTAGCATGACTCACACTCGAACAACACCCTTTCACCCACAGTTCGAAAACACTTTACTTGTAACTTCAAAGCAGCCGCTTTGTGTTTTGCATAAGGAAAACATATTTGTGCAACTGCCTCAGGAGTTTATGTATAATTATGGTATACAGTGTGAAGGGAGTTTGAGGACAATGTGAACATGACACCCAGTCGGACTTGTGCCAGGTCATTTAAACAAGCCACAGATGGAACAAACTCAAAAGCACTACTTATTTTCAAGGGTGGATCTGATGCTGTTAGTTTCCTGCAGGCGATGTTGATGACAGGCAAAGCACTCTTCATAAATGCTTCATAAAAAGGAAAGCAAAAAGGAAAAAATAAATTTGCTGTGTGGAAGGCTCTCTTGATACCACATTTAAGTCATTACGTGATTGATGAACAGCTCACAATAGCACGGACTGGAGCCAATGGCTAAGCGTGTTGGCCTGGTTCTCATAGAAGGGGGATATGTCTGCACATCTTGGGTTGCGAGTTTAAAAGATCCGTCCCGGCTTTGGACTGCAATGTATAGAGCATCACTTTGAGATATGGGCCTTAGAAATTGAGGACAGTGCTTTTTTTATGACTCCAGTGTAATAGTTAATATAATATAATATATACTGTCTTTACTGGAAGTACTACAGAAGGAAATGACCCACTACAAGAATGTGTTAGCAAATATCTCCAGGGGAAACACACTATTTCCCTCTTGCATTAGAAAGGATGAAAGGATCTTTTGTTGAGCTCTGAGGTAACACTTTTGGCCATGGGAGGAATCCTATCCTACGCATATGAAGTTCTCTCATGAGAAATACCTGCTGGGATGCATGCTCATTTATGGTGTCAATAGTGACCCTCAATAGCGAGTGTCCCTACTTAGCAGGTGAGAAAAGGTAATGAGGGAATATATAACAGAGGGAGGGCTGAAGGGGATAACACCACCTGCAACTAAAACCTGCAGCTCTCCTAGATAGAGAGTGAGGGAATCCAGCATGGAACAGGTGATCAGATAATCCCCCTATCCCAGCAGGCAGCCCAGCAGCACACTCAAGTATTAGCAAGCACCTCTCTGATGGAGGTCTGGATAGTGACGCACAGCTCAGCGATGAGAGAGGAGAGATAGGTGACAAGGGGATTAAACATAATGTCTCACAACAAAAGAGGTGAAAGAGAGGGATGTATTATGGCCAGACTGCAGCGCTGTTTATATTTTATTTTTCACTAAAACTACATGGTATGGTATCAGTGTATGATTAGCGTGTCATTCAGCAATGTTCAAACTCAATCTTGCTAGTTTTAACATTAAGAAAAGTCATTTGATATACTGAAACAGATAACATCTTAGAGGAGCAACCAAGATTTGTTAAGATAAGAAAATAATTAAATGAATCAGGTATAATAATTTATTACCTTGACTAAGAATGAATAATACAAAACTAAGAGTCATGCTAGCAGCTCTGTGATACTCTGGCACTGTTTCAAGTTAAGTCACGTCAAGTTAGGTTTATTTAAAGTGTAAAATCACCAACGACATAGTCACAGTACACTTTACAAAATAAAATACAGAGGCAATGTTGGATATTAAAACACATGTTAAGATACAGACAAGGACAAAGAACAATAAAATACATGATGGTAAAACAAGATGAAGAAGTACAAACTTTATTTTAAAAAATCATTATAAAACATTACTAAAGCCATTACTTTAAGCCTCTTCAGAGAGAAGAAATCATCCCTAAGTATAAGCTTCATTAAAAAGTTTAAAACCTACTTTTTAAATTAAATTCTACTGTCATCACCGGGAGCCAGTGCAAAGTAGCTAAAATGGAGACAATGTGGTTCTTCGAAGCACTAATGTTACATTTATTTATTTCACTGACTCTTTTATCCAAAACGCCTTACAATTGCCATATATGTCAGAGGTTGCACACCTCTGGAGAAACTAGGAGTTAAGTGTCTTGCTCAGGGACACAATGGTGGATGATCACAGTGGGGAGTTGAACCCGGGTCTCTCACACCAAATGCATCTGTCATCACCACCCCACATGTGAGCATGTTAACTTGCTCACAATGAAAATGCTAACATGGTGATGTTTAGCAGGTAGCCTAATGTTTACAATGTTAACCAACAGATTAGTTCAGTGCGTTAGCATGCTAACATTTGGTTATTAACATTAAACAAAGTACAGATGGCTGATGAGAATTTAATATGTTAGACTATTTAAGTATTTAAGTATTTAAGTCATAAACAAATTACAGATTTGACCTGACAGTCGCGTTGATGAAAAGTCAATGCATCACAACAGTTATTAAAAATGTCCTGTTTGAAGCATGAATATATGTACACTTTTAGGCTGGTTCAATTTAAAAAAAGTTGGTGAGTAATTGGAGGACTGCCCCTAGTTAGCAGGTGAAGGTGATAAAAGGTGATAAGAAAGAGTTCTTTCAGTCTGAACCAAAGTTGTAGACTGACATTATCCAAGAGAAGCCTGCTGCTAGTGTGGAAAAAATCATAAATCATAAATGTTTATGATTTTTGCAGATTTTCAAATATTAGTAGCAAAGTATATTAGATGTAGGCATTTCGCCATAAAATTATCAGCCGGCCTGCTGATCAAACTGAATACCACTATATACTGTATATATAATATATATACTTAAACTGAACAAATTTATAAACGCGACACTTTTGTTTTTGCCCCCATTCATCATGAGCTGTACTCAGAGATCTAAGACTTTCTGTATGTACACATAAGGCCTATTTCTCTCAAATATTATTCACAAATCTGTCAAAATCTGTGTTAGTGAGCACTTCTCCATCCACCTCACAGTTGTGGCATATCAAGATGCTGATCAGACAGCATGGTTATTTTACAGGTGTGCCTATAGGCTGGCCACAATAAAAAGTTATGTTGTGTTATTTGCATGGTGCAGAATGTTTTAATAAATATACTAAGTCAAAAACTCTTTGGGTTAGAGTTAGATGATGAGTTATAAGACCCAATCAGAGAGCCAGTTGTGAGCGTCTGCGTCATCGTTTCCAAAGTCCTCCATTTTTGCCCGTCCCCACTAAAACACCCTCTGGAGTTTTGAAACGCAAAAAGGGGTCGGCAGCATTTCCAAACTTCTCCGTTTTAGGTCTTCCTTTTTTGCCGTTTTAGTCTGGAGAGAGCTGGAAAGAGCTACACATTCCCCCGAAATCCTATAAATCAAATGTTTGGAGACAAGACGCATGCAATTTGCAGAATACACCATGCCGCTACAAAGTGCACAGGCAGCACGGCTAACCTAAAAACTAACTCACCAGAAGTGGCGCAATGGTGTGACCGTGGAGACGTCTGCCTCCCGCTTGGATTCAGCCCAATTAGCAACTTCCTAAAGTTGTTTAACTGTTAAATGTGTGAGGGGTTATTAAAGTGTTACTGGAGACAGAGAACAGAAAAGAAGGACAGGTTTCATGCAAGGTCCAGGTCCTGGTTTTATTTTATCTTATGTCAGATATCTGTGAAGGTTCTCAGTCATCCAGGTCATAGTTATCAAAAGAAGGTTAATGTCAAGGACAACGGGACTTGGTTGAACCTACATGACTACACCTCTTGGCCTCAGGTGAAGATACCAAGCGAAGGTCATTCAGAATTGGCCACGGGCAGTTCTAAAGACCATAACGACTGTCGTTATCACTGCCAGGGGCACTAACACACCAGCGGTATCGTTGATCCTGGCAAACGATCCCACAGAGGTTAAATAGTTTCCCTACCAGTTAGAGTAGAGGTTAAAATAGTTTCCCTATAGTCATTTCAGAACTGAAGAAGTATCTTGGATGAGGGACGAAACGTCTTCTAGTATCTTCAACCAAGTGCAAGAGAGATCAAAAAGAAACTGCATAAATGAGAGGCTTATAGAGTTACAAATATGGGAAGTCATTTATGATTTACATGTTGAATTGCATAGCTATTCTTTTGCATCGTGTTGTGTTGCAAGATGATTTACATGACTTACAGTCATGAAGAAGTCAGTAAATTTTCAGTCTGAGAAAACAAACACTTACAAACATCATCAGTTGCAGAGTGCATGCTGCTCAGTGAACTCTGACCTGGCCCGATGTAACTTACACAAATCATGCTTGACAGAAGTCTTGCTCTGTCCCCATTTCTCCTCTCTCTCTTTCTCTCTCTTTGTTCCTTTCTCCCTCTTTCTAATGCACATTCATGCAAACACACCCTCCTCTCATTGCATACACACACACAAACACCCATACACACACTCATTTGATCACTACCTGTGCCTCACCTCTTCGCTTTCCTGCCGTGGGTATTTACATCACAAGCAGCTGCAGGACACTGATGGTCCATTGACAGGGAAATGTGCCTGTCACCAGTGAATGGTATTAGTAACAGCGACACACAGAGATTAGTTAAAATGTCTTTCCAGGAACAACAGCTAACTGTGACATTAGGGAAGTTTTTTCTTTTACTTGCACAGATGTTGCCGATTGGTCTCCTGCCTCTAGGTGTTTGTCTTGTTTGCTTTTGATGTGTGCTGGCTTTTTGATAATATATGCACTCTTCTATATCTCTTGTTGTATTTTTTCCACTGTTGCTGCAGTGAAAATGATACAAAACATATTCACACACCCACATCAAAAAATATGAAGTCCTTGACAATACCTGCATATCTGCAAATCAATATGCGAATTAATGCAATGTGAGTTACACACCTGTAAAAAAAAATTCTCACAAATTATCTTTTCTAGCACAAAAAAGTTAACACCACCACTTGAATCTGTCGCTACGAGTCTCAAACAAAGTTTTTTTTATTTTGCTCACAAATGACAGGTTCTGTGTGTTCTTACTTTTACACCGCATCCGGTATCTCAGTGCAAACTTCATTTGTGTATCTATAGAGCCAGGGGCAGGCACTCTTCAGAGAACCCTTTTGAATCAAAGGAGCCTGTTTGGGCGCCTGTCTGTGTCTATTGTTTTTCCAAACCAGATGAGATGAAACCACACTCCCACTTCCATACATACTACAAAGCCTCAACTGTACATGACTGCTACAGTAGTAGTCGTTGAATTTACTGTTTATCAGAGAGTTGAGTAATGGGAAACGTTAATTCTGAAGGACTATAACTTAAAAGTTTGAGTCAAGCATGGAGGCTGTACTATGTGTTGCTCTGGTTTGTAAACAAACAGCCAGCCACGGTACTGATGCAGCAGGTTGTGAGGTGGAGTTTCCCCATTAAGCACAGCACACTGCTGCTGCTCATGGTCACTCCTCCTCTGGTGCCACTATTTTCTGCCTGAGTGTGCTACGCAGAGCTGCCGAAACCAGAGGTTTCAGACTGCAACCACTACGTAATATTTTTATCATCTTGACGTTGAACTAATCCATGCTCATTGCATGACATTGACTGCACTGACTGATTGCATTTAGCTGACATGACATGTCAGCGTTTATCTTTCACCAGAGAGGCTCAGCAATGTCAGCATAGCTACATTTATTAGATACTGAAAAAGGTTAGTGAGCTAGACTGAATTATTATTATATTATAAACATTATAAATGGCATTGTTGCTACACTGTAGTACAACAGTTAGTAAGTAATGTTACTGTCCTGCAGTGGTTCCCAACCTGTTTTGTCCGATGTACCCCCACAGCCCTATCAGGTGGTCCTAAATACTCCTTTATCATGGGTTGGCTTTATGGTGTTGTTCAATAGTATTTCTAAGTATTTTTGGGCAAGTTGTTTTGTACCGTTTGGAATGACAGAAACTGGATGTTTCAACCAATTAAAGTATCTTTACTTTTATCTTTATGTTGTCTTTTTACTAGTCTTTCTGCAGTCATAATCAACTTACAGTTGATTTAGGTTGGTGAAAAGCAGAGGCATGACTCGTGCAGACCACCTTTGTGGGTAAGTTACTTTGACAATAACTATAAATATCAGCATGACACAAATTTGTAATCGTACTTGGATGTTGACAAATATGTGGATTTATATTATCAAATCACAATTTTCCACGTACCCCCTGGTAACCCCAGAAGTATCCCTTGGGTACAAGTACCCCTGGTTGGGAATCACTGCTGTACTGAATGGGTCTTCCGCTGTGGTGTTGTTGTCCTGTAACATTACATTGCATATTGTCTATTATGTGGGTCACGAAAATTACAGCAACGGAGACTGGTGAAGAAGCTGTGTTAGCACGGATCTACCACTGTTTGCCTCATCAATCTTAAAACCACACCACTAGGGCATCAAATACAAGTGGGCGTGGTTTCATCTTAAGTGGGTTGGAAAACAATAGATGTGGACAGGCACCCAAACAAGCTCCTTTGATTGTCCAAAAGGGTTCTCTGGTCTCTGAGCAGAACTTGCCCCTGGCCCTCCAGGTGAACAAATCACTTTTTATTTCATTGAGATATGCAAAAACGAGAGCGCACAGAACATGTACTTGAGACTCATAGCGGCACATTCAAGCCATTAAAGGTATAGGTGTTTGTGCTCAGTTGTTTTTCTCCAATAATACCTTCATACCTACAGTCCAGTGGCAAGTCTATCAGACATAAGGTAAAAATTGACACAGAATTCAAATTTTGTCACAAAATCCCTGTCCTAATCAGAAAACATCCTGATTGTCTTCTTGACCTCCAACACTACACAGAAAGCTCAGGCTAATTGTTATTTTTGATGCTTTATAAAACTAGCAAGCCAGCTTAAAAAACGTCGGCCATGGCATGTTAGGTGAGTTAAAGCTGATGAGATGTCACTGTTTGATCCAGACTGAGATGGAGATGGAAGGGAAGAAAATGAATAAACCAGATTGAAATTCTCCAGCCTTGCACTGTTGCTCCCAGGAGAGCTACCAAGCAAAAGGAATATCTGATAAAAACAGAGAGGAGAAACAGGCAGAGAAACTTTGGGCTTTGAATTATTGAGGCATTTTGAGGTAGTAGTGTGTGCATAGGATTGTGTTTATGCACAAATTCATGTGGGATGCCTCACGAATGAATGTATGTATACAGGCTTATGGTAACACATGGACTCTGATAATGAAAGTGTGCTGTGGAGTTGATTGAGTCAAATTCAAATCCCTCATAATCCAGTTACACCACTGGGGGTTTTGTATTTGTTTTTTTACCATATTCAAAGCCATACTCATGGCTCATGCAGTCAGTTTGATCATGACCTCCATCCTGTGACAGTTCACCAGGCATGAAGAGTCAAGGCTTTCATTTCTGATGCTTTGAGTTGGATTTCTGAGGTAGTGTGGCCTTCACACAGTGCCATGTGGAGAGTAATAGAAATTGGTGTTGAGTATGTCGTATCCATGGTGACCACCCCATAGTTAAAGGGAGGGATTCTCTGCTAGCATTGTGTGTCTAGACCATGTAAGTGTCTCCGGTTGGGAGAAGCAAGTCTGGTACATCTGGCTTTCATGTGATAGATCAGAGCCATGCTAATGTTACTTTCAGCAGTACTCAGCTCAGCCTCGCTTTAATTGTCAAGTACCCATAGAAACCAGTCACTGCGAATAACACTGTTGGCTTTTTATTTGTCAGTGAGAGCAATGCCAGAATCAGCAGCTCACTAAACCTGCTGCCTTTTTTAATTGTGTTTTTCAGAACTAAATTTTGAAATTAAAAGTTAACAATTTAAACAGTTCTTGCTATTTGATAAATAATATTAGTCTCATTGGTAAGCTGCTGTGTTGAACTGAAACTATACTGACCTTGCAAGAAACCCATGTTTTCATTTTGGAATTCTTTTATTTGTGTGTGAGAAATATCAATGAGTCATTTTTAAATAATGTATTAATTTCTGAGTAGCTATTTCACCGCTCACCACTAATTCAAGCACTGTTTATTCAAGCCCACAGCAATTGAAAAATTCTACAGCTAACTCACTGCAAGGGTATATATGAGTTAAATCATAGTAATTAAATTGACAATATTAATGGAGCATGGTGTGAAATCACAATTGCATTGTGGAGGAATGATCTGATGCTGGGTTAACTTAACAGTTAAAGTCACCCCCAAGTAGGGAAATATGTGGACGTGTTGGTTATTTTAGAAAATAATGATTGAAAAAAAGCCTCATTGTCACAATTTGGCCATAAATATTAACAAAAGCCACAGGAGTATATTATAAATGACCAATTTAACTGTAATTTCTGCCATTACTGTCAGAGACAATGTCAGAACAAATGAACTTCACTGATTTCTGAATTGAAATTGTCCCTTTATTAATTTAAAATGCAACGCCTGGAATTTCCCTGGAAAGACTAATAATACACCTGGCCAGCCCACCTTCTATGTAGCCTGGCATGATCTGACAGCTTTAAGTGGGTCTCCTGGAGATAAACAATATGTGTTCCTAAATGGTGATGCTGGTGGAGTACTTTGCTACCCTTAACTGGCTAATATACACCTCTACAGTTCCAACTGTAAGCTGTTTGTAGCGTTGCTGTTTATGAGAACCACGTATCTCTAAAAAGTCAACTTTTTGTGAGTTGCAATATCTCTACATTCAGGTAGACTGCAGTAGAAAATTACTTATGCAGGTGTATTAATGCTGTCTTCCAGGGTAGCATCAGTTCACAGAACTGTAGCCAAAAGACTCAAGTACTAAAACACAGTCTGTTTTGGTTACAGTTGCTTAATGTTGTGGTTTTAGTCCAAATACAACTGTTGTGTTTCCAAGAAAGCTGAGAGAGCACAATTGCTCCTTATCACGCAAAAAAATCTGTAAGTGATAATTTCCTGGGAATCGGAGGAACAAAGTAGAGGTCCATAGCCACAGTTTGAGTTGGGTACGCTGGAGCACCTGATTATGTCTGCAGGCTTGGATGCTCATCTCTTGCAAACTAAAACCATCACAGAGTGTCAGTACTGTGTTGTCACTGTCACTGAAAGAAAAATTAACAAACTTGGTACAATATGAACATCACTTAACTAAAACATCTTATTAACAAACAGGCCAGAAACTAGCACTAGACCAGGCATCATGTGAAAAACGTCTCAGAAATTGTTAACAACTGAAATGAACAAAGGCTGAAATTTGCTTAGAATTACTAAGAAAATATTGTGTTATTTCTTTACTATTAAATAACTTTTAGATTTAGATTTAGCTCAATTCACTGATTTAGACTGGTTTCAGGTAAAAATGTGAATACACACTGATTTAGGGATTTTGCATGAGGAGTGGGTCGTTCACTAGAAGGCTGTTGGTGTCCTTGGACGTGAGTCTGATGAGCAGTTGGCCTTGCATGGTGGCCACTGCCATCAGCGTATCAAAGTACAGTATGTGAATGACTTAACAAGAATGTCACCTTTCAATGGCAAACAAGATGTGTTTGTTTGATACAGAAATGGCAATGCCATAGAAATGATTCATTACCTGTTTTTTTTGTATTTTTTAGTTCATGGCCATTAAAACCGTAAACACAGCCAGTAAAGGAAAAGTCCACAAAGGAATAAAACAGAGTAGTTACATATTACATGAGATAAGCATCTGCAGACTGGGGGGACCTGGGAGGGGTCTTGTGAGGCTCTGATAAGCATTTACCACCTGTTCCCCAGATCCTGGCATTTGATAGCAGCTCAATCAACATGGCATTGCTGGTATTTGGCCGTGTTATCGAATGACAGATAATCACCTCATTGTCCTGCATCCATGTCTTGCCACCACTCAATACCAGAGCTGCACTGAAATCAGCCAACCAGCAGTCACCGTTAATGAAATACTTTATTCCAGCATCCTTCTGCTAATCCAGTCAGGTATCTCATTAGCTACCTGGCTGTGTGGTATTTGGAGCAGGTGGGCAGCCATGTTGCGGATGCTGATTGATTTCCCCTTTCATCTCAGGCCTAGACGCTCTTTCTTTTATGGGTCTTAGCCTCACATAGAGAAAGCTGCAGAAAAAGAGATGGAGACTGCATAGCATCACAGCTGCAAGGGTGACACATGTTGTCTGGCTGCCCAAGAGTGAGATCACCATTACCAAGTAAAAGCTGACTTTTAATACATTAATTTTTTCACATGAGGTATGGACAAGGTGTAATAGCACTTTGGCAAAGACAGAAAAACTCTACTGCGTACATGCTTCCGAAAACATTTTATTGATGTTATAACCATGACAGTCTGTATTGTATTGATCTAACAATGATTTATGAATGTGCTAAAATGCTGCTTGTCACAGGAATATTCATGGTATCTGGGGCAATCTAGGGTTATGACCTATCACACACATTCACGACCTATCACACACATGCTTTCCCACACACTGAACTCATGGTTGGCACACATGTTACAGTGTTTTGCCAGGAGACAGCTGTGAAAAAGCAGCAGCTCTGTCACACAGCAAGACCGTAACATGGACGAATGACAAGTAACTCCACACAAAACATAAAGTAGACATAAATTACTTGTTTCCTCTTTTATCTATACTTGTACAGAAACCAGCGTCACCATTGTTTCAGTATCTGCACTTGCATGAATTTATCTAATCTTCAATGCAATTAAAATCTTTGGATTTTTGATCCACGTATGCATTTTAACAGGCGATTAACTCCATTTCAAACAATTGTGTTACTTATTCCTAGCAAGATATTTTATAATAGTTTAAAAAAAATGCAACTGCAGCTATTAGGTATAATAAAAAACAATTGTTTAATTACCTAATTAAAAAAATATAATAATTTTATAAATTAAATGAATACTTGTTGAATAATCTAATAATAAGTGTTCACAAGTTACCTGACCTAAGGTTGTTATGCTTGTTTTAAATGTAAGTGCTTCTTTTGTTTGAATGTTTTTTGATTTACAGCGACTATAAATGGAGAATATGCAAACACATACTCCTATTTGAGAAATATTCAAAAAAACATTTGTTCACATTTTAAATTTATGTTTTGATAAATTACTTAAATAGTTAAAGGGGACATGTGTAGTTTTCAGTGGCCCCTAGCGGAGAGGTTTCAGATTGCACGCACTGCTTTCCAAGCGTGTGTGCAAACTAATGAGTGAGCCCTCAGCATTGGTCAAAACGCACAGACCAACGCACAGGAGACATCATCACACAAAACGCTGGAAACTCAGGTGAACTCCACTTGCATCCATGCATTTTTGTATTTTTAGTATACTATAGACCAAGAGGCTTGGCAGCACACACGAACGTCACAGCCTAAGTAAACTAATGGATTTTGGGGAATATCCAACCCGATTTCTTCTCTTAGGAAGCAGCATATAGGCTATCAGTGGTAACTGAGAAAGCCGTGAATGTTTCTTTTTTTAGGAGAGGTTACAACCCATTCACAAATAGGCAATCCAAAAGTGAAAGAAAATGTCATTATAGAAATACATATAGTCCCTTTATTTGTTTATTAAAATTGTCACAAATTAATTTGTTTTAATTAATGTCATTGCCATGTGGGACCTACAAATAATTGACTTTCTAAATCAAGGGCCATAACATAAGTACATGTTTTAAATAACTCCTCTCTATAGATCTCTTTTGACTTAGTAGTAGATTGTAGTGAAAGTGGTGTTGTAGACTGGACATTAGCTCAGACTGTGAGACCTGTGTTTGAAGATAAAAGACAAAAACAAAAAGCAGCAAGCAGAGCTAATTTACAACAGAAGAAAACATCTGTCTTGTATTTCTGATGCTCAATTCTGCTGTGTGACCTCACTCAAAGTGGCAACCAGAAGTACCAAACCATCAAGTGCAACGGTAAAATGTGAAATTTTCTAACACTAGCGAGTATTGGGGTTCCGTCCAAGTAATCAACAGACAGAACACATTGCTCTGATGTAGAAGAATAATCAACTGCATAAGGAAAGCAGATCAGGTATATAGAGAATGAAGATCTTAGTTAACATGTGTGAGGGTGTCTTACTCTCTCTGCGGGTTTCAATGTTTCACTGTTATAATACTTTGCAGTTCTCTGCAGTCATGATTAAGTGACAGCCCTCAGCATGTGATGGAGTTGTCTGATACTTCAGACAACGCTGTCACTCTCCACAGAAGAAAGATATGTACCAAAAACTTATTATAATTTTTTTTTAAGTTGCTTCCTCCAGATAGTTGACTCTAACCAGGCCTTTATACGTAAATATAAATATTGCCTTCTACATGATGTCAAAGACGTATCTTGGTAAAAACAAGTTATTACTCACACACAAACGTGTTTCGAATGTTAACAGTAACCTATGGAGCGCGGTCAGGCTGTAGCAGGTAGTAATCTGAGGCCACAACAGGCACTTCCTGACCTCTCTGGCCTCTGTTTTCTAGCTGCTCTGTAATTACTTTGACCTGTAAAGACTAACTGGCTCTACCATTCACACTTCAAAAGAGAGTGGCCCTCACACATTCACTCTGAAGATGAATACAGCTGTTACGATATCATCTGAGGTGAACACCTTCAAGGGGTCAAATTCCTACTTTTGAATGGACTTTTTCTGGCTCCTCAGTCAATACAACAGTTTTGTCATTTTTCATCCCTTTCAACAAAGACACAGCAAGAAATATACACTGAACAAAATTATAAACGCAACACTTTTGTTTTTGTCCCCATTCATCATGAGCCGAACTCAAAGATCTAAGACTTTCTCTATGTACACAAAAGGCCTATTTCTCTCAAATATTGTTCACAAATCTGTCGAAACTTCTTCACTTCTCCTTTGCTGAGATAATCCATCCACCTCACAGGTGAGGCATATCAAGATGCTGATCAGACAGCATGGGTATTGCACAGGTGTGCCTTAGGCTGGCCACAAAAAAAGGGCCACTGGAAAATGTGCAGTTCCATCACACAGCACAATGTCACAGATGTCACATGTTTTGAGGGAGCGTGAAATTGGTTTCCTGACTGCAGGAATGTCCATCAGAGCTGTTGCCCATGAACTGAATGTTCATTTCTCTACCATAAGCCGCCTCCAAAGACGTTTCGGAGAATTTGGCAGTACATCTAACCGGCCTCACAACCGCAGACCACCAGCCCAGGACTTCCACATCCAGCATCTTCACCTCCAAGATTGTCTGAGACGAGCCACCCGGACAGAACACAACGGTCCACAGGCCACCACCAACCTGATCAACTCTATGCGAAGGATGCATTTGGCAAATGGTGGTCACACTAGATACTGAGTGGTTTCTGGACCCATGCTACCTATGCTGTCTGATCCGCATCTTGATATGCACACCTGTGAGGTGCAGTGTGCGAACTAGCCTATACCACGGCTTTCGGTGGGGGGGGGGGGCAAACTGTGAGTCTTACTGATGAATCATTAATAGCTGCAAGCATGTAGGCCTGGCTGTGAAAATATCAGGCATGTTTGTCTTATTATTATATATATAAATATAATTATTATATTATATATGTAGCCTTTTTGCTACAGTTATGCTTCACACAACAGCTGTTTGCAACCTGACCTTTCTTTTCTCCATGAGAGGAAAAATTTTGAAAAGTTGCGTGGCACTGCAGAGAGCCCCCAGCTGCAGTAGTGCGTAACATTCATCCAGCCAGACTAACGATCACGAACCGTTCAATATTTTAGAGAAATGTCAAAAATTCTGCTTTTAGGGGAGCTGATGTCCTCTCTAGGGGAGCTAAGCTCCCACTGGCACCCCTGTAGGTCGCACCCTGGTGAGGTGGATGGCCTGTAAAATACACCTGTAAAATACCCATGCTGTCTGATCAGCATCTTGATATGCCACAAAAACAAAAGTGTTGCGTTTATAATTTTGTTCAGTATAATTAACACTAGCAATGTTGTGGGCATAGCAAACTGTCACTACAGTTGCTGCTGAAGCTAACATGCAGAGATTAGCCAGCACACTAGCTCCAGATAGCGACACTCACAACTCTCCTGCTACCAAAGCTAACATCACAACAACAGCATATCTTGGTAAGCTACAAATAAAGCTTAATGTGTGCGGACACTGATACTCATACCCCCCTAAGCCCTCCTGTACTGTACATCCCGTTTGTACATGCAACACTAAAATTAACATATTCCATTGTTTATTGCATTTAGGCTTATTACACTATTCATTCATTTAGAGCGTTTTTAACCATACCGTAACATTTTAAACCATAGAAGCCACTGCACAGTAATGCCGCATGCATTGGCAGATTAAAACCCACTTTTTCTTTATAACAAAGTACATTTCTTTAAATGTGTTTTATATTTATTACCTTGTTGTTAATGCAAGGTAGCATAATATGCATATTTGTCCTATTGCACAACAGGACCGAGCAAGGCTCTGCAATTAAACCTATTATACAATTGTGAAAGATTTGAAAATAATAGATCATTTACATACAATTGAATAAGAATTCACCACTAAAAAATCCCCCTGCAGCTCTGAAAACTACAAACTTTCATACAGTGCTTGCACACAAGAAAAAATCTGATGGTATAAAAGGTAAAGACAGAAAAACAATATGCAAAGATTTTTTAAATTACCATCATAATGAAAGTGAGTGTGTCAGAGTGCGAGGACTCTACCACTACTTTCTGCTGCTTATCTACCACCCCATGTTGTTGTCCTCCAGTGTTGTTGCGAAGTTTCAGAGCAACAGAAACAAACAGCATCCCTGTAACCACAATAACTCACTGTCACTCCTGCCTGCATGTGCACGTTGCTAGAGGAGAGATGCTGACTGAGATTAATCTAGGCAGCATGCAGGGAAATTAATTTGCCAACAATATAATAGACTTTTGTATATTTCTCACATTCCCCCAGATGGTTGAAATAACTCACTAGATTGGTCACTAGTCGCTTTTTAGAAATAAAGTGGATATGGCGGACTAAACTACTGATGAATCTTCTCAGGGTTTGTTTGAGTGCAAACAGAGTTGCACCTCTACTGTATTTTTGACAGAGTAGCTGCTCAGAGGATGCTTCGCATCCCCAGTGATTAATTACAGTTTTTCTCAGTTGCTTTGGTGCATTTCTCAGATCAGAATTGAAATTCTCAAAACTAATTGTTCAACCTCCACATCATCTCGTCACTTGTGCACATCATAAAAGCACTTTCTCATTGTTTTGAACAAATTGCAAATGACTTGACACACTGATGCAAATGATTATGTACAATTGTCTGCTGCCTCCTACATTATCAATTGCTTATGTCCTGCTGATCACAATGAATTATACCAGTCTCTGTTGAACAATCTTACCCCCCAAAACATCTAGGCATAAGCATAAGTTCATTGCATTTGTCACTACATGCAAAATGGTTGAACACGTTTTCAAAAATCAAAGTTAAAATACTTTATTCATATCCTTTGCCTACAAGTATATACTGTAGCTAAACGAAATGTTGTTTCTTAAGGACCACAAACAAAGTAAGAATAGAAAACAACAACATCACAATAGCAACACTCATACCAATACTCAATACCAGTAAACAGTAACAATACACAGTGAGAAGTATATATATATATATATATATATATATATATATATATATATATAAAGCGAATGTTGTTTTCCCCTGAAAACAGGATAATTAATTTTCTCGTGATCACGAGATAACAAACCATAGCTGAATACAGGGGCTGGCAGGTGCATTTCTTTAGGATAATTTCAAAGCAATTACCAGTGTCACTGGTTAGTTCAGTTGGTAGAGCACAGGGCTCAGTTTGATTAGTTTGATTCCTGTTCTTGTTGACTTTCTTTTTCTTCTTTTGTTTGTATTATCCTCTTCAGCAAATTTGTTATGAAGAGACTGAGGGGAATCCAATCACACATTTCCCGACGGCTATTTCAAAGGTTCCGAAAGTCGTCAGGAAATGTGTAACGTTACATGGATTCCCCTGAATGAGAAGGAATTTCCTCTGCCTGGGAATGATGGGGAAATGAAAAGTCCATAGGTTGATGGATGTGGACCAAGAACGCACATAGTCCAGCACGTGCTTTACACTAATGTGAGCATGTGAAACAGTCTTTTCATAAGAACTTTGTTGAAGAGGATTATGAAAAATATAAAAGAAAAATTTAGTCTTCAGTGAGAATTGAGCACACAACCTTAAACCTATAAGGCCTATGCTCTACCAAGTGAGCTAACCAATGCATCAATCCACACTATAATTACCATTATAGTTATCTCGAAATCACGAGAAAATGATGAGTAAAAAAATATTTGATTAGGGCTTCCGTATATATATGAATGTATATATAGATAGACATTCTATACATGTCTATTAGAATTTTTTTGTAAATGTGTCCTGAATTGATGAAGATATCTGTTGTGATGTGGAAGAGAATCTGTGATACAACAGGCAACAGTCCTGTCTCTTTCTTTTCTTCTTACAATGACATGCTCTGTCAACAAATTACAGTACGAACAGTAAAAGCATAGCTGTGATTCCTGTCCTCTCTCCTGCAATGTATAAGTTTGTACTGGTGAAAGTGATACATGCCATACAAACAAAGTGCAGCCTTGTGCATTTTCAATCATTGTCATCAAAATCTTAGCCAAAATGTACATCAGAAAATATTTAACGAGTACACTGTTATATTGACAAGATGGCTAAACATTTTGACTTGCTTGTTCATAAACAAGACACAAGGACTTGTCGTTCTGATGGCACTGACAAGTTCAATGACATAAAGATTTGCTTTTGAGAGATAGATTAAGGATTTTGAGCAAGTTATGGGCTTTTGCAGGTAATCCACTGTGTTGTGCCGTTTGTATTACCTGTTTCGAGAAATGCACTTACTGTTTTGGAAATGTTAAGGATGATTCGAGAAATGCACCAAAGCGACTGAGAAAAACTGTAACATGTGAATTCAAATGAAAATCTTCCATAGCTTTACCTGTCATCAAATCAACCAAAACTGAAATCTTAACAGTCTATTGTGCTAGATTTTGAAATTTTTTTGTTCACTCAAATTAAAGAGAAGTACTACTTAAGACAAATCATTCACTTGTTTCTCATCCAAATCAGTTTGTCTAAAAATTCTCTCTCTGTTGCATTTTATATATTGACATTGTTGAAACAAAAAATAGACACATTTTCACTCACTGACAACAACAAGTTCAGAATTATTAAATCTGCAGGCCTTCATGGAGGTTGAAAAGAAAAAAGAAAACTGCTCGCTTCCTCCTCCCAGGATTTCCATTCTTCATCAGCTGGTTGATTATCCGAACAAGCCCAAACCTTGTCTGTTCTCCCTTATGACAGCCCATTACTGCCAGGCTTAGCATGAGCCTTGTTCAAAGCAGAGAGGATTAGAGGATAATTAAAATGAACAAGCTGATGTCATCTAAACTTACTTGTTTGGCGGAGGGCACCAACCAACACTGCTCTATTGAATCCCCTCATTCAACCGTATTTCTGGGTGCAATTAGAAGCCACACTTGTTCCACAAGGGAAGTGGCACTTGATACTGCGGTGACTGGCTGGAGTTCCTGTGTACTGCAATACTTCCTCTGCTCAAATTATTTGGGCAGGGCAGTGGTTGGTTGAAATTAGTGTTTGGTTTGGAGTAAAATATGTAATGGCCAATAAAAGATAATACCTTAGTCCAGGAATGCCCCTCATCACTATGGAAGGCATGGCTGTAATTCACTGTCTTAAGTTAAAATACCTGTTGTCATTCGGTAATAAAATGTAGTGACCTTTCATGTAATTTGTAGTGACCGTCCCTTGAACTCACCTTAAACGCATCATCAAATACAGATGTGCATGTGGTGGCAGGGTAACATACTGTATATATAAGCAACAATGTTTGCAGTGTGATGATGATGTGGTGTTGGAGAGAATTCATACAAAGGAACAAGGTGACAGGGTGGTTCAGTTGATACCATCCACTGTACACTGTAACCAAATAATCCAATCACTAGGATGCACGAATAAATAAATAAATAGAAATAAGGTCATGGTTGTTCACAGCTAAGTGTCAAGTTAAAGGTCAGCGGCTGAAGAGGAGTTGAGTCAGATCAAAACAGCAGTGCTGAAGGGAGGGGCATTGCTTTCAGTATGTGACAACATTTCATGATCACTTTGGCTGATGCACAACAGGGCCCACAGCAGAAATACCTCATTTTATTCCCAGTTTCCCTCATGCTTATTGTTGCAAAGCACCCTTGACCTCCATCATTCCAGGTTACTGAGTTCACGAGTCATTTAAAAAAGAGAAGTTAAAGGACAAGATAAGAGCTTAATGGAGGCAAAGGTCTCCATCTAGGTGTGGCATTGACTGTATATATTGTGTCATATTCATAATTGAAAGTCCATAAAAATTCAGAACATATCTACAATGACTACACCAATGTTTTGACGTATTTAGAACAAACCAGTGGGCTTGGGATGAGAGCCACAGTTAGGGAATGGAAATTGGAAGGTACTGAAAAATATTGGTATTTTCATGGGATTTGATAAAAAGAAAAATATACAATATTACTAACCTTTTCCTGTAAATTATGGAATACATTACAATTATTTACAAAGAAAAAGTTGCTTGTAATTTTGTTGGTTTAACTTTATTCAATTCTAAAAAATAAAATTATCATCAATTATCTTCTGTTTATTAGAAATAAATTGTGAGAAATACCAAAGCGAGATCTGGAAGTAGTAGCAGTAGTATTTTCAGTCCATTTATCAGGAGGCATAGCAGATGGTCCTACTTCTCAGTCTGTGGTAGAGCCCGACTGATTTATCGTTGTGCAGATATTATCGGCTGATATGAGCTAATTAAAGATAAGTAGGTGTCGTCATTTATAATAGAGAGACAGAGAGTCAGATCCTTTATTCATGTCAAGTGTTGCAACAAATCAGATATTTTTAAAATGTTTGTTGTGGTTTTATACATTTGACTCTTATTTATCAAAACTTTAATATTTTGTTATAATCTTTGTTTATGTTATGCGTTCTTAAAAAAAGGGGGGGGGGGGGGGGGGGGGGGGCATATCAGCCGACATTTTGGCATTTCGGAATTTTAAATCCTCAAATATTGAAATCGATATAGGACCTAAAAATCCCATATAGGTTGGGCTCTAGTCTGTGGTTCAATCCCTGGCTCCTCCAGTCTGCAGATACTGACAGCGTGTGTGAATGGGATTAGTTTCTTTTTCTGATGAGCAAGAGTTGGTGGATACCAAAACAAAGCCACATAAAAGGAGAAAAGGAATATTGGACTTAACATTTGGATGGCCATGCAACACTGCATATTGCATATTAATTCTAATGTTGCTCTGTTTCTACTGAATGTATCAAGAGGCAAGTGGTGATAATATGTCAATGTTGTGTTAACAGATTGCTCCTGCTGCCCCCAAGTGGCCACAAAATTCCATGTCTATCCACTCTGATTTGGAATTGCTACGATATCTGACCATCAGATATTAGTTTATTCATGTGATTTCTCAACAAACTGCAAAGTAAAGCATGGACACCATAAAAAATATTGTTTTGGTGAAACTCTTTCAATTACATAGTGGTTACAAGCTCCTCTCCTGTGGAACCAGGTTCCAGTTTGGGTTCAGGAGGCAGACACCATCTCCACATTTAAGAGTAGGCTTAAGACTTTCCTCTTTGATAAAGCTTATAGTTAGGGCTGGCTCAGGTGAGTCCTGAACCATCCCTTAGTTATGCTGCTATAGGCCTAGACTGCCGGGGGATTTCCCATGGTGCAATGTGCTCCTCTCTCCTCTACTTTCTCTCCCTCTGTATGCAACCTCATCCCATTATTGCATGTTACTAACTCGACATCTCCCCTTTCCGGTAGTCTTGTGCTTTCTCGTCCCTCTCCTCTCTCCTCCTATCACTTCCTGCAGGTGTTTCTGGCTCTGGAGCTGTGGAGTCTGGATCTGTGGCTGCGGGTCACCTGCTGCCCGCGTGTTCCTGCTCGACACCCTCTGCTACAATTATTGTAACCAGTCCAATTGTTATTAATGTTATTATAATCATTAACATTACGATTATTATCATTAACACTTCTATAAATATCTGTGTCATTATTCATTTAGTCTATAGCAACATCACCTTTACTGTCTGTACCTCTGTGTGTATATTGTGTAGGCTGCCTCCCTCCCCTCTCTCTCCTTCTCTCTGTTCCTCTCTTGCCCTCTCTCTCACTCTCTCTCTCTCTCTCTCTCTCTCTCTCTCTCTCTCTCTCTCTCTCACCCCCAACCGGTCGAGGCAGATGGCCGCCCACCCTGAGCCATGGTTCTGCTCGACGTTTCTGCCTCTTAAAAGGAAGTTCCTTTTCCTTGCCTCTGTCGCCTAGTGCTTGCTCTTGGTGGGAACTGTTGGGTTTCTGTTAATATCACGGTCTAGACCTGCTCTTTTATGAAAAGCGCTCAGAGATGACTGTTAAAATTGAATTGAATTGAATTACAATGACCAGTGGCCCAAAACCCCAAAACAACTTTGAAGTCCCTTTAAAACCAGAGAGAGGAACAGGGTAGAATTGTGATTCTTGAGAGCATATAGTGTGGCAAAAAGCAAGTGAAACTACGTAATTTAACAACATACATAGATCAAAATGAAGAGAAAATGAGTTGAAGCAAGCCATTACTCTTTCACAAAATAAATGCTTTTACAGGAGAAATCTGATACCTCAATCCCCATATCTCAATTACCCTTTCCCTCTAAATCTTTACTGATAGAGATGCATTTATTTTCCCGCTTCCCCCGGAGGAATCAGAAACAGATGTAGGGAAACACTACCGCTGGCAAAACAACACAGCATGATTAGGAAAAGAGGATAAATGACAACATAAGGGGGCCCCAAAACCTATAAATGGACACTTTGCAGGACATTGTGTGATCTGGAGCAGAGGTCCTATCGCTTCACGCCAGCAGAAGCTCAATGGAACTTTTAAAGGAATGAACTCTGAGAAAGTGCCAGGTCACGATGAGGGGAGGGGTGGAAAACAGCCATGATGCTGAATGCCTGACCTAGCATTTAGATGAGTTAGCCTCCACATCTTACTTTCCTCAGGGAATAAGCATGTTCCACACTGTGTGACTGGAAATATCAGCCAGAGCAGCTTTCTGTGTTTTACTTTTACAGAAAAGGTGGCGTATTCTTTTTGGTTCATTATATTACAGTGTGCCTTTTAGACATTGACCTTTGGCTGCAGTCTGTAGTGTTAAACTCACTCAATGTGGAGCAGAGCTTGGCTGATTTTAGTGTAAGCTTGTGGCAGCTGAATGCGCTGTGACAGGCCTTGGTCACTGTTCCCACCCCCCTTGCTTCTGCAGACAGCCTCCAAAGAAGCCTTGTCAAGCCCAAGGGTCTGGTTAATGCACTCTCATCCACTCAAACACATACACACAAACAGAAAATACACGCACACAAAGACCTTTTCACTTTCTCTCAGAGGAAGCTAAATCATTCACCAGCTTTGGCAAGCTAAACAAATCGTCAAGTCTTCCACACCACCTTGGAAATATTTGCAAAAGCTTACATATAAGGTGTTCTACTAAATAATGCATATTTCAATTATGGATAAGTTAATGACATTCCTGGAACAAACTGAAGCGAGGTTTGCCTAGAATATGTGATGCCCCATAGGCTCCTGTCCTTTCTTGAACTTCAACAATACTTTAAAAGGAAAACTTTTATTTCAACTAGTGTCTTATTGCTGTTGTTTTGACCATCATTTCTATCTGCTATGATAACACTATACTCACCAAAATAATTAGTGAGACAAAAATGAGTTTAGAACTTCACTTAAAGGAAGTCAGACAGGGCAAAGTATATGTGTGAGCAGACAGTCATACAGGTTTTAAACAAACTGATTTTGGCAGCTATGGGCAAATGTTGACCATTGTCTAATGAAGGTAAACAGAACACAGTTTCAAAACAGAGTTTTAACTATGAGCATTTCTAAATTTAACCACATGGTTTCTTAAAACATGTCATTTTGCTTCACTTTGTGAAGCTTGTGTAACTTTCAAACAAAACACATTCCACATATTAATAACCATCAATAACCATTTTGAAAAATGTTAATAAAACAATAAAATCTATACAGGTACAGTAGGAGCTGAAGGGACTCGCAGTGTTCTGTCACCAACAACTTCAGTCAGTTGATACCTGTGTCGAGTGAGCCTATAATGCTAGCTGCATTAAGCTGATCAAATATGCTTTATGGTCGATTATTTTTTCGCTTTATTACTTTATATATCTATATATTGATCAAAGCATATTTGTATGTAATGGGTGTGTGTACTGTACTGTAAGTTTGGTGAAACCTAACCTCAATCTCGATTTATTTAGCACTAAATAATTTGATTGATTTTACTTGGTTGTAGTAGTTATATCCACTCATGGGGTTATAAGGTGGTTGTTTTGACAGATGAACTGATAAGCTTAACATTATATGGTAATATATAGTATGTTTATAGATTTTATTTGTTTAATATACAGTTGCAGGAAAAAGTATGTGGTCATAAAATGTAATCTGATCTTCACATAAAGGCTCGTGCAGACTACACGACTTTCAGCGTCGGGCAATGGCCGTGCCGTTCACACTACACAACTTGCCTTCTTCTGACGGGAGTCTTGAAGTCATTGTGGCGTTGACACTACATGACTGATCAGTGACAGGGGGTCACACACTACACGAGCTGACAGCGGCTGTGTCACCTACAGCACCTACACTCTACAGAGAAAACAGCTGTTGTTTGTTATTATAAAGATCGCAATTGTAAAGACAAAGCATATGGCGAAAGAGTGGATTAGCAAACGCAGGTAGCAGGAATT
Source organism: Micropterus salmoides (assembly GCF_014851395.1). Taxonomy (NCBI): domain Eukaryota; kingdom Metazoa; phylum Chordata; class Actinopteri; order Centrarchiformes; family Centrarchidae; genus Micropterus; species Micropterus salmoides. The sequence continues at coordinate 32,641,924 of NW_024043372.1, forward strand.
GCTCGCTTTGGTTTTATCTCTGAATAAAGCACCTATGATAATCTTGCTTAACTGTGGGCTTATTTACAACCTGTATGATTGTTTGACCGCTCTGTAGCAATCCCAAACTCAGCAATTATTTAGGACAGTTCAGTGTTATTATAACTGATCACAATGATGGCCAAAACTTTTTAATTAAGATTTTCATTTAAAACTGAATTGAAAAAGTATGTCACAAGTACATAACTCTAAGCATCCTCATTCAAGTATGGTCCTCTACCCTTTTGCTTGAGTGAGTCTAACTTGTAGAAATACTAATGGTAACTAACTAACAGTCTCTATAACTCGGTTGCAGTTGTTGAGCTCTAAATTGGGAGAACAGGACTTGTTATCACAACTGTCATCTCTCCATTCTTATCAGTCAGGCGTGCTCTGAAGGCAAAACAATTCAAGACTGAATCCAAGGCACGCTGGTATATTTATGATGCTCTGCATGCAAAGTTATTACATAATGTGTTCAAGACACAAGGTTAACATTGGCTATATTTAATGTAGATCTTGTCATTTCTTTTTGCCTGACTGTTCAGAATTATGTCAGTGTGTGTGGCCACTAGAGGAAGAAAAAGTCTTCTCACCCAGTCTCTTAAATCAAACAGAGAAGGGTGAAGGGCTTATTGGCTTCATCACCAAAAAGCATTTATGTATGCTTTTCTGTAATATTAGGTTTAATTAATGTGTTCATTATCAATGTGAAAGCAGGAGAATCAAATACAGTGGAAACCTCATAGTGATCACGTCTGTCAGGGTCAAATTGATCACTGTAAGCGGATGGTTATTATCAGTGTTGGGCAAGTTACTCAGAAATTGCAATAAATTGCTAGTCACTTATTACTCATTAAAAAAGTAATAATATTCTTTTACTTTTTACTGGGTGATAAAATGTAACTTGTTACATTAATCGTTGCGTTTCTATGGGCTATTAGTTTCACTACCACCACACCCTGTCAAAAGAACGCCTTTCTCTCTCGTTCTCCATTCTTACTTAGCTTCTTAGCTAACAGCTGTCTTGATCAACATATAGTCCAATGCCGCTGACCTACTGCAAATTCACGTCAAGCATGCATTCAGCAATGCAGTAATGCAGCGTTACTTGGATTAGTAACTGTAATATTATTATTGGTTTGGAAATAGTAATCCCTTATACTGATAGCTACTGGGAAAATTAACAATATTACTGACCAACACTGGTTATTATAACCAAATGATTTTTGTTTCCTTTATTTCTCCTGTAGATTACCATCCAATTGACAATTATATATTTATTACATTAATTTAAAGTACTAAAACAAACAGCTTTGTTATTTAGGTACTTTATTTGTCACATACATGTAGCGAAATTCATTCTCTGCATTTAACCCATCCCTCAAGGGAGCGAGCAGTGGGCAGCTACTGTACAACTCCAGATCTATGCCAGTGCCCTGGTCAATGGCACTGACTGGAGAACCTAACAAAGTTTTTTATACTTACTGGATTTGACTGTTTGAACAGTCTGCACGGCTGTACACAATTTGTTCAAGTACTACACTGTGTATGTAATTCCACTGTAATTCCAAAACACTGTAGAGTAACACAGTATTATGTATAAAATATATCTTTTAAAACAGTATTGTGCTGTTTACAATTATAGTAACAGTAACTGTAACTGTAAATGCGGTGATTTCAGTGCATGTCTAAATTTTTAACAAGCCCCAAAATAAACTGCAGGTATTAATGTTGAACTGGTAGCAGAGTTTGTACGTATTTATAAAATATTCAGATGTTTTCCCACATGTTGTCATGTATGAAAAGACCCAAAACAAACACTGTAAGCGGACTACTTGATTATTGTAAACTAATTACTTAAAGAACATTTGCATAAGAATGATGCTGTGCCAAGCATTTTCATCACTATAAGCGGTTTCCACTGTAACAGCGTCTGCAGTGTAACATAATGCCTCTCTAAAAGCAATACACACCTGTATTGTATTGTCTTCTTTTTAATACACATATTTCCATCAGAAAACGTGCAAGATTGTGTACAATGAAAAAACCCGCCTAGATTGTTTCTCCAAGCTTCACTTTAGAAATGTTAATTGTTTACAGTGAGGGAATCCAATCTCCAGATTAGGGGCTCTTGAAGTTTTTCATACCACACTGAATGAATTTGGCCTCATCCTGAACTTTATTGCAACCAGTTGGTGCTCTTGTGATACAGGGTTTCTAACATGCCCATTACCTAGACTATCGATTTTCTGCTCTCAGTACAGTTTTAAAACTGGCCAGCAGACCCTATGGGTTTCATTACAGGAGGTACTGGGAACACAACATTGTTTAAAGTTTAGTTTAAATTTAGATTAGGTCAACCCTAATAATTTCAAATGCAAATCATGAGCTGTGAATTTCTCCAATATGGATCATTCCTAGGGATACTGGGCTTGTATGTGGCACACTAGCTGCACAATATTTCTTTCTGCACTGATGATCAGACAAAGCATGCCAGGCTTTCTTGGCTTATGGTACCTTTACTGCCACTGTTTCATCACACATTCTACAGTAGACTGAAAGCTGTTCTTAGCAAGAACAATCTCTCTTGGCAGTTGAGCATACCCGCTGTCTCCAAAAGCCAATGACAACATCTGGTTAAAGCAAATAAGTAATTTACTGTATGTCTGCAGTATGTGAAAACACTGGGAATCCAGCTTGTGTGAGTGAATGAACAAAACACAGCGCCATCTAAGCGTGTCTCCTGTGTGACCGTTTGGTGTTTACACCCATCATGCCCTGTTAATTACCCGCATGTCTCCGGAGCCTTCAGTTATATCCCTAGCGATAACTGGCTTTAAACAACCATATTTCATAAATTGATCTTATCTTTTAATCATCTTAATTGCCTGTATTGCTTTGAGGATTACCTTCTTCCTAGTGAGTCTTAATCTCTGGTCTTCAAAACAAAAGACAGACATGTATAACAATGCCTGATATAAAGAGGGGAGGCTTCACCCCGCTGTGGGTCGAGGCATCTTCACGCAAGTTCTCCGCACGGAATACCAAGTGGCTGCTGGGAAAACCTTTGTTGTGCCTTGATGGGGAATAGGGGTATTTGACTTAGATCTCTATGATTGCCTGTGGGCTGCGGCTACACACCATTTGCTGCATCTCTCAATAGCTTTCTGCAGGGGGATGCATGGGCAAGCATTACTTTCAGCAAAAGCATTAATAATTTCTCTTCACCATAACTCCAAAATCATATTTATTCTCTGAATGATTTCATTGAAATGTATCTTCATTATAGAGAAAATCAGCAAATACATATTTTTAACTCTTTCAAATGATTTTCAGAATGGTTCCTCAGAGTGGTTTTTGACTCAGTTGTATATTCTGCCGTGTTTGACAGGGCTTAAGTAGTGGAGTTGACCCCAGTCTGTCAGACCCTGATGCAGGCACACACGGGACCTGGCCTTATCATTCTGAGAATGTTGGGGTCCTCCCAGATAGAGATGTCATCTCACATGCGTTTTGTTTGGATGGTTTTACACTTTTATCATTCGCACATGGAGCATGACGGACCAAACCACTCACGCACAGGCTTCCCATAATTTCACAGCTTCTTCGTTATTTTCTTCAGAAGCTATGACTGTATGTCACTCACAAAGGTCATATGACCACAAGGGTTTTGCCACATAGTACATCATCTTTATAGCTTACTTTTTGTTTTGTTTCTGCACATCTGCTTTTCATCAGACAACTGCGCTTGATTTTTCACAGACCTTCACAGTATCAGGTCTCCATTTAAAATCCGCAAATGGCTTGTTGCTTAGCAGATTATCAGGTGAAAATAGAATTCATATGGGTTTTGTGATTGAAAATGTGTGGTTCATAAAAACTGCTGATGAGGTGTCACTTCTAAGCAAGAAGAATTAATTAAACTAGCACTTCTGAAATGTTGTAGGGGAAGTTGTGAGGATTTTAAATGTCTGGTTTTTATTTGCTTTCAATACATACACATAGACATATTGCTATGCAACCATCATTGTAGGCGTGGGACATTTTAAGACACATGATCGTTTAGACCATATACAGTCTATGGTTTAGACTGATTTTGATCACCTAATTTATAGTGTGGCACAGTGTTGTAGTCTAAATGATACTCAGGTACTGTATATGGTGACAGCCTCAGAATGCTCCAGGATTTCCGTATACCCATGTAAAAATGCTCAAGGATATGTAACAATATAGTTTTGTAACATAACTTTGACTCTATCAATTTGTTTTCGCAAAATATCAGGTAGAGAGATGTGACGGCAAAATGAGCAAACGTTGTCGAACATGCAGAGGGACTCTCGTAATCTTTCCTAGCTCCCACCCGAAACATTACCCAGCTGCCACCGTTGTTGCGAGTCATATCCATTTCCTGCCTGGTGAAAAATGTCAAAAATGACCTTAAAAAAATGGTTCACTGTACAAAGATTTTTTTATGTAGAGCAATATTAGGAGTAGGAATAATTTAATTTGTGTCTTTTTCTGCATGTCTTTATATGATTTACAGTATCTCAGTCTTAGACTTAGGTAAGGTGACACAAACACAACATGTATCCAAGCATACAAAACACATGATCATAATGTTTATATACATTATATGAGCAATATTTTAGATAACTCAATACAATATTAATTCATAATCCTATAGGGCACATTCTCCTGAAAACAAAAAAGATGCAGCATGTCCAGACACAGAACCATGTGAACATAAAATAAAAGTATGAACTGGTCAAGGGCTGTGAAAACTGTAGAGAGTCAGAGTCCAAGGCGTTTAAATCTCCTTGGCTGTAAATGTACTTGGCTGTTAAAGTCTGTTGCTTACAATAAATTGTTTCATCCTGATAACACGTCACAGTCTTTTGGAATGCCCTAAATTATGTGTGAATGCATGTAATGTATGCGTCAGTGAGTTTGGTGGTGAAAACTGTGAGATGGGTCCAATTAATTCTAATAAAAATTTGGTCGTAATCTGTGCCAGACTGTACCATATCAGTTTGACACATGTTGGATCGTGTGATGACTGTGTGGTTAATAGTAGTCTACAATGTAAATAAGAATTTATATGAGAGCAGAGGCACATCATGCTCAAGTCATCCATCTGTGCTGCTAAGGGTGTTCCAAAGTTATTAAAATGAATTCTTAGGGGAATATGTTTGATTAGTTGATTTGTCAATACAGCCTAATAGCTATGACAAAATAGGTAAATTGTCAGTTGTTCCAAAACGACATATGTCTGTTGGAAACAGACATACTGTATGACATAAAACACGTGCATTTGCAAGTAAGTGTCCAGCGACAGGCGTACCTTAAGTACGTTAAAGTCATGTAACCTAAGTCGCATAACGTTGAACATGTGGTAAACGTTGTGAAATGGTCGTAAATTGGTTAGGTTTAGGCAACATAGCTACTTGGTTAGGTTTAGGAAAAGACTTGGTGGTTTGGGTTAAAATAAGTACGTATAGTCACGTATGAAACTTTATGTCAACTTTGTTTCACGCAGGACTTGAACCTTGGTCAACCGAGTGAAAGTACTGAGTGTACTTTACACAGCCATCCACCTCTCAACCCTCCTTGTGCGGACTTTGTCACTTGGTATACTACATCACCTGACTTGAGGTTGCGGCCTAACAATAAACGTAAATATGGGTTGTAATAAGCTGCTGCATATTCAAGCCATACAAACGTTCTTCTGGTAAGGACAGGCTGTGATTGGTATCTATATCATATTTTAATGGCAGTCCATCCAACAGTTGTCAAGTAATTTAACCTAACATCATTGTGGCACTGCGATGGACTGGCGACCTGTCCAGGGTGTACCCCGCCTTTTGCCCGTTGCCAGCTGGGATTGGCTCCAGACCCCCACGACCCTGTACGCAGGATAAGCGGTTGACGATGGATGGATGGATGGATGGATGGATCATTGTGGCACTGGAGGGAATGTCCAGGGATCCCCATAGTCATTAGGATTCATCCTCTGGGGTCTATGAATGCCTGTACAAAATAACAAACCATTTGACAGTTGCTGAAATATTTCACTAACCAAAAATATCAAACTCATGGTGGTGCTAAAGGAAAAGTCTGGGGAACATGAAGGTCTGTACAAAATTTAATGTCAATCCATTTAATAATTTCAGTCCATACCAAAGTGGCTGAGCAACTGACATCACCATCCTTAGAGCCATGTCCCTTAAGTGGCTAAAAAAGCCACAATTTACAATTTTTTTCTGCTTCCATTTTCTTGCCTGACTTTAATTCACTGTCACTACCTTGCCTGACATCGCAATCGCAAAGTTAGACCAATTGTTTACATAATTTCAAAGGCAGATAATGGGTCATTTTTTGACCAAGACCAAATACTGAATGATGTGTTTTTCACTCAAAACACTCCATGCTACATCACAAATTATCTAGAACTGATAGTCATAAAATAATATATCAGGTCATTCAAGTTTCATTCTGGTCGTCAGATTTCATGTTAAAAGTCCATTTAGGGGTACCACATCATTGGTCAGACTTCCAACATGCAGCGGTGATAACACATTCCTGATAAATGCAATGTTGATTGAAAACAGTGAACCCTACACCTCTGGTTGTTGTGTAGAAATGGCGAGCTAGGGAGCTTGTTTGGCTGACCTTTCCCATCATTAATCAACTAGGCCGGGACTACTCTGCATGTGTCTGACATGCCACTCCAAACAACACCATGCTACAGTTAAGCCTTCAAATACAACACAGATAATTTCTAATCGCTGTTTAGCATGCTAATGAGATATGAGTAAGCCTAAAGTTCATTCCTGTCCAAGTTCTGGGTGACAGCTAGCTAACACAGCCACTATTTCCACTTTAGTCGTGTGATGGAAAACAGTATTTAGAGGTACAACTTTCTCCTTTTAAACACCCTTTAACATGAGATGTTTGGTGTTTTTTTAAATCAGTTATGTTATCCTACATCAATGTTGACTATGTGAGCAGTTTTGATACTGAATACACAGTTGAGGTCAACTACCAACCTCCAAAATAGGACACAGATCATTTGGAAACTATACCGCATTTCTATGATGAGTGTGTTCGGTCAGCCAAAGCATTACTCTGAGGAGCTGAACCAGGTCCAGAAAGCACATAGGAAGGTTCATCCGAGGATCCACTTTCTTTGGAGTATTTTCAAACTGCCATACGTGGAAAGTAACCGATGCCCCCCTCCCCACAACTTCACCCAACATTTTGCATCTGCCCTTGGGCCATCATTGACTGAGTACCCACCATCCCGTGTAACACGAGAGGTGGGGACTTGACCGCGGTAGAAAAGCTGGAGTGGTGGGCTATAAGAGGCTTCCCACGTCACCTAACAGGGGACTTCATGCAGAGAAAGACAGACTAGAGAGTGGGGAGACGCCACGAAGATCAGGGCGGCCCTTTCTGAAGGAAGAGCGGCTGGCTGCCAGCAAGAAGATTGGGTTTCCCTACAACTTGTTGCCTGGCGCTAAATAAACGCTGGCATGTTGTGTAGAGACACCCAACACCCTGGCTGAAAGGGTTGCTCACCCCGAGTTGTTCACAGCACCCAATATATGACCCTGCCTGTATCCTCTTAACCCCTTAATTCCCTTTCTCTCTTGCCCATTGCTGCTCCTGTCATGTCTGACCTACCAACAACTGCTTCCTTACTGATAGGGCATGGCTGCCTGTCACTAACAAGGGAATGGCTCAGAAGGTAGAGCAGGTCATCCACCAACCAGAAGGTCAATGGTTCGATCATTGGCTCCTCCAGTCTTGCAAGTGTCCTTGAGCAAGATACTGAATGCTGAAGGCTGTTCCAGTGAATGTGTGTGTGAATGTAAAGCACTTTGAGTGGTCAGAAGACTAGAGAGGCACTATATACGTACAGTCCATTTACGTGTAGTTTAGTAAGACAAAGGTATGTATATATGCTAGTTTAATCATCTCAGTGAGTATTAAAATTCAATACTTAATTTACTGCAAATTTTATGCCTACTGTGCACAAGCAAACTATTGACCCCCCTCCCTATAGTGCTGCTTTGCTTCAAGACTCAAGGCCAAATCCAGACAACACACACAGAGGCGCCTCAGATTCTCCTTATTCAGAACTCCAAGGATATGCCCCAATATTTTTCTTTTTACAAAACCATTTCACAGAGAAAAGGTCTGCCCAGTGCTACAGACCTCAATAACTGGCTTCCGTACCACAAAGGGAATTTATCATTAAAGAACCACAATCAATATCTCTCACCCCCTGCACGGCAAAGCAAAGCAAGACCCTGATAGCAAAGACCGGTGCTGAGCTCCGAGAGGGGAATGCGGGGTACCAGAGGAGCTAATTAGAGAGTGAATGTCGGCTATCTGGTTAGCCCACATCCAGCTGTGGGAATGGTGCTAATGAGGCGTGCTGTACCAACATAGACAGGCTGTTATTGCAACATGGAAGATCACTGCACTTCCTAATCTCGTATGCTTGTATAATCATTCAAATAATGCATAATTAATGTTTTTATTCCCTTCTGGAGCTTCATGTTGGCAAGGAAAGGAATTCTGCCAGCTACATGGACACAGCATGCAAGATCATGTCTGACACCATGCAAGCTCTTCAGAAATGCTCTGAACATTCCTGAGGTATGTAGAGGGCTCTTCTCAGAAACAACCTTATGTTTGTGTACAAATGTTCAAAAGACACATTTTGCATGTTATAAAATAGGATGTTTGCTTTGCTAATAACTTGTATTGATATGCAATACAAATGCAGACATAGATAACATAAGACAACATTTTTTGTATCAAACAAGAATACAATGTTCCAATGTGTTTGCAACCAATTCACAGTTACAGTCCAGACACAGCAAGTATTACTTACTTTATTATTATACTAAACTTTAACAAATTGAAAAAACTGCCTTTGAATGACTCCTTGAAAGGTACCTCTTTTGCTGATTAATCTAGTAATTACCAATTAGCTGTGGTAATGGCTTGCATCCAGGCACACTGCGGTGCAGCATGCCTGTTTTATCTTCATTAGAAAGAAGGGGGCTGTGAGCAGTGAGGCACATGTTGACCCCTCTCTCCTGGGATACATCACTTGGCAGCAGGTCAGGCTTCATATCAGACTAAAAGTAATTCCCCCCCCCCCCCCCCCCCCCTTTACTTGTGCTTAAAGCACATGCTTTAAGAGAGGTTAAATAAAGTTTTTTTCCCCAAGCTATCCCAAGGATTTCCTTCATTTAAAAAGAACAGTCATAAACCAACATTAGTTGTCAAAATCAGCTTAATCATCTGTAAGGTTAATATGATAAAGTGTATATCAGTATATCTTAACTACTCAGAGCTCAGCAGGTAACTCTGAAGCATATTACTCCATCCACTTAAGGCCTTCCGGCTATGGGCTTCAGTTCAGAGCATATTACTGCCAGTTCTAAACCAAACCTAATTGCCGCCTCCTATAGTTCGGGTTTAAACTTCCTCCAAGTCTTTCCTGTGAAAGTGGAATGTGCTGTACTGCTGCAGCACCTTTTCAACATGACCTCTGAGATTGAAAACATGGGCTAATTCAGAGGCTAATATCTGCAGCTCTGTCAGCATCGCTATTGATTGTGTACCTCCCTCAGTTTCATAGGCTCCTCACCAGGGTAAATATTTACAAATGTGCACTCAATAACATCTGCTGTGGTTTGGGCTCAGCAGCATGGTGGAGCAGGGGAGATGAAGCACATCATGAACTCATGGGAATGTACATGGTCTCAGGTTCCATCCGTTCCATCGACAGGCTTCAAATGCCACAAACAACTGGTCCCAGATGTATGCCATGATGCAATACAGATGAATTAAAAGCTCAAGGGACATCTTTGATTGTTTAGCATAAGGAATAGATAAGTGGCAGTTGGCAGAATTATCATAGTGTAATATTGATCAGCAATGGGACTCATGTGAAACATCTGTGGAAAAAAAGGCCTTTTCCTACACACTAACAAGTGAAGCATGTGTGTGGCAAAATGTAGTCTAAAAATATATAATAAGAAAAAAGGAAATTCCAAGTGAATGTTTCCAAAACAGTAAAAATGTTGACTAAATGACAGCAAATATGCCAAAATATAAGAACTGACAAAAAACATCTACAGATTAGCTGGAAAATACATAATTGCTTGTTTGGAAACTAGTTAATATTAAAATTGTGACTGGGTGATTATCTTATATGCAAAAAATTTAATTAAAAATTGATTTCCCAGTATGCACTGTATGTAAAATTGTACAAATCTCTGAATCTTACAAATGATGATATACAAGTTGTAAATTAGAGGCACAGATACAGATCCAAATTTACAGATACATCTACATCAAGTTACGTATCTTGACATTAGTTTGTGAATACTTAATACTTATAAGGCTGTTCTAATCTCATACTAGCAGTTCTTAAACCAGGTGCAAAAATATCAAAATCCTAAAACAAATTCAATTCAATTCAATTTTATTTATATAGCGCCAAATCAACAACAGTTATCTCACAGCACTTTTAAAAAGGGCAGGTCTGGACCATACTCTGTGGTGTTATTTACAGAAGCCCAACAATTCCCACCAAGAGCAAGCACTAGGTGACAGAGGCAAGGAAAAAACCTCGAGCAGAACCATGACTCAGGGTGGGCGGCCATCTGCCTCGACCGGTTGGGGGTGAAGGAGAGGGAGAGAGAGGGCGAGAGAGAGAGAGAGAGGGCAAGAGAGGAACAGAGAGAAAGAGAGAGGGATGGAAGGAGAGAGAGGGGAGGGAGGCAGCCTACACAATATACACACAGAGGTACAGACAGTAAAGGTGATGTTGCTATAGACTAAATGACTAAATGACTAAATGAAAAATGGTATACATATTTATAGTAGTGTTAATGATAATAATCGTAATGTTAATGATGATAATAACAATAATAACAATAGGACTAGTAACAATAGTCGTTGCAGCAGAGGGTGTCGAGCAGGAACACGGGGGCAGCAGGTGACCCGCATCCACAGATCCAGACTCCACAGCTCCAGAGCCAGAAACACCTGCAGGAAGTGATAGGAGGAGAGAGGAGAGGGACGAGAAAGCACAAGACTACCGGAAAGGGGAGAAGTTGTGTTAGTAATATGCAATAATGGAATGAGGTTGCATACAGAGGGAGAGAAAGTAGAGGAGAGAGGAGCTCAGTGCATCATGGGAAATCCCCCGGCAGTCTAGGCCTATAGCAGCATAACTAAGGGATGGTCCAGCCCTAACTATAAGCTTTATCAAAGAGGAAAGTCTTAAACCTACTCTTAAATGTGGAGATGGTGTCTGCCTCCTGAACCCAAACTGGAACCTGGTTCCACAGGAGAGGAGCTTGATAGCTGAACGCTCTGGCTCCTAGTCTACTTTTGGAGACTCTAGGAACCACAAGTAACCCTGCATTCTGGGAGCGCAGTGCTCTGGTGGGGTAGTAAGGTACTATGAGCTCTTTAAGATACAATGGTGCCTGACCATTAAGAGCTTTGTAGGTAAGAAGAATGATTTTAAATTCTATTCTGGATTTTACTGGAAGCCAATGCAGAGAAGCTAAGACAGGAGAAATGTGATCTCTTTTCCTGGTTCCTGTCAGAACACGTGCTGCAGCATTCTGGATCAGCTGAAGAGTCTTAAGGACTTTTTCGAGCAGCCTGATAATAAGGAATTGCAGTAATCCAGCCTAGAAGTAACAAATGCATGGACTAGTTTTTCTGCATCATTTTTAGACAGGATGTTCCTAATTTTCTCAATATTACGTAGGTGAAAAAAGGCGGTCCTTGAAACTTGCTTAATGTGAGACTTAAACGACATGTCCTGATCAAAGATAACTCCAAGATTCCTCACAGTGGTGCCGGAGGCCACGGCGATGCCATCAAGGGAAACTATATCTTTAGATAATGCGTCACGGAGGTGCTTAGGCCCCAGAACAATAACTTCAGTTTTATCTGAGTTTAACATTAGAAAATTACAGGTCATCCAGGTTTTAACATCCTGACGGCACATTTTAAGTTTAGCTAACTGATGAGTTTCATCTGGCTTAATCGATAGATATAACTGAGTATCATCTGCATAACAATGAAAGTTTATGGAATATTTCCTGATAATATTGCCTAAGGGAAGCATATATAAAGTGAAGAGGATTGGTCCGAGGACAGATCCTTGAGGAACTCCATGACTAACTTTGGCGTGCATGGAGGACTCATCGTTAACATGTACAAACTGAAATCAATCTGATAAATAGGACTTAAACCAGCTTAGAGCGGTTCCTTTAATGCCAATGAAATGATCCAGTCTCTGCAATAGGATCTGATGGTCAATGGTATCAAATGCAGCACTAAGATCTAGTAAAACCAGTACAGAGACAAGTCCTTTGTCTGATGCAATAAGGAGGTCATTAGTAATTTTCACCAGTGCTGTCTCTGTGCTATGATGAACTCTAAATCCTGACTGAAAATCCTCAAATAAACTATTGCTCTGTAGAAAGTCACACAGCTGTTTAGCAACTGGTTTCTCCAGGATCTTAGAGAGAAATGGAAGGTTAGATATAGGTCTATAGTTGGCTAAAACATCCGGATCAAGTTTGGGCTTTTTCAGAAGAGGTTTAATTACAGCTACTTTAAAGTACTGCGGTACATAACCATAAAGATAGATTGATCATATCTAGTATAGAAGTGCTAACTAAGGGTAAAACTTCTTTAAGCAGCCTAGTCGGGATGGGGTCTAAGAGGCTGGTTGATGGTTTAGATGAAGAAATTATTAAGTTAGTTGGTAAAGATTGAGGGAAGCAAAGCAGTCTAAACATATATCTGGTTCTACAGCTGTTTCTAAGGTTCCTGAGTCTAGAGATAAGTCTTGGTGAATTTTGTTTCTAATAGTTAGAATTTTATCATTAAAGAAGCTCATGAAGTCGTAAGTACTGAGAGCTATGGGAATACTTGGCTCAATAGAGCTGTGACTCTCTGTCAGCCTGGTTACAGTGCTGAAAAGAAACCTGGGGTTGTTCCTATTTTCCTCTATTAATAACGAGTAGTACACTGTTCTGGCATTACGGAGGACCTTCCTATAAGTTTTAAGACTATCTTGCCAAATTAAACGAGAATTTGATGACTTCCAACATTCAGTCTTCTAGGTCTCTTGAATCTGTGTACACAAATACTCCAGTGTACCCACAACAGGTGCATGAACACACTCTGTTAAAGGTTCTTTTATGCTCTACCCTGGGAACCTAAATGTACACTACCATGAGTAGACTGAAGTCCAGTCAAATGTTAAGCTTTGATGGACACAGATAGAACATATGAGAAATATGAGACTGCTGGTAGGGACACTGGCTACGAAACAAGCTACACTGTGTCCTCTCTACCCGTATCATTAAATGTCCTTTTCCTCATGTCAATCACACTTCAGTGTTATACACATACACCATGGATTTTTACTGATGATTTCCTCAGATTGTTTGATTGATTTTACTGTAACTAATTGTGAAAATTAAATATTAAAGTTGAGCTTTCACTCAATCAAAAAAGTGGTCAAAACCACTTACCACTTAGAATATTGGATGTGGGTAGAACACAGCTCAAAAACACCCCGGGAGTCATTAATAAACATTATATTACAAATCTCTGTAAAACTTTATTTTACAGGTCCTTAGGTTCCTAATAACTTCATAGGAAGTATTAAGAAATATGTAATTTGGCAATAACTATTGCAAAAGAGAGTATTGCATGTATATATTTAGTTTTGTAGATCTGCTATACAGGGTCTTCAAAATATAGAGATATACTCATTTAAATGCTGTGAAAATGCAGATGAAGTTGGTCCTCACACCTGCAAATCACAGACAGGGTGTTCACTGGCTTTGGAGAAATTAGTAAAAAAAAGATGGCTGTATGGGATGTCTGTGAAGATACTCAGTTTTCTAGATCATAGCTATCCAAAGAAGGTTAAATTAACGGCAACTGGACTTGGTTGAAGATACATGAAGACATTTCGCCTCTCATCCAAGAGGCTTCTTCAGTTCTAACTGACTGGCAGGAAGTCCCAGGTGTTTATGGGGTCCATCACCTTGATAACAACCCACAGAGCTGCCCTTGATTTTACCTTCATTGGATAAGGCTGTTATAATAATAATAATAATAATTTATCACAACGCCTCTTTTTTTTTTTACATGTTTAGTCTCTACCAACTTATATTGTGCAGAGACAGCATGTCATTTTACCTGCAAATGTCATAGAGAAAAAAAGTATAGTATAAAGAGTGACAAAGTCATGTAAGGATGAGGTCAGGGTGGATGGATGGGTTAAACAAACAGAGGACACAGGTTCATTCAGAAGGCCACTGTTTGTTTCCCATATGAAAGCAAAAGTCAACTTTGACTTATTTTAACTTGAGTATGTAAGTTAACATACTTAAGTTACATCACTTAATTTAAGTACATAACTTAAACGTGTTTATTTAAACCCAAATCATGATCTTTTCCTAAACCCAACCAAGTAGTGTTGGTGCTTAAACCTAGCCAAAATTGTTACCATAATGACAAAGTTCACCTGACTCTGAAACTCAGTAGTCATAGTTTTGGTCACTGCTGAATCATTCCCCAAGAAACGCATGATTCAGTAGTGGACTAGAGGAAATCAACTGAGGCTCTAAGATGTGGATTCGTCTAGCCAACGGATACATTGCTCACACCACAAACACACATACGTACATCCAGGCTGAAGACATTTGATACTGAAGAGAAATGAGCAACAAGAGCTAAGTCTTACGATCAAGAGGTCTAACAAGCACAAAATTCATTCTTTGCTTATGTTACAATTAACAGATAAGTAGGGTTTGTGGTTGTGAGCAATATGCAGATGTGGCCAATTTATGTGTGGATATGGAGGTTACAAAGGTCATGGTGTCTGGGGCTCCAACCTCCACTCTCATTTTGGACAATGCACCATAAAAAAACCTCCACATAACTTGATGGTTAGCCTTCTTTCCCACGGGGGTGTGAGCTGGGGCCCCTGGCACTGAAGGCTTATAAAACAGGGCCCAGATTGGACCCCTCCAGCAGCGTGACAGACAGGGCACCAAACTGCTCTTACCACCCCTGCATAAATAATGCCTGTGTAAATGAGCTGGGTAGCCCCCCACAGCCGCTGTGACCATGTTTTTTTATGAGTCGTGGTACGACACTGTGCCCCATGTAAGCTATAATGAGCCCTCCTACTTACTGGATCAGGTAAGGGTGGGGCTACTTTGCTGTTATTGGGTATGCTGTTTAGTGTTAAGTTACTTCATCATTATAGTGATAGATGGTAATTAAGGTGTGGATGGGGCAGGCTGTCGGCCACCATGCTGGCTAACTGCTGACCGATGTTAAATTCAAATGAGGGAATTAAAGTTATTCCGATGTACAAGGCAGGTTGATTTATGATGGGTTTTTTTAAGATAAACTGCCTTTTTCATCAAATGTGCAAGCAAGCATAGTTAGAGGTACAGCAAAATAGAGGTAGATTGTAGGAATATGTACATTAAGTAAAGCAATACCTATCATACAAAGCAGAAATGGCAATATTAATTTTCAAACCATGACATGACAACAGTAACAAAGGAGGTCATCGTGGCTTAGCAAAGAGTCAGTCAGACTGATGTAACACAATATATAAACCAATGAACAGCCCGACAGCTATTACCTATAAAAGTCATTGTTAGCAGACACTGCAGGGGAAATGTGTCTTTGTGTGGAAGGAAGGAAAATGTTTGAACAGACACACTAGAGAACTGAATACTCGAAGGTGGAGGCTCCACTCACCCTCTTTTCCATTAAAGTCATGCAAGCAAAGTTAATGTCCTTACTTGTGGTGTAGCATTACAGTGAACCCCCTGAAACTATGCTGGCTGTGCATTAACCAATGTCATATGTTTACTGAGTGATGGGCCGTTCTGACCTGAGACGTCTTAAAACTCATTCATGACTCTAAGACAGCAGGAGAGCTTTTAAATACTGATTCGAGGAGGCACTGAGAGACAGGTCATGTGAGTTTGAGAAGTTATTGTATGTCTTTGTCAATCTGAGGTGAGGCAACAATAAAAGGTACTCTATAAGGTGAAAGTCTGGTGTTAACACAAGTAAGCATCTCTAGACACACTGTTCATCACTTTTATGAGGGTCAAGTGGCCATGGCTATGTAGAGGAGACATAGGAGGAAGTGGCTAATGACTCCATGTTTACTCAGGGACCCACACAGCAAGACCATTGGCTCAATTAACACCCTATTTGCACCACCCTAACCCTATGGCACCAAACAGGAACCATTTATAGAATATTTACTTAACCTTATTCACAATGTTACTCATAACCCAAACTCGAAAGTTAAAGCATGAAAACTTGGGAGGGAAATGGCATTCCACCAATATGGAAGAATATTCTTTATTTTGGCAAGATAGCTGCAATTTTACCCCCTGGTGCTTATAGGTATACATGCCCATTTTTTTAAAATCTGGTTTTAGCTTAACATGTGCTAACAAAATGGAGTGCTACATAACACGTTTAGGAAAAGTCAAAGGGAGAATTTACTATTTTATTGAAACATTTATATACAACTGAAAACCAGCCACGGGTAAATTTTACCTGTTGGTGGTTCTAGTGTTAATAAAGAAAAATAATAATAATAAATAATAACAACCTCACGTTTCTTTTCACAGCTCTATTGACATTGACATTTAAGCTACATTTATTTATTTGGCAGACAATTATATCCAAAGTGACATGGCTATGGCAACCAGCAGCGGCCTGTAGCTCCTTCAAACTTTGCTACACTATTGTTTTTTATTTGTTTTTCCCAGCTTTAGTGCCAAAACATGTGTTACCTCTGACAATAAGTACAGTCATTGAAAGATGAAGACAGGGTTTTTGGATTTAAAGGCAGCAGACCACGATCCACCTGGTCCAAACAACTGGACCAGATGCCACGGCAGGTGCAGTGATTGCTCAGAGATGAAAGAGAGCCAGGAGAGGAGCCATGCTGGCCCACCTTGGATTTAATTCTGCTCCTAAAGAGCCGGTCTGGCCAAAATGGGTCTCATGTTGACCAGACAACAGAATTCAGAGACTGTTGTGCCCACATTGTTGCAGAGACCTGCCCCATTAACATCCCGGTTCAAGCACTCAGTAGGAGAGCCCAAAGGAAACTAAAGGACAGTACCCACCCAACCACAGCCTGTTCACCCTGCTGCCTTCTGGGAAGAGATATAGAAGTTTTAGCTGCTGCACCACCAGGCTACAGAGCAGCTTTTTCGCCCAAGCTATCAGACTCTAAAACTCTAATTCATCCTCACCACTGCTCCATTGATCACTGAATATTGTTTATTTCTGTTTTTTTTATAATTGCTTCTGTATTAACATATATTGTCTGCTATGTAGCAGAAAGGAGTTACAAAGCTGAGTTTTATTATATGACATGTTATATTGTGACAATAAATGTATCTACCTACCTACCTGTAATGACTAATAAACAACATTGTACCTTTTACCTTGTACCTTGATTTGAGGAAAAACATAAAAGCAATGTATTTCTATAGCCCTCAATAGTAACAACTTCATGAGCTTCTTCAAATTTTACTTATTAGAAACAAAATTCTTCTTGCCCTTAACCGCTACCAAGTTATCTTCAGACTCAGGAACATTAGAAACAGCTGTAAAATCTAATATATTTACTGCTTTGCTCCCAACGATTTCATCTATGCCATCATAATGTCTCTTGGACCCCATCCCAACTAAGCTGCTCAAAGAAGTTTTACCCTTCGATAGCATTTCTTTACTGGACATTATCAATCTGTCTTTATTAACAAGTTATTTTTGATCAGTATATGTCCTTTAACTCTCACATAAAACAAACTCCAGGGACTGCATTTTTCACCTACATAACATTGCAAAAATCTAGCACATACTATCTCAAAACAATGCAGAAAAATGTCTAGGCATTTGTCACTTCTAGGCTGGATTATCTACTATAATCTAGTCGGCATTTAAATAAAATAATGTTAGAAAAAAAATACATTTTAATTACATTTTATTTATAATATTATACTACAATACTAGGAGTTAACTTGCTCTACCCTGAAATAACAATATTGCTCCTTAATTTCTATGTCTTGGATCATCAGCTGGTAAGGATGCTTAGGGATGACAAATGTGATGTTTGTCTACTTCTGTCTGAAATCAAAGACCCATTGTTTTAAAAAAAAAATATATATAAATTTTGTGTGGTAAATCTGCCTCCGTTGTCATTGCAAACTGCACCTTGCACTAAGCTAGAATTAAAAACTTGACAGGTGTAGAAACAGTAACTAAGGAGCGGGGCAGGGCTTAGCAAAGGTTAAATTTTAATCTTATGTGTGCACCTGGATGTATTAAGGAGAATTGGAAACTGCAATCAAAGGCTCTCCATTCATTCTTGTACAAGATACTCAATGGGCACAGATTACAAAAAAGCCTCTGTAGGTTTCCTTATGCTTATGCATTTTTGGACCCATAGAGCATGTGCACTAAAGTCCTTCTAACACAGCGTTGAGCACATGACTTCCACTGGCCAAGGTTCCCTGCACACATGAATAGGATAAAATAATTTAATCACACGGCTCAAATGTACTGTATCTATCCTTTTACAGCCGCTCCTTTTCCAATAATTGTGTGTGTGAAAAATACTTTTTCAATGCCACTTTGCCAAAATCTCTTCACATCAAAGCTCTGGTCCTGCGGGCTTTGTGCTAGAGCACTGGATGGGCCACTTATTTCTGTCCGAAACCGACCCGTGTCCGAGAGTGCAGTAACCAAGCCCAACCCGAACCCGACAGCCATTCTGTTTTCGATGTCTGAACCCGACCCGAGCTCGGAGCAGTTAATGTAATCTGAAGCACTGAGTTTGTGTTACCATGTCATGCAATTGTTATGTGTGTAGGCCTGTGTCTTGCGTCCAGACGTTGCTGCCAAGTAACTGACATAGGCCTAAACAACTAACCCCATCACTGAACAGCAGGATTGAAGCGCAACCCAGTGAACACACAGACAGTAGGTCCATCAGTTTTATTTATTTTTACACTGTATTTTCAATAAAAAGAAGTTGAAGCACCATGTGAGTACGCCATAAAACTGTGATTAATAGCCCGGACTTTTATTTCCTAAAATTACTGAATTGACCCTGCCTATATTTGGGACAGCATCCAAATGGAACAGGCCTTTAATTCCTTTCGCACAAAACTGAAATAGGCTACTATGATACAGTTTATTTATTTAAACAGTATGAATATTAATTGTATAAAAATGATAAAATAATATCAAATGCACGTCATTCATTTGATCTAGCTCTGACAGACTGCTTATACACTTTTATTTTGTAGACAGCAACGTACAAAACACACGGTGCAGGATGAGAAAGGTGTGGCAGAAGTTAGATGGACTTCACATGAAAGTATTCACAACTTGGATTATTTTTTACAAAAAGCTGTTTTGTTTCTTTTGATGGTGGACCCTTACAGACTAAAGGAACAATAATCAAGGAACGGACACATTCGGACTTAACAAGCACTTCAAAGGTAAAGGTCTGCACTTTTTTTTCATCTCTTGTACCATGCCGTTACACCGGTAAATCTATAGATTTAGACATTGGGGCTTGTTGTTTCTGTTAAATTAACTGAACAATTGAATTGTAGAGAATCTAACCTATCTAACGATGTGTAGCATACTGACATATTGATCATACCTTTAAACTTAATATTTTTATTAACGATGTAAGCAGCTTAAAAACAGCTGAACCGGGCGACCTGGCGGGGTTTAATAATTTTATACAGCCAAAGAACTTCTATAAAAAACAGACCTGGCGTTTAATCGAGACCTGTGTTCATTTGTGAAAATGTGTTCCCACACCAGGCCAATAAACAGGGTAGGCAGCTATTTGGGACTCGGCTATTAAGTTTTACAGTATTAGCCCAGCCAAAGTGACCGAACCTGACCCGAAACCGATGAGATCTCACAGTTGTTTCCTCCTTTGGACAGCAGGAGCGGGGTTCAAATCCAGCTCAGGGCAAGCCTCCAGCACAGTTCTCCACGCATAGACAGCAATGTAATACAATTAAGCTCACGAACATATCCCCAGAGCTCCCAACTGCTTTTTAGGAGCAATAAGCAAGACATTAATGAACTCAAAAAGATACAATGATGAGATCTCATCTGTTACTTTCATTTATCCTATTGTAATCTCAATTCAGTATCCATTTGTCTTACCCAAGTCTCAAAACCTCAATCTCTTCTTCTCATCCTTTTCTCCTAAGGGTTTTAGGAGCAACAATTCAGACTGGAGTGATCTCTAAAAGATATACTATTGAGATCTTAGTGTTTTCTCAAGAGTTAAAGAAAAGACTATTCTGAGCAAAAGATTTTATCCTCTGGGTGTGGCACTGAAGGTGTGTTTGTGACTGTTCGATCCAAACAGTTTCAATAGTTGACAGTCTGAAAAGGCTGTGGGGTCTGTTTTGCATCACACAGGTGTTACTTTGTCATGTGTCAAACTGAGAGAGGAAATGTTCATTTTGATAGACAGCAGACTTGTTCCCCCCATCCAGTTCATCTGAAAGCACCACAGTGTGCTGTATGTATTTTTAAATGGGTGACTGTTAAGTATTTAAAACATGCAGAGGGGGCCCTTTTGACAGACAACCAAGATGTAGGCAGCCTCTCAGAGGTCATTCTGGGTGACAATGTAAAGGGATAGAGGTCAGCTGGGACTTGGTACCTTTGCCTCTTTTATTTCCTCCAGGATGAAGTGCCAGTCCCCTCCTGCCTCCTCGTCTCAGGCCAAGTGACGCCTGATGAGACCCAGACAGAGGTCAAACCTCAGCTCAGAACATAGAAAACTGTAGAAATTCGGCACATACCAAGCTCTGTTGGTCCATAACAGGACCAATGCACTCTGTTTCTCTCTCTTCTCACGGGACACAACACTAAGGAAGCAATAGACTGTACCAAGACAGTGATATGGTATGTAATGTATTCAGGTGCTGTTATTCTTTCCATGCTTAATCTGCAAGATAACAATGTGTGTACAAGAGTGTGAGGATTATGCCAGGAAGTGTTCTGAAGCAGGAAGACTTAACGATCTCTTGCAACATGTTCACCGTCACAGTGCCGATCTGAAACAAGAGGTCTTTACGCTGCTCTCCTTCACTTTGTTTCTGTAAGGCTTAAGGATTTCCTTCCCTGCTGTCCCCTGAAAAGTATCAGTTCCAGGTCAACCAACCAGAATGCGCTGCCTGTGGGATCCAAACTAGTCCTCTAGACCAGGGGTTTTCAAAGTCAGAGACTGCGGGCCTCACCTCAGACAAAGCTTGGGAAACAGCAAAACTCTCACACATGTAGGCTATTGTATGTGATCTCCTTTTGATAATAATGCAATAAGTAATGTAATATTGTTTCACTTCCATTCACTGAGCCTCCCCTGAAACTGTTTGGAGCCCCACTGGGGAAGCCCGCCTCACACGAATGAAAACTCCTGCTCTAAACTGTTTCTTCCTGTAATGAGAGATTTGTTACGATTTCCATCATTGTCAGCAATGGCTCATTTAGCCCTCCAGCAGATAATGACATGTTGGTGTCTTTCTCCTGTGAAGTGGGTGAAGTAGCAAAAGGAGAACAAAAAGGTGGAGAGCGAGTGAAGATGAATAAAGTTGTTTGTTCTATGTGTGCTGGGTCACACAGTGCATGTCTTTGTGTATACCTGAGAGGCTGCAGAGAGGTCAGAACACTGACAGACACACAGGTGTGGCTGCTATTGATGAGCAGTGCTGCCAGACCTTAACAGAGGGATAATACTTGACCTCTGTTAAGCAGACTTGTGGTGTAGGAAAATGAGTAACCTTAAAGTGTTGCTAAAATTGTTATGAAAGATATTTACAAAATTCACATAAATAATTCATGCAAGCACGTAAGAATGTGACGTGTTTACGTGTTAGTGCAGGAGTTATGGAAAGTACTGAAACATCCCATGTACTTGTAAAGACATTGCTGTGTTTAAATAAAAATCTATCCAAGTACGAGTCGCTCATTTACTTAATGCTTCTACGGTTCATATTTTCATGTTAAATGTAAATTTAAAAAAAAAACCGACTTAGAGTTGAAAGGTAAACAAACATTACCGCAAAGCATGTGAAATATATTGTTATTTTGTGTTTTAGTTGGCTCAAGTTAGATAATGTTAGCTTGTCGGCTAATGTGTTGATTTTACCCTGCAAGAAGTGCAAAACCAATAATAATGCAAGGCTGGAGCAGCCAGATACGTTTGCATGGATCTGACATTTCTGGCTTTGTAATGTTCAATGAGTTATTGTCGCTTTACCGTTACTCAGGTACACAGCTTCTTCGCCTTAGCCGCTGTCTTAGTCGCCATAACTTACAAGACATAATATGCCATCAGAGCATGGGCGTCCCTCTCTAACTTCAAGAAGCTCTTGAAAACTCATCTCTTCCGAGAACACTTCCTCTTATAACACCTCTAACTCCTAACCTCTAACATGCACTTCCTGTGCTCTTCTTCTTCTATCACCTACAATGATCTTGTATTGATTGCACTTTTTGTTTTGATTGCACTTTTTGTTAACTTTTACTTCCTTCCCTAGGTATTTACCCCATTGATGTGATATGTACTGTGAGCTCTTATTAGTATTTATTGCTGCTCTTTCTAGTATGTATTGTCAGTTGTAGATCTGTAGTTGATGCTCTGTTGATGCTTGTATGTTGTTCCTCAAATGTAAGTCGCTTTGGATAAAAGTGTCTGCCAAATGAGTTAATGTAAATGTAAATGTAAATAAACAATAATGCAACATAATGGTGCAGGACACCACAGTGGAAGACCCATTCAGTACAGTAACGTTACCTCATACGGTCTATTATACTGAAGTGTGGCAAAAATCTCATTTATAATATTCACTCTAGCTCACTGACTGTTTTCGTTATCATCCAATACATTCAGCTGTTCTGACATTGCTGAGCCTCCAGTGAAAGATACACGCATAGTTAATGAAAAGCCGGCAGATGAGCTAACGCCAATTTATCATGTCAGCTAAATGCAGTCAATATATGTCATTATCATGCAACAAGCATGGATTAGTTCAACATCAAGCTGATATAAATATTACTGTAACACTGCAGTAGGAGTTTACCTGAGTTTCCAGCATGTTGTGTGCAGCTGTCTCCGGTGTGTCGGCCTCTGTTTTGGCCCACTCATTAGTTCGAGTAAGCGCACAAGCACATACTTGGCAAAGTAGTGGTTGCAATATGAAACCTCACCGCTAGATGTGTGCACCAGATTAATTTGTAAGATATGTCAGTGCTGAGTTTACAACTTGTTTTCAACGAGTGGCCAAAAAATCTATATGAAAGGTTTAAAAGAACAGGTGTGACTGTATGTTGGGTGTTGAATATGAACATGAGAATTGATAAGTAATAACCAGTTTACAAACAAGTGTTCCACCTCTTAATAATGCCACTACACTGTTTAACTCCCAAACAAGGTACTTCAACAGTTACAACACTTACGAATTTCTATTTAATGTTTAGATTTAATTATTATTTTGATTCTTTCTGATTTCCTCACCATTGTTAGAGGCGAACACAGATCCACAGATTTTACAAATCAAATCTTTTTGTGGCTCCAGAGGGAGCTGCACAAAGTTTTATAAATTAAGTAATGTCATTTGAGCCAGGGTCAGTTGGGACTGGAGACTATGAGCTTAAAAATGACAAAAATCAGGATCTGTGGAGTTAGAAAGAGGTGAGCTTACCAGACTTTTGTAGCCCGCTCTGTTTTCTGCTTGAGGCAACTCGAAACTACATAATCCACTACTAACATAACATAGCCAAATTTCTGACTGAGCTGTCATCCATCCATACATCCATTCAATATTCAGACCACAGGAGGCAAGTAGCCTAATGTTAAAAAACTTGGATTTCTTTCTTTGAAGAAGTTACTGCTACTACCGCTGCCACCCAACTTCAGCCAATTAAAACAAGTGCAACTGTGGGCACACCCCTACAATCCCTTCATTGCGCTGGACCTTCAACCTGTCAAGACCTACTTTGTTTTCAGTGTCCACACAACTTCTTCTACTGCCACATTCACACAGCTCCACAAAACAAAACCCTGTTGCCAGCTTCTCATGAGAACACTGTGAGATCCTCATGTGATATTGATGAAAGACTCCGTCAAGACGGGTTATAGATTTTTCTCAGCCTCCTTTGAAGAACATCAGAATCGCTTGTTTTTTTTTTCAGAGGTTTATCAGGAATAGAGATGAAAACCTGTTCTCTGGGGATTGCTGTTGAGATCAGAGATATGTGCACTCTTTTCTCTCAAACACGGATGCACCCGCGTGGTGAGGATGTCTCAGAGTTCTTCCAGGGTTAGCAAAAAACTGGATGAAACGATCAAACAGAGCAGCAAACTCTGACTTGAGAGTGCTGTCCAGATGTCCAAACTCTTATAGGTTTTAATGTTCTCATCCCAGGGATGAATGACAGACTCTTTGCAGTTTTCTCTGCCTGCAGCATGCTTCATATTGGGCCAAAGGAATAGAATGTTGTCAAGGTTGCTCAGCAAGACATTGTACTCCAGAAGCCTTTACTACTTCTTTCTACTCCTCTCTGCACTCCCAATTTTCTTTTTAACCACTCTGTCTGGTTAGATTTAACCATAAGTATATGTTGTCACCCTCAATCCACAAACTCTCATGGTGGCAGAGACCAATTCAGAGGTTTTGGCACCAGATTAATCAACTTATCATGGTCACTGTAAAACTGAAGAGTTTGGATGCTGATGATGCTTGGTCCCAAGGTGACCACTAACATCCCAAACAACTAAACCTTGACCACAGGATCACAGGCAGTGCCAGCATACTGTACCAACACACACATACATACTTACACGTGTATATATAAATTATGGTCTGCCTTCTATTTTTTTAGGGAGGTTTTGGTACTGTAAAGACCAGAGAGATAGCAGAACAGAATGCCAGCTTTTCAACATACACAATAAATATGGTGTATCCACAAATCATGTGAGGCTATAATTATTCCACGGAATGAAATCTTTATACCCAAGATACCGAGATGCCATATGCACCATTCTTCATGTTTTGTCAGGATTTTTTACATTTTATTTAGTGACTGTAGAGAGATTGCAGGAAATGAGGGGAGAGAGAGAAACAGGAGGAATGACATGCAACAATGATCCCCAGCTGGATGTTGTGATTGTATTGCATGTACTGTAACCATTCAGGCACCACAATAGCATTTTATTTTGCAGCTACATTTACATGGGTTGCTTAATAAGGAAACAAGACATCATATTAGCTTCTAAACATTAAATTGTTGGTTGGCTGTGTTAATAAAAGCTTCCTGCGGTTTTAAATCTGTCCGTTATTCATGCATGGACCCCAGAATGATCGTTTTTACCCAATATTCCCAAACTTTTCTTTGGGTCGGCAGGCAGCTAAAAGTAATAAGCAACTATAGATACCATACAAAATTACCTGTAGGCTAATGCTACATATAAGTCGGACCATAACCCTGCTGTCACAAATAAAAGATTGATTGATTGATTATTTATCTATTTATTTTTTGCTGAACTTCTGTGTACAGTTTCAAAAGTCCTTTTCTCTGAAGAGCCATGACCACAGTCATTATCCCTCTAATTAGCTTATAGCTAGAGGAGGAGGGCAAGCACATTTATTGCACAAATCACCCTCAACTACTTGATAAATGTGTCATCTGTATGGTTACATGGCGTATTATTAGTGGTTTTGAATAAGGTACAGTTGTTCAGTTCACAGTTGGCTGTGGTTGATTTGTCATTTCTCTTACTGTCCACATATCCTTCTCTTAGTAAACTACAGTCTTTTGCCAATAGGACTGTCCCATGAGGGACACACATGAGATGATGACTGTATGAGTGATTTAACCACTGCATCTATGCTGAGTGCTTCTCTTCACAGTCATCCACATGCCTGACCGCAACCATCCCAGGAGTAACATCTGGAGGCCACATGTGCTCAGGACCTGGGTGGACCAGTGCCAGGGCCCAAAACAGCTCAGGGGGACATTTTATGCAAGGCTGGGATTGCGGGATTATCCAGGCTGCATGCTTGTCAATCATTTTTAATTACCAGGACTGTATATTGATGTGAGCTCCTTCACCATATTTTGGCTGAGCAGAGCGGTGGAGCATTTAGTTAATAGCAGGGGGTACATACATGGCATTACCTCTGCTCTGACTTGATTGGGCTCTGCTTTGACAAATTAGGCTCAAATTGCAATTGTAGCCTGTAGACAACATCCAAAACATTCACTGCTTTGTTATGTTGTTTGTCATTTTTTTTTTTGTAAATTAAGGGATTTATCCAAATCCAAACACACTGTCCTGCAAAGCACAAACAATGCATTTACTACAAACAGCTAGTACTATTTATACTGGGGACAGAGGGAAATATAGCTATAGTGTATTGAAAACTGAAAACATTATCTTGGGTTTTCTTTAAAGTTCTTGCATGTTTTAGCCATACAACACAAATGTTTTACATCCCCACCAGTCATTTCCCAAAGCATAACATATTTCTATAACCTGCTGAGAGTGTTTTTTGCACTTTAAAACAGCCATGGTTTTCACCTTTATTATAAAAGGCTTGAAACCTGCTTTAGCTGATACAGAAATGAATGTTTGTCTGACTTCTGCTGCATAACCAGGTAGGAAACCAGGATTGTGGACATTTAATTGGGTGATGGAAGCCAATGAAGTCTTCTGGCAAATTTCTGATTGTTGTCACACGCCGCGACTCATCCCTAATAGATTCAGAATGACTAGATTATCTTTTGTTTTGTTCCCATGTTGACCCAGCATTGTCCTTCAAGACAAAAGGTCTTTTTTTCAAGCCAGCTTTTACTACCTAGATAAATCGACCCAGGTTATGTGACACAGTGTTTGTAAACAGAGATTCAAAATCATTTCAAACAGTGATGACATAACATCAGCTTGATGTGCAAGCTCACAACAGTGTTCTCTGCTCTTTGATCAATGACTCGTTCCCTGATGCTTGTGAGCACCACTTTTGTGTGCTGACATATTTACAACCGTTGTGGAAGTGTTCTTGGAAGTTTAAAAGTAAAGGATTTTGGGAAGGAGAGTGTGTCAGCTGTCCCAAGTGGAAACACAAATCAGCTTTTGGTTTTTGACCGTTTGGCAGTTATGCAATGGCGTTTAAAGGACTTTGTTTCATGTGGGTGGCATCAGATAATAAGAACCAATATCCAATTTATGCTGTTTATTGGCTGCATTAAATAGCATTCTGTGACACTGTGCATACGTACAAAGGTAAAGAAATTTTTTAATCGCAATTAATCGCATTGTTATGTGCAAAACTGAATAATGAGTTCTAAAGTAGCGTATTGCGCACTTTTAATTTAAATGTACTGCTATATACACAAAAGTGCAATAACATGTGGTTTGCCATCACTTTAAACAAATAAGGTGCTTTTTACCAGCAGTATTCCCTTTACACAGTAGCAATAAAATATTTCTTGTAAATCTCAACTTAAACATTAACGTAATCAAACTGAATATAAAACCAAAGCTATTGATCATAACATCATAACAGGCTACTTCTGAGCAACAGCTTAACAGACCTGTTCTAAACAGGTATCAGCAGAAAGATTTTTCTTTTATCAGGGAGCAGCATACACAGTCTATGTTCAGTAGCAAGTGTCCAAGTGAAGGTGAAGTGGTCGAGCATAAGGAGTATCAACAAGCGGTCACGCACACGCCTGCCCGCTGCCGAAGTTGAATTGTCTTTAACTTTTTGTATGTGACGCGCAGCACAAATCTTTGGAAGAGAGACTTATCCTCGCTACTTTTACTTCTCCCACACGCTGCATCCAGCGTAGTCTGCCGGAGCCTCCCTCTGCTGCTTGTTTGGGTGGGTGATTTGCAAGCTGATCAACATCTCACCCCTCCTGTGATCCATAGTTTGACTCTATGTGTATTCAGAGCCAGTGAGCAATGGACTTTCAAAATAATAATAATAATAATAATAAATACTGCATTAACATGCGATAAAATAAATGTCGGCATTAATTAATTAATGCGTTGACGCGATAGTAACGCATTAACATGCCCACCCCTGGTTAATACCAATTTGAATTCACATGTACTTTGCATAAATGTCTTTCTAACACTATTTTAATGAATTGTTGGTGCTCTAAAATCCAGAAAGTGTAGGAAAAACATCCACAATTGCGGATGCACTCATGCACATACTGCTGTGAGAATGAGAGTTCACAGACATGTAAGCTACATTACAGAAGAATATGACAGTCCTGTGTATGTCCACTCAATGGGAAAGAAATGTTTGTACAGAGGGACCTGAAAAGCTTTTTGCAGCTAGCTGTTGGGCCTTGTAGCGGCTGGAGACTTTCAGTGTAGATTAGCGTCAGCAGGTAACAGAGTGTGGAGCCTGTAAACCTCCTGGGACATCTGAAGGTAGGACAACGGTAGGCAAAGAAACAAAAGGACATGTGGGATGGAAATAGAATAGGGACATTCAACTGAAGTGCTAAACAGGAAGAGTTGAAAAATGATTAGGTAGTAAAAGGGTATGAAGACAGCTGGTGTGTAACACTTTGACATATTTGTAGATTTATAGTTAATGCTGCAGTACCGCAATTTTGGACCACTCACACATTCTTTTGCCAACTGCTCCAGGTCTTTGAGATTTGATGGGTCCTTCTCCCAGCAGCTGTTTTGAGATGGGATTTAGATGTGGCCAGTATGCTTTGTGTCATTACCCTGCTGTAAGTCACATGATCTCTGACGAAGGCCCAGCTTTCTGACACAGGGCACTACAATGCGCCCTGGAATTCTTTGGTAGTCTTCAGATTTTATAATGCCATGCAGTCAAGACATCCAGTGCCTGAAGCAGCAAAGCAACCCCAAAACATCAGTGAACCTCAACCATGTTTGACTGTAGGGACCGTGTTCTTTGCTTTTAAGGCCTCATTTCATTTTCTCAAAACAGAAGAATGATGTGCTTTACCAAAAAGCTCTATTTTAGTCTCATCTGTCCACAGGACATTATCCCACAAGGATTTTGGCTTCCTTAGGTAAATTTTGGCTTCAATCCAATCTGGCTTTTTTATGTTTCTATGTCAGCAGCGGGTTCCTCCTGGGTCCTCCATTTTCATTCACATGGCAACGGATAGTGCAAGCTGACACTATTATACCCTGTGTCTGCCGGTCAGCCTGAATTTGTTTGGAAGTTGATCGAGGTTCTTTATCCACTATTCGAACAATTCCTCGTTGCCGTCTGTTATAAATTTTTCTCTTTCATCCACGTCCAGGGAGAATAGCACATCATCACATGCTTGAAATACAACTATTTCTGAAGATTTTGAAAAGGTACCAATAATTTTCTCCAGTCAATTTTTGCAGTCCTGTGTGGAATGTCTAAGATTTGGCTTTTTTCTCTGCTTTTTTGTGTATTTACAATGCAAACAAAAGAAATAAACATGAGATTACAAAAGCATTTGTAATTGTGACAATTTTCTGGGAGAAGTAGTGTAGTTTCAGGTATAATGCCATATGAATTAGAGCATGTCAGATTTGTTCTAAAAATGGCTGGGAAATGCAGGCATCCTTTCAAGTAAAAGGTGTGTCTGAAACAGCTTGTCAGTTTGAAAAGGTCAAAGTAACTTTTGTTTTGTATCACGGATGGGAAAACGTCTTTTTAACTTACAGTGACTGCGGTTTTTAAACAATTCTAATTAGGTTTTGAAAGTGAACACAAGTGCTTCGGTGTGCGTGCAAAGAAAATAGAAAAAGAAAGCTACACTGCTCCTGGCCCTATATTTCATTGCACATATACACATACATATGTGCATGCTTGTGCATGCGTGTAGGACTATGTGTGCATACTGTGTGCGCACACTAAGCAAACTCTTTAAATGACCCAAAGTTAGCCATGCCTGGCACGAGTCCCCCAATATGAGGGAAATACAATCCTTCTTCTTCTCTAACTTTAAGGCTTAATAAAGGAAAATTGCAGTGCCCCTCTAGGAAAAGTCTTTATGAAAACAAGTCCTGTTCAGTGCCTCACTCTGGAGTATGTAATCACAGGTTACAGGGGGCAAACAAAATGACATTTCATATACCAATATGATCGCTTAACTGCTGTTGGAGATTTTTTATCCTTGCTGTGTGGCACTTCTCACTCAGACTCTCTTCATGGTGTGTGGAGAGAAATATTTCATCTTTATTATCTATCATTACACATTAACATGAAATAAAGTTGAATCTGTAAAGCTACATGTTAGTAATGTTAGTCATCTACTTGGCTCTTGACTCTCAAAATCATAAAACTGAAAGAAATTATTATTATACAGCTTTTTTGGATAGCAAAGCTGTTGTGTCGGGTGGTCCAGATTGAAGAATCTCAAAACTATAAGATTGATTGCCATTGAATTTGGTACATTCATGTTCCTCTCAGGATGGATCGTAACAACTGTGCGGTGTTTTATTGTCTATGGTGATCACTAAACTAGTGCTTGGCTGTACTTTATGTTCAGTGCTAATTAGCAAATGTTAGAATGCTAACACGCCAAACGAAGATGGTGAACATGGTAAATGTTACACTGTACCTGCTTAACTTTGACAAGGTAGCATTGGCATTGCGAGCATCCTAGTGGGCCATTGTTAGCATTTAGCTCAAAGTCTCACCGAGATGCTAGCATGGCTAAATCTTTTTGATTAATATTTTATTGGTTTTATTATCTTTTTATTACTTAATTTGTCAGATTTATCATAATTTGAGAACACTATTTCACTCATTACGTTTTACTATGCTTGGGTCGTATGGCTGCCTGAAAACTGAAATGAGGCTCTGTGTGTAAATGTCTATTCAGGGATCATCCTTCAGACATTCCACATTACGTAGACATTTTTATTTTCATATTGTGACTGTTATCTGCAGCTACTCTAAAGTGGTGACACATTCAATCCGTTGTTGTGAGGGTCTCAGATCCAGAGGACAAAACATTGCCACACACTCAACTGAAATGATAGCTGTAGACAGAAAGATAAAGGTTTAGATAAACAGACAAACACAAACACACTCAAACAGAGCAAAACTGTACCACTACAGAGACGCTGCTGATTTTACAGACATCAGGCCCTGCTTCATTTCATTCAAAAAGATCAAAGACTGGATTCTCTCTCTTTGCAATCAAGATGCACACTAAGATTTTAAATATGTATCCTTTCTGTCTCCAGGGAGAAATTGCACAAAGCAGAGAGGTTTAATCAGTTTGGACTGTGATGAGCTCATGAGAAAAAGATACGTAGCTTTTGCTTTGTCTTATTGTGATGAAAACAAACATTTGAGTGAATGCATCAGACAAATGCTCAAATTGGATGGATGGGTCTGTGAGATGCTGGATTCAATTTACTTAAAGTCTGTTTCTCACGATGGTACAATAAAAGCAGCAAGAGGAACTTGAGCTGCTCATTGTCCTGACAAAAGCACCCTGATATATCAACTGTAACTTGTTGCACTATTATACCAGTGTTCACATAATGCACACACAAACAGAAGACGTCACCGTGATGACATTACAGTATGTTGTCATGGTTGGCTTCCATGCGGTGACATTGTGGAGGGACATAGAAATCACAGCTAGACCCACAATCTGATTACAACAACACAGACATAGAGATTAAACGTTCAAAAGCTCCTCATATAGAGTCTATTGAGTGGATGGAAACAGAGTAATATCATCATAATGCCATGTTGAATAGTGTCATTTTGGCTGCCTAAGACCACAGGTTGCAGAATGACTGTCAGGCAAAAGAATATCAACATTAATGCAGGAAGCAGGAATGCTACAGTTGTTGCTTGTATGTGGTAGTTAGGAGGGCCCAGTGGCACAGAAGGCCCCACATGAAACCAGTCACAAAGAACAAGACACCTCCAGAATGTAATGTCTAGTTCAGACTACATGACTTTCAAAGTGGACAGATCGCTGTGTTGTTCAGACTACACAAATTGCTGTTTTGTAATCTGGAATCTCGAAGTCATTTTGGTGTTCACACTACATGATTGTGGTGTTCACAAGCTGACATCAACTCAAGTCACCCAACAACTGGTCGGGTCTCCAAACCAGGTTTTGTCAAGAAAACACATGCAAGGAGTGGCGTGGGAAACGACAAAAACCCCGAGCAAAACAGGAGTTGTTCATTTGAAAATGGACGTGGGGAAGACACGAGCGGTGCAAGCTGTTTGCGCAATGATTGGATCTGGTAAAACCTGAAAAAGGAAAAGACAAAGAATATGGGTAGAAGAACGGATTTGAAACGCGGGCAGCAGGGACTGTGCTACAGAAAGAGTTTGTGGTGAAAATGTTTTGTAATGAAAAAGTAATTGCCTGCTCTGCCGGCTACCAACTCTCATTGGCTGTAGCTTGCGCAGCAATCACTGCCAGTGGCGACACAGGATGTTAAGTTGCCGACAGCTCCAGTTATTGAGCATGCTAGAGCTCTGTCTGGCGTTAGCAATGCCTTGGTGAGCCTCTTTAGTGCGTCGTTGAGTAGTTCACACATAGCAGGGGTTTTGTCTGCATGCTGAAATAGCTTGAACCTCTTATAATTATTGGATCATCAGCTTTATGACTATGACTTATTAATTTTTATCTGAGTCTTACAGTTCAAAGATTTGAGACAGTCTTACAGTCTAGTTAAATGCAGGTGATTCATTAAGGCGTGTGTATTCAAATTTAAAGGGAACCCATTCTGTTTTTTCAAATTATCAAGAAAATGTTGCAAAACTATGAATTATTATTAATTACAGTTTATTACACCCAGAAACTTAAGTTGGTCCCATATTCCAATCAATAATTATATGACTTCAGAGGAGAAATTAAAAGCTCACTGTACAATTATAACCCACACTGTCAGTTGTAAACATACATCACAGTATACAACCTCCCGGTTCAAATCCACCTGCTATGTGTTTTCCTGTTCAATGAGGGATCATTACTGATAAGTAATACAGTAACAGGTGTGTCCAAATAATGATTTAGATACAGTAATAAGGATAAACTGCCAGTCTGTTTACAACCCCAGTTGTCCGGCCACTTGTGTTTCCTTTCCTGTTGGACTTTATTATAACAATGTAGATTTCAGCATTTGTGATGGCCAAAATATGACAAGAAGTTTCAAAGAACTTTCAACAGTAATGTACATTTTTGTCTTTAAAGAATTCATTAAGTGCATTACTATTTTTCTATAGTTTTATGCACATTTTCAATTTGCATCGATCTGTCTGGAGCAAGGGACATACTTTTACTTTTACTTTTACTTTAGTTTTTGCTATAATGTAATATTTTCTTCCAGTGAAATCAGATTATGTTACATCCATTTTTCAGACTGGAAAACTCTGCATAACTGTTGTAAAATAAATTTAAAGTGTCATTTACTGGAGTTACAAACCTCTGACATGAGAAAAGAAAGCTGAAAGTGCATCTAGCTGATTGGTAACCAATGGACGCACATACAAGTCCTTAGTTCATGTAGCATGGGATCCCCTGCCCCCCCTCTTTCTCCACCTCTGGACAATCCATTACTCACTTCTCCACCAGCATGCATTCCATCCAATGGCTGACAGGACTCAGGACCCCAAATTACAACCTCTGTCTAATTTATGCTCGACTGTGCTGCAAGGCCACGTGCCTGTTCGTGTTGCTTATGTGGAAGCTGCTGACAGGGCATTAGAGGTTTGACACTTAACTCTTAGTTTAACTGAACTCTGAGGTACTGCATGGTGCAAACCAAACCCAAAAAGCTGTTTTAAATGTCTTCCAAGAGGAAAAGTGAATGCTAAGTCTATAATTTTGAGGTTCAGAAAGAGGTTCAGGAAGGTTGTGTGCAGCACAGAGAGACAAATTGAGACGATGTTGCTGACATTAATTAGTGAGGGAGGCGAGGAACTGGAGAATTTGAAAAGATTTCAAAGCTCGCTCCAGAGAGCGGTGGGCAGAACAGGCTGGAGAGAAGCAGTGAGGCACTATTGCACTGCACTATAACTAATGGATGCTAGTTCTTCATGAGGCCTGTATCGTAACTGTCATCCACTCTCTGGTTTATGTCTAAATATGACTCCTGGGCCCTTTACTTTCTCTCCTTTTCTCTCTCGTGCTGTCTTTTAAAGAGACATAATTGCCCTCGACAGCTGCTAGAAAACTATATAAGATCATTTAGAAAGAATCCTCTGTTTTGACATAATTACCTCTGTACAGAGAGCAACTCGGACCCCCTTTGAGACTCACTTTCTACACTTTCTGTTCCTGTAAACAAGCTGCTTCTGAAAGTGCTGTGTGGAGGATTTTGGCATCGTTTTGCAACACTGAGGAAGGAAAATTAGAGTGTGAAAAGAAAATGGGAGTGACATCAACTTTTTAATGAGTGATGTCGAAGTGGATGATGGAAATTTAAGGGAAGATAAATAGATGTTGTGTGATGCAGAACAAAAATTAAATAAAGAATGAATTTTTTGGGCTGTTTAGTGCTTTGGCATAAGTAAACAAATTAAAAACAGAAAGACAATACAAAAGAAAAGTGGTGGAAAGTAACTAATTACATACACTATACTCAATACTGTACTTGAGTACTTTTTACTTCCCTGAATTTATCTGACATCTTAGTTACTAGTTACTTTACAAATTGAGATTTGTGCACACAAACCACATGAAGAGTTTATATAATATGACATTTTCTTATAAATTGAACTACCCAACAGTTTATACCGGTATAGCTGAAACGATTAGTGGATTAATCAATTCGTCGATTGACATATAACTAATTGGCAACTATTTTATAATTTTTTATGTAGAAACATTTCATTGTTTCTAGGCTCACATATGTAAGGATTTGCTTTTCCTGCACTTCCTGAGTACTTTTACTTTTAATACTTTAAGTATATTTCCTGATTGTACAGTTTTGCTGAAGTAACATTTTCAATGCAGGACAGTATTTTTACAGTGTGGTATTAGTACTTGTACTTAAATGAAGGATCTGAATACTTCCTCCACCACTACAAAAGACATAATTGCTGCTGCACATTACTGTTTCTTTGAAAGCTCTAACTCTTACAAGTGACACATTGAGCTGGTGGTGATCCATCACTACTCTCAATTTAGCACTAAGTCAAGCGCCTCCCTCTGTCCTTATGCACATGCACAAAGGGTGATGATATTTTCATAACCCAGTTATGGTGAGGTAATAGTCTATAAAGGAAGGCCTCCGCCAACAGCTGCAGTGAGGATGATATTGGCCCAAGACCCTGGGGTCTAAAATGGACTACACCCCTTTCTTCACACCTAGGCCCTGAAATCCATTTCATTTACTGAAACCACAGAACAGGAACAGAATGTATATATATATATATATATATATATATATCATATCATATTCATTCATATTCATTCCCTTCTCAATAATACTTTCCAGAAAGACAGAGAAATGGAAAACAGTAGTGATACTTTGCCTTCCATGAAAAAATATTATTTATTTATTAGACTTATAAATGATTAACAATTAGCCAATAATATACCCATAATTGAATTTGACAAACAGCGTAATGACACACTTAAGAGACTGAGATAATAAATAACCAGAACGCTCAGGAAATCCTGCTTTAGTCTCGCCATGTCGACTCGTCACCTAAATATACATTACTCACTAGCGACGTTACAATCAGCCATCATGCATAAAATAAACACAGTTCACAATCTTTATTTTGAAAAGAAGATGGAAATAATTAACTTGGAGCTTCACAGGCTAGAGGTTCAGCCAACATCTGTATGTTGTCGCAGCTGTCCACATGAAACATGATGAGCATGTTGGTGTGTTTATGTGAGTGGGGAGGGGGAGGGGGGGGGGGGGGGGGTGACTCACATTCAGGTATTTTCTAGTTACAGATAAAACTAATATTCCAGACAGTTTCTGTTAATGCCTATGAGGCAAAATTTTTAGTTTGTCTGATGCCGTGTGGGCAGCTGGGTGTGCAGAACACTGAAAAGTGGTTTAAAATATGAAGCACTTAATGGCAGACAAAAAGTCAGTATCATGACCAGCTGATGATCCCGTGTAGTAATAGTCATCTGGACATGCCAATGATAGCAGCTTAAAACACACTGTATAATCCATTCATTACACTTTTGTGACTGTGAATTCAGTTTTGGAATTCCGTAGGAAAACCTCCGACATGGCATCCCTGCAGCCTAGCTACAACTGTTTAGCTATGATTGGACTATTGTACTGTTTGAGGATTGGGTTTAGCAAAAGGTAAACTAAGGCAAGTTAACTTTAGCAAACTTTAAATGCTTTAGGTTTTCATTAAAGTAATAGATAGATTTGATCTATATTGATCTAGGAAATAGGTTTCTTTTTGTGTATATTATGCAAATGGTTTTCTGTCAGATGCTGAAATACTTTAAGCCGCAAGCTACAGATTGAGGTCTACTTGAGGACTACAGCGGTGTGTTTGTTTTACTTTGCCATTCCTCTCTGTGTAACTGTGGTGGTTGTGATAGGAATGAGGGTCTTTGGGGACAGTCAGGACACTCTTCCCAGACCAGAAGGGAACAGGTGGCTATTCCTGTAACCAGGCCTTTCCCTAATATCAGTGCGCTTAGTGAGCACGGTGTTAACACTTTTATAGCTCCCCTGGGCAACCTAAGACCCATGGCAGCCCCGTGTAAAAGCCTGTGGTGACAGGTCACCTTGGCAGAAGGTGGAACTGTCTGCCTGGGCGCTCCGCCACGTCACACGGGTCAGATCTGTGGACAGACATGCAGCCTCAGCATCAAGATGCTGCTGGCGAGAAATACACAAACAGGTGGTGTGTGTCTACTGTACTGTATTATCATTATACATACGTACATTTATTAGTGTTAAAATGACAATATTATTCATTTTTACACCAAAAATGTTGGTGGTTGGCACTTTTTCAGTTTAACCAGAACATACAGGGTGTTTACAGTAACATAAATATACCTTGGAAAAATGCTGGATTTTTAAACATATACTGTAAAAGCCATATAACATTTATGTAAAATTATGTATGGAGTAGCTTAAATTTATTGTTTATTGTTATATATTTATTGTTGAGAGGTGACCTCTTGTGGACTTGTGGACCAGGAGACTGCTGTTCATGTGCCATGTGAAACCAAAAGTCAACGTTGACTTTACTTCATTGACATATGTAAGTTAGGTTAAGCTACTTTGGTAAGTCACGTGATGTACCTTAATTTACGTAGCATACTTTTTTTCTTTTTTTACCCAAACCATGATCTTTTCCTAAATCTAATCAAGTAGTTTTGGTGCATAACGGTAACCAAACTATGACTGTTTCATAACATTAACCACGTGTTTATTATTTTTATCATATACGGCTGTTAATCCAATACGGCCGTCGCTGGTACTCTCCACCTGTCATATACGTATGTCATTTTAGGAGTCTATTCTGTCGTTTAGGTATGAGGAAGTTGCACACAGCAAGTCAAACATAGCTTAAACATTTTATCATACGGTATGTTGTAGTGCAAGGATTGTTTACCTATTGATTTTCCTTGTTGAGATCAATGGCATGTCTCTGTCAGCTGAACGAAAGCAGAGCGCCACTAGCCATGACATAACATAAAAGAACTCCAGGCAAAGACAGGAATGAACACTTTGATCCCTTCTCAGCCTTATAAAGAAAATATTAGAATAAATTGCCCAGTGGTTCTGGCCAAAAATACATTCATACTGTCCACCGTCCAGCTGAGAACTTCAGAATTACAGGTGACGAGATTCCAGTAACCTTAATACAAGACAAGTATTACTGAACCAGTTACTGAGGAACATGCAGGCATCCATTGTCAACCGCTTATCCTGCATACAGGGTCGTAAGTGAAAAAAGTTTACATAGTTTCTAACTGTTATCATATCACAGTAGCAACTTAAAAGCTTGACCTTACCTTAGCCACAGAATGATGTTTGGTAAACTAATATCATTTTAGCTACTTTCAGCCACATAAACGGACCACCTCAAGGTGATAGATGTATGTCCTTCATCACGAGGCCTGCATTAAGTGAGACATCAAAGGCATTACAGTAATACTTCAAAAAATAAAGTTGCCTATATAATTAATACAGTAACCTTTTAGCTAATCAGGACTGTGTTGCTTCCATAAGATAAAGCAATCTTTGATGTATGTATCAGTTTCACAGGGAAACACTATTTAAGGACAAGTTAATGCTTAGACCATCCTAGTTAATGTTACAGGTCCAGATTTTTGCCGGCAATGATTTATATGGGCTGTCAGATGACATTACAAGTAACATTCTCCTGGTTAAGCTCAACAGGCTGGCTTGGCTATTAGCATGTGGCAGCAACAGTTAGTGGACACATTTACAGGAACACCTTTACAATGTAATGCATTCCCAAAAAAAGTTTTTGTGTTGTATTGTAATGCAGGGCATGCAAAACTTGTAACTGCTGATTTTTAGCAACGTTAGAAGTGTGGCTATAAAGGGGTGGTTGGAAATAGTTGGCCCACGGGCCAAAGCTGGCATGCCAGCAATAATATCCGGCCTGTGGCCAGATTACTTTATAGCGGCAAAAAAACAAACGAACTTTATAGCGGCTGGTGCTGAAACAGATCTCAGTCATGACAGCAAAAGTTACTCACATAACCACTTCGTCTTAGGTGATTGTGCCTACAAAATAAAAGCACAAGAACGTCTTTGCAGCTGTACTTTATGTCGTGTTTAATTAAGAGCTTTTGTAACAATTCGCCTTACACCAAAACAGCAAGGGAAAAGTACATTACGCAAAATATAAGGTCACAGGCGGCTCTGATACCTGCTGAGGTAATTACGGCCAGCAGCCTGCTTACTTTAGTTAAAAAAAACCTAGGCATAAACAAACACACAATGTACATTCACTTAAAAACGCCATATCATTTGTTCACCAACATGTATTTACAGATAAATCAGGATTATACCACTTCGTGCAGCACACACAGGTATTCGTTGCTGGAGGCTCAGCCGCACTCCAACACATTAAACAAACATTGCAAACATTGTCATTGTTTCCCACAGTCAATAATATTCCACAATTAACTTATGCAACCTCGCCACAGTCTGTTTAACCGATGGGATGATGCAGTAGTTCAGAAAATCCATATAATCCATATAATCCACTAAAAAGCGTAATTCCTTGGTTGAGTTCGTCTGGCAATCCTGTAACACAGAGTCTACTAAACTAAAAGCTTCTCCTGTTGCACTCCAGAGTTCCCCCTAAATGTCACTTCTTCACCACTCTCCTTTTAAAACCTATCCGGCGGCAAAACAATAATGGAAAAAAAATGAAGGATAGTCCATTTAACAGTCCGTGATTACAGCACAGGCCTCTGATTTTACATGTGAAGGAAAAAATATTACACACAAAGCATGTTCGCCATCCCATCCCAAGTTGTTCATAAAGATGGCATATGTGACTATTAAACTTTTACTACGAAAGGTTCTGAAGGAAATTCAAAAGAGTCTCTGGCTTGCTTGACACACCTCCGAAAAAAAAAGCCGTCAGAAAACGTGAGATCGGATTCCCCTGAATGAGAAATGCTGGAATTTCCTCGGTCTGAAGATACTGCGGAAATGAAAATAAGCATCCATAGCTTGATGTGGACCAATAGCCAGGAG
Organism: Micropterus salmoides; assembly: GCF_014851395.1. NCBI lineage: Eukaryota > Metazoa > Chordata > Actinopteri > Centrarchiformes > Centrarchidae > Micropterus > Micropterus salmoides. The sequence goes on from NW_024043372.1 coordinate 32,681,813, forward strand.
GCACATGCTCCTGTACATGCTTCATTGTGAACATGTAAAATGATCTTTTCATAATCAATTTCTGGAAAAGGAAGAAAAACAATAATAACGGCAAGTGGGGATTGAGCACACAACCCTTCGAACAGGAGTCCTGTGCTCTACTGACTGAGCCTAAGAGGCACACAGTAAATGATGGATTATAAATAATATATTGACTATGTTCTCGCCCGCCATCTAATGACCAGACCAGTATACTGTTATGACCTTGGGTCATAGCTGTCATTTTGCCTTTTGATGAAAGTTCTGTTCTTCCCCTTAAAGGCCTTTCTCATTTCACAGTTTGTACCTACTCGCCTCCTCACCTCCCTGATCCTCGCTCCTTGAGGTGCATCTGTGGAATTGAGATGTCCTTCAAGATGGCGTCCTGAGATCGATTTCCAGGTCACAGGCAGGAGGACAGAGGATCGAAGGTATAGGCACAAAATAGAGAAATGAGAAGAGCCTTCAGTGATTGTGTGTGTGTGAGTGTGTGTGTGTGTGTGTGTATTTGTAAACAGTTGGGCACCAGGGATTGGTCCATTCAAGTTGATTGCTGACTCTGGATAGGTCCAATGAATGACAGCAGCCTTCTTAACCCCCAGCTGACAGCAATCTGCCCTCTTCACTCTGCCACTACCAACCATTGGCCAGTACTAAGTAGTAAGTACAGCAACCGCAGACCAGCTATCTGAAAGTTTGTGTAGTTCAGTGATGTGGATTCAGTGTTTGAGTGACTTAGTCGTTCTTCCTAAATACATTGTTCTACAACTGTGAACAAATATCTTAACGACAATGGGATGAATTGTGGAAGAATAAAATTTGGTATTGACATTTGTGTCCCCCTCAGGATGAATCGTAACAACTTTGGTGATCACCTGACCTTAATGTCTATCGCCATCATCAGGTCAAAAATTTAAGTTGTTCAGTACTAAGTTAAAACTGCTGTAGACTTTCTTATGTAAGTTTCATTTTCAAATATCTCTGACTAAAACTGGAATTTAAATAATGTGACAAGTAAGTTCATTTCTGAAGGTACACTGAATCCACATGTCTCAGATCAATAAATAAGATTAAAAGGACTTTTTACTCTTGCCTTGGTTTAAACATTTGGTCTTGATTTCCCAGAGCTAATATGTCCTGCGCGCACTGGGACGGCAGTGACACAGCAGTTTATTGAGAAACTAGCCAGTCCATCAAAATTATGACCAATATAGGTCTACAGAAGAGAGATATCATACATCATACATATTGCGTTTTCATAAGTTCAACAAATGTGTATTGTCTCCAAACAATTTCCATCATCTAACACAATACCAAGTTTCACAGAACCATCGCAGCAACAATTACATGGAACAAACTGTTACAATACAGCTATTGAGAACAGTTATATAAGCTGCAGGCTGATGGCCAAGCTGTCCACATCTGTTGCATTTTGTACCTGCACAGTGATATTAATAATCTGTAGGTCTTCAGCAGAACAAAAAATAAGAAAGGAATGATGAAGAATGTGTTTACTTTAGAATCTTTCATAAATACTGTATTTGTGGAGAGGTCATGCGGGACTATAGGTGCCTTGTTTGGAGTGTTTCTCACACAAATTTACAGAAGGTCAATCATTTCTTCCTGCAGGAGCCTTTGCTCACTCTTCCCAGATATATCTGGCCCCGACTCTAGAGGGGGAGGACATAAATCTCACCCCTTAAGAGATTATACACTATTAAAGGCACATGATCCAGGTTGGATGGAAAGCAGATCTTTGGAGGGAGCTACAGGAAAGACTCCAGCTTGCCTGGAACGACTCTAGCTGACACACTGGCCCCATTCTGTACCCCATTCTTAGCCCTACAAGCTGGTTTATTACTAGAGTCCTGCTGGTACCTTTGAATGCTGATGGTCAAAATCCTATCTAGTGTTGTATATCAAATTTAAGGGAAGGATCATAGTGTATCTATAAATGCATGATAATGTAATGGCTCAGTGACTGGACTGGACATAGAAACAATTATATCTATTATTAGTACTCTCAGATGTCCACACATCAAATTATATTTATGATACATCATTGTGCCAGATGAGAAAGCAGCAAGGCATTGACAGATGAACACACTTGTGACTGCATAGAGAATGGATAGATGGACAGATAGCTGGAATAAACACAATCCGGGGGGTAAAATCTTCACTCAGACAAAAGCATTTCTCTGTATGTTCACTATTAACTCTTTAACTAGCGGCTACAAGTGGAATGTTCAGCAAAACACAGGACACAAAGTGATGAGGACCATGTGCAAAAGACTATGCACAGAATTGGCTGATATGTAAACAAGCTTGTGGAATTCAGTGCAGTTTGGAGTCAGTTTAACACTGAATTTTGAGGGAGAAAATTTCTTTTCTTTTAGCTTTTGGAGGCATTTGATGACTGGTCATTACAAATATCGGGGGGGGGGGTAACTTTCTATATACTGGTGGGGGCATGACTACACAATCTGCAGCTGAAAAATTGCTTTGTCTTTGCAATTACGCTTCACCAGCCTTAACCACTCTCATACAACCTGCAGTCATGGAAGCCTCTTGGGGAAATTATTCTGAATGCATTTTGATGAGCTTTTAAAAAATTCTGAGTGGTCTTAATGAGTCCCTATTGTCTTTTGATGGTCACAATCAGCATTAATGCAAAGTACAGATGGAAAAGAACACTATAAACGACAAAGCTGTTTGTTTCAGTGTTTATTGCATATTCACTTGCCAAGATAAAAAAAAACTGTGTCCAATATCCCTTAATTGTTGAAGAATAAAGTATATCATTTTAAAAAAAGTAAACTGAGATGTCAGACACTTAAGAATCATTGTTTATCTTCAAAATAAAACACAATATTTTGTGGAATTGTTTGAACAAAGTATTGCACATGCTATGGACACCTCTTTATTTGTTCATTGTGGGAAAGTGGTGGAGGGTTAATATAGTGCACTATAGTAAATATGAAGTGATTTTGGACCGCCATGCTAGCAGCTCTGTGAGGCTGTACTTAAACACAGCAGTGCTTTCAGCTAAATATTAAAGTCAGCATGCTAACATGCTCATAATGACAAAGCTAACTTGCTGATGTTTAGCAGGTATCATTTAACTATCCTAGCAAATGTTAGCATGCTAACTATAACACAATGCACAAAGCTGAGGCTGATGGGAATGTCATTGGTTTTGCAGGTATTTGGTCATAAACCAAAGAACTGGACAAATAAAAATTTCAACCCGATGATGTTGCTGTATGGAAAGTCAGTGGATCCCCAAAGTTATTACAATTCATCCTGAGGGGGACTGTGTGTATCAATTTTCATGACAATCCATCCAATAATTGTTGAGACATTTCACGTAAAACCCCAAATATCAACCTCATGGTGGCACAAGAGGAAAATTCAAGAGATCACCAAAGTTATTAGAATTCATCCTCCAGAGCCAGTGGAATTCTGTACAAAATGTCATGGCATCCTATCCAACTTTTTTTGAGATATTTCAGTGTGGACCAAAGTGGTGGGTCCAACTTTGCAGTCTCTTGAGCCACACTCCTAATGTGACCAAAAAACCTGCACTTTCAGCTTTAATTTCATTACATGTCTGGTCTAGCTTTAGGAAATAAACAGCGCCGAGATACATTTACATCATATTCATGGCTCTGTCTTTAATAGTGTAACCCCCTAGGGTGTTGTATTTTGTTGACTGAAAGAGGAGTCAGAGGTGAGATCTGGAGATGATAATCTCTATTTGATCTTTCTACCTCTGGCACATCCTAAAATCCATTCTGACATTAACCCTATTACCTCAATGATACTTAGACTAGATACAGACTGACACACAGACACTAAAATTTCCATAACTTCTTGATTGATGATACCCATGGAAACAGTATGAAACACATGTCTAGTGGTGTCTATACAATCTCTGTAAAACTTAAAGAGAAATAAACACATGCTGTGTGTTTGTGGTTACTAAACACACTCTGACACACGGTGAATTGCTCCCTTTCTGACAGTTGAACAAAAGCTGCTCTGTTTGAAACAAAACATCAGAATGTGCAGGAGAGGCCCCAGACTTCACTTGGCCTCCCCCCAAGCTCTCCAATAGCTCATCACAGTAAGAATAAGGAAGGAACTCCGCTGTGGTTTCATGGCAAGCTCAAACATGAAAAGATGTTTGAAAAATTGCCATTGTCGTTTTTTTTTATTCTGGGTTTGCGGTATGCACACTAGATAAAGAGACGTATCAGCAATGCTATTAAAACATTTTTGAAAATCGTGTTTTTTGAGTATGTACAAGACGAGGAAGATACACCATGAGTGGACGTCTCGTGAAATCGCTTAAGAAGAGTCATTTATCCACACTCAAGGCCTATCTGTATCGAAAATAAAACCGTCCACACCTATCTGGAGTTTGGCAAAAGAGAGGCTCTTGCAACAGGCTGCTTAACACCCAAGGGTGGAGCTGATGAATCAAGACAAGTTTGTTAATGTATCTGTCCCTGGGTGGGTGGGTGGCAGGCGTCAGGCCAGTTTAGCAGGCAAGCATGCAGGCCAAGGTCCTTGGATGGCAGCATGATAGACAGGAGGGGGGAATGGCTGGACGAGGTGCCTGGGAAGCTTGCTCTAAGAGGATGACAGCTCTATAAGTCAGGCCCTGATAAAGCAGTCAGGAGTGACAATCTCTGGGCCCCAGCCAACGCAGCGTCCGTCCTGCTCAGATAAAGTCAGACAGGCCATCCATCAGTCCGGAGACAGAGAGCTGGACCCATGCTCTCCTGCCTCAATGGAAACGACTCAATGACCAGTCGCTCCTGGAATGTGTGGAGCCTCTTGCTCTCGGGCGGCAGTGGTGGGAGGAACAAAGATGGCTGTGAACCCTCCCTGGAGAATCACGCATAGAGATTAGCGGGATTCCGTGACGCGTAGCCTGTTAAGAGGTAGAGGAGCCACGTCTCTGGGTGAAAGCGTGGAGATGTTGGTTGACAATGGCAGGGGCACGACACGTCTCTAAGTAGCTAAGAGGACCACCATGGCTGTAGACAGCAGGGCAACACTAGAGAACCTTCATACCATAATGAGAAAGCAATAAGCCATGGAAAACTGCAAGTGTCACATAAGACATTCCACATGTCAAGCCTTCACAAGGGCAGATAAAGCCAGTGTCACAGGGAAATGAAAGAAAAAAATCTGTTCAGTTCCCTTGTGACGACACAACATGTGACAACATGTGAGATATAAAAGGAGATGTGATTTCAGATAACAGCCACAGGATTGGGTGCACAAAAAACCTATTTTGAAATTTTAAATTGCCAAGAATCTTGTGAATACACAGTACTGTAAATGTAATTATTCAGTGCAAACATCTTCACCTGGAAATGCCTCTCACTTTCTGCTCTGTCTATACCCACACAGCTTTGCATTGTGGTCTCAAGCCAGGAACTTGTCTGTGTATTGTGGCAAAGACAATATAACCAATTTCACAAGAACAAACAATAATTTCCCTCTCCTGTTTACTCAGAATTTGCCTCTTGGAGTTACATGTGGCAGGAGTGGAGGAGGTTCTGCATTAAGAACCGAGCTAAATATGGCTTGATTCTGTCTTAACATTTTCCAAGCGTTAAATTAATTTGCATGCATAAAAGATAATTAAATATACTAACAGCAATATACTATGTGTGTTTTTGAGCCAGAGATAAACCCTTCCAATAAATGAGCTCATTGCTTGCCTCTGGTTAAAGTTTCTGATAAGTGTGTGGCTGTTAAAATGGCCCTGTCACTGGCATCTGGTTTATGTCATTGTCATTGCTTTAATGAAAATATAAAAGGAATAGTTCAACACTTGTGAAATAGGTTAATTACTTGCTTGATGAGAATTAGATGACTCACTCTTATGTCTGTCCATTAGAGGGGTGGTCTTAAAGAGGCAGGAGCATCTACAGCTTGTTTCAGACAGAGGCTGAAATGAAGGCCTACATGAAGGGACAGTATAAGATTGAACTTTGAATCATGCAAAGCTGCCATAGAGGAGTCACAGAGCTCCCATATAGGACTGGAAAAGTAGTATAACAGGTCTCCTTTAAGCGACACCCACCAGTGGTTAGCCTAGCATTAAGACTGGAAACAGGAAAGAACAGCTAGCCTGGCTCTGTCCAAAGGTAAGATGGCTCACTAATTAATATATTGTATCTTATTTGTTCAATCTGTACAAAAACTCCTTCATCCCTCGTAAAACCACAAATGGTAGTTTTTACACTTTGGTTTCTGTATGGATCCAAGACACGACTTGTTCATTTGTGAGCTTTAGAGATGCCATTAGGTGGATTTTTTTTTAACCTTTGGGCAGAGCCAGGCTAGTTTCCAGTCTTTATGCTAAGCTAAGCTAACTTGCTACTGGCTGTAGCTTCATATTTAATAGGCAGGTATCAGAATGATATCAAGCTTCTTATCTAAGTCTTGGCAAGAAAGAGAATAAGCATATTTCATAAATGTCAAACCATGTCTTTTAACAATGATATCAGAAGGCATAAAACAGCGTTATAATTCTTCTGTGGTTGTGAAGTTTCAGCTTGTCTTGATTTCTCTGTAAGAACTGGCATCAGGTCTTTCTATTGAGTCCCTGCCTTGCGTATCCTAGGACATCAGGTTAGTGTTTACAACCAACCTCTATGAAGTGTCACCTTCAGAGGGGATTGTGCTCATTGTAGCCTGGCAAAATAACTTGGGAGTCTCACTCCACCAGAAATAGCAACTTGTCCTCATTTCAGAGTCAAATGCCAACAGCAAGGAAACAGCATTCCTGTAAAACAATAGCATTCCAGTCCTGCTTCATCATGCTTCTTTACGGAAGGACTCTCTGCTCAAAGACAGGGATACGCTGTGCTCCAGTGTTGTTCTATAAGCAACCTTTAATCATGCTCTCAGAAATGCTTTCAACTTGGCAGCACACTGAGTGCGAAGGACATGCTAACTATGTCAAAGAATGTAATTCTTTCTTCAGCTGTGACTGCCATGCCTCGTCTCCTTTCCTGTGTATCCAAACACTTTTCTTCATCAGATCGTGTTGAAACACTTCTTTAATTACACTATAACACATAGAGGTGGTTGGATTGGCAATCTTTAACACAAAACATGGCAACAGAATTAATGACTGGAAAGTTTGCTTTGGAAATGTCTCAACGACAACATGCTAAAGCAAAACTGCCACTTGGAAACCATTGCAGGCAAGTCAGTGAAATGAAAATGGGCAATCCATTAAACTTGTGCACACAGAATACACTGTGGAAAACATGAACGTGTTATAGGAAGGAAAAAGGACGTCATAGTAGTACTCAGTATCTAGTTGTAATACTGACAGGCATACAGCATACTTTTCTTTGTGTCTCTCTGCAGGCTGCTTGTACTGCAGCTGAAAAGAGTGTATATGTTCAGGCAGGTGGTTGAAAGTTGCCAAAGTGCTATTTTTCCTATTCCTGTGACTGCGGTGGCTTAGGCTACAGCTGTTTCTCATCAGCAAAACTTCAGCCTTCTCACAGTATAATGGAGCGCAAACCCCCAGGGAAAACTGTTGCTTCTACTGTATGAGCAGGAGTAAATCATGTCACTCAAGAGACAGTGCTGCGGATATTTCCCTCATGTAATAAAAGAAAAGTGAATGAGAAAAAAATTCAAACAAATGTATTGTAAGAGGATTAAGCCAGAAGACGAGCAGCAGATCACTGCCTATCTCTCAAGATGACATCACATACTGGAGGCCTCCTCACAAATCACTTTTCATAGGGAGCTATGCTAACGACACCATTGCTTCAAATGCAATGTAATGCGCAGCAAGGATGAATGTTTGATTACCTTGTGTCTGCTGTGACTCTGGGAAAGTTGCAGGAGGTGTTGGCAGGGGATCAGACCAAGGTAAAGGCTGTTCTTCCACCTGATTGGCTTCATGATGTCTGCCAAGGCCAGCTACTTGCACAGGAAAGGCTGCTAATATCAAAGACAGGTTACCTGGTCTGAATCCATCTATCACCGGCTGTCCAGCTGGCAGGAGGGAACATCTGTCCCTCTCATTGAACTGAATCCAAAGTCTCATCAAGGCCTTACTTAGAGGAGTAGGGGTGGTGGAAATGATGCTGAACTCTCTCTGGCAGTCGGGCTCATTGTTCAGAAGAAACAAAAATGAGGTAAAATATTGTCGTGCAAAACAAAACCTACACCTATAGGTTTGGGCATGAACTATCAAAACCTTACACACTGAAAATGGCGGTCAAAACTGAGCCTTTAGGTTGCTACACTGTTTGCACCACATTATTTTGCCCCTATTGTTAATATTTCTTTCCAACATTCCAGCCTGCAGTGCACCATTTGTCCTTACAGCCTTACCATTCATAAACCACAGGGTTTTCAGCCATTGTCAACCTGAAGCCACGATGACTGGAGGATAAAGGACTCGCACAGCCCCTGTGAAGTCCTTTGAACACACTCATCACCTGATGCTCCACGCAAACAAAGAGCAACAGATTCCTCAAGCCTCGAGCCAGGACGGCTGCCAGCGCACAGTGAGAACATCCTTTGTAGGGATTTGTGCAACATTTATCAGAAAAGACACATTTTAGTGACATGTTTTTTAAAATCTTTTTACAATTGTCTTGTGTACCCCCCAGGGTTCAGTATGTTAATGAATAATCCAGTCTAATTAGCTCCATGTTAGAGAACTTTGATAGGGTTACACTGATAAATCAAGTCACAATGTCACAACATATAGAGAAAAACTTGTGTGCATGGAGTAATGAATACACAATCAGACCAATGTGTAAGAATTGCCCTTTATGAACAATACTGTCATGTTTCTGATTGAATATATATGTAGTGGACAAAAAAGAATTTTCTTTAAAAAGTTTATCTGATTTTACAGTAAAGGAATAAACATATTTGCGTTCTTTTTGAGAGTTAGATGAGAAGATTGATACCACTCTCATGCATCCATGTGGCTTCATATATTTAGACTGAGGGAAGTGTAATCTTAAATTGAGAACAGCTGAACATAAATCTGCTATGAGAAATTAAAACACGGATTACGCTATTGCAAGGAAAGAAACCGCGATTTTGCTGCCTCCCTTAAATTCACTGGGATCGAGATAGTCAATCCTAACCCTAGGGATGGCAAGATCATAAATCAGATATTGAAAAGGGAAGCATATTGGATATACACTCTCAACTCCTTGGAGCCACATGGTTTGAAGGCATTAACTCAATTTTTGTAACTGGTGCATGTATGTTTAATCTACACTGTTTCTCTGTGCCTACAGGTGATCTTGTATGTAGGTACAGATGAGCCACTTAAACCCCTCCTGACACAACCCCCTTTCCCTCCCCTCCCTTATTAAGACATGGTATATTAAAAGGTATATTCTGTAATGTATTATCTATTTTGTACAGTACCCTCTTTCCTATATATGTTTTCTACTTTTTGACATGTATCTTAATATGAGGAAATTCATGTATTTTGGACTTTCTGATATTTATGGTGTCTTATTGAAATGTATGCATTCTGGATCTACTCATCTCCTGTAGTACTGGAGTTTTAACTAATGTTGTAGAAATATAGTTGCTATTGTCTATTGTTGTTGACTTTTTGAAGTGCATTTGTATTGGGGAATTGGAACCGGTTGGATTCTCCTTGCACCGAATTATTTAAATACACAGCTGATGGTAATCAAGCACAGAGAAAAGTTTTTAATGCAACCTGTGAATAAAACAGTGGCAATGCTAGTATTCTGGTGTGTGCTGGAATATGTATTTTTTTTTTGTTTATTTTGGTTTGCACTAGATGGCACCCAGGACAGAAGCGTTTCTGTGTGTTTGTGTGCAAAATATGAATCTACCACCAGCGGCCAGTTAGATTAGCTTAGCACAAGGATGGGAAAGATGGGGAAAACTGCTAGCCTCAGACCAAAGGCAACAAATTTAGCATAGCAGCACATCCATCCATCCATCCATCCATCCATCGTCAACCGTTTATCCTGTGTACAGGGTTGCGGGGGGCTGGAGCCTATCGCAGCTGACATTGGGCGAAGGCGGGGTACACCCTGGACAGGTCGCCAGTCCATCGCAAGGCCACACATAGACAGAAAACCACTCACGCTCACATTCACACCTAAGGGCAATTTAGAGACACCAATTAACCTAGCCTGCATGTCTTTGGATGGTGGGAGGAAGCCGGAGCACCCGGAGAGAACCCACAGGGACACGGGGAGAACATGCAAACTCCGCCCAGAAAGGCCGGGGTTTGCAGCACATCCAAAGCTCACTAATTAACACATTACATTTCATTTGTTTAAGCCGTACAAAAAGTGGTTTTGGTTTTGTAGTTTTACAGGGGGTTATGCTGGAGTTGTTCTTGCCCAGGCGCAGTGAGTGCCTTGAACTTTGTCATCACTCCAGGAAGTTTTTGTGCAACCTTTCCAGGCAGAGCCAGGCCAGCCATGTCCCTATAGTCCCAGTTTTTATGCTAAGCTAAGGCAACTGCCTCCTGGCTGACCCTCTCATCTAACTCTAGGCAAGAAAGGGAATAAAAATGTTTCCCAAAATGTCTAACTATTCTTTTAACTGTGCTAATGGTAATAACTGTTTCTCTGAACTAGATGTGTGGTTGAAGAGAATTGGCAGGTAACCTCAGGGAATATGAATCATATATAACCTGCTCCAGCTTGTACTTGCACTGCGTGGTTTGTGACCTATCTCACTTTTATCTACTTTTACAGCAGGATAAAGAAATTGATGATTGATATTTTGTATTGTTAATCCCATGATGTTCGTGGAACAATTTTCATTATAGCTACTTAGAGAAGGGCACAATCTTATCTACCATTAAATAAAATGACCAAACCCCACCAAAGACATTTAAAGACTTAAAAGTGCAGTTGTCCACAACTCCGGCTTCACTATTCACCCCACATACCAAGTATACTCGCTCATTCAAAGAATTACACTCCCTACATTAACTTTTCATTAAACATACATAAATCCAACATGGTTTAATAAAGTGGACTACAGTAAATCTGCCTTAAAATGCAGTCTGATAAATACTCAATCTATATGTAAATATGAGGTACATTGGGGGAAAAAAATCAAAACGCAAGAAAAATGCATTAGCTGCCTTATTTGATCAGAGCCCCAGGAGCTGAAGTTATGCTTTTTAATGGAATCTGAGGAGGAGAGAGTGTCAGAGCCGAGGCATGGAGGTGAGAGTATGAAAGCGTTCACAGGAGAGCTGGCTATCTGAGAGGACACAGGATAACAGAATGGACCTGAAAGATTACTCGCAGAGTGGAAATGGAATTATTGCATTTGGAGGTCTCAGCAGCTTCTCTGCACTCCCACAATCATTAAAAAAAAGAAGAGAAAGTTATGGTTTACATCAAACAAAAAATAACTTTCCTGTTTGACGCTCAAACAGTGGTTTTCTGTTCTGGGTCGCAGCCACTCCAACCAAAGCAATGCCAACTGAACACCTCAGTATAAAACATGGGTTAAGTTTAAGTAGATTTTAGGATATATTACTTGATTCATTGATCACAACTAATAGCTTCACCAAATTCACAAAATCAGTGGGAAAGAGTATTCATGTAACACAGACATAAAAACACACATTATGCTTATCTTTGTATTATCTAACAAAAGTGTACAGTACCACCAGCCTTGCTGTACTGAGGCACAGCAGTGCTTTCCTAAAATGTTAATGTCAGCAAGATAATATGCTCACAAGGACAATGCTAACATGCTAAGGTTTAACAGGTATGTTGACCATGTTCAGGTCTTAGTTTAGTAAGGTACCAGATTTCTGAAATGAAAACTGGGGACATTTTTGGTTTGGTATATATGAAATTAAAAAGGGGGGACAATTTCAGTTTTATAATCTGTAAAATATAACTCTTCTGAATGAAATCAAGTCATTTTGAGTCAGAAATAACCTTTCAGTCAATAAGTAGAGGCTGCAATCACTTTCTGGCAAGTAGAATACTGTATTTTATGTGTTATTTAAAGGTATTTCAACAGGTAAAAAGGAGTGGATTGGTTGGTACACAGCAAGTTAAGTAATGTAGAGTCAGAAAGATAATTGCCTGGGCGATACAGCTTTAACATGCTACGTGCACTCCAGCAATCACTTTTGGTTGGACGATCACTGTTCGGCACGACATCTGTATGTTCTACTGTCCAGTCTTTCTGGCCACGTAAAATCTGATTGGATAGATGGATGGATAAAACGCCTTTGGTGTGAGAGACCCGGGTTCAATCCCCCACTGTGACCCATTCACCATTGTGTCCCTGAGCAAGACAGTTAACCCCTAGTTGCTCCAGAGGCGTGCGACCTTTGACATGTATAGCAATTGTAAGTCGCTTTGGCTAAAAGCGTCAGATAAATGTAATATTTGCTTATTTTCATACAAATATTTGGACATGAACCAAAGTACTGAACTAAATTCAATGTTGACCTGATGATGGCACTATATGAAAAGTCATGGGATCACTAATTCCAATTACATTTCATACAGAGAAGGACATGAATGTGTGGATTGAATTTCATGGCAATCCATCCCAAAATTGTCCATGGCATTTGCACTACTTTCTGCTAAGAATCCCAAATCGAAATAAATTAGTAAGTGTCCCAAATCTCAATGTATTGCTCACTACTGAGTAAATTATTTAGTGTCTATTTTGCTATGAGCTGTGAATGAGTGAACATGAGAGTGGACCCTCTAAGGAAGATTTCAAGGTGTTTTTGTCTTAAAAAGAAGTCCATGCGTGTAAAGAAATATGCATCAGATGCAACAAAAAACAAAACAAATCGTGTTGTTGAACTGAAAATCACATTGGGTCAAACACTCTCACTAGCATATCTGCACTAATAAACGTCACTATAACTGGGATAAAACAGCTAAGTTGAGAAATGTACTCGACTTTGGAGTCTTAGCAAGCTATTACAGGGTGTGTGTGCATGTAACCATCTGTCTTTTACAGGGTGTAGAGCAGTGAAAGATGGCGATATGTGCCATGCGGCTCTGTATGAATCATGTGACATTCCACACATAGTGATTAGTGCCAAATTATGGTCCACACGGGGACCTGAATGAAGCGTTTGCAGATGCCTGTCAATGCCGGGGCTTCAAACCTCTAATCCCCAAACTATAGTTTAACTTTGGAACAACTTATTGACGTCTCATAAAACAGAGGCTTTAAGATCCCTGGACAAATAAAGCAACACTTAGCTCAGCTGATGACAGTGGTGCTCTGATGTCATCGCTGTAAACAAGAGGACTTACGGACAAAACAGCGGTAAATAAAAAACTGGCCAATGTGCAATCACGTCTTAAATAAAAATGACCGTTTTCATCCTGCTCATATTTATTGAAACACTGAGCAAAACACATCCGCCAATGCTTCATTTGAGATCCCACCAAGTAAAGTTGCATCTGCTTTGCAATTCTCTGCTGAATTTTAGATTTAATATCTTGCTGGTTAAAACTCATTCCAATACAGGTGCTGTAAATCAGAAGACTTGACCTTCACCTTCAGAGCCACATGTTCGCAGCTTGGCGATTTAGTGAGATGCTCCTGTGGGTGCACTGTAAATGCTGTATATCATAAACATTATGACTTCCAAAGTCTAAATGCTGGAAGTGGACTAAATATTATTACAGGCCTGTCTGGAAGACACAAAAACTGTTTATGATACAGGGAATTGGAGAGATGAGCAAGGAAATGGAGATACTGTCTTAATAGGGAAAATACGGTAGTTACTAATGCTTCCAATGTCCATGCTAAATAAACTCAGATGCACACACAAACACACATATATGACCAACCAGGAGGAGAACCACTGCCCTCCCCCGCCCCGCCTCCCTCCAAGATTGTCTTTGATTGGACAGACATTAAACATTTCCTCACAATAAAAAAAGCTTCAATGTGAACAGTTTCTGTGCATCGGACAGGAAGCTGAATAGATGCTTGCAATGGCAAACAGCTGTTTTATGTTGCTACAGTTCAATATTAATTCTGAGTAAGCTCAAACTTGGCCACAATGGAATCCATTGGACCACAGTGGATTACAATACAGCCGCCTATACATAGTGCTATGTCTCTGTGATCCTGATTATGTTAGTATTAGCAGCCCAATTGAAAGTTGAGTTACATCCTTTAAGACATCTATAGTGGTTTTAAAGAGGATTTTTTAAACTCAGGGAGTGAATGACGCCTGGAAGAATATTCCATAATTAACTTTTGCTAATAAATGGCTATTCATAGGACTGTCCGACAAGTTTGCACTAAGAAATGCAAACTGCGCAGTTGTGACAGGTGGTAGGTGCAAAACATGTTGTGTTACATAATGAGCCCATTGGTAATAGAGTGTAACTACATTAATGGTACGGCACGCCTTTGGGTCTTCTCTGTGACCTCCTCACATAAATCCATGTGGCAGGCTTGTAACCACTACTTAATCACCTGGACATTGCAATTGTAAACCACACACATATATAAAGTTCCCATACAGACACACACTCCACGGTCTCCACTGACCCATGGATTTCATCAGATAACACCTAGATCTGTCCACACGTTCCAACTACTGCCCTGGCATATAATAAATGCCAGCAGCTGTTCATTAAACGCCGCGTTTAAGAAATGAGATTAATTAAGGTGTTTTTGCTTTAACAGCACAGACCAGCTCTCCCGACGGCTCTGTGCAGCTCCAGCTGTGAGAACACGACTCACTTTATTGCCCCTCAGCTTGTGACCCATTCCCTGCGCTTGTCCCAACATTCTGCTTAGCAGTGCGTTATATTTCTATGCATAATAGCTATTTCTGCCAAGAATCGCTGAAAGGTGTTAATCAGCTATTATGGGATCTATAATTAACAATAGCTGCTTAATGGAAAATACAGAATCATATCTATCCACAAAAGGTAGAAAAAGGTTAAGGTGGAGGTAAGCTGCCTGATGATCCTTTGTGAAGTTTCAATCAAGTAAGACTTAGTGCGACAACAGTGGTAAACTGAGATGGAATCAGTCATCGCACTCATATACTCTCTGTTCTATTCTCCATCTCTTTTAGATAGATTTATCAGACCCGCACAGAAACAATGCCTTTCAATAATCACTATAAACAGAATTGAAAAGCATGTTCATGATGCACCAAAAGAGAACTTCAGACAAAACCTGGGAGTTTACAGTCCGTAGACTAGCTCCCTTCATTTATCCTTCTAAAGTCCTCTGCTTCCACCTAGTGGTGACAAACCAGATTTACAACATTTCAAGGAATTTCCTTAAAAATAAAAACAAATTTATTAGCAATCACAGGGAAAGAACGCATGACATCTACAGGAGCATTTGTTGGAATAAAAATGCTAACGTCTTATTTACAAAGTCTGCAATTGAATGTGAATAAATTCAGCACATGCACATACAAATTGCAAATAGGCTATATTATTACACAGGTAACAAAGCTTTCCCCAAATTACCCACACAGTCCCCCAAATTTTACAGCCCCTCACTGCTGCTGTGGTCCCAACAATCGACATTTAGGATTACGACGATCACAACAACAACAACAACAACAACAACAGCAACGTGTGAGCATGTGATGGATTTGTAGACAACATTACAGTGAAATGTAGAAGCCGTGTAGGCCTACATCCAGTTTTGTAGCAGAAGGGATAACTCAACCTGATCCAGAAACACTCACACACAGAATAAAATAATTAACTTAAAGTGATCAAGATGCACTGGCAAAGCAAGGGGGCAGATTAATACACACTGTAAGAAATCATTGTCTTGTCGCTGAAAGGAAATTGCGTGTAAATCAATATATCACTTTTAGAGGAGACAGTGTTGTCCTTGGACTTCTAAGGCTTCTACAGAAAGACATCAGGATTGAGAGGGGTGTGGCAAGGCATGGATCGAGCATCCAACGCTTTGAACCAATGGACTGTCTTCTGTTCTTTGTAAACTCAGTCATCATGACTAACACTGGCTTTCTGTTATCCAACCAGAACAAAAATGGATTTTGACAGATTCTTGGTCACACCCATTCTGTGTTCAGACAATTTTTTTTAAAGTCCTGTAACAACCTGAGAACTGCAAGCCAAACTTAACCCACATGTCAAGCTACATAAGAGTCATAGGCTACAGGTGAAACAACATTCAAATTAACCATCAACCAAACGTAATGTAACATTTTCTCATTCACATCCCTCTCACCCATTACTTCATTTCTCATTTTTCGTCTTTTCTCAGACATCGTAATGTGTTTATATGATTACAAACATAAAATGAGATTGTCAAGGGCCAGCGTTAAGTGTAATCAAGGGATTTACGCTGTGTCTGTACCAGTGTTTATTTATAATAGTGGGTTATAAGTTGCATTGGGCAACAACTGTCTGATTGGAACACTCACTTAGCCAAAGGCACTTAAAACTCGGCTGACCCATCTTAGGATTTTGCCTCAGACACAACAACCAATCACAGTCTTACCTTCCATTCATCTTTATGTTATGTGTAAACTTGAATCTAAGTCGCTAAATAAAATAGATACATCCATACGCCAGCAAATAAAATGCAGGCTACATTGCTAACAGTTTATCAGGAATTGAAGGCATTAGCGCGAGCCACCATCATCCATTTGGCAAATAACTGTTAAAAACTACAATCACGACCTCGTCACGTAAACACCAAATGTTGACAGGCAACAGAGCGGATGTCTGAATGTGGGATTACAGGAGCTCCATCTTAGTATAACCAGGGAACAGTAAACTGCAACTTCATTAGATTATTGTGTTGAAGGGAACAGAAGCTATTAAAACAAACAAAAAAAACAACTCCATGACGTACACAGAGCATGTCCCAAATGGCAAGCGATAAGGCATGACAGGTATGGACAATCCACCTTCTAGCACAGTACTGAAACAACTTTTCAAGACTCCAGATAGTTGGGGTGATGGTAGTGCTGTACAGGGGCTACACATCTATGGTAGTGTACTGGGTGGGTGGTGCAGGTGGTGCCGGTAGTGAGCAGAGAGAGCTGGATTACTTCACAGAGGCAGTGGAAGGGATGGCTGTCAGGGACCCATGACCATTAGGGGGCTGAGGCCAGAGCTGCGACTGGGGGGGGCTTCACTTTCAGCTTCTCCGTGACTTTGAATGCTGGATGAGCCACTGAAGTGTGATATCTGCAGGCGGGAGACATTTTTTATGACATCAGCAGGCCCAAATAATATTAAACATCTGTGTCTATGTGGTTGGCAGAAACTCTGATCTGCTCTTTACCTATATTGTCTTTCTCTTTGCAGGAGACAGAGTAGCAGCAGATCTCTCGGTCCTGAATGGCAGATAGATTCCTGAAAAAGGACAGTAAAGAACATTACATTTACCAGTAAGGTGGCTGGTTAATAGCATATATAAAAGGCCTGAAGTGCACGTGCCATTGTACAGTGGAGATTCTTCCCTGACTAAACATTTTGGCCTGTCATCAAATTACTCAATATTCATCAAACCTAACAGCTGACATTTGTCATTTTAACCGGGGAAAGCGATGGTCGGAACTGGCTGAAAAGGAGAAGCTGTTACCTGAAAGGTTTAGGACACTGGATTTGTTAGCGTCAAGTTCATTTTCACTTATTACATGCAGTGAAATGCTTGCACTAAAGTGGGCAAAACACGGTAGAATACTGTAAAGAATTCCGATTATTAGGATTACCTTGGGACATCATTACCTACCAATAATCACAGCATTACTTATCATTTGGGTCTAGTTTTATTTTGATAACCTCTGATTTACAGCTATTCCCCTGATAGAGCCAATGATTCACCTACACTATCTGACCAGAAGTCTGTGGACACTGTCTGTGTGATTGTTGAACATCTCATTCCAAAACTGTGCATTAATATGCTCCTCCCAACAGCTTCATAGTATTTATATATGGGCATACAGTGTATACTTTAATGTAATGGAAATGTCTGATATCATAATTTTTGAATCACCACTGGGAAAGTCTGACATAATGACACTGACTCATCATGCACTAGCTATGACTATAGTATACTGTACGTCTAAGGTGAGTCCTGACGTTTCTGCAGGAAACAAAAATACAGTATTCAGTATTCTAATGCCTCACATTTTTTCAATGAGCTGCTTCTCATCAAGTGCGTTGGGTAGGTCTCGTTTGTTGCCCAGTACTAGAACCTGAAACATGAGGAGAAAAAGAAAGGGCCGATCAATAAACAGCACATTAATGTGTCAGCACAATCGCACAGTTTGATCAGACAATTTAAAGGATTTCTCTCAGCCATGTGCTTCGCTCATCATGGAATCCTTACTGCTGGGCTGAAATAAAATGGTGTGCGAGGTTTCAAGTCACAGCAGCTGGAAGCCTATCGATTTAGCACGTCAAACCATGTCAAGTCTTCTATCAGCTAAGATTTTGAAAACACGTTTAAAAAAAAACAGGCAGGTTTCAAATGCCCACCTAAGTGTAATTTCATTAAACCTGAGTTACTACAACTCAGTAGTCGCAGTGATTACTAATAATGAGGTCAATCCCTGCCTGTCTCCAGAGTCACTAGACCATTTAGGAATCAATGTGATGAAACAAGGTGAGGCTGTAACATCATGAACTTTTGGGCCAAAAGGCCGCAATTGTCCTCTTACGGGAATTCCTTGTAGTTGTGGCTTGTCTAAAAGGTTGTGCAGTTCATTTCTGGAAGCTTCTATCTTCTCTCTGTCTGCAGCATCCACCATGTAACTGCAAGGGCAAAAGAAATGCTACTTAGAGTTAAATACACATCATTTCACTAAACCAAAAATGAGAAGCTTTTCAAACATTTTGTTCAAATATTTATACAACATCAGAGTGTGTAATGGATTTTTTAATTACACAATTATGTGTAGAGACACCAAGTCAAACATAAACATATTAAAGTGTATTTTATTAGTGTATGTATATTTTCCATTCCGTTTTCCAGCAAGCTTAGGAAGCCAAAGAGTAAATCTGTGGTCACAGACGCCACGTGCTGTACTCTGGAGTGTTCACAAACGTACACAATAGCATTGACTCCTCTACAGTAGCGCTCCCACATGCTTCTGAAGCGGGGCTGTCCACCTATGTCCCATATCTGAGACGAGAAAGCACAAAAGTCATGAGCAAGACAGCAGTGTAGAATATACAGGTCTAGCATTTGAACAGTGAAAGCATCCAGCAGGATACTTTTGCTTGTTGGCCTACCTTTATTGTCACATTGCCTTTAGTGACCTTTCGCATGTTGAAACCGACTGTGGGAATCATGTCTTCACTGAACTGGCCTGACTGTACAAGACAAAAAAAAAGGCAGGATGCAGGTGAACACTGATTTGCCTCCTTTCTTACATCGTAAGCAAGGTCCTATTTAATTTCTACTATTTGGGTTTGTTGTGAGTGTGTCTGCATCAATGTATCCACATCCAAATATGTTGCCATTTCTTTAAAGCATTGTTTCATCTGATTTAGAAGTCATATGAAAAGCCAAGCGTATGTGAATCACTTCTGCACATGGGGTCAAACTAAATAAAGACATTTTGATAAAGTTGTTATTGGCAGCTTGAAGCCTCCAGCTGAATACCTGCCCTTTTACTCTGAATCATCCCAATATGATGCCATCAATGCATCAGCATACATTTGCTTGCAATCAAGCCTTCTGCAACCAACCAGCCAACCATAATAAAGGTGGGGTCACCCAACTCTGAGGCCAGCCAAACTGCTTTGAGAGGCAGTCTTACGCCTAAAAGCCTTAAGAGCATGATAAAATATTTGAATACATTCAAAAAATCTATATAGCCTTGGTTGTGTGTTTCATTTAAGTCCCAGTCTAGCAGCATTGCAATGACTATTTGAAGCAGAAGACTGCTTTGTTCAAAACTAATTACAGATCACCTGACATGACTACAACAGAGCTGGGAGAGAAAATGTGTATTGTTGTGATGAATCCAGGAAACAGGGAGCCTCCACTACTGTGGCCTATTACTGTTTTCTTATGGCCTTGCACCTAGAAACACAGACTTAAACACAACTGGAGCACAGAATAAAACCCTTACCCTAGTCTGTGACAGGCTAAACAAGCTAGACGCAACAACAGACAGATTCATAACAAGTTTAAACATTAATAGTTAGAAGTGACATGATAACGTGTCATAAATCAGACCTAACAACAACAGGAGCACTGCTGGGAGGAAACATAAACACGAAGCCTATGGCAATACTAAACTCAGCTATGTAGGCTTGCCATACACTAGGATATTATAAACCAATCTATATATCTACATTTCTGATCTTTCTAATAATATAGGCAGCCTGTGGCCATGGTGGCTAAAGGCCTTGTCTGCTTCAGTGCACATCAGATACATGACGTAGACAAGAAAGTCTGTTTACAAAGCTAACTCATGTCTCATGTTGTCAACATATGCTTGATGTTGACACACCGGTAGCTATTACAAAACACTGACGAGTCTATTCACATGACCTGTTTCATAAGTAAGCGCACAGTCATACCGAGAACTTAGTCATTCTAGCTAGCCAAATAACGACTGAGTGAATTGCAGGGCTGATAACGTAAACAGTTAACGCAGCAATATGGGCTACTTGTAAGGCGCCAACACTATCCAGTCAAGCAGCCATGTATCTGATTTTATGGAACAATAAGATAGAAATGTTGTGGCGATTATACCTAACTTCGTCTACAACCTCTCCCAGGTAGTAGCCTGTGCCCGCACTGACAGCACTTGCTGGCTAACGTTAGCCCCTTAACTTACTGCAATCACATTGACGAATGTGGTTTTCCCGGAGTACTGAAGTCCCACTAACGTAAGCTCCATCTCCTCTTTCCAAAAGAGGGACCTGAACCAGTCCAAAAGCCTGTTTATGAGGGCCAGCATCTTGGATGACACAGTAGTCGCAGTCGCTGCGGCCGTTTGGATGTGAATCGGCTAAGAGTCTAACAGGAAGTGGCTAGCTGCTTTGTCATATCATGTGATCTCCTGACAAGTGCGGCTGGTTCTGCGTTCCTGTCGATAACAGAAGTGCATGAACTTCTCAGGAGCGCGCACAATGAAAGCAGAACTCTGTGGATAATTTACCTCGGAAACTAAATACATTTACTCAAGTACTGTATTTTGAGTACTGTAATTTGAGTATTTTTATTATATGCTCCTGGTCACACATATATTCTATACGTAATTGTTATGTGATATTATTGTAAACGTGGATAGACTTAGGCTAGATGGGAAACAATTTCCTCACAATTTATAGCAATCGAACACAACTGCTGTCCAATTTAGCTGACAGGTGAAATTCATAACAATCAGTTCTCAAACACATTTATACTGCAAGGGTGAGACTGAATGTTACAGCTGTGAAATATGGAGCACGCAGGAGACAGACAGGGCTCAGAGCCTGCCCAACCCCAGAGGAAGGGGCATTAGAGTGCAGGGTGGCATGGTGAGCAGGAAATGAAGAGGGAGAGGGGGGCACAGAGGACGAGGAAGAGCCACAGAAAGGCAAAGACACAGAGAGATCTCAAATGATTTACGGGCAACAGTTATAGACCAAGTTGTCAACCATGGCCTTAGGATGACAGAGGCTGGCCAGAGAGTGCAGCCTGACCTGGGCCGGTCCACAGTGTCATCAATAGTCCAGACATTCAAGAGAGAAAACAGGTATGTAACCAAATATCATACTGCAATATGCCTTTACACTGATACTCCAGTATTAATAATGCATGTCTCAGAATGTATGTAGAATACATTGACTTTACTGTGCTGTATTTTCTGTCTAGGATTGAGCGTCTGCCCCATGGTGGTGGTAGAAGATCAGTTTTCACTGCTCAACAAGAGGTTGAAATTTGTAACATGCTAGTAGCAAACAGTGCTATTAGATTAAAAGATATTCAAATTGCAGTCGGCCAGACCAGCGTGGAGGGAACAGTACAGTGTGTGCTGCCATATGTGAGAATGATGTACTCAGCCACATTCCCATCATTGGGCCCTATAACACAACGTCTCCTCGATTTCCTGGAAACTCTTTACAGGGATCGTAGTCCTGAGAATGAGAGGGGGTTGGTCACAAATGACTTGCCAACGTATGTTACAGTTTGGGACAACGTAAGCTTCCATCGTTAAAACACAGTTAAGGAATGGTTTGTGACCCAGCCACATTTTTTTTATGGAGTTTCTCCCACTATACTCCCCATTCCTAAATCCCATTGAGGAGTTCTTTTCAGCATGGAGATGGAAAGTATATGATCACCGTCCTTGCGACCAGTTGTCCTTATTGCGTGCAATGGATGCTGGTTGTGAGGTTATTACAGCTGATTGTTGTAGGGGGTGGCTGCGTCATGCCAAAAGATTTTTTCCCTCCTTGCATTGCACGGGGGGATATCAGGTGTGACGTGGATAAATGTTGTGGCCAGACAGGAGAGATTGGATGACCCATGAGGTTGATAAATTTGCATGTTTTGTTTTTTCTTGAACAGACTGTACAGTATTTGCTGATAATTTTGCTGTTTTTTTTTCTGCACAAGCTTTCTTTATGTATTTGTGGTTGGCTGGTGTGTACATACAATGAGAAATAAATGTTTTGATGAAAGCATAGTGTGTGCCATGGCTTACATCAATACTACTCAGCTGCCTAAGTATTTGCAATTGGACCATAGTGGGGAACTATCACACTTTCACTCATTTGACAAGACATCTTTGCATTTTGACTGTCTTAGTCTAAGCAATGATAAAGGAATCTTTTGTTTTGATTACAATAATTTATTCATTGATGGATTCATTTACATTTGAAACACAAGTTAATTCATTTGAGTAATCACCTTTTGCAGGTCACATAGAGTTGTGCGCTGAATATACCACATTGTGTGAGGATTGTACTTTTTGACAATTTTCAGTTTGTTTCAGTAAATGTGCCAAATCGATTGAGCAAAACTGTAATAATACAAAATAAAATCAACAAATAAATTATGATGTATTATGGATAGAATAAAGACTTTATTGATCCCTTCTTGATTTGATCCCACCAGTCTGTCAAGCTCATGAAGTTTGCGGATGACACCACCCTTATTCACTCATCTCTGGCAGGGATGAGTCCGCCTACAGGTGGGAGATTGACCATCTGGTGACCTGGTGCAGACAGAACTAACCGGAGTGCAACGCTCTTAAGACAGTGGAGATGGTAGTGGACAACATATATATAGACAACATGACTAAACATTCTTTGTATCTTGTTGGTAAACATGTCTTAACTGACATAAATATTACTTTTAAGAGATAGATTAAGGATTTTTAGTAAGATTCGGGCTTTTGTTGGTAATCCACTGTGTGGTGCTGTTTACTGTTTTGCACATGTTATGTATGTATCAAAGCGACTGAGAAAAACTGTAAACTAATGTACATATTAATGCATAAATAATTATAATTCAATAATATACATTATGTTGATATCGGCCATTCTGCATAATGACTATTTACAGTAAAAGTCTGAATGCAGGACTTGTATTTCTACACTGTGGTGTTGCTGCTTTTACTTTGGTAAAATATCAGAATCAGAATCAGTTTTATTGCCAGGTATGTGTACACATACGAGGAATTCTACTCAGGATTTTACATTGCTCACGATGTGCTTACTTATACAATAATACCATAACACAATAATAAAATAATAATAAAATTAAATCAGACACAAACTACAGAATAGACAACACTAATATACACACTATGAACAAAACAATATAGACATATTGACAAATAGTGCAATGATCAGAGTGCAAAGGATGCAAGAGTAAACCTATTCTCATTATGTACATGTTGAAGGTGGATATGATATACAGGTACACATACACATACATGCATACATGTACACAGTGTGATGGAGCATAGTGCAGAGGATGCTGGAAAAAATAAATAAGACCTATGACCTTATGACCTGAGGCAGGTGTATTGGTATACAGTATATACAATATGACATAGTATCGACTACTGCCTTTGTGAGAAGAAGTTTAGTGTAGTTTAATGGTTAAATAATATTTTGCTAGAAACACACAGAATCACAGCTTAGTTCAAATAAGCCAGAAACAGCTGATCTGTTTTTTGAGTGACTAAGGATAAGCATATGTATTTTACTTGATTAATGTTAGCACATACATGTTACATCAGTGTTATTTGTTTTCTAAGTTAGTGACATAAATTCTTAGATAGCCCTGGTGTAATTTTTAGCTTTAAATGTCCATCAAAATACAACTTTTGATCTGATTATACCAGATGCTGACATTAAATTAATGAGTCCAATTATGCCACTCTGTCTCCTAGAAAGAATGTTTATATTGTAGTAATCTGCAATGCTTCAGAGGAAACATAATGCCACCCGATTATGTTTTTCATCAGTGGAAATGTTAATGAAGTATGCATCTGGCAAAAAAGAAAAGTTGAATGTATGATTGATTGATGTATTGAATGTATTTTTACTGACAATGTATTTTAATTCTTCCCCTATAATATCCGGTAATAAGGTTTTTGTTCACATATCCCCATACATCTACATTTCTGCTACTAGCAAGGTCTGTCACTATCTGCATGGCTGATTTAGCCATGCAGATAGTGATAGTCCATGTGATTTTGTCCCTTTTCAAACATGAATGCTCTACATACATACTGGAAACCATCTGAGAATTAGTGTATAGTTTGGATTTGGGACACAGCTATAGTCTTTGTCCTTCCTTATGTCCTCTCTTGCAATACCTTTTTGCATGTCTGATCTGTCCTGGAAATATTCTGCAGATATGTCCAGACATCCTGCAACAGTAAACATCTGGTCATGTAGCTGATGGTCATAAACTTTCTACCTCCATGAGGGAAAAGGTCCTGTGTGGGGTTAAGGAATGGAAAGTAAGGTTAAAGGAAAAGTGACACCATCCTGAGCTGGACTGTAAACCACGTGACTGGAAGACATGGTGAAACACCACATTGTCCCATACTATCAAAAAACATTCTGGATTCTTCCTCACTTGCCCCCTTTCCCCACCATTTTTATTTATTTTTAGTTATGTTAGGTTTTGAACGTAAATTTAACAATTTGACAATTGTATGTCAGCGTGCAAAACTGAGTGTAAATACAGAGTTTCGGTGATGGTTGAGTTTGAGGGGAAAAAACTGTTAATAAAATGTGAAAGATGTGGTCACTGAATGCATTTTGTATCTTAAAGGCTGTGTGTGTGTGTGTGTGTGTGTGTGTGTGTGTGTGTGTGTGTGTGTGCAGCAGAATTCCAGAATTCTGCAGGATCTTTCATGCCTTTGATGCATCAACATTCTAGAATCTTACACGTCTACACCGAGCCTGACTAGAGGAGCCTCTAAGCCAGACAGCCTCAGAAGTGAAATGCAGGTGGACTGGACAGGACACAATATTAAAGGACTTCTGGGGGCATTTATATGCCTTTATTGTGGATGGAGGAGAGAAGACTGGAGTGAGAGTAGAAACAAAGCTCTGAACTCGGATCATGGATGTTGCAGTTGATGGTCCCCAGGCTGTAAGTCTCTTAAATTCAAATTCATCTTCGGCACTGCTCCATGCAATATAGTTTATTTCTTTTTACCATTATATTATCTGCTTTAGAGCAGAAGGGAACTACAAACTGCATTTAATTGTACAAACATGTTGTAATATGACGATTACATTTATTTTGTACCTTGTCCCTTAACACCCAAAACTTAGAATATTAGATTGGGAAGGTAGTATATGGATTTTGGACATCACATTTCCACGTATTTTGCATACCCCATCTAGCATGCTAACTTAAAAAAAAATTACAAAACCAGTGTGAAATTTTCATGTTCAATGTGTGGCTTAACATATTAATTGTTGAAGATGTTACATATCAGTGTCATTAACATAAGTTAAGTTTAGCAGTTTAACTTTCAATATGTTACTGTACATATTAATCTTACAAATCTGCATTATGTACTAAACATTGATTTCTAGAAGTCAGATTTCCAGGTCTTTCACCTTTCCAATCTTCAAAAATCGAACTTTTCAACTATAAAATTTCACATTCAAGGTGCAGTTTACATTATTATAGTTTGTGCGCTGCAATTGCGAGCGGGGGAGGGGGTTTTCCACACGGTCGCTCCGCTTTAATCTTGAGAAGCTGCAGAGCTGCAGTATTTAATCATTAGTCAATGTAACAGCTAAACCGAGGCTTATTGTTGACTATTTTCTCTCTGCTCGCCTGCCATTCACTAGTCATGTGCAGAGTTTTGTGTGCATGCCATGTGGCCTGCAACTGCATGCACATCGTGGTTCCTCGCAGGTCTATTTAAAGTTCTATTCAAAAACGATATAACGTAGACTAACCATGTTCCGTACACACCGATTTTCTGTACAGATGACCATTTTCCCACCGATCGCTTAATAATTACTTCCAGGTTATACATAAACTATATATGTGTGTAATCATAATTTCCCCCTCTTTTATTCCCGACCAAAAAAGAGACCCCCCCGCCGCTTGTTTCAGTGTGATTTCAGTAAGTTTGCTAGGTGCGCCCACTGCGCTTGAAAATGGAGAGTGGGCAAGCTACAGTCCAAAAAGCAGCTTGGGTGGGGAGACTACTACAACAGCGAAAATGTACATTTAGTTTGAATTAATGCTCCTCACAGTACTACACTCTTTATAAAATGATTATTATGTTATCACAAATCAAATATATTACATTTTGTTGAATAAATTCTTTGAAATAGGACTTTTTAAACATCAATTCCGGGCAATGACCGCTCTCACAGGCAGCAAAGACGCAGCATGTCTGTTGACACAGACGCTGTTTGCATGTCATCCTGTGTGCAGTGATGACATTAATATTTATAAAGGATTAAGATAAGGTTAAAAAAAATTTAACAAATGCACATTGTTTGCCCTTATTCTTGTTCTTCAGAAAGACATGGTAATGTTGTCCAATAACATTTTACATGGTTCATGATTAACTCACGTGCCTTTTAGCTTATTAAAGCTAAAAGGCACGTAGTAATTACCTCGTGTTTTAAAGAAATTACATTTCCTGACCTTTATTAATAATTTAAATAACTTACTCTCTTTTAAAATAAATTAATAACTCACATATGGTACATGTAATAACGTCCATTTTCGCCATTGAAATCAAGTTATTCGGTCTGTACGGAACACCGTTGATAGCCTGTACGGAACACCGTTAACCCTAATGAACAGCCGTACACATACTTTTCCCCACTTATCTTAAATACTATTGGTTCAAAAGACATCAATCAAAGAATAAACCGTCCAATAGGTATTCCCCCAGGGAATGAGCATACAAACATGCTTGTCAGGCTCTCAACAACAATGTGGTGGTCAGTGGAGTGCAGTGATGTGCGCAAAGTGTACGGAACATGGTTAGTCTACGTTAATATTCTTTGTGTGGTTCATCAATTTTGATAAATCCCACAAGGTGCGTGAGGCTAGGGCTCAGTCTCTTCAGCAAGTTTTCCTCTTCTGCCACACACACTACGCCTACACATGCACCCTGACCCCTTTCCTTAAGGGTTAGGGTTACAATTTTGGATTTATTTACTCACTTATTAAAAGCTTTTTTTCTTTTTATATGTTTATTTACAGCATTATATGTTAAAATTTATATTGCAATATGCAGTATATTAACTTGTTGGGAGAAAACTGGTAGTTCTATTTAAAATCACACGTTGAGCACACCATGTCGCCAAAATGGCATGATCCTTGTTTCGCTGCCAAGCTTCGACTGTGAGACTGACAGTCGAATCAGTCTTGCCCATTGAAACATCACATCTTTGACAATTCGGGGTCAGTCCTACTTACTTCCAAGTTTGAGAAGTTTTTATGATTATGGAAGCTTTCACATTCTCTTTTAACTTTTTTAATTTCCAAAAATTACTTTTTTTAAATTTTACTTCCATAACCTACATGAATGTTTTCCATTCATTGTGAACCTTGACACGTTGATTTTATTAGCTATCATTGTGATTAATGTGACAGGAAACCAGTGTGTATACAAGTGGCAGCACCCTATTGGTTTTGGAATCTTGCACATTAGTTTGTAAAGTTTGATTTATGACTTTGAATTCACACTTCTAGGACTTTCACCTTCCAAATCTAGTATGCTGACTTCCAAAACCAATATGCTCCGTTCCTTCATTGTGAAGATTTTGATTTTGTAACGTTTAATCGCTGTCGCTGAATTGACTGGAAACTGTGTAGGCTACATAAATGCTTTTACCCAGGCAATATAGTACAAATTTCAGCGAGGCATCAAGAGCTGTTACATGCAGCCCTAATGATCTCTTCCTGTCTTGTAAGATGCCTTCAAACTGCCCCTGTAATGGCAAGTTTGGAAGGCAGCATCGATGCTAAATTGATGCTGCCTATTACCCAGTAGCATAGTGTTTGCTGTATATTGCTTTTTTGCTCTACTCAGCTATCAGTGTATTTTGTAAGGACAGCTTCACTAAGAGACATGTTAAGGTCACCAGAGGTGCTGGTCAGACCCCAAGTTGTTCTCCCATCACACCAGTGGAACTTGGCTGCCATGCAGGAGGCAGGTAACTATGATTGGACCGTATAGCCCCCGTCTTGCCTACAATTGCCTCATTGTCACCAGATGAGGCTGTCAGAGAGGATGCACGCTGTCATCGTCCTAAGTGTAGACTGACTGATGATCTCCTCTCCAGGAGTTATAACATAGCGGCACGCATGGAACGTATTGGTGATTCCTTTTCTCACCTCATCCTGGCTCTATCTCAGACCCTGCAGGAGTCTGGTGTGGGCTCCTCGGCCCAGACTCTTAGTGATGCATCCCGTCAGACCTTTGCCTTAATGTCTAACTAACTGTCTAATATTTAACTTAGAAAGTTGATGTCAACAGTGACACTGGTACGCTGCCAGGTCTGTCTGGTGCAGTCTCCTCTGTCGGAAAGGGGTATCGTCGCACCCTCCATTCCCTTCCTGTGGTGCCGGGTCAGATGTTTGGACCAGCAGCTCAGCAGGCACTACAGCGGGCAGATCAAGCTAGACAGCGGTTCAAGCCAGACAGCGGTTTGCTGGCCTGCAGCAGGGCCCGGTTACAGTTCCGGAACAGAGAGCTCTTGTGCCATCTGGTCCCAGTTAGTGGTGTATCATGTCAATCATCAGGGAGCACCAGGTCCAGGCAGGGTCTGCAAGTATCAAAGCAGCTCCTGACGTGGGCGTTTCCTCACTTTCTGAGCCTCAGGGCCATACATCTCCCAGGCGCACAGGGCAGTGTGGCAGATGTGCTGCCCTGCCACCCGAGATAGTGGGAATGATTTGGAGCCAAAATGGCAAAGCAGAAGTGGATGTCTTTGCCTCAGAAATGTCAACACATTATCCCCCATGGTACTCTCTAATGGAGAGTTCCCAGCGCTTCTGAAGCAGCTCAGTGGGGAGCCATGACAGCCCTCAAGGAGACCAGACCTTCGCTCTCAGCTGGGGGGACGCATATGGTATCCGAATTCGGACCGCCTTCAGCTGTGTGTCTGGCCTTTGGAAGCCAGGACCCTCCTGGTATCCTGTGACCAGTCAATGATCCACACTGTGGTAAGTCTGAGGGCTCCCTCCACTTGCTCACTCTATGCTAATTGGTGGAAGCTTTTTTCCCAATGGTGCAGGGAAAAGGCTGAAGTACTGGAGAACTGCTCAGTAACCAGCATTCTCTGTTTCCGGCAGTCATTTGTGTCATTTGTGCATTGACCGTGAAAGGGTGCAGACCTAGTAGTCACTCTGTATGCAAGCATTAGTGACTTGAATCTGATTCTGGAGGCCATGGGTAGCCAGTGGAGGTCACACAGCAATGCATTGACATGTGTCCTTTTGGGCTGATCAAAAACCAGATGCGCTGCTGCGTTCTAAACCATTTGTAGGGGTTTCACCACACAAGCTGGAAGACCCATATTAGATCCCAGTTACCCCAGTTCAGGAGGTACTGGACCAGCTCTTTGTCTTAAAGGGTCCGATCCTCTAGGCCTATGGGTATTACCCTATTAAGTATAACTGAGGACGGCCTAGCTTCTAACTGTCTTCTTACGAACGCCTACCCTGCTTACTCTGAATTGGCACCTGACTGAACAGCCCTAGAGCCAAATACCACCCCAGTCACGCCCGTTAATGACATCTCTCTTATCATTGATCAGTGCACTTGGTATAGTTGCTAGGATTGTGTTTAGTGGCCAGGAAAATAGGCCCAAGGATAAGTTAATTTCGTTGGCTGGAGCAACCTATAAGAACCAGATGTTAAACACACAATGAATTACTACCTTAGTGAAGAAATAAAATCAGTGTCTACTACTGGTACTTTAAATGCAGTAATTATATATTTTATTGCAAAATTAAGCAAGGGCAAGCATACAACTTAAACTGATTAAAACTTAAGTAAACTAATAAAATCTCTAAAATTCAAAACCTGATTATGATAGCTGAGCTTGAGTATTTTGATGTCTTCTTTTTTGGAGAGAAAGGGAGGGGAAGGAATAGTCTGCGGTGAAAATCCTTCCTCCGCTGCTGAGCTGTTGACTCTGGTGGAAACTTGAGGCTTTGTCCAAAGCCCTTAAATTGTCTCCAAAAGTCTTCAGTCTTAGAAGTTTTTCTCTCTTTCAACTGCAATAGAGTCCAATAATTCTTCAGTTGGTTTGGTCGTTGTGGTTATCCTCTGTGGCTCGATCTCTTGAAGTCCACTTAAGAAAACTCTAAAGTATTCTCTAGTTCATTGCTGTTCAATTCCCCAACTCTTGTCTTAGGCTCTTGGTCCTGGGCGGTGATGGTCCTGCCCCCAGTCCGATGCCTCTTGAGATCTGCCGAGGAATAACCCCGATCTCTTTCTGACTCCTCTTTATATATCCTACTCCAGAGCTGAGTTCTCTTGTCAAATCAGCCACCACCCTTTTCCTGTCTACCTGACTACTGTCACATAGTTTGTTCATCCATACTTGAGTTGGGCCAGAGATGTCCTTATTTGGCCATTTAATTTCCCCTTGCTGACCCTTCTCTCCCAATGACTCATAGTCATAAGACCGTTACACCCATCTCAGTATTTATTTTACAATCAGAAGATCAATTCAATTTATTCAGCTTCAGTATCAATAAGATATCCTGATTTTCATGACACCCAAGTTTCTCACCACCCTGGTTGCAGTGATGGTTGAGGAGCCAATTTGTACTTTGATGTTATGGTGGATAAATTGCTTGGCTGGAATGACCAAGAGTTCAAACTTAGAGAGGTTTAGTTCAAGGTGGCAAGCCTTCATCCATGCAGATATGTCCAAGAGACAGTCTGTGATCAGCGCCGAGACGGTGGGGTTGTCTGACGGGAAAGATAAGTAAAGTTGCGTATCGTCTGTGTAGCAGAGGTAAGAGAAGCCGTGCGAGCGAATGATCGGCCCCAGTGAGGTGGTGTAAGCCTTGGGGTACCCCTGTGGAGAAGCAGTGGGAGGAGGATAATTGTCCTTGCCACAAAACATTGTAAGAACGCCCCAAGAGGTAGGATTCAAACCACAGGAGCGCTTTATCCGAGATGCCCATTGCTGAGAGTGCAGATAGGAGGATCATGTGATTGACTGTGTCAAAGGCAGCTGATAGGTCAAGCAGGATAAGAACCGAGGATAGGGCTGCAGCTTTAGCTGACCTTAGGGCTTCTGTTACAGACATAAGAGTCGTTTCAGTAGAGTGGCCACTCTTAAAACCACACTTATATGGATCTAGGAGGTCATTCCGTGAGAGGAATTCTGAGACCTGTTTGAAGACTGCCCGTTCGATAGTTTTTGATAAAAATGGTAGAAGAGAAACTGGCTGATAGTTCTCAACTTGAGTTGGGTCGAGTGAGGGCTTTTTAACCCAAGCCGTTATTGAAGTGGTCGGGAAGGTTCCTGAAGCCAGAGAAGTATTTATCACATGACTGTTTGCCGGGACCACAGTAGGAGATTTGGCTTGGAGGAGATTCGTAGGAATCGGGTCCAGTGGGCATGTAGTGGGACGGCTATGGGTCAGGAGTTCTGATACTTCGTTCTCCATGAGAGGAGTAGATGAGGAGAGTGAAGTGCCATTGACCTGGGAGGTCAGAGGAACAGATGTAGTGGGACTGCTACATGTTAGCCTTGGTGTTGAGCCTTTTGCACCATTTCCCGAGGGAGATGGAGGGAGACATGTATAAGGACTGCTACATGATAGGTTTTCCTGTGCCGTGTTCACATAGTGGGAGCTGACCAGGGGCGGGAATAGAATGGTTGATTTTGAGAGATTTAGAGAACTGGCTAGTTATAGCCGCCACTTTGCCTGTGAAGAAGGCAGCAAAGGTATCAGCAGACACGTTTGTGGGTGGTGGAGGTGGAGGAGGATTTAGCAGCGTTTTAAAAGTGGAAAATAATTTCCTTGAGTCAGTTTAGAGAACCCAGTTTTGGCAGCACTGATGCTTGTTGAGAAGGAAGATAAGAGCAGTTGGTAGCCCTTAAGGTCAGCATGGTTTTCTTTCAGCGGCTCTGAGATCAGTACGAAGCCCACGGATGGTATCAGTTAGCCATTGGTGGGACTGGTTCAGGTGGGCAGGCTTGGTGGATAGAGGACACAGGCAATCCAGGCACGAGCTCAGTGTAGAGCAAAGAGATTGTGCGGCATTATTGACCTCGAGTGAGGAAAATGTGTTGAGGGATGGTAGAGAGGATGCTACCACTGAGGCAAAGTGAGTGGGAGACAGGTTACGGAGGTTGCGGCGGTGTGAGACAAACGGTGCTGGAACACTGGGCTGTTCCTGTAGGCATACCGTGAACTGAATGAAAAAGAGGTCAGACATGTGTAGAGGAGTGACAGTTAGGCACTCTCTCTGGGACAGTTTCGGACAAGAACAAGGTCAAGCACCTTGCCAGTTTTGTGGGTTGGGAGGCTGAGAACCCGAGTTAGATCAAAGGACTGAATCAGAGACAGGAAGTCTGTTTAGTTTGATTTGTCCAAGTGAATGTTCATGTCACAGAGGACAAGTAACAGACAGTCATGATCTGGGATTGAAGACAGCAGTGTGTCAAGCTCGTCCACAAAGCTACCCACTTGTCCTGGTGGACGGTAGATGACAATCACAGAGACCGTTACCGGAGCGGACACCAAGACAGCATGCTATTCGAAGGAGGCATACTGATTCAGGGGTAGCAGTTGTGTAAATTTCCATTTGTTAGAAATTAAGAGCCCAGTCCCACAGACAACAAATCATTTTTACACGTCAGCTTTTGTACACATTAAACAAACAAGGTAATTACTGGAGATTAATATAAGACAGTGTTCAGACCAAAAAAAGCACTGTGTTCAAACACTTTGTGGAGGCATGTCCTCATGTGCTGATTAGACCATGAAATATCACCTAGGAAGGCTGGTTGGAGCTGAAAGGTCCATGCGTTTTAAGTAAACACTGTATAACTGTTTATAATACTATGAGAAAGGATAACAACTCTGGAAAGTTGTCACGCCAACGTTACTTTAAAAAATATGCTTTTTACACACAAAACGTATGAAGAGATACTAAAATAGCATGTTTTGATGTAAATTAAATTACTTAACAGTTTATGCAAGTCCAGTTAGTAGAACTACATCAGTTGGGCTAATTGACAGAAATTTAATTGGCAACTGTTTTGGTAATAGTCATTTTTTAAAACATTTCATGGTTCCAGCTTCAAAAATGTGAAGACTTGCTGCTTTTACCTAATTATTTTAATGTATTTTTGATAATTTTGAGGTTTGGACTGACAAAATAAACATTGTGAAGGTCTCACTTAGGGAACTGTGACAACATTTCTCACTATTTTCAAAATTTATTACAATCGATTAATGGAGAAAATAATCAGCTGATTAAAATAAAAATAATCACTAATTGCAGTCTGATACAAAATAGTTCAACCTCAACCAACTACATTAATGCATGAGGAATAATAATCTAATGATATAATAGTATACAGTCATATGCTTTGAGTAGGCTACTTTTATTTTTAATTTGCTACATACATAGTTTTACTGAACTTTTTCAATGCAGTACTTGCAGAGTATTTTTACAGTGATATGGCCTATGTTACTTTGGTCACCACTGGCTAAAAAAGACAAAGCTGCAGGTTGCAAAGAGCTTGCAGAGTTTTTGACCGCATTTTCAATAATAATTTAGCATGCATGTGGCTGTACTCTCCAAAATCATCTGCTCTCACTATCTTTGATCACAGGCAAGTGATTTCGTCCAGGAATTGTACAGTAAAATCAAAATGCTGAAAAAAACCCTACAGTTTCCGCATCCATCGGGTTTCACGCTTCCAACTTCCACTCCATGTGTGCATGTGCATCCATGTTGCCTGGTAACGAACGTGCTTTCAGCGGGATCACGGAATTCACCCGGAAGCAACAAATTTTAATTTCTGATCGGCTTAAAGCCTCTGGCATTTAGTAGGCAACGGAGAAAGCTATAAATTCTGCACAAAAATGATCGTCCATTAATTGAATATTGCATGACAACTTCGAGGATGTTTTCTCTTAACTTCTCAGCGTGAGAAATACAAGGTGTGGCGTGTGAGCATGTGAACTGGCTGAAATGCGTGTGTCTATCGGTGAATGCGTGAGACTTGAGAGCCCTGATACACACACACAACATGATTTTTGATGGAAGAATCTGAATACTGAAACACATGACGCAATCAGCTGATAGTTTTACTAGTAGAGAAAGTCTCATTCTGTTGGAGCTACATTAACACTCAGTTTACTGAGTTGGTCAATTTGTTAATGACAACTGATATGACTTGATGTTTCTCATTTAAAACAGTGACATGGTCGGCTAAAAGGGGGATGGGGCTATCTGAATGTTTTGTACACTGAGCCAGAGATATTCATTTAGTCAGCTAAATCAAGTCAAATACTGTTTCTTTACTTTACTTTACTCCGGTGGCAGGAAAGGGTATGAAGCAAGCAGTCCCCAAATCAGACTGGCGCCGCTTGTGAATGAGCTGTATGCTGCAGCAAAGCACACTATAATGCAAACAAGTTAGATGTGACTTTTACTTTTAGTAAGACTTTTAATTAATGACACTTGGGATTAAATTTAAGACCAATTTTACAATAACCAAAATTGAAGAAAAGAAAAATGCCAAATGAGAAAAAAACATGAACTGACATAAATTAAGCTATCTCTACTTAGGGTTTAGGGATTTTTGCCTAAATGTTTAATATGATTTAAAAATCTGAAAGATTGCAGAACCACTGTATCTTTCAACGCGAGTAAACTTCCTAGGTAAATCGGCAATTTACATCCATAAATCCATAAAGGTCGCAGAAAAAAACACTAACGTTAATAACAGTCATCAAGTGATAGTTGTCTGTACACCCACCTTTCCATTGCAAACTGTAAAGTTCTGCTAATAGCTTATTCGTCATACTTTTAATGACATCAATTTTACAAAATATTAGCAAATATCAGTTAAAAAACGGGACTCAAACGAGTAACATTAATGGTTAAGTTACACTAGAACCTGCTATCTAAGTTCGGCTATCAGATTAGTTTAGCTTGTTACTAGAGGGGTGAAATATACTTAATTAAATATGCCCTCATGACTGGCTTAAAATTACTGACCACTGCAGGTAGTTGATGTTAAAATCACTCCTCTCCCAGACAGAAACATCTTATCCAAATTGGGCTTTGTAAACTTTTAACTCAGTTAGTTAGCTATCTTAACATTAATGCTAAGGTGCTGTAACTGTGATGCATTATCTAAAGATATAGTTTCCCTTGATGGCATCGCTGTGGCCTCCAGCACTACTGTGAGGAATCTTGGAGTTATCTTTGATCAGGACGTGTCGTTTAAGTCTCACATTAAGCAAATTTCAAGGACTG
Organism: Micropterus salmoides; assembly: GCF_014851395.1. Classification (NCBI taxonomy): domain Eukaryota; kingdom Metazoa; phylum Chordata; class Actinopteri; order Centrarchiformes; family Centrarchidae; genus Micropterus; species Micropterus salmoides. Next base: position 32,717,802 of record NW_024043372.1, read on the forward strand.
CCTTTTTTCACCTACGTAATATTGCAAAAATCAGGAATATCCTGTCTAAAAATGATGCAGAAAAACTAGTCCATGCATTTGTTACTTCTAGGCTGGATTACTGCAATTCTTTATTATCAGGCTGCTCGAAAAAGTCCATTAAGACTCTTCAGCTGATCCAGAATGCTGCAGCACGTGTTCTGACAGGAACCAGGAAAAGAGATTACATTTCTCCTGTTTTAGCTTCTCTGCATTGGCTTCCAGTAAAATCCAGAATAGAATTTAAAATCATTCTTCTTACCTACAAAGCTCTTAATGGTCAGGCACCATTTTATCTTAAAGAGCTCATAGTACCTTACTACCCCACCAGAGCACTGCGCTCCCAGAATGCAGGGTTACTTGTGGTTCCTAGAGTCTCCAAAAGTAGACTAGGAGCCAGAGCGTTCAGCTATCAAGCTCCTCTCCTGTGGAACCAGGTTCCAGTTTGGGTTCAGGAGGCAGACACCATCTCCACATTTAAGAGTAGGCTCAAGACTTTCCTCTTTGATAAAGCTTATAAGTAGGGCTGGCTCAGGTGAGTCCTGAACCATCCCTTAGTTATGCTGCTATAGGCCTAGACTGCTGGGGGATTTCCCATGATGCACTGAGCTCCTCTCTCCTCTACTTTCTCTCCCTCTGTATGCAACATCATCCCATTATTGCATGTTACTAACTCGACATCTCCCCTTTCCGGTAGTCTTGTGCTTTCTCGTCCCTCTCCTCTCTCCTCCTATCACTTCCTGCAGGTGTTTCTGGCTTTGGAGCTGTGGAGTCTGGATTTGTGGCTGCGGGTCACCTGCTGCCCCCGTGTTCCTGCTCGACACCCTCTGCTGCAACGACTGTTGTTGCTAGTCTTATTGTTGTTATTGTTATTATAATCATTAACATTACGATTGTTATCATTAACACTACTATACATATCTGTACCATTTTTCATTTAGTCTATAGCAACATCACCTTTACTGTCTGTACCTCTGTGTGTATATTGTGTAGGCTGCCTCCCTCCCCTCTCTCTCCTTCCATCCCTCTCTTTTTCTCTCTGTTCCTCTCTTGTCCTATCTCTCTCTCTCTCTCTCCTCTCTCTCTCTCACCCCCAACCGGTCGAGGCAGATGGCCGCCCACCCTGAGCCATGGTTCTGCTCGAGGTTTCTGCCTCTTAAAAGGAAGTTTTTCCCTTGCCTCTGTCGCCTAGTGCTTGCTCTTGGTGGGAATTGTTGGGCTTCTGTAAATAACATCATAGAGTACGGTCTAGACCTGCTCTTTTATGAAAAGCACTATGAGATAACTGTTGTTGTGATTTGGCGCAATATAAATAAAATTGAATTGAATTGAATTGAATTAACATGAGCTAACTTGTAACCATAATCGGATATTGTCTTAATAAAATGGCAAACAAAGCAACATTATCTATGACCGGTAACATTATAATTTTACCGGCTAGGCAACTGTACAAAAAAATCATATTTTGACTGCACAGTTTAATGTTAACTTAGTTAGCGTGTTCGTGTCCTCAGAGAGAGCTGCCGATTCCCTTCGAATTATTGTGTTTCCGTTGTCAGTGTTTGTATAAACTTTATTTAATGTATGGTTTATAATGGACAGTGGTGCAGAAACAGTCACGTCACACACTCTTGACTTACATTTTTAATGTTATCTGTCAGTGGCCAAGTCACAATAACCTATGGTTTTACTGAATATTTGAGTAAATATAATTTGTTAATAAATATACCTAAAGAAACCTCATGTCTTGACTGGCTACTATCTGCTGTCTCAGAAGAGACATCTTTTGTGCTGTTTCAGCCACCATAGCTGTCCTACGGGTAGGGGGCAGTGGTAGACTGGACAGATGGTTGCAATTCACAACCTTCACCACTAGATGGCACTAAATCTTACACATTACAATACACCAAAATTATTCTTCCCCATCATCCCTTAAAGTGGACAAGGACATTGTCGACTAGAGTGGCATGAATGTCATCAGAGACTGTTTGTCTCCTCCTCCTCCTCCTCCTCCTCCTCTCCGGTGTTCTCAACCTCTTCCTTCACGTCTCTCTGTATCCATTGTTCCAAAACTGAATGAACTGACTCTGGCCCCTTTAACTATCAATTGAAGGTTCTGATTGGTGCATGATCAATTATGACTCTTTTTGTTCCCACCCGGGGGATTGTGTACTAATTGAGCTCAACCTGTGCTGACTTGAATGAACGATATTGAATGTTAGTGCTTTCTAAATTACATGGCGTAGCCAATGAGAAATGATGAGGTTTGCATGTATAGTTTTGCAATGACAGTTCAGCAAATCTGAATCATGTGTCAAAACAGGAGAATAGTGTTTACAGTTTAGGGAAATGGGTGTGCTTTCTGATAAATGGCAGAAATGGTTTTGAAGTTTTGTTCAAAAGCCTGGTTATAGTGTTTAAGCAATCGAGAAAAAATGTAATACCGTTCCAATCTGGTGAAAACCACATATCTATTTGGTGATTTTCAGTGTCAGATGATTTTGAAATGTTGTTTTTGTCTCTTTGGGGAGGTCCAAGCCTTAATTGGGGGTGTCAGACCCCCCAATCCCTCCCGTAATTCGAACTATGCTTGCACCTTCAATGTAGATGTTAAGAGCAGAGCCACTGTTTCGAGGGACAAATGCTCAAGTGAAGTGAAGTTAGTTTACATTCAACATTCATCAGTTACCTTCAATAGCTCCATGTCAAAGCCTCCATTTGTCCCAGTTTTGGGATTTGATCAAGAACTAATTTAGACAAATTTAGGCCACAGTTTTGACCACTTCAAAATCACTTAAGATGATGATGCAGTCGAGAGTGCAATGAACCGAATGTCTGTCCAAAGTGCCTTTCACTATGGGTAGAGTTAAGTGTGACTGTCTGCAAAGTGCAATAAATCCATTTCAATCGTCAATAACTTTTTTGTTTTTCAACATAGTCACTACTCGTATAGGGTAAATTTGAAGTCCTTTCAACCTGATTAATGGGCCTAAAGATGTCCTCCCAATTACATGACGAGTAACATCGAAATGATTAAATGATTGCAATAGCAACTGAAAAAGCACCATCTACAATTAATTAATGTAAAGGTTCTCTGTTGACAAATGCTCCTTGAGGAAATTATGCTATACTATATTGCCAAAAGTATTAGTACAGCCCTCGGAATCATTGAATTCAGGTGACTTCCATGGCCACAGGTGTATAAAATCAAGCACCTAAGCATGCAGACTGCTTCTACAAACATTTGTGAAAGAATGGGTCACTCTCAGGAGATCAGTGAATTCAAGCGTGATACTGTTATCGGTTGCTGTGCAATAAATCCATTCTGGAAATTTCCTCACTACTAAGTATTCCACGGTCAACTGTTAGTGGCATTATAACAAAGCGGAAGCGATTGGAAACAACAGAAACTCAGCCACGAAGTGGTCGGCCAAATAAAATCAGCACATGCTGAGTTGCAGAGTGCGCAGAAGTCGCCAACATTCTGCAGAGTCAATAGCTACAGACCTCCAAACGTCATGTGATTAGCTCAAGAACAGTGCGTAGAGAGCTTCATGGAATCGGTTTCCAAGACCGAGCAGCTGCATAACCAAGTGAAATGCAAAGTGTCGGATGTAGTGACAAATCATGCTTCTCTGTCTGGCAATGCGATGGACAAGTCTTGGTTTGGCGGTTGCCAGGACAACGGTACTTGCCTGACTGCATTGTGCCAAGTGTAAAGTTTAGTGAAGGAGGGATTATGGTGTGGGGTTGTTTTTCAAGGGTTGGGCTTGGCCCCTTAGTTCCAGTGAAAGGAACTGTTAATGCCTCAGCATACCAAGACATTTTTAACAATTTAATGCTCCCAATTTTGTGGAAACAGTTCCACTTCCTGTTCTAACATGACTGCACCCTAGAGCTAACCCCGAATAGTAAAAGATTTGATGCTTCTCACAGTCGAAGCATCGCAGCGAAACAAGGATCATGCCATTTTGGCGAAATGGGGGTGCTCAACGTCTGATTTTATATAGAACTACCAGTTTTCTCTCAATAAGTTAATCTTCTGCCTATTACAGTATAAATTTCAACATTTAATGCTGTAAATAAACATGTAAAAAGAAAAAAGCTTTTAATAAATGTTTTTAAAGCGAGTGAATAAACCAAAAATTATAACCCTAACACAGTGTCATGTGCGCATGTGTAGGCGTAGCATGTTTGTGTGTAGTGGCAGAAGAGGAACACTTGCTGTTGAGTTGGAGCCCCAGCTTCACAGGTGTTGTGCTGAGTTTTCTGCACCTAGCGGGACATTTGGATCATTCATCACCATTAATGAAACACACAAAGAATATTGAAATAAACCCGCAAGGAACCGTGACGTGCATGTAAAGATAGTTGTTGGCTGCACGGCATGCACGCAACACTCTGTGCAAGACCGGTGAATGGAAGGCAATCAGAGAGAAAATGGGCAACAATAAGTCTCAGTTTAGTTGGAAATGTACAATTTAAGTTACACTGACTAATGAATAACGAATGCAGCTATGCAGCTACTAAGGGTGCAAATTATACAGTGACAACCGGGGTGGTCAACTTTTTTTCCAGGTCAAAAAAGAAAATACAATGTACAATGTTTACAATATCCTTGCTTGTTTAACTAATGTGTGCAGTCTGAAGATAATGATAAATCAAATTCATTACACCAGTTCATGTCCTGAATTCCACAGTGAAAACAAACAAATATTGTGCTTACTTACATACTTAAAATGAAATAATAAACTTATATTGATTGTCAAAATGTGTATCTACAATAACTAATCCTCAGTTTCACTGCTAACGCCTAAGCACCTGTGTTGGCTAACAATTACATGAAATGATATAATGGTAATGTAATGACACGATGGGCCCTCAGCTAGCTAACATCAGATAGCCCATTTAAAGTAAAATAAATGCTAATTACAAAACTCTAAAGGTAGGAAAGTAAAGTGTATTAAAGCAGCTAGATAGCTAACTACTGACATTAACTTCCAGCGTTTCCATTAGCGTGTGATGCACTGAACTGGAGCAGCTGCTGCTGCGAGTGATGCAGACGGAGAAGACGTTCAACTAACGTCCAGGTTAGGAAATGGTACGGTACATTTTAGGGGTGTCAGAAATCATATTTCAAGATTCTTCAATATATGAGTATGGGAAATTTTTAGTAATATTTATAATGACAGGTAAGAAAGACCCCCCTGAACTGTTTTTTTCTTGCCTCTTGTGGGGGGGGTCCAAGCCTTAAAGGGGCATTATGGAGTTTCCAGCGGCCACTAGCGGTGCGGTTTTAAGATTGCAACCAGGCGTGCGCTCTTACGCGTGCTCACTTGAACTCATGAGCGAGCATAATCCGAAACACAACCGCTTTCATAAAGAAATCCTGCAATAAATGCAGAAACACCAGCATGCAGGCTGTGGCTTTCACATGTTCAGGTTCTGTTACTTCAACGTTCCCGTCTCAGAGGCAGCTCAAATCAGCACAATCCTCCCTAAAAAAAAGCCAAGTGACAGCAGCTATAGACAGACAGGGAGAACAGACAGAACTGGAAACTCAGGTAAACTCCCACTGCAACGTTACAGTAATAGTTTTATCAGCTGCAGTTTGAACTAATCCATGCTCGTTACATGATCACGGTACATTTACTGGATTTAGCCGACGTGCTACAGCGTTAGCTCGCCTGCTGCTTTCAGTAACTTATCTTTATTATCTGCATATCTTTCCCCAGAGGCTCAGCAATGTCAGCACAGCTAAATGTATTGGATGATAAAGAAACGGGTAGTTAGCTGGGCTGAATATTATAACGAGATTGTGTCACACTTTATAATAATAAGACCGCAGTAAGTAAATTTACTGTAGTATCAGTGGATGGCTCTTCCCAGCGGAAAAATCTTTTGCTCGGAATAGTCTTTTCTTTAACTCTTGAGAAAACACTAAGATCTCAATAGTATATCTTTTTGAGATCACTCCAATCTGAATTGTTGCTCCTAAAACCCCTTAGGAGAAAAGGATGAGATGAAAAGAGATTTAGGTTTTGAGACTTGGGTAAGATAAATGGATACTGAATTGAGATTACAACAGGAGATTGGAAGTCACAGATGAGATATCATCATTATATCTTTTTGAGATCACTCCAATCTGAATTGTTGCTCCTAAACCCCTTAGGAGAAAAGGATGAGATGAAGAGAGATTGAGGTTTTGAGACTTGGGTAAGACAAATGGATACTGAATTGAGATTACAATAGGATAAATGAAAGTAACAGATGAGATCTCATCATTGTATCTTTTTGTGTTCATTAATGTCTTGCTTATTGCTCCTAAAAAGCAGTTGGGAGATCTTTGTGAGCTTGATTGTATTACTGTCTGTGCTTGGAGAACCGTGCTGGAGGCCCTGAGCTGAATTTGAACCCCCCTCCTACTGTTCAAAGGGCAACAACACTGCCGCTGCGCCATCCAGCTAAAATTAATAGCGAAGGACTTATTGTCTTTAAATAGAGTACAATTTTCCTTTACTTAAAAGAGGAGAAATACCATATCCACAAGTCCTCAAAATTCTACTCAAGTAAAAAATGCTCAAGGTGCTCATTCTGTATGACAGACACATGTTTTTTCTCAGTTCTTGCGTACATTCTGTCCTTAATGAATTAATCTCTAAACATCATGTCAAAGTATTGGGTGTTCCAGTTATGCTGGCTCTGACTACCGTGCATTATTTTCAATGTCAAAATTATATTATTTTTCTCACTAACTTGTAACAGATAATTAACAATAAATACAACAAGGATTTGAAATTAAGGGGAGTAAAAGTACAAACCCCCATAAAAGGAAAATATTCAACCTCAACATTTGACGTGAGTAAAGTACTTGAGTAAAATAACCCCTAAGTGGGGTCAGACAAAACTCATCAGATCTCATCTTTTGATCAGAGTAAGACAGAGGTGAGATTTTGCTCCTGAGGCCAATATGAGAAACTGAGACATATTTGAGAAGAATCGTGAGATCCCAGGAGTCCTAGCTGAGTTTTCTTTGAGCTCTTTCTCTGATCTCATGGTGCAATGTTCAGGAGACTTAAACAAGACTTCCTTAAGATCGGTTAGAGATCTCTTGTTTTGATCGGAGTCAGACATAAATGAGATTTTATATGGTTGTTTCTCCTGAGATGAATTTCAGAAGTTGGAGAAAAGGCCTTTGGTCTCACCTTGGTATTAAAAGCAGCTCATTTGTGTCTTGGAGAAAAGAAGGAAACAACTATGAGACCTCATCTTGGATTTTGCTTTCCTATGGGTTCCTCTGGGTTGTATATTATGTGGGTCATGTTAGTTACAGCGACTGAGAGGTGGAGAAGCTGTATACCTGAGTATTGGTAAAAGGCAATAAATCTAAATTGAACGCCTCAAAGCAAACAGTGGCAGGTCCGAGCTAATGTAGCGTTAGTTGGCTGCCCCTGGTTGCATCAATATAGGATAATAAACAAATCGTTCCACATTTGCTTTTTACTGTTACATCATTTCTTGCAGGCTATGACACTTTGACATAATATCTGTGGTACACAGCATAGTAATATGGGCCAGGTTAGTTGGTGAATTAATGTGGAAAGCGATATAACTTTGCAACATTAGCAACTGCTCGGCGTTAGCTGGCGAGCTAATGTGACTTTCTCTGTGTTTCTCACTTTGTTCTTACTCGACATCATCTGAACCTGTTTGGTCTGAAGGGCTTCAGCACATAAACCTTTATTGTTGTTTTGTATCCTTACGTGGAGCCTGTGTTTTGCTGTGAGCCGGTTGTTTTATGGTGTTAGTGGACTGCATGTCGTGAGCTGACGTGATGTCGCTGTAGTCAGAGAGAGGCTCGGGAGCGCGCACAGGGCTGAATCCGACCCGGAGACCTCACATTAAAAGCACTCCTCCCACTCGCAATCACCGCGCACAAAACACACATGATTCGACTATTCTTTGACAATTCTGTGCAAGTGACTTGACTGGCCTGCACAGAGTCCTGACCTCAACCCGATAACACACCTTTGGGGTGAATTAGAGACTGCGAGCCAGGCCTTCTCATCCAACTTCTGTACCTGACCTCACAAATGCGCTTCTAGAAGAATGGTCAAACATTTCAAGATACTCATAAACCGTGTGAAAAGTCTTCCCAGAAGAGTTGAAGCAGTTATAGCTGCAAAGATTGGGCCAACTCCATAGTAAACCCTACGGATTAAGAATGGGATGTCATTAACCCTCACATGCATGTAATGGCAGGCGTCCCAAAACGTTTGTCAATATAGTGTATGTGTGACCTTGATAACTGTACTCTAGACTACTCTCCTTGAGTCCTCTGTTGGGTTGAGATTTGGTGACTGACAGTAACAGCAATGAAAATCTTAGCGACCAAATCCTGTGTGTTGGATGGATAGGTTTTGATAACTTCAAAATGTAGGTTGAAAATGAACACTGTGCCTTGATGGTCAAATAAGGATATGCCTGTTTCTTGCTGGGATGTGTATCTTGAAATAAAGTACAACAAGGGTTGAAGCTGGTAAATTCAATAACTTGATGATAACTCCCAAGTTTTGCTTGATCGTATCCCATATTTGTTTTATTGGTACAGGATTACTTGTCCTATTTTTACAATCCATGTCCACTACAAGGTCATTAGCGCCACTGTCATGACTTGTTGAATTCCACATCCTATTGTGTGGGTCACCATACTAATCCATTCTGGGGGTCTGATGCCTTTGTCTTGTCAAAAGTGGATATCCTCCTTGTTTTTGTTATTGCTGACTAGCTGATGCCTCAACATTAATGACCATCAGTTTATCCAAGCTGGTGCATTAAAGGGTAAGTTTGGAACTTTTTACATCGAGCCATATAAAAAAATATTTCCTGATATTGCCTGCTATTTTTTATATGGATGTAACAGCACTGGTAGAGAGTAGTCCCGGCACAAAGTAAAGGATTGGACTTTAGTTATTTGTTGTAGAGTCGTAGTTGGAGACGACTTTAAAGCCCCAATGAATTGTTTTCAGGATATAAGTGTAGGGTATATTTACATACTTATTAAGAAAAGTATTATCTGTAGATGAAATGTAAGCTCATGCCAACTTTACTACATGACTGCAAATTACAAAATCTGTTTATTCCAGCGTTTACAAACATTATCATTATAAACAAATCTTCCCACCCTCAAGATACAGAAAATACAGTTAAAACATCATAATTGCCTTTTGCCTAGTGAGAGTACTTGTTCCAAGAGTTCTGTCAATGAGCTAGTTACACTCCACAGGGTGACAGCTTTGGGATGATTATGTTCGGTAGCTCAACAAGAGAATCCAACTGCATCTCACAATTACCGCCAAAAAAACATTGTATTGTGCTCAACACAAAAAAATGTGTATATTTTTTTTATTTATGATGTAGTATATCAAATTGACAGAGATGTACAGATAATCATCAAATGGAATTGTATACAATGCTCGGGGGTCTGCCATGTGGTTGTTGGGACATGGTACTATAACTTAAATGGCTTTCAAAAACCACTGTAGTGGATGTCATGCATCAGCTTGTATTTGTGTATTTGAGCTAATTAAAATGAATTGAAATGTACTATGTCATTTTATTGTCAAAAAAACATTATCCACAGGTTTAAACTGTAGGGTGAATAAATGAAACAGTTAGCCTAATCATAATCTTTGGCTAATCGCAATTGAATCAAATGACCTGTGTCCTGTTGGGTCCAGCAACGCACAAATGAACTACTGTGTTTCTTGTGGCCAGTAGCTTGCGGAAAGAAGCTTTAGGGGGAAATTTCCTCTAAGATAAAGGTATGTTATCAAAATATGATCAGGTTCTGCAAGGTAAGGCAATCTTACTGAATTACACTAAAATACAACAGAAGAAAAGAGCTAAAGTCACAGACATTCTCAGCAGCCTGGAACAGTGGCATTTTGTGGTTAGTCATCATATGGTAAGCTTTGTTAGTGAGACTAAGGCTGTGTTCCAAACGGGCAAACTGCTGTCTCAGAAGGTGTCTTAACAGGACAGCGAGGCATGAAGTTGCTGTTCCAAACGGCTCAAACGATCTCTTCCTGTCTCATAAGATGCCTTCAAACTGCCCCCGTAATGGCCAGTTTTGAAGACAGAATCAATCTGATTTGATGCTGCCTATTACCCATATACGAATACGAAAAATGGTCAAAATGGCGGACAAACAAGCCGAATTCGTATACAAATATATGTTTTTAGTTTTCTCGCTTCCATTTTTGAAAAGTTAGCGAGAACTAAACACTGAACTATCATTGTAGCCTGTGACTGTAACCAACCAAGTTTGTTCAGTATGATTTCTGAGGCACCTGTTAGTCATTTGCCTTTTCAATAGCTATTTAGCTCATGCTAAGGCTAGCATCTCCTCTGACAGCCAGAAGAGACTCAAGACGGCGTGCTGACGTCACACGTTGCCGTAAGTGCTGCCCAAGAAGGCCGTTCAAAACCAACGTTAACAGAGATGACTTCACTTGAAAGTGATGCCTTCTGAGGCTCACTTCTATTACAACACGTTCTCATCTCAATGCGTCATAATTGACACTTTCAGCCAGCGTGACAAAGCGTAAGGATTTTACGCTAAAGGTACCCTTCAGCGTCCGTATGAAACGCCCTCCTTTCCTACGTTGCAGCAACACAAAGGAGGCTAACCCTACCTGTTAGCACATCGGCCTCACGGCGCAGCTGTAGGGTTAGCCGGTCGACATGCATACATTCAGTGACTTAGGTTTAGGCACTAACATTTCTGATGGTTGTGGTAAGGGTAGGGGCTTCGGGGGGCTGTCAACACCTTTATCACGAACGTAGCTAGCTAGCTAGCTACCGCTAGCTTGCTAGCACTTCCGGTCTGAACCGGACGTGCACGGTGCGTCTCCATGAGATGCTAAAGGGTACCTTTTGCGTCAAATACCTACGTTTTGTCACTCTTTCTCAAATCGTCGGTATATGATGCCCTGAGATGAGAACAGGCTGTCTATTACGGTAGCGAGGCAGCGAGGCAACTGCCTTCTGTTTCGAACACAGCCTAATTGTTAAGTTCTGTAAGTCAGAACAAAATTAATTTCCAGCGTAGCATTCCAAGTACAAATACAAAAACAGATAATTTAGTTGGTTTAATAGATTTAAAATAGGGTGTTCTTGCTCATCCCTATTTTTTGTATTTTCCTGTTACAAATTACTTGTATTTTAATTAAATACATTTTGTCATGCCAGCATTTTTATCTTTTTGATACTGTTGATGCAGGTATTTGTGATTTGTAACAAGTCAATTTGTGGTGCTTATCTCTTGCTTCTAGGGTGAGCTACAACAAATTTATAATAACAAATGTCACCATGGGGAATTATTGCAAAGGCACAAAGCTGAAAGAGAACAATCTTTGGATAATATCAGTGGTGAGAGATAGAGTTATAATAGATGTCTATGAAGATTCTCAGTCATCCAGGTCATAGTTATCCAACGAAGGTTAAAATGAAGGGCAACTGGACTTGGTTGAAGCTACTGGAAGACGTTTCGTCCCTTATCCAAAGGACTTCTTCAGTTCTGACTGACTGGCAGGGAAACTCAGCTATTTAACCTCAGTGGGGTCGTTATCTCGGGTCATCAATACCGCTGGTTCGTTAGTGTTCCTTGTTGCTGTGACGACAGTCGTTACAGTCGTTGAGACTACCTGTGGCCAAGACTGAACGACCATCGTTGGTATCTTCACCTGAGGCCAATAGGTTACGTTTGTGGTACCTGGTGGTCCTCAAACGAGTGTCCTCTGTCCTTCAGATGTTTGAGGACCACCAGGTGCACATTTTAGACAGAGAAGATGGATGGTTTGAAAGAGGTGTCAAGGAAGCCATCTACACCAGGGTTGAGAAGCCGTCATTGAACAGGGGAGGGGGTCTACGCCATCACTTATCCCCCACTTACAATGCTGTCCTTTCATCACTTCCCAGGAAACTCAACAAACGTAACCTATTGGCCTCAGGTGAAGATACCAACGATGGTCGTTCAGTCTTGGCCACAGGTAGTCTCAACGACTGTAACGACTGTCGTCACAGCAACAAGGAACCAGCGGTATTGATGACCCGAGATAACGACCCCACTGAGGTTAAATAGCTGAGTTTCCCTGCCAGTCAGTCAGAACTGAAGAAGTCCTTTGGATAAGGGACGAAACGTCTTCCAGTAGCTTCAACCAAGTCCAGTTGCCCTTCATTTTAACCTTCGTTGGATAGTTATAATAGAGTTACAGTCACTGGAAACATTACAAAGAACAACACCAGATGGAATTTGAGTGCATGGACAACAATGTGTCTTCTTTTATTGGTGAATGTAAATGACGTGGTAGCACAACAGAAGAGAGATATGGACAGCTGTCAATGCACATTCTAGTACAGAGACAAATGATAATGCTGACCACTGCCAACACGACTTGATATATGAAGATAATAACCTCATTGAAAGTCAGAATGAAGCTGATGATTGTAATAGTTACGGATGAGTGTGTAAACCATTATCTGTATCTGTAATTATGTATGTATGTAATTAAATTATGTGTATCCATACTCAGAAGGGGCGGGCTTTATTCGAAGATCAAGGCAGTGTGTTATTTTTCAACTTTCAGAGCAACCTTCTCAAACGAATACAAACCCCTTCCAAGACCACTAAATCTGTAAACATTGGAGTAACACGTCTTGGCAAGGTAAAACAACTATAAGGTGAGATACATTTTAAGCCTGCCAACTAAAACAAAAGAGGTAAGATCACAAAAGCCCTTGTCAATGGTGTAAGCACTGCTTGCTGACTACAAAAGGTTGCATGAGACACCTTCTGCAGAATTGATGGCAGGTTACAGACACGCAGAGGAATGTGGAGACCAGAATAACGGAAGATGAAGACAAAACTGAAGAACATGCGTACCACTATCCTGATGTCAACAAGTTCTTATTCTGGGACTACTTGGGAATATTCCCACTTTGGTCCTCTGTCACGTTAGGTCATTTGGCCAGCCATGCTTCAGACGCACCTTCAAAAGTGCAAGCAGACAGTACTTGCACCATGCAAACAAACTGCCATGCAGAGAATTGGTTTGGGATAGTAAAGAACCACATACTTTAAAAAGAACATTTTCTGTGGCTTGGGGTGTTTATTGGGAAGCTCCATGCCTCTCTGAGAGCTCACTACATAGAGCCAAAGTTTCCAATATGGTACATTGTTGGAAAAAAGACCTTGAGGGAACGGGGTGATGATGAACAGTTGCCAAAGAGGACTGTAAGCCCTCACCAAACGAAAACCAAATGCTTTGACCCTCTCCAGGACCTTCCAACTCCAAAGGCAGTGAAAAGACGAAAGACATAAACAAGCCAGAAAGGCAAGCCACATTGTTACACATAATGTAAATTATATTAAGTTGTGATGTATACAGTTGTATTTTTTGTGTACAGAAAGCAAGCATAGTTGATTCCATCAGTAGGATATCACAAATTGACAGTACATTTGAAAAGTCACCATGATTGGACAGCTGGTATAATTTTTGTGACTGAATGACTTCATTTTTACCTTATGTTGGTGCTCGATTGAAGTTCATAAGTTCCCCAAAATAAATAGGTTTCTTCCTGTAGGGGTCATGACTATTCTTAAATTTTTTTGTATCTGCATGACAAACAGGCCAAGCAATACGGTATGGTTACCTCAAAAGGTGACATTACTGGAAAGATTACTGAGTCACTAGATTTCCTTCATTTGGATCAAGTATGTGCTCAGCAAATTTCATGGTAATCCGGCCTGTTGTGGTGGCAGCCCGGCTGACGGTGAGTGTCCTGTTTATTTCTCCTTTTTTTGTGATTCTATTTTCCCCTGGTTTTGTTTTCCTGTACTCTGCCTGCCTCCCTGTGTCTCCTTCCCTGCATGTGCTCTCCCTCTCTCTCTCGCCAACGACCCGCACCTGCACCTTGACAGCCTCCTCCTCTGCCTGCCACACCTGCTAGCAATCAGCCTCATTTCTGACAGTACTTGCACCTCGGTTCTATTTCGTATAGGCTTCGCCCTCTAAGGCTATCGGGTTTACCCCTTCTGCGCGCTTGCGCGGCACTGAGAATTTTAGTCTACGCCCACCCACAGTGTGGGCCTCTCCTACGTACGCACTATACACAGATATTTTTCTGATGAAGAAATCTGCCGGGCAGTGTGGGATGCTGTTGACATTTTGCAAGTTTTCCGGCAGTGCCCAGCTGCGAGCTCATGCATAATCACAGCATCAATGGCACGGTCCTTCTGTGCATCCAGGGGTTCCTCCTTGGTTCACAGAAGCCAGGCTGTGTCAAATGAGCCCTTGAAGCGGTCATTACGCTTCATGCAGACAGGATAGCACTACACGCCACCCTGCGCGTAGTGTTATCGTACAGATAGCTTCAGGAATAAGGGGTTCCACTCCTCCTACTTCCAGGTCAGGAAGAAGACAGGTGGTGAGAGGCCCATCCTGGACCTGTCACTCTTCAACAGGGCGATTATGGTGAGACCTTTTCGCATGTTAACAGTGAAACAGGTGATGGAGTGTGTCCATCGACCTGAAGGACGCTAGTTTCTGCGGTTTTCATTCCAGGGCGCCCAGTACCAGTACAACCGCCTGTCCTTCGGTAACTCCCTGGCCCCGCGCACTTTTTCTAAGTGTGTCGAGACGGCCCTGGAGCCGCTGCGGCAGTCGGGCATCAGGGTCCTGTTTTATCTGGACAACCAGATAAAACTGCTGGTGCCGCCCCGGGACGAAGCGGTGGTGCAGACGGACCAGCTAGTTGCACACCTCTCTTACCTGGCCTTCACAGTGAACTGGAAGAAGAGTGCTCCTCTCTCTCTTACGTGGTCCTGCCTTGTGCGCAGCTGATGCGGTTGCTGTCGTGACTCCGAATGCATCTCTACAGCTACAGGCCTGTTCTTCCCGATTTTTGCGTTTGGGTCCACTCTGTCCCCACACCACAACCTTTACTTTTTGAGATATCTTGCTGACTCACTGACTTGGCAATAACAATGTCATTAATTTTAAAAAGCAAAGCACACAATGCAAATTAATCTTGTAACTGTATAATGTTGTAATCATACTTAGTCAATATGTACAAGGGTAGATTTATTTATCACAATACAACAGGTTGTAAAGCGAAATTGAGTATGTAACTTCTGTTACATAGCAGACATAATAGAGTAATATAAAAATATTTTTTAAAAAGATATAAAAAGATTTTAAAAAATGGTAAACAAAAATAAACTGTATGCAGTGGAGCAGTACTGAGGATGAATTTGATTTTAAAAATCTGATAGCTTGGGATAAAAAGCTGCTCTGCAGTCTGGTGGTGTGGCAGCAGAAACTGCTATATCTCTTCCCAGAAGGCAGCAGGGTGTAGCTGGGGTTTTGCTGACATTGAGGTTTGGACGTTCTCTGTGCTCCAGTCTGCAAGAGTATCAATTTCTTCTGATCTAAAGTCTCATCGTTGTTTGAAGTCCGGCCAATGGTGGTGTCATCCACAAACTTCACAACAGAGTTCTCTCCATGTTGGGGGATGTACAGTTTGAACAGGAGGGGGCTGAGCACAAAGCCCTGGGGGGCTCCAGTGTTGAGTACTAGAGTGTACTAGAGAGGAGGTGTGTCCACCAATCACCAATGGGGTCTGGGGTTTGTGAGCAAGTCCCGAGTGTTGTATTTAAACCCTGAGTGCTGAGTTTGCTGATCACTTTCATGGGGGAGATTGTGTTGAACGCTGAGCTGAAATCCACAAACAGCATTCTGATGCAGGTGTTGTAAGGTGTGTAAGGGCTGAGTAGAGGGCAGTGGAGATGGCATCCTCTGTGGATCTGTTGATTCTGAAAGCAAACTGGTGAGGGTCCAGGCCGGCTTTGATGTTGTTGTTTATGTGCTGAAGAACCAGTTTCTCAAAGCACTTCATCAGAATGGGGGTGAGTGCCACAGGGTGGTAGTCATTCAGACTAGACACTGCAGACTTTTTAGGTACAGGAACTATGGTGGCTGTCTTGAAGCAGGTGAGAACCCTCTCCTGAGACAGTGAGATGTTGAAAATGTCACTAATAACATCAACTAGCTGATTGGCACAGGTTTTTAGTACACGACCAGGGATGTTATCAGGCCCAGCTTTTTTTGAAGGCCTGCAACATATCTTTGGTGTTGTTGGTGTTGAGCTCTCTCTCCAATCTCTGCTGATGTCTCCACGGTGCTGTAAGCTTCTTTATCACCCAGCCAAAAAGCAGCTTTTTTAGCTCTGGATAGAGCTCTCAACTCTCCATTCATCCAGGCCTTATGATTGGGGAATGATTTTCTCGTTTTTAGCGGCTCTACGCTAACCTTTTTCCCAAGGAGCACATGTGCTCCTTAATAAAAAAATTTAGGAGCACACAAAGAAATTTAGGAGCGCAGTGAAAATGTTCAAGTAATACAGAGTTTAACAAACTATTCGTTATATATAGTATATATATATATATATATATATATATATATATATATATATATATATATATATATTTATGCTACGTGTGTGCTCCTTCTCTTTGTGTTCAACTATGGTGTGAAACCATTAGAGGACTATGGAAGTGAAGACCCTTGTATCTGTACACTCATCAGTATTTGCACCAGTGACAGATTCCTCTCGTTCCCCTTCTCGGGGAACCAGGGTTACATACGTAACCCGAGACGTTCCCCTTTGAGGGAACTCGAACTGCGTCGGTTACGACACTATGGGAACGAGATACCCACTAAACCGTGCCGAAACCCCGCCTGCCCCAGTGTGCAATAAAGTGGCACGACTAAGAGGAGAGCGCACGAGTGCCAGGTTCCGAAGGAAGGTCAAGACTGTAAAACCGAATGAATGTGTGCGGAGTGGCCCAGCCAGCCGCTAAACAAACATCCTGCAAAGAGGCCCCGGAAAGGAGGGCTCGAGAGGCCGCCATGCCTCTGGTAGAATGAACCCTCACAGCCATAGGTGAAGGCAAACCGCGCACCTGATAGGCCAGGGAAATAGTCTGAACAATCCAGTTGCTAATAGTATGTTTGGATGCAGGGAGCCTAGCCTGGGGGACCCAAAACACACTAGCAGCTGGTCAGCCTTCCTCCAACGGGAAGACCTCAGAGTGTAAATACTCAGTGCTCTGACAGAGCAGAGCAGATGAAGTCTCCCGTCCTCCGCCGTCACATGAGGTGGAGGATGAATGCCTGCAGCACTGTGGACCCTGCCGAACAAGAAGGCACTTTAGGGATGTATCCTGGACGAGGGTGCAGGATAGCCCTAATATTCCCCGGGGCAAATTCCAGGCTTGCGGGGAAACCGAAAGCGCTTGGAGATCCCCCACCCTCCTCAGAGAGGTGATAGCAAGGAGAAAGGCCATCTTGAGGGTTAAGTGCTTAGCCTCAGCTGACTCCAGGGGTTCAAAGGGGGCCTCAGCCAATGCCCCAAGAACCACCACCAGATCCCAAGTCGGAACCTTGGACCGAGTCGCAGGTCTCATCCTCCGGGCACCACGGAGGATCCGTGTGGACGGGGCCCTGGAGCTGAGGAGGGTCTCGACTGCTCCGGCTGTTAGACCCGCCTCTAGGTACTGTGCCCCCTCAGGGGCCAGACCCACAGTCGCCATATGGCGGGGCAAGGGTGAAGAACCCGGCCCTGCGCCTGGGACAGCAGGTCTCTCCTCAGAGGGACCCGCTACGGCGGGCTGTCCAGGAGCGATCATGATGTCCGAGAACCACACCTGGGTTGGCCAGAACGGGGCTACGAGCAGTAGGCCGACATTGTCCTGGCGGACCTGCTCCAGAACCTCCAGAAAAGTGTACAGACGTAGCCTCGGCCACGAATGTACCATGGCGTCCAGACCCAATGGGGCTGGAGGAACGAGAGAAAACCATAGCGGGCAGTGCGTAGTCTCTTGAGACGCAAATCCACGTCTATGGGGCCGAACTCTTTGCACAAGAGCTCCACCACTTCGGGGTGAAGTCTCCATTCCCCGGGCCTCAGCCCCTGCCTCGACAGCAGGTCTGCTCCCTGATTCTGCGTCCCCGGGAGATATATCGCCCTGACCGATAGTAACCTCTGCTGGGACCACAGGAGGATCTGACGCGCCAGTCTGTACAGAGGGCGCCAGCACAGACCGCCCTGGTGATTCAGATAGGCCACCACCGCTGTGTTGTCGGAACGAACCGGGACGTGGTGGCCTTGGAGATCGGGCAGGAAACTCCTTAGAGCCTGGAACACCGCCAACATCTCGAGACAGTTGATATGCCACTCGGATTGATGCACCTGCCAGGATCCTCTTGCAAAGCGGCCGTCCATGACCGCGCCCCAGTCCGTGAGGGAGGCGTCTTTCGAAATGACCAGCCGGCGACAAGACCCTCCCAGCACGGGCCCCTGGGACAGGAACCAAGTTTCCTTCCAAACTGATAGGGAACGAAGACACTTGCGCGTAACCCAAATCAGACGGAGAGGATTTCCCCTCGGGGAAAAACCCTTGGTCCTTAGCCACCACTGCAGAGGTCTCATGTGCAGCAGTCCAGATGGTATTACGCTGGCCGCCAGGAGACCCAACACTCGTTTAAAGTGTTTTATAGTGATGGCGTGGCCTAACTTCACCCCTTTCACGGCAGCCAATATGGTGTCGACACGTGCCGGGGGCAATTGTGCCCACATCGTTGTCGAATCCCATACTACCCCTAGGAACGTAGTCCGTTGGGTGGGCGCCAGCACACCCTCGCGTTGAGCCTCAGAAGATGAGCCAGAACGACATCTCGATGCCGAACCGCCAACTCTCGAGACTGGGCTAGGATGAGCCAGTCATCGATGTAGTTGAAATCCGGACGCCCTGGAGCCTCAGCGGGGCCAGTGCTGCATCCATACACTTGGTGAATGTGCGAGGGGAAAGGGCCAGGCTGAATGGAAGAACCCGATACTGGTAAGCCACACACCCGAAGGCGAACCTCAGGAACTTCCTGTGAGAAGGACGGATGGAGACGTGGAAATAGGCGTCCTTTAGATCTATCGTGACGAACCAATCCTCGGATTGGATGTGCGTCACGATGGCGGGGATGATGAGCATCTTGAACCTGAATCTCCTCAGAGACCGGTTAGAACCCGCAGATCCAAAATAGGGCGCAGCCCTCCGTCCATCTTGGGGACTATGAAGTACCGGCTGTAGAACCGGCGTCTCTGTCTGGGGGGGAGACACGTTCCACGGCCCCTTTCCTCAGCAGAGTACGAACTTCCTGTCCCAACACCAGACCTTGCTCCACCACAGTCCAAACCACCCTGTTGAATTTTGGAGGGCGGGTTTTGAACTGTAGTCGGAACCCATGTATGGCAGTGCGCAGGACCCACGGAGAAATGTTTGTCAGGCTCCTCCAAGCCTCTGCAAAGTCTGCCAACGGAACCAGCCCCTCTGGTGGACCCCTGAAGCCCCAGAACGGCAGGGGAGAGCCGCCGAAGATCCACGGTGAGTGAGTCTGAACGCCGCCTGACTGCAGACCCTCGGGGCAGGCAGTACGGCGTGGACTCGATGGTGGCAGGTGCGTCCTGAACGTGTAAACGGCGGGATAACATCACCCGTTGCCACGGCGGAGGGGACCTTGATCGGCCTCCGGGGGGGGGGGGGGGCGGGAGGGGAGAAAGACTCCCCTACCCTGGTCTTCCCTGAGCTCCGTCGGGACTGGATGACGGTCCTCAGATCACGTCTCTCAGAAGGCTGAGGGTGACAGCACCGTCTCGCTACCCCAGCTCCTCGGGGGGGCCCCCGAGAAGCGACACTCTGCTTCCTCTCCTCTCCGTAGGAGCTCGTAGAGGGAAGGGACCTACGCCTGGCAGCCTCAGCTGCCTTGGGTCCAGACCGGCCCTGCGTCTAACGCTCCATGGTTCTGCGACGCTCCGCCAGATCTTCCTCAGATGGACCCCCCCTCTGAACCATCTCCTGTAGCAGGTCGGCTTGGTAGGCTTGAAGCACCGCCATGGTGTGCAAGCTCGCACCTGCCTGGCCCGCTGCCATGTACGCCTTCCCCACGAGCGTAGATGTGGTGCGACATGGCTTGGAGGGTAACGCCGGCTTCTCCAGGGAGGACGCAAGTCGAGGGGAAAGCTAGCTAGCAAGTGCATCCTCCACCCGAGGCATCCTCCCATTACCACGGTCCATAACCCCCATCACATTACTGTAATTCAGTGATAGGGGTGTGGAAAGCCGTGTAGAGAAGGGTCTGCCCCATGATTACTCAGTTCATCACGTAAATCAGGAAAGAATGACCGGCGTGGAGGTGGCGCATGGTGCTTAAGAAACCTTTCATCAAGCTTACCACTAGCCTGTGGTGTCTGCTCCTCCTGTGGCCAGTTGATGTTGAGCTTAGCCACGGCTCTAGTCACCACCTCCAGCAGCACGTCATAGTCGGGCGCCGCCAGATGACGCCGCCCCGACACCCGGAAGTCATCGTCCACTACGCTGAGCACGTCCGCCTCCTCGGAGTCGGATTGCTGCAGCGTCTCCGGATCCAAACCACGAGCGGGGGAAGCCGAGAACAGGCTCCCGAACGAGGAAAGGAAGCTTCGGAGCCAGCGGATGAAGGTCGGAAAAAAGCCTCAGCCGTCCCGAAATCCTCCGACAGATCACGCTGTGAACCCCATGAGTGAAGCCGCCGGGCCGCCTCAGCGGTGCACCACAGGGAGAACACATCCGGCCATCCTTGGAAAAGGGAGCCATGCTGTACCTCAGTACCCGCATGTAAAAGGGCTTCGCAACGGGCGCAGGCAGCCCCCTCGAGAGCTGCCCGGGCGTGCTCCATCCCCAAACATGAGACACACATCTCATGAGAATCTCCATCCGTGATGTACCGAGGGCAAGAAAAAAACACACCTTCTGTACATCTGGTTGCCGGACATGCTGGTAGACTTCTTCAGGTAAGACACACTGCTTGTAGGACTGGAGCTTTCTTCAAACAACATACAGAGCGCCTGCTGAATAGAAAAAAGCTAATGATGAGTGTGTACAGGTGTGCTTTATACTCCTCCGGTTATTCCGTCACACCTTACCGTTCTAGCAACAAGCCAAGAGGATTGGAGTGATTTCATTCACGTTCAGACCTGCTACGCCTAGAGGCGTTCCCATAGTGTCGTAACCGACGCAGTTCGAGTTCCCTCGAAGGGGAACTAGTTTAAATGAGTGTATTAGTATTTATATTATTATAATAATATAAGATAAAAAGATCAATTTTAATCTAATACATACTGTTAGTATGTTAAAATATTAATGATTTAATATTATTATATGCATTGTCATTTTATGTAATAGTACAGGCCACTATATAGCTCACCACTAGTATAGTATTTATTCCAGTTGGACAAACATCAGTTTCATGTTTTCATTCATTAAATCCTTGCGCAAGAAAAATGCCCTACATTTGCAATTTGTAATAATCCGAACCATTCATGCAGAATAAGTTCAACATTTGAAAGTTTACTGTAGCATGTCAAACTTTTTTTTATGTCCCACCCCATCCAGGCTGTGATTGGTCAGTTGACTAAAAGCTAGCTAACCCACAACCTCCTTATCTTCTCCCTACTGTCTTTTGTCTCACCTCTCCAGCCAGTGACATCTCTGTTTTGAAACGAGCTGCTCAAGCGGCCACCAAGCGACCCGCCCATCGGGATCTCTCCCGGTGCTCTGGTGACTAGCTGTTTTTTTTCCTGCCAGAGTTTCAACAACTCTCATATGATTGACACCAGCTTTGCATTGCGTCCTGCCTGCCCAGTTCTTGGGGTGGGGTTGTTTTGAACGATTATCGGCGCGGTGTGCGCTGCCAGGAATTGGTGTATTTGGAATTAGTGTAGACGTGGTCCAGCGTGTATGTTCCTCTGGTGGGGATGTGGACATGCTGGTGGAATTTAGGTAATACTGTTCTCAGATTTGTTTGATTAAAATCACCAGAAACAATAAAAACACCATCAGGTTGTTTTCTCATGTGACTGCTGATGACTTTCATACAGTAGTGCAACAATAAAAACACTGGATAATTCTTTGGGCAAATAGTAGGGCCGACATCTCAACATTAAAAAATTCCACATCTGGTAAACACTGTCCATCCACTTTAGCTGTGTTTGAGCACCAAGCATTATTTATGTAGATACACAGTCATCCACCCCTCATCTTACCGGACTCTAGTGTCCTCAGGCACGTTGCTCTGCAGCCAAGTCTTTATTACTTTTTTGTATATATGCTTCTTTAACTGTTTGCAAAAGCTTGAACAAATGAGTTTGTGTGCACCTGGATGTCTGTTACTGTATGAGAATGTATGTTATATTTATTTGTGTGTGTAACTGGCCTTTAATAAGGATGAGTATGTGGCATGAGAGGGTGAGTAGGGTTTTAAGGAAAACGTAAACGGAGAGCTCTAATTCTCAACTTTATAGTAGCTTGGTATTTCAGTAAGCACAACATATTTTCAGAATTATGTTATGCCAGGATTATGTGGTCATCAAAGTTGTGGACGCCATCATCCCACTCCTGGTACCTGTAGATCATGCCGCAGTTCAAGCATGACTTTCTGTAGGTTGATATGCCTTCATGTGGGAAATATGTAAAGTATGATTATAAGAATCAATGAATGAACTGAAATGACTTGCCTTCAACTACACCTGTACTGATCAGTAGAGGGTCATGAGTACACAATCAGACTCCTTGCATCTGGCCTGGGGGAGTTCGGCAGGTAGTTTTTTATTTGCCATGAGGTTGTTCACCATCCGTGCTACACCTTTATCACTTGGTGGATAGTTCTCTTTCACTTCAGTTGTGTCCTGTCCTGGTGTGCTGTGGTGGGAGGGTTCCCTCTTCTGTGGTTTTCACTCTCCAAAACAATATCCTTTTGGTTACAAAGAGATGCCATTTACCAACTGCTTTATGTATGCAAGATTGCCTTGCTTTTAAACAAGAACAATGCCAGGTGTTCAGCTTGCCATCATAAGCTGTTACAACACTTCCGAGCCTACTATAATAAGACACCTCCGACTCGTACACCGAAATATGAATTTTGTTGATGGTCCAACAACAGTTAGCTGGACAGCACCCTCACCCTTTCCTTCGCATTGACGCTGTATGAGACTGGACTTCCGTTTCCCATCACACCATTTATTCTCGACCATTGTTACCAAGGCCTCCTCTGTCAAAGTCACTTGTGTGTTGTCTGAACGTGAGCAGTACAATAAGGCACGTATAAGCTGACATTCAAATGGCAGCATCCCACCAATTTTGGTGTGGGTCCCCAAATATTTTGTTGGACCAGAAAATGTCCTTTGGACTGCAATCACACCATTTGTCACATCAATGTACTCACATGCCAAAAATCTGTCCTTGGACACCGTTTCAAAGCAACATGTATGCTTTCTTCGTAAATGTGTTTCTCCTAAAAAGTTTTTATTTAACTTCAGCTCTTGAGGGGCCATTGGGCACTGTTTAAGGGCCTCTGGGTACTCTTGAGGGGCCATCGGGTGTGCTGTTTAAGGGAATCTGGGTGCTGATGGTATGTTATGTGCGTCAGAAATTGTGCTGATTATTGTTGCCCTGCAATAGCAACATTTAAAGTGTGTCCCAATTCGGCAACTCAAACCACACTTAATGATTGTGAATTCTGAAAGACAGTAATAACAGTAAAGTAACAAGTTATAAAATTTAATTAAATACATCGCGGTGAAACTGTTAAAATCTGTTGTTGGAGCCATAATAACTTTACTATGGTATTTAATAAACAAACAAAGAAATAGTACCATATTGTGCAGCCTTATACGTGCAGAAGGGGCAATGAAGAAGATGACTGCTGCTGCATTTTGCTATTTTGGGACTCTCGCCCTCCAATAACATTCTAACTTGTCTCTATACATCAAAGAAAATAAGCATAGACATAAGCATAAAATAAGGAATATGAAAACTATCATATTGTAAGTTAAATAGGCTACTATGTGTAATGTTAGGCTGGGCTCTATTTTGGGACCTATTCTGTTCTCTATTTTTATAAACGATTTAGGTAATCATTTATTTAGGACATTCAAGCAAACATACACTTCTATGCTGATGACAGTGTCATTTATACACATGCTCCTTCCATAGCACAGGCTGTGCACGAGCGTCAGACTACATTTCAGTCATAACAAACTGCTCTGCTCAATTTAAAATTGGTTTTAAAAGTTCAGTGTGTTCAGTTGCAAATTGCCCCCCCCCAATTGTATAGCTACATTGCTACATGAAGTTTACAAAGGCATTGTGTGGTGAGGATCAAGGCTCCTCTGGCTTTGCTTAATTAGATAAGCAAACATTTTTTACTTCCAGGGCAGTAAACACCCATATACTTAAAAGGTAATTACTGTTTATTTCAAAAATGTTTATTTTAAAAAGAAAAATCTAAACACTTTCCACCCATGTACTGTATATATAAAGTTTCCAAAACCTGGGGGGCTGCGCCCTAGCGCCCTCTATTGGCCAGCCACCACTGCGGTGGAGCATAATTTTAAACAATAGACATTTTGCTATTATCAAACATCATATCGCAAAGTGGCATACGGTAGTAACAACGGGCCCCATTGCAGGCTGTTATGATGGGCCCTTGGGCTACACCTGTTACGAAGCACACACTCACACTCTGCGTTCGTGTCTAGAAGGGAACCCTTTATTGGCACAGACACGCTGCAGCAGCTGTGTTGTGTGCGCCCGGACGCAGCAGGCTAAAGTAAAGTACTATCATGTGATGGATTTTACAGTCGGACTGTGCCACCTAGACTTTTGTATTTGCAAAGTATATAAGTCAAATGGAAAGTTATAAGAAGCATGGCCAGTGCTGTCATTGTCAAAATCCTGAAACGTCAACAGCTGAGTGCAGGAGGTGTGCACAACACTGAAATGGCACAGACTTTTTTGGGCAATTTCAGTACAACAACCTCCCGAATCATGACAATGACATTTCTCTTCGACAGAGAGGCAGACATTATGGTGAATAAGAAAGAAAAGTGGCCTACTCATAATACAACACCATCTGCCCCTGAAATGATAACAGCCTTTAAAACAGCAGCACGTCAACGACACCAAATCCACTGAAAAAGCACTTACTCACAAGTTACTGAGCTATTTGAAAGGCATCCAACGAGCCTGCATTGAGGGAGATCTTTGACAATGTCCTCAGTAATCCAAAAGAATCTTATGTGGGGGCTTTGCAACCCTCTCCTCCTGTTATTTTCTCTCCTGTCTCTTCTTGAAAATACTTTTATGTGCGAATAGCATGACTACTAGCTTGCACATGTGCTCTGCTGGTCTACTGGTCAGATTTTGTGTTTCACCCGATTTCTAGAGTCTTGTCGTCTTGTCACATGATCAAATAGAAACTTAAGATTGGGAATTCATGCACAATATTATCACATATCACATATTACCCAGCAATCATCACTGCATATGTGGGCTGAGTGTATATATATAGCACTTGCTCACCATTGACAACACAGTTTGAGGTGAGATAGGTGTTTACTATTGGTTGATGACAATGCATTTTTATCATTTAACTGAAACTGACAACGGCCAGCTCGTAACTCGGCGGGGCCACTCTCGTCTATATCTACACCCCTGCACACAGCCCTAACTGATATCATACACAAATAACTAGTTCTCACGGTAGTGAGAGCAAGACAAGAATCAAAGAAACCAGAAATCAAAGAGAGCAAGAAAGAAACCAAGATGTTGGTTTGGACAACAACTTTGCAAGCTTTGGAGAAGTGTGCAGTTTTTCTGCTTCTCTTAACTCCTATGACTGTACCTCTACCAAACTAAGATTTATCAGATCTTAATGTTAATTGAGTTCAATAGCACAGACCAGTTTATCTGGATTTAAAGACCTATTATGCTTTTCCATATTTTATGACTTTACAATGTTACAATTTCAGATGTTTATGTTAAACATGGCCAAAGCTTCAAATATTGAGGTAAAAGCATTAAAAAATATCCTCAGATTTCCTCAGCTTTTTATACTAACAGCTCCATTTGATGACACACGGACCTACAGACACACCACACAATCACATCCTCAATATACTGTAACTCTAAAGGGAAAGACCGTAACGGCAAAGATGGCGGTTAACCCGCCCTTATGTCCCGGTGACCAGTGAAACTGCAGTTCTGGCTCTCTCCCGATCCATTCAGATAGGAGCCTGGTTTTGTTAGTCCGAAAGAGCTGCACGGAAGCGTTGCCAAGATGGCTGCCGAGTGGCATGACTTGTCTATAAGGACTTTGGTACAGCTCAGCGGGAACAACAGCCTGGTAACATGCTTCAGGTCTTGGCCAATCAGAAGACAGAGGGGGGTCCCTAAAGACACAGGAGCATCTACAGCTTGTTTTAGAGGCTGAAATGAAGGCCTTCATGAAGGGCCAGTATAAGATAGAAAATCCATCCATCCATCCATCGTCAACCGCTTATCCTGCATACAGGGTCACGGGACAGAAAATGTCTTTTTTAAACTTTGAATCATGCACAGCTGCTATACAGGATTGGCAGAACTACAATATAGGACTGGAAATGCAGTATGTAATAGGTCTCCCTTAAGGGTTTAATTAATGACTTTGCACAGCGAAAGGTTTGGGGAGTGACCCTATGATGTAAGTATTTACTAATTATTTGACTAATAATTAATCTAGCCTACATACGTGTTTGTGTTTTTACCTTTGCACAGACATAAAACATTTTGTCAATAATGTCAAATGAGTTTATCCCATTCTTCCTTAGGCTTATTTTAACTGCTCTTCAGCTGACTCCAGATTATCACAGTCATTAAAGTAACCAAATTTTATTAAGCTTGACATATAAATTGCAGGTACATAAGGTGACAAAAATGATCACAACAATATTTTCTTTTATTCCAGACACAAAAGCACTGTCACTCTGAAACGCTTGAGACCAATGCCCTTCTAATTTGGTTCATTATATAATTTCCACATGATCATGAATCTGCATATCACCATGTATAATCATGTTGTTAAGTTCAGATACTGCAGCAAAAATCTGTGCATTTGTGCCTGCTCAGTCCAGTTGGCAGCCCTTGAGAGAGATAAGAAAGAATGAGTGAGAGAGGGTCTCATACTTTTAGCAATGTCTCATCACTTCATGGCTTATTATTCTAGAACTGAACAACAACGTTTTGGTGCTAGACCTTCAGGCAAAATTTAGCTCAGTCTAGCACCGAAATATATATATATATATATATATAAATCTAAATATATATATATAGATAAATAGATCTATTTAGCAAGTTGGTCAGTGTGCAGGAGTTTTTCTTTGCAACTTTGGACCCACCCGTCTCTCTCCGACACACTTATTTCTCATTATAGAGGTGCAAAGTAATTATTATTATATTATTCCAGGACAAAATGATTGAGAGAGAAAATTGAGGGTACAAGCAAATGTAAATTACCTGTGGCCTGACAAGTGTATTGTACTTCTCGGGGGCTGCAGCACTCATTACTGTTGTGTAAACAGTAATTCTGGGAGATTATCAAGATAGCAGACAATAGATACTGTCAAATGTCATGCTACACAAACTTTTTTATAACAAGTAATGTAAAGGGTCCTTAAAAAGTAGAAACAATAAGCATATAAATAAGTCTATAGAACTGCATTTCATGCACTCAAAATCTTTAACACTTTTAATGTTTTGACCAAAACTCAGCAACTGCTGTTCTGTATGTGACTTGCTATGTGCTGAATGTGTGTATGGTGTCAAACAAAAGCCTATTGACAATATTGCTGAGGTGGGCCAAAAGGGAACAGAAACTGGTATGCGCACAGCTGCCCCATCTCAGCAACATGAACAGTCATGTGACTCCTTGAAACAAAAATGAGAGCAAATTGAACAGATAACGTTCTGCTTACCCATTGCAGACAGGAAACAGCGACAAAACCTGGAGGGCAAGACTCTGTTATGAATCCATACACTGTTTCTGACTTTCAAAATGTGCAGTATCACATGCACTTTGGTCTCCTGAAATATAGATTTACCGGTTCATACTTGCCTGATAAAGTGTATCCATGTCGATGTGATCTTGACCAGTAGCATTTAGGGCTTTGTTGGCTATTTCTCTACGAAATGAACACATATCAACATCATAATAATAGTAACAAAAACAATATTGTGGAAGTACATCATGGGAGATGACTCACCTCCGATGATCCATGGCAGGGGGAGGAAGCCAGTGGTCAAAGTTTGTCTCCACTCTGTACCATCTACAATTTTATATTTGGTTTCAGTTATGGAACATGCACCACAATTTAAAAGATTCTTCTCAGATCCTTTATTTTCCTACCCTCCATTCACAGGATCCAGTGACCAGATATCAGCGGGGCCTGTCCGGTCTCTGGTGATGACAGCCCCTTCCCCTGCACGCACCCCACCCACAATGTAATACACTCCGGTGATGATGGGGGTTTTGGAAAGACGCATCACTGCATCCTGAAAGTCCTCCGCTTCCTCCAGTGTCTACATAGGTTACACACGATTAGTCAAAGTTTCACTTCCACATACAGTATATACCCTTATTATTCTAAATTCTCTAACATACTCACCTCCCTAACCAGCCAGCTTACTGGGGATCTCCGAAAGAGGAAAGCAGACACCACGTTCTTCCACCAGTTCCACCAATGTTCATTGCCTGATCGTCACAAACACAGAAACTAACATGACAACAAAAAGAAACAACAGAATCTGACTATTGCAATATTTCTGGACAAACATGACAGCTGAGAAGGAGTCTGGTCTTACCTCGCTGGTCGCCAGAGACAGTAAACTTGTTCGGACTCTGTCCCGTCCATAGGCCAACGTAGCCAGCAAATGAAGTTCCACGGTACGCCACCTGAATGGGTGTGTCAACAAACCACAACAAAATCAAATGCACCCCTTCTATATGTAAGGACTTTCATTTTGCACATACTAAAGTGTACTGACTGGCATCATTTTGGATAAATGATTTTTACATTTTTGGGGTATAGTTTGACGAGGTATAACAGTTGCTATGCATGCATGAATACAGACTGTACCTTTCCATTCTTGAAGAAAACAACATTGACAGTCAGATTCCTCAGAACAGGATGTGGATAGTCGAGGTTCCTGCCGTGGTACACGTGTCCATTTATATCCTGAGCTACGATGCTAGTGCAAAATCTAGGAATGAATAAAGTTGGTTTGCATGCATGAGAGGGCTTTCACCTTAATCTTGCACACTTATTAGTCATTGTGAGCTTCTGCATTGTTTCTATTGTGCATGTGTTATTAGATTTAAAGTCATACATACGCAGATATTTCATAAGCAAAGTTGAGAATTATAACATCTGAAAGGTTTCCTCCCAAATGTGACGCCATGCCACGGATCTCCCCCGCGTAAGGCTGAGGAATGTACTTTTCCAATGCCATCACAATAGGTGCAACGGCGTGATGCACCCATTTTGGAACTGTGGTGCTGACAAAAAAAGAAAAGAAAAAGGAAACATGTTTGTGTGCAATAACTGTCAGCACCACTACTGGGAGATAAACACAGTACCACAGTCCTCATTAACCCAGAATTTAGTTTAACTGCTGATTCAAGGCTGACAGAAAGTGCCAATATTAAGTTAACATTATCTTAGCATGTTAGATTTCTAATTTTCACTAGCAATTTGTGGTTATATCCCTGGTGATCACAGTTCACCCCCTTTGTTTACCACCAGTGAAATTATCATGTAATAGAAAGTGAAAGCATGCTTCTGTGACCTATTAGATACTTAGAATATTTATATGCAGATCTAGACAATCTTATTTACAAAAGTATATTTATGTATCACTCTTATAGATATATAACTTATATCTAAGTTAAATGCGTTGACTTACCTAACATATGCACTAACGTTACTCTCAGCTATTTAGCTAACTTCAGCAGCATCTGATAAAACGTAGCACTACCTTGTAATTTGTAACTCAACTTTACTTTCTAGAAATACAAAATATATAATACTTACTTTGAATGTACAATTCATTGTTAGTAACAACATGGTTTGAGCCTCTGAGAAACTCACTCAATGACTTCTGCGGCGGCTTTATTCAGGTAGTCTGCGTCAAAGACTTTGATCAGAGGCAGCCATCGCACTTCTGGATCTTCATCCAAGCTGATATTCAGTGTGGGTGGCGCGAACTCTGCCCGAAACGACACCACGAGTCCGAGCAGCAGCACCGCAGCCCGTAGCACCATGACCGGTCCAACCCGTGAGAGCCGGAGGCTGCCGCTGCAGACACTGGCTGCCTGTGACTATGGAACAACAAGCAAGAACAAGGAAGAGACTTCCGCTCCGAGTTTTTCAGAATAAAAGAGTAAAAGTACGAATTGCGCAATTCTCACAATCGTGTGCTCCCGCAAACAAAAGGCTTTTAGCTTTTTGATAATAATATTAAACACAAAAAATACTTATTGTAACCAAAGTATCAAAAGTATCTGATGATTGTCATTTATGCATTAACATGTGACTAGAAAACTGATTTGTTTTGTATGTAAAACTAATTTGTCAACAGGCTAGCTGCTGAATAATGCAGGCTACTAGTGGAGCAAAAGGACAACATTTCACTCCGAAATGTAGTGGAGTTGAAGTATAAAGCTGAATAAAATGGAAATACTCAAGTTCAACCTCAAAACTGTACTTTACAGTAGGCCTACTTGAGTAAATGTAGCCTACTTGCCAACACTAAATAACACATAATAATAATTAAAAGAAATAATAATAATAATCTCACCAGTGTTGTAATATTTCTTGCTTCACTTGTGTTAGGCTACTTAATAATAAGTAATTTCTCATAATCAATTTAGCATAGGGGGTAAGTGACACAAAAACGGTTTGACAGTTGTCACCCCTCTCACAATGATACAGGAAGTCAGTTAGAGGAATCAGGGTAACTGAGCTTGAAAGAGGAACTCTTTGGCTTTGTGTGTACTTAATATTCCATATGTAACAGTTTCTGAGGCCCTGCCATGATTTTCCTGCAAAGATGAGGTCTCATGCTGTTTTATGGAGAAAAACAGAGGAATAATACATTTTGTGTTTTAGAATAATTAGAGATATGGTTGCATTTTCCTACATACTTAATCTTGTTGTTGATATTTTAACAAAATAATTAATTTAATTAATTTGTAGGGAGTACACTTTTATTTTGAAAAAAATAAAACAAGAAATCTGATAATTGTTCTTGCCAGTGGAATGCAGTAATGCTTGAAAATCCAATCTGAATGATTATTTTGTCTTTACTGAGCTTTGTAGACATTTGAACAAACTATTCTTCACAATTTCAGTTAACTTAAAATTTTAAGCAGCAGGGGGGAAACGTATTTTTAGGCTGATGTGCCTTAATATTATTGCATTGTAGGCCAAAACATTATATACAAAATATCACACTTTCAAAAAATCGCTATTTTGCTATAATATACAGCATATTCCTATTTATTTTATTTCTATGCAATCCAAAAATACTTGAGTCTAGATTGATTATGATCAGGAGAAACTGCTGCTCATCCTCATGAGGAAACACACACTCAGCTGAAAGTGTTACGTCATGTGATGCCGGAACTGATCATTTTGTCTTTGATGACTGAAAATTGCATTGGCCCCGAAATGGAGATTTCTTTTGCTGCAACAAATGCATAACATACTGTAAATCTTTCATGAACTTCATTAATTCCTTCTGCATGTGCAATGCAATGGTTAACCCCTGTATTGTCTTGGGAAGCTCTGGTATCCCTCAGGTCAAATTGACCGGGGAGATATTTGGGTTTTTAAAAACAATTCTGATATAAAACTTTACTTCATAAACCATTGAACATATATTGTCTTTATCTCAATTTCAAACAAACTTATAGTGTAAGAAAATGTTTGATGGTTAGAATGTTATGGAATGAAGTGGTTTGCAGGAAGAGTGCAGGAAAGTAAGAATAACCATCTTCTTGGTGCTTAAATTATAATAATGTAACATTATCTGTGTGTGTTTGTGTGTGTGCATGTCTGTGTGTGTTTGTGTCTGTGAATGTGCATCTCTGTGTAAGACATATGAAGGATGTAAATGTGTGCAGTATAGTAGCATGTGTGCTGAATTGTTTTTGTTTGTTTGTACATGTTTATCATAGAAAATAAGCAAAGGCCATTGAGTTTCAGGTAGAAAAAAATTATACTTGTACCATTTTTCTTCAGTTTGACCTGAATTCCATATCAGAGTTTAAGTATTTTTTGTTGTAAATAACTGTTTGCTGCTATAGCAGATTAATTTGATTAATATTATTAGCCGCAATAGTATAGTATTTTTCAAATAAATATATTAAGGAAGAAAAGGTGTGGCAAGAACTACCTGTTGTTGTACTTGATATATGAAGTTGTAACTTAATCTGTAGCAAGAGGGTGTGACATATTTGGATAACATAAAAAGTAGTTTGTAAAAACCTATTTATAATTATGTGAACTGCAATCTGTTTTATTGATTTCTTTTTAGAAGCAGCTGACCTTTTATTATGCTTAATAAAACAGCAATATGTGAAGGGCTTTTTCATTTAGAATTTATGTTAGACAACACCAGTGACCATAATATGTTGTCTATACAGTTTGATACAACCAATGTCAAGCTTTTGCATCAGGTTCTTCTGAAAACTTCTTGTCCTCGGCTAGTCCTCTGTGTGGCTGTTTGTGGATCAGCCTCTCAGCCTTAACAATTTCACCTGCCGCCTCATTCACAGTGCACACTGTTCTAAGCAACAATCCCCATGCATAGATTCCATCTTAATCTGACTTGTTATGTTATTCTAAAAGTCATTCTTTTGATGTTGTATTTGGAAGCCAGTCTTTATCTCGTGACAATCTTTGCTGCTGCCTCTTTTACACTGGTGTCAGTGTTTTCAGCTGTAGCCATCAGGGTTGCCACTTAAAGCAGTGAAACTCCAGAGAGGCCACATCCTGCTTTGGCTAAATTATGAATTCCCCTCCAGTCAGTAGCGGTCGGATATATTCAGATAAGATTGTGCACTAATTGAGGATGGCAGAAAAAAAGGAGATTTATTCAAAATTGTGTGTTTGTGCTTAATGGTTAGTGTGTGATATCAACACTGCCATGGGGAGAGTTTGGGATAATGATTCCCAATGCAGCAATCAAATGTTATACTGTATATTTGGTCATACCAAAACTCCTTACTTACCTCATCTACCATGGCAATTATCTTTGTACTCCTATGGAAACCTAAACCTACATTAATAAATTTTCTGTGCCACTTGGGGGCAGCACATACAAGCTGTAAACAACTGTCATGTGTTTTTTACCATTCACACTGTAAAGTTGATAGGGTGAACTTGTTAGCTAACAGTTGCTAATCTATGCATAGCTAATACAAGCAACATTAGCTTTCGTTTAGTCAAATATTCACTCTCCTTTTAGCTCTGGTCTGGTTCCCTCCTGAGCAAAATATCTGGTTCTTTAGCTGCTAAATGCTCTACTCTGTTCACCAACTAGCTGCTAATGTTGTCTTTTTGCTGTTTGGCAGTGTGCTGTGGGTTTATCAGAGTGTTTTCACTGAAAACATCTTCCTTCTGTGGCTGGAAATGACCTTGATGGGAGCAGTGAGAATGAACCAAAACAATTAAGTTGCGTGCAGTGAAACTAAAACAATGTACTGAAAGAAACTGAACTGCTTCATAACGCTGAGAAGAAATACAGAATTAGGTGATAATTCTGTGTGACTCTGTCTTTGTTTCATTGTTAAATATAAAAAAAATAAAAAAGTTGCCCTAAGCGGCCATCCATTTAAATATTTTTTTTACTCTTTTATTCCCGCGATAACGGGATAATTATCATGTGATTAGTGTCAGTAGTTAGCTCAGTTGGAGTACAGGACTCATAGTTTCTGGGTTGTGTGACAAACTTTTTAAACAATCTTTTCCATAATTATCTTCAATAAAGTTCTTTTGAAGACACTGTCATACGCTCACAATAAAGCACCTGTTAGACTGTGTGCATCCCGGTGATTGGTCCACATCCATCAACCTATGGACTTTTCATTTACCCATCATTCCCAGGCAGAGGAAATTCCTGCACTTCTCATTCAGGGGAATCCATTTAACGTCACACAAAGGTGTGATTGGATTCCCCTGAATCTCGTCATAACAACTTTGTTGAAGAAGATAATAAAAACACACAAAATAAGAAGGGGAGAAAGCAGTGATTGAAGACTCAATTCTTAGGTTACAAGTCCTGTGCTTTACCATCTGAGCTAACCAGTAAAACTAATAACTTGTCTGAAATTATCCTAAAGAAACTTACCTGCCAACCCCTGTATTCAGCTATGGTTTGTTATCTCAAGATCACAAGAAAATTACCTCATTATCAGAGAAACACTTGTAATTTGTATGGATGGTCGCTTAGGGCTTCCATATTAAAGATTCTGTCAAACTCTTCTGTATTTAATGCACAGAACAATGGCCAAAACGACAAGCATGGGATTTTGATGAGGTAGTTTCACACTGACAGTATATATGTCAACTAACTTTTTACTGACATATTCTCAGTTGGCAGCATCAATCAGTTGTGGTCTAGTGAAGATTTATACCAGATAAAGTGGTAGTCAATGCTGTATGAAGTACTGAATCCACAAGGTGGTGCTGGTACACCATATTTGAGCACATCAGGACTTTCAACAGGCCCGTGGAGCATAATACTTTAAATGCTATAAATACTGTTGGGGATTTTTGTTTATCAGCAGACCACATTATAAAAAAATTCTGCTATCATTACAAGAAAAGCAAACTTTCCATTTCCACACTTCTCAGGGAGACATGGTGGGCGGTAAGCATATGATATAGGCTCTTTTATTATCACTATTACTACTACTACCGCGCTATTACCACCCAGGAAACTGCGCCCGAACAAGTAGCAGGAGGTTGGAGGAGACTGGTCTTCCATTATTAAATGTGAAAGTAAATCAAAGACATAAAGTCCTTTCCCCCAAAAACCTCAAATACCATTTCCATCCACTGTGGTCTTGACAGACATATTGTCTGCTCCTACTCAGCACATTTTCAGTATTGTTACAGTGGATGCCATACAGTATATAAACCAAATAAACGGTATGGATGAGAAATGACTAAACCAAAACAATTAAGGTAATTCAGAAAATTAGTAGTTTACAATTTTACAGAAAACCAAAACATCATCACCTCTAGTTTGTAAACTTATATAGTGCATTGCAGTATCAGTGTGTATTTTGTTTTGTTTTATTTTGTGCATTTAGAAAGCAACATCTTGTCCTTATCCCAATTGTGGCGAGTGACTGTAAAAGACAAAATAGATTTATAAATATGAGCATTTGCCAAAATTCACTAACAGCCTACAGATAATTCCTTGAAAACGCTTTAGAATTTGAAATGTTTACAGCCTGTAATCTAAGACATGCTATTGATTTACACAGGCTCTGCTGCTTTATGGGTTATGTAAGTGTTATGTAAGTATGTGTTGCTATGAGGAGCTGTCAGGTTGGCTGCCTACAACACGTTTAACCCATCAGGCAGTGAAACGCAAATTCCACGGGGGGGAAAGCTTTATTAATATTTTAATATATTTCAATAATACTTTATATACAAAATATATACAACAAACAACCTTTTGTTACAAGTCATAATAAAAATTCCAAGTACCTCTTTCTATACAAAACTATTATTTTTGTTTGAACTTTACATTCACTCTCTTTGCCACAGACATAACATTTAAAGCAAAGACATTTAAACACCTGCCGTCATCGTGTCTGCGTTAAACGAGTAAAGGCAACAGCATGAGCTAAGGTCAGGCCTTAACTTGACCGAGAATTTGTGAGCAAGATGCAAATCTGGCTGAGCACAATGCTATATACTGTACACGTTCTCTTGGCATACAGCAAATGACTACCTCAACTTTTCTCTGGTAGCGATGCAAATACACTCAGTGGGTCACGTATCAAAAATAAAGATGTACAAGTAGTATAAACAAAAATTATTACACAACACGACTTCACAGGAACTATCTAGATGCACAAATAGTCATGAGTCACAAATTAAACCGTAAAAGCATGTACGGCCACATCACTCTTCAACAAACACAGTGAGTGACACACCTTGTACAGTGACAACGCCCTGAATTCTTTGAACATCGTGAACACTTGTGTTCAATCAGGTAATTGAAGGGTCAGAGGAGCAATGGCTTTTGCGACGTCAACGGTCAACACGAGCCAGACATTTTTTTGGGTAACATTCTAGTCTAAGCTATGGTTTGTTGCAGATACAGGAGAGACACTGAAAGTAGATCCTCCATTCACAGATCTACAGCAGATAATAACAACTCAAGCAGCATCTACAAGGGGCTTTTGTTCAATCTTTACATTCATTACAGACTGGTGTGTGTGCAAAAAAAATAGGCCTAAATAATTTTGAGGGGGGCTTATGGTGCATTACATTCTGGGTTTATTTCTGACATTCAACAATGAGTGCACAGAAGACGAATTTGCTATAAAAAAGACCCACTTGCGATCTTTTGCATCTATAAACGGACCACTTTCACAGTGTTTCAGAGTCATGAAACAGGGGATGTATGAGCCTTTACATGGGCAGTCCAGATGGCCCCCAAATCCTGTTTCAGTGTGCGAGGAGCTGATCAATAGACGATGGTGACCACTTGGGGTTCTTTGTTGGGGTCAGTGTCCTGATGGGCCAAGCAACGGCTGTGGTTTGAAGGAATACCAGTGTGTTTTCTTGTGTTTACCCTCTTTTCAGTGGGCCAACCATTCAAGCCCATCAACATTCAGAGGGCAAGGTTCCAACAGAAACACATCTGTTCAGTCTTTGGTTTCCAAGTTCAACGGGGGGACCTGCCTTAACGTTTTCTGAATAACAGGGGAATCCATGTGGTTCTGGTGGGGTACTGGAGACCCTGACCTCGGGGACATCACCAGAGATGAGGCGAGTGTCTCTGAGGGCAAGCTCACTGCAGAGCCGCTCATGCCTGGGTACATAACCGGCATGCCCCCGGGTACCAGCATTTCTCCAGCATGGGCAGATAGGCGGCCGCTGTTGCAGCTGAAGGGGGGATGAGGTAGAAGGGGAGGCAAAACGGGGGCTGGTTGGGGGAGAAGCTCATGTAGCCGCCAGGACCTGATGCGTTGTGAACAACGAGAATCTCGTCCTCTGAGGAGTCAGACCTCGACCTTTTGGCCTGAGGCTCATCACCCTCCTGCTTGATGGCACCGGCCGTCCTCTCAGACGCGACATGCTTGGCATTCTCCCTTTCCTTTGCGTGGCTTTCTGACCATTGAGCTTTGGGGTCACGCTTATCATGTTCTCCCCATAGCCGCTGTCAGTGTCTGTGTCACTGCCGCTCTGTTCTCCCATCCCATGGGGATAAGTCCTTTGAATGACGGGAACACAGTTCTTAGCTGGGACCTCAGAGACCCTTTGGGATTGTCCAGCGGGTTTCTTTGGTTTCTCTGAAACCAGAGGGATGGACTCGTCTGGGTGTAGGCTGCTTCGATGTTGCAGGACTTCGGCTGCTACCTTTTGGATGTGGCTGATGACATGGGAAGGAGTGAGGTCCCTGCTGCTTTCTTGGCTGGCCACATAATGGAGGACCTCTTTTGCGCACAAGTGAAAGCCAGAGCGGAACATCTCCTCGCTGCTCTCTGCACTGTCACCCCCATGATCACCTGGTCAATTACAACAACAAGGTTAAAAATTTACTTCACAATGGTTCAGTGAATTCTGTTAGGTGCAACAGATTGCAGAGCAATCGGTCTGATGAAAAACAGCTGCTTGTATTTTACGTCTACACAACATCACAACATCAAACTTACTAATTTGCAGGTCCTTCTGCAGGGCGATAATTTTCTGCTGCTGCTGCTCCAGGAGGCCACTCAAGGCTTTCACATGCTTAAGAGTGAGTTCCAGCACCACGGCTTTCTCCAAATGACCCAGCGTCTAAAACAGGAAGACCTTCGATAAGCATGTTGATCTTTCTTATGTAACACATTCTGCAGCTGAACAGAGGACAAGCCTAGAACACCCGGGAAGTCATGCAATCCACGTACACACACACCAAATTCTCAACAACAAAATAAAATCTAAAACCTTATTAGAATTTAGACAATAAAATTATTAAAATTATAAAACTAAACTAAACAAACAAAAAATATTCTGCTCTCCTCTTAAAATCCAAAACTTTTATTTTCTTGGTCTCCAAAACAGAATCCTAGGGCTGGAGCAAACAAACTGCTCAGCAGAACCATGTGGCTTCTCAGATTCCCTGGCTGTTAGCAGACATGCCATATGTAGAAGATAATACTCACTGTAAGCTTAAGATGTTCTGGCAACAAATCCTTCAGCTGGGCAATGCATTCGTTGATTCTGTCACGTCTTTTCTTTTCAATCAGTCGGTGTGGCAACTTGTATGTCTCCTGGAGAGGGTTGAAATGTTAGTGAAATCCAGGCTACTCAGTTGAAACTGATACATTTTAATTAATTTATTATTAAATATTATGCATTTTAACTTGAATTTACCTTGCTCTCATCAACTCGCTTCATGCCCCTCCTGGGTTTGTACACATAAATGGGAAAATCCATTCTTTGGAGATAAAAATAAAACTAGTCAGTCTTTAGTTTGGTATGGGTTCATTAAGTGTTTGATATAACAGTAGGATAGAATAGAACAAAATAAAACAGCAAATGTTCTCTTACCCTTGCATGTCAGCTATATCCAGTGGTAGGTGTTTTGGCCCACAGGGAGGTGGTTGCGCACTGGTAATCCTCTCCATGTCGCTCAACTGTAAAACCTGAATAAATAACTTCAAAAAGCCTTCAAAGCGCTCCAAATGTGCCTCTGCAGTCGCACTTTTCAATGAACACAAAAACAATAGAAAATGTAAAGATAAAAAGTATCTCCTGTTATCCCGTGTGTGAGTGCTCTTGCAGTATTGCCACTCTGAGGTCCGGACTCTGTAGTATGTCTAGTAGGGAGGCTCCACGCTCTGCTCAATGTGCGAGAGCTGGGTGGGTTTTTGACTACGTGTTAAATAAACCCTGTGACTGCAGGCACGTCTCTCGGCTGGAGACACAGACTCGACACCGTCACATGAGCCTCACGTGTTGGACGGCTCTTTCAACTCTTCACCCTCCCCTCACCACACACACAAACACAACCCGCCCTGATGCTGGAGTACAACCCATTTCTGTAGTACTCCCCCACCGGGGCAGAGTCCCGTGTGCCACCATGCGCAGGCTCTCGAGGCAAACCGTGTTTGCAGAGCCGACCGTGTTTACAAAGACAGAAAGTGGAGCAGCTCCCTCGTCAATATGAAGCGGCGAAACATTATTTCTTAAACTGCAGCCTTTTTATTACACTGTAACAACAATAAAAGAAAACTCTGTAGCCTCTTGATAACGAGTGACGAGTATATATAGCTTATATATATATATATATATATATATATATATATATATATATAAGCATATGAGTGAAGGCCTATATGGTTATTAAAAGCAATGCAGTAAGACCACGTTGTTTTTAATTAATAACAGAATAACTAAAGCCTATAAAATAATAAGTCTAATTATTATTATATATATTTACTCATTTACTCATAGGCTATATTATACATCAGGCATAAACACTGAAGACTTAAATCGTTTTGACACGTTTGAATAAATGGGCTTTAAAACAGAAAGAAAATACCTGGATTTAGCCTAATAGTTCTAAAACAAACAATGACATGACACAATGAGTTAAGCAATAAGTGGGCCTAATACTTTGGCGTTTTGTTTCCAACAGAGCAATTACTCTGTAGCCTGGCATGTGTCACGCGCTCACCGTGTCATTTCATAGGCTGCTGTACCCGTTTGCCGTGCGGCACGTGCACCTGCAGCGGGATGACACTGTATCTGTAGCGGAGCGTCTTGTTTTGTTTTTTTTCATACCGGCTGCTGTACTGATAGTAGGCCTATTAAACGTGCTTGTACCCGGCGGGCTGTCACGTTGAGCTCCTCATGGCTGCGAGAGAACCGAGGGGCAGAGCCCTGGCGGTGACGTCACTCGCGCAGTCAAACGAGAGCGGCCGACTGGTCGCTCGGTTCCACTCGCCGACATCCCGAAGCAGCCAGAGACCATAGACAGAAACAGCTCCTGAACAACGCAGCGCCAGACCGGAAACCGTGAGGTAGAAGGAAAAGGGTCTCTGTCGACACATGTTCTAAATTCTGATCAGACCGTGAAGAAAACGAAACTGTGGTCTCAGACACATCTCTCTGCCTTTGTTGGCTTGTGGAAAGAAGCCATGCGGCAAAAAATGTAATAGAGATGTCATTATACGTTTGTTGTTTACTTTTAATACTAAATATTACCTAAATTGCTAGAATTGCTATGGTGCTGCTGCAGGGGTTTTTTTTCTACCTCCTTACCATTCCTTGTTCATCAGACCACTGCATCTGAAAAGATTTAGTCCCCAATTCTCTGGTGGAAGAAGTACTGGATACTAGCCTACTAAAAGTCCTGTATTCAAAATGTATTAGCAATAAAATGTAGGCTACTTTAAAAATCAAAGTGCAAAGTGGCCCCTGTCAGCGAGATATTGAGATATAATTGGATTATTTTTAGTGATGTATTAATATGTAAGATTTCAACATTAATTGTTTTACATGGGTTAGTAACTTATTAACTGGGTAACTTAATCTATAACAATGCATTAATAAAGGTTTATATCTATCTCATCATATTTTAGCAGGTTATATTTTTTGTATGTAAAATCAAAAAGGCTAAATCAATGTAGTGGAGTTAAAAATTTTATATTTTACACTGAAATGTAGGCTTGGAGCAGGAATATAAAGCACAAGTACCAAATTGTTCTTAAACACAGCAGGCTACTGGAGTAAATTTGCTTAGTTACCTTTTATTACCTATATTCACCCATGTTGTACAGTTTAGACCTGCTCTATGAAAAGAGCACTGAGATAACTTCTGTTATGAATTGGCGCGCATAAATAAAATTGACCTGTATAAAGTGTGATGCAGCATGGCACTCATTTTCTCAAGACTACATCAAAGCTGCAAATGGGGAAACTATTAGCAATTTTCCATGTACAAATAATATATAGCCCGTTACCCCATATTCTGAATTTCCTGCATTTGACTTGTGGAATATATTGTATATTGTCAATACGTGGCATTTTCCAGTTGTGACTAAAACGTTACTTGAAGTGTGAATATCGGATTTGTTTTCCCACAATCAAGTATAATGTGCTCTATTTCCTTTTCTTAAATTCCTATCAGTGATATGTGCATGCTTTTTATAGCATGGTGATACCCTTACTGCTTTATATAGCTACTCTCTCTCTATATATATATCTTTATTTATTATCTGCGATACACATGGGTAATTATGTACCAAGGTGTATAAATACACTTTAAGGCAAACAGATGAACATTTTTTAACAATAAAGCACATTAATGGTTTACTTTATGTGGATCATTTCTAATAATAATCCTATACTCTCAGTTCAACAATAAACAAACACAACGTGGAGTAAAGGGTAATTACATCACTTTTAATAAATAATTCTACTTTAATATACAAATTGACAGTGCTTAGATTTTTAGTTAATCTTAATATTCATAAGTAACAGTTTTTTTTCTTCATCTCATTTTTCTATACAAAAGCTAAAGATAAGCAACAAACGCTATGTACACACAGTAGTCCAGAAAAAAAAAAGATTATTATAACAGCATGAAAACTAACTACTTGAACACATTTTAGTGAACGTGAACATAAAAGTCAGTGACTCTGCACAAGTAGCAAACTTGTATCAGACTTGATGATGACAAACAGGCACAAATGGAACAAATTTGCTGCAAAACACGAAAACTATGCTAATGACATTTATTACATTAAAAGTTACGCAACTCCTGAGCAAATTGTAATAGCATGAGTGATACTGAATATATTATACAGTATATTGACAAATCAAACATTCTAAATGTCCATTAGAACTCAATTAAATAAGAAAGCAAATTTATCATAAAATAAGTTAGCAATGAGATATTACACCATTGGATTCACACAGGTGAAAGAAAACTTCTGTATATATTGCTCCCACACAATATACTACCTCTATTGAGTGCAGCTGACGCTCAAGAAATATGCACACTTCAAGAAAAAAAAAGAAGAAAAAAGTTTGACAAAAATGAGAAGGCCAGCTTATTAAATATTAAGTCTAAATTTGCGTAAGTAAACCAACTACTCCCTATTTTGTCCAGTGACAATAAAGAACGAACAAAACCATTGGCCCCGCTTTCTGATGAGACTTAAATTCACACACCAATGAGGTTGCATATTTAAGTTAATATATTGCACAACATACAAAAATAAGACAATAATACTGCTTGTATAAGCCAGAAACATAAATAGAAAACATTAAAATAAAAAATGAAAAAACAAATGAGTCTGCTTCCTCCTGTCGTGTCAGCTATATCATGTTTCAACTGGTAAAGGCCATGTGTCGAGAAATCCAATTAATTTCTACATAGAAAACATTTGGCACCAATTCCAACTGGACTGAACAGAATGAGGTGGGTGAGTGTTACAGTTTGGAGTAACACATGCGTGGGGTAGCGCTACACATTGCCTTATGACTACCTATGTTGCAGTGTTTCCATATCATTATAAGTTACCTCAGTCCAGTACACATTACGTATACTATAGTACAACCTCTGAGTGACACAGCCGATGGTGAGCTGCCATGTCAGCTGACCTTATGCAGGCTGCTGCGGGTTGACATTCATGTGCTGAGGGTGTCCCAACAGGCCAATCCTTTGCTTCTGCTTCCTTTGTTCTGTCATCTGAAGATCAGAAAAAAGGCACATTTTAGCAAAAACATTTTACCTGCACCTCTGTTGGCACGTACGTCCTCTTTCGCTGAATGTGCCGGCAGCCTCTGTTGTCTATAGTCTTCATCGATTCATTCTTTCATATCACTTTACAGAAACGAACAAATGCTGCACAAACGCTGCACACTGCTGATCTGAAACAGATGCTTTTGAAATCCTGCCAGCCTCGTCATCCACATTGCTGTGTCCTCTGACGAAAGTGTCAGAATACATTCTACTAATACTGAAACTCAGTCAAAAGAAATTTCAGAGATCAAGCAAAGCACATGAGTCATAATACAGGTGTTAACCTTTATACCAGTAGGACCAAGAATGGGTTTTCTGCTAAGAATTAACTTTACTTAACATAAGGTAGTGATTTGCGCCTCAACACTGAAACATAACAATATTAAAAGTGAGAAGACAAAGTGGTCTTGTAATGAGTGTTCCAGGAGAAATAATTCTGCATAGACAGACAAAATATCATTAAAACACATCAAGTGCACAGTGTTAAGTCAGTTAACAGTAGAATACTGGCCTTTTTTACAATATAATTTTCTAATTAAGCCAATTGTCTTAGTTATGAAAGAATACAGAGAATGCTTGTAGCCTAACTCTGAATGAATGCCAATACCTTCCCGAAGAATGAGAATTTAAATTCATGAACGGACACTTTTACATAGTGCGTTTTCACTTGTTTCTAGTATAATAAAAGGAGTCAAAACAGGCCTGACAACTTTGTACTGAAATGTGACTGATGCTACCGTGCCCTTCACAGCTTTCAGCAACACAATAATCATTTCCCCATGTCTGGGTCAAAATGTCTCGGTAACATTCACTTCCTCACAGATAGTTCTCATTTCAAGGGTAAAGACACTTTTACAATTCTGTTTACTAGAAACAGTGGATTGCAGCAATTGTGCAATTTAAGCGTTATTTGCCTTTACACTGCAATATCAGCAGATTGTTTTCTTACACAACTTAGAAACACTAAAGTCCAAGTGTTTAGTGTTACAAAAATAGTCTCTTAAAATGATCCTCAATGAATAAATATCTCACTAAACAGTCTAAGACATTTTGAAGGGAATAACTTTATTTGATAACTTTGAGCTCTTCTAAATATTGAGAACGGTTGGTTTCTTGTAAATAAATAGAAAACAAATACAAACTCCAATCCAACAGGTCAATAATGAAATCCATAGAAACTAAAGGTAGATCACTGTTCATTGATGCAAATAAAATCCTCA
Organism: Micropterus salmoides; assembly: GCF_014851395.1. Taxonomy (NCBI): domain Eukaryota; kingdom Metazoa; phylum Chordata; class Actinopteri; order Centrarchiformes; family Centrarchidae; genus Micropterus; species Micropterus salmoides. Next base: position 32,762,052 of record NW_024043372.1, read on the forward strand.
TGACAGCCTCATGAGCTGTGTGGTGAACTATGACTCATCACCTTTTGCATTTAGTAATCATCTGCATCTAAAGGGCAATGAGCGGCAAACAAACAAAACCTCGAGCAAAGTCTGCTGTCCACATCTTTAGAAAAACTTCTCTCGCCTCTCTTCGTCTCTCGCTCTTTATGTTTTCCCCGTGATGAAGTCACAGGCATCATAGCCAACGTCTTTGTCTCTATCGGTGTTTCACTTTAGTTTAACCAACCTGTTCTTTGAGCTCAGTCAGCTGGCCTGACAGGTTAGACACCAGTTTCATGGTGGACTCCAGCTTCTCCTGCAGGCTTCTGATCTCATTCTGCTCTCCGTCTGCATCGCTGCTGACCAAGGACATGGCACGCATCCGTGGGAACCAATCCAAGTTGTGCTCCTGGTAAACAGAAATCTGAACGGTTATGATCAGTACGTCAACAGATAATGGCATGAAATGAATCACACTTCAGGGTACTTTCTGAAATCTACTGTTAGTTTTGCATTGTGGTTTGATCTAAATGTAATTCCTTAGAAAAATTATTTTTTACTGTCACTGCAGTTGAAAATACCTCACACATGCAAATGGCATCAAGTGTGTACAACAGCTGGGCCCTATTTATTTCTGTTTTTCACCGTGGGGCTTGTTTTGTTCTCTTTGGCTCTGTGCAGTGATTTGAAGCTTATTCTAAAGGCAGAATCAAATTAATCATGAGGGACTTTCCATATTAGACTCACATGGGATATGGTGGCATTCTTGAAATCACTCTTAACAGGCAGTTCACTTATCGTGATGCGTTTCTGTCACCTCTAGTCTTACCATGCACACAGCACAACTGGCAAATGTACAAAAATCTGTAAACTAAGACGGGGAAACAAACTTCCTCATTTGATGATACACATGCAGCGCTGAGATAAACACACAGCTCTTGAATGCTCCTGTGGGCCACAGACACGAGCTGTAATAAGATGTTTCACCAGGGGCTGATATCAAGTTCAGTAGCCTCAGTAGCTGGGACTGAGCTGGTGTAACTGCAGTTGCTGCTGTTCTGTGTGTTATGAGGATTTTTAAAGTGTGAGGTGGAGGGTTAAAATGTGTTTAACATAAGAATACACTTTTAAAATTTAGGCTGTAACATTGATTTTTAGTGACAAGAAGCTGCAACACAATATCTCCTGGCATGAATCAGACTTTTGACACGTACTCCTCGTTTGTGGGTGTCAACAGCAACCATAAACCTCAAGGTTAAACATGTTAATTTTATCTGTTCTTTCTCAACTGTGAACTGTTGCAAACTCAGAATTGAGCTGTGCTCTTAATTGCAAGGTTGATATATTTTCTCACAATATAACAGGTTATAGAGTGAAATTGAGTTTGTAACTCACTTCTGCTACATAGCAGACAATATATATTAATATAAAAGTTAAAAATGTTAAACGGAAATGAACTATATTCAGTGGAGCAGTGCTGAGGATGAATTTGAGTTTAAACGTCTGATAGCGGATCGGAAAAAAGCTGCTCTGCAGTCTGGTGGTGCGGCAGCTAAAACTTCTCTCTCTCTTCCCAGAAAGCAGCAGGGTGAACGCACGTGATATTTCAAGAACAGATTTTTTGATACATAGTTTGAGTGTATACTGTCAGCACAAATGGTTTAAATGTGGTTGATGGTGTAAACTGAAGGGCCAGAAATATCAGTTAAGAAATAAAAGGCAGTTTTACATAGTAGGAAGTGTGGGACGTTTCAAAAAGATTTTTATTATTGGTTGGTTTTTATGTATGTGTTTTATATATGATAAAAATAATGAAGCAAAAACAACAAAACAATCCTAAAGATTTTGATAAAATCCTACCCTGTTTCTATACTGCAGCTTCAGCAGGTGAAACACAGAGGGGCTTTTATTGTGACAGAATAAACGCAACGCATTTGTCACAGAGGTTAGCGCGATCATCTATCCAAAAGCTGCACAACAAGTGCTTGTTGCCCTCAGAATTCTGGAACCTGTGGTATGAAACCGCACTTGCAGAAACCAACTGTGCCAACACAACCAGAACCGAAATCTTAAGGAATAGCATTTGTAATATTTGATAATAAAACTAGTATTTAATAAACGCAACATTAGTAGTGCTAAAGCTATGTATGTATGTTTGTACAGTATCTCACAAAGAGAGTACACCCCTCACATCTTTGTAAATATTTGATTACATCTTTTCATGTGACAACACTGAAGAAATGACACTTTGCTACAATGTAAAAGTAGTGAGTGTACAGCTTGTATAACAGAGTAAATTTGCTGTCCCTTCAAAATAACACATCGCACAGCCATTAATGTCTAAACCGCTGGCAAGAAAAGTGAGTACACCCCTAAGTGAAAATGTCCAAATTGGGCCCAATTAGCCATTTTCCCTCCCCGGTGTCATGTGACTTGTTAGTGTTAAAAGGTCTCAGGTGTGAATGGGGAGCAGGTGTGTTGAATTGGGTGTCATCGCTCTCACACTCCCTCATACTGGTCACTGGAAGTTCAACAAAGAACTCTCTGAGGATCTGAAAAAAAGAAAGGTTGCTCTACATAAAGATGACCTTGGTTATAAGAAGAAGGGCAAGACCCTGAAACTGAGCTGCAGCACGGTGGCCAAGACCATACAGGGGTTCAGCAGGACAGGTTTGACTCAGTGCACGTGCTCAGCGTCATATCCATAGGTTGTCTTTGTGAAATAGACGTATGAGTGCTGCCAGCGTTGCTGCAGAGGTTGAAGGGGTGGGGGGTCAGCTTGTCAGTGCTCAGACCACACGCCGCACATTGCATCAAATTGGTCTGCGTGGCTGTCGTCCCAGAAGGAATCCTCTTCTAAAGATGATGCACAAGAAGACAAGCAGACTGAGGACATGGATTGTCATGGAACCATGTCCTGTGGTCTGATGAATCCAAGATATACTAATTTGGTTCAGATGGTGTCAAGCGGAGTACAAAGACAAGTGCGTCTTGCCTACAGTCAAGCATGGTGGTGGGACTGTCATGGTCTGGGGCTGCATGAGTGCTGCCGGCACTGTGGAGCCACAGTTCATGAGGGGAACCATGAATGCCAACATGTACTGTGACATACTGAAGCAGAGTACGATCCCCTCCCTTCGAGACTGGGTCGCAGGGCAGTATTCCAACATGATAACAAGCCCAAACACACCTCCAAGACGACCGCTGCCTTGCTAAAGAAGCTGAGGGTAAAGGTGATGGACTGGCCAAGCATGTCTCCAGACCTAAACCCTATTGAGCATCTGTGGGGCGTCCTCAAACGGAAGGTGGAGGAGCGCAAGGTCTCTAACATCCACCAGCTCCTTGATGTCATCATGGAGGAGTGGAAGAGGACTCCAGTGGCAACCTGTGAAGCTCTGCTGAACTCCATGCCCAAAGAGGGTTAAGGCGGGAAATTAATGGTGGCCACAAAAATATTGACACTTTGGGCCCAATTTGGACATTTTCACTTAGACATTAATGGCTGTGTGATGTGTTATTTTGAGGGGACACTGTTATAAGCTGTACACTCACTGCTTTACATTGTAGCAAAGTGTCATTTCTTCAGTGTTGTCACACGAAAAGATATAATCAAATATTTACAAAGATGTGAGGGGTGTACTCTCTTTTGTGAGATTATATATGTCTGTAACTTTAATGCTCCTGTCTTCTATTCATGCAAAAGTGACAGAGACATGAAACCCAACAGCTACCTCAGGATTTGATGCGTTCAAACATGACTGACGGCCACTCGGCTGCATTCTTTCACACTTTCTATCTTCTCTGGCACTTCATGACCACATCCCATTATTGTGTCTGAACTTGCTTCAAAATAAGCCAAAGTCATAGGAAGGCATTTATGTTCAATTCTTCACAACATAAACAAGCATCCCATACAACCACGTCAATATCACGTGCCCTCATCAGCATGACCGTCAGTCCTAATGCAGCATGAATGAAAAGGATGCTGCGTAGCTACTGAGGTCACTGGATAGAAACAGTGCAGTGCGGAAGAACTGGTGTGGAAAAGTCCCTCAGTTTTCGTTGGTTGATTTGTTGATGTAGGGGCAAGTGAGTTGGCCGTCCGAACCACAAACCAGTCCTGGGTCAGACGGCAGCCCAAGGGGAATCACACAACACTAAGATAATGAGCAGCACACACTCATTCTGAAAGGAGGAGACGACTGCTGTGAGCAAGTTCCACTTCCTGAATGCAAAGAGACAGAGGCTGTGTTTACCTAGTTCACCTGCTCTACCCCCCCCCCCCCCCCCCCCCCCCCCCTCCCCCCTATTTTTCTGTTACCAGTGTTTCCCACACTCAGTTCTGCTCATATACTGTCAACAAAATATGAACTACACACGACAGAGGTCATTTCCCCATTTTGGATTCGGTATGCCGGCCAAATGCACACGTGTGATTGTTTGACGACTTTGTCATCAGCAGCCCGGCCCTCTTTCCATCCCCAGTGTTTACAAATGAAAGCACTTCCAGTAAACTGAGAATTACAGCCACGACTTAAGACTCTACATCACGTTGGTTCAATGGAAATGACGGAAGTACATTTTTCATTATTAAAACCGCATGGCCATGACAGAGAAACAGGATGCTATGTGGTTAAAACAGCAACAGAAAACGTCACAGTCATGCCACAAGCCACCTGACGAGCTCACAGCCCACTCAGTCAACAAATATGCAAATAACTGCCAAATACCACACATCTATCAGACACAGCCACATATGGTTTAGGCATATTTTGCTTTACTCCAATAATAACTATTTTTAATGTTTGTGGCTATGAATGTTTCGAAATCAGTTCATGGACCTAGGGCAGCCTGCAGTGTTGAATGCAATAAGAATGAGGGCAATGAGCGCAAGCCAAGCATCATCTTTTTACACCTTAGATGTGACACTTCACTCAGAGCCCTCCACCATTGACGTCAGTCCCAGTCATTGTCAGAGTAGTCTGATTTCTACACCCCCTTCTGTCCTGTTGCTTCTTCCACGTTACTGCAGCATCAAATAAATCGAAACACAGTGGGAGAGAGGCAGCACAAATTGATAGCAAATGATCCAAATCATTAGTTAATATTGTGGGATTAATATATAATAAATTGCCAATAAAATAGCCAATAATTGATTTGAACACAATTTTGTCCTACTATTGGGAGTAATTAATTCTCCCAAATTTGTGCAGGGTTTTGGAGTTTGTTTGTTCGATTTCTACATTAATATTTATTGTAAAACCTTTGTATGGTTTTATAATCACTACTCAAGACTATGCTAGAAATAGTCTGGGTCTATTAACATGTAAATACACAAACGGTATGTATTAAGTTAGTCACAAATGCTACTGCTTAATTAGATTAAAAAATTGTCCCATTTTAGTCTAGATAGGCAGTAATATAGGTATATAGAACATTTATATATAAATAAGAACATAAAAAAATGCACAGTATATAACTGTGATTTTTCCCCTACACCAGTACTACTGTACATTGTCACCGTAGAAAGGAAACTGGGGAAAGTTTTGCAAAGTTTGCACACCAAGTGGTTCTTTTTAAAATTTACACATTGAACATTGTGTCTCTATTTTTGCACAAATTTTGGATTAAAAAATAAATAAAAAATTACTGTTGCATGTCGTCCCTCTCTCTTCCTCTCTGTATCCATGCATGTCTTGTCTGTTAATCTGCTATCACTACATCAAAAATACATAACAAAAAATCTTAAAATATATATAAAAATTAACAAATAAAATAAAGCTGAATGGATTCCTTACATTAAACAGGACTCAATTTAATAACATAATCTCTATGAATGATAAATGTGTAATTTGACAAAAGCTCTTTGTAGACAACTCAGGCGACAACACATGGAGGAGCTGCATTTTAAGCGGAGAGTTAATGTTAAGGACTGGGTCAGCTGATGAGTCAGCAGGTTCTTTCGCACCATGTGCGCCTTCTGTGTCTAGCCTGCCCCTTTAACCTGCTGGTCAGATTGCTCATTTTGGCTGTAAGGTTAATGGGTGCAAGGTTAATAAGAGAGGTTGGGGGGTTAATCCCAAATCAGGTGGTTCCTCACAAGACTGAGTTTAGCAGATCAAGGCAAAAATCCAGCAAAGTGCCCTAAATGGTATCTAATGAGAAACTGTGTCAGAAACTAACAGCAGCACAAGTGCGTCAGGGAAGCAACCACTTCAGAAGAAGGGGCTTTCCTTTGGCAGTTAAAATGATTTGTAATTGCTCACAGACAAGAGAGTATGATGCAACAATCAAACAATCAATTTTCTTTCTGGTTTTTATTTTTCTATTTTTCTCTACAGAGTTTGTCTGGTTGAATCGCTTGCGACGTAAAAAAAAAAGCCAGATTGGACGAGCGTGTGTGTATCTCTTATTTCGCATTTGTAATGCCAAACGCACAAATATGTACTAGTCGAGATTTCATCATTTTCATGATAATGTAATCTTTGCTAGAACGAGGCAAACTTTGTTATTTCATTTAGATTTTTTTTTTTATAGTTTTACAGGACATGTACATACAGAACAATATATCAGAATATAATAAAGAAAATATACACAAAAATTAGTTTTTATGTCCTCACACTGCTAAAAAAAAAATCATGAGGCCGTGTCCTGGTCTATATGAAAGATGAGTTCTCTGTGTGTGTGTTTAGCAAGGCATGGCTGCTTCAGGGGATTAACACATTTTATACCAATGGCAGACTCTGTCTAGCTGACTGATGTGATAATACTTGGGAAGGATTCAAGGTCACGGAGGCAGGGATTACATAATTCAGTCCTGGTAATCTGGGGCAGATGATGTAAAAAACTGAAGTACTGCCCGGTGCCGAGAAACAAAAAGGCTGCAGTAATCAACTCAACCCAAACCCTAATGAACCTGATCGCTCGAGTAACAACGCCTACAGTGTTATTCAGCTATCAAGGTTAACCTCAGGAAAGACCACATGAGTAGCTGATACCTTTGTGCACGGTACTTCTGTATGTGTACTCTCTGAGGCACATTCAAATATTTTTTTACCTGCAGTAGAAAACAAGGTGGGGCAGAGCTGTATTTTGAAAGGAGGGGAGCTTGAAGAATTGAGGCTTTGCTCAAGGATATTTTATTTATTCAAAAATGACCCTCTCTGAGTTTCCCTGTAATAGGCCTTGCAGTGTAGATCTTAAGGTTTTGATTGTATGTAGGACAAAAGGCATGTGCACGACAGGATCCTTACCCTGATCATTTCGGCCACATAGCTCTCTGGGCCGGTGTATTCTGTCGAATCCTTGACCTTCACCAGGACGATGAAGAACAAGTAGTGCCACATGTTGTGCTCAACTTTGATGTGTTCTTCAAAGGTAACCGTCTTATTGTCAAACTTGTCTCTCTCCAAACCTAAAAATGAGAGGACACAACCCGACAAACAGAAGCACTCACACAACCAAATAAACACAGTGCTCTCATTTCTTTGGAAGAGTGAAGAAATACACACAATGTGGCTACATGACACAACCATTCTTGTGACCTAAATGAAGATGAGTAAAAAAACAAGAGGAAATGGGCTCACGAGTGATCGGGCAGACAAAACGTCAGCTTTTGCTAAAAATGTTCACATATTTATTGTCACACTAAATCCCACTGAATTTGTAAAAGAGGAAAAACCCTTCAAAGCGTTGGCCAACACAAAGCAGTAACAATGACCAGAAGTGACCAGTGATTATTCAGATGTAATAAGTGAGTAGCGATGGATGAGGCCAGGGTGTGAGTGAGTGTACAGTCTAACATGGTCAAGACCAAATGGCAACAGGAAGAAACACTCCTCCTCCACAGCAGCACCTGCCATGACTAACCATTCATTCTGGGAAGAGGAGGCGTTTCATTGTTTACACTAACCAGAAAAACAGCCCCCATTTTGCAGAGCCCTGATGTGAAGCTGCAACATAGCAGCAGCACGCACATACAAGAGCAGGCTCAGAGCAGACCACTCGATTGATTCCTCTTGATTTCATCATCATCTGACAAACCTCTGGGTTCACACCTTCTGACTGTACCGCACGACTAATGCGATATACAGCAGCGTGTCAAGTATCGACTGCAGCTTCAACTAGAATGGAACTGCTAGACATTTCCGTTTTGTTAAATTCTAAGAAGGGAGTACGACTACTATACATCAATGATGGGAAAAAGAGGAAAAGATGTGTCAAAGGTCATGAGTCATATTCCTCTAATGTCAACAAACCATGCATTTATCTTTAGCTACTGAGGAGGCAGAATGGCTTGAATGGCAAAACAAAATTTAACCAAAACAGCAATTAAACGGTCTTCCAAAAATATGTGTTAGCTCATTTTGCAATATCGCCATGCAGGGCAACACTGAAAATGCCTCACCGCAAATAAAACAGGTTGTCTTCAGGATTTCCTCTTTTTTCTGCTTCTCACTCCTCAGGTCAGCGAATGTATCGATGATGACACCAAAGATGAGGTTGAGAACAATAATGATGACCATGAAGAAGAAGAGTAGGTCGTAGATCACCCTGGCTGCGAAAAGGGGCTCCTGTTGAAGCCAAACCAGAAAATTTGTGAGAACAAGCAAGGTCAGCTGGTAAAAGTCACTGTCATGGTGGGAATATGGGCCCAGTTTAGAATTTCAGTATATAGCAGGTTGCACAGAGCTTAAATCTCCACACCATTAAACTGTTACTCAATTATTTACAAACACAGGTTTACAAGTTTGTGTTTTCTCGTTCAAAAAATATCCGCAAAACAGATTCAACTCATTTGCTGATAGGTGAACAAGGCTGCTTTTTGACCAAATTATTAGATTAGATATCACCAACTAGCATTATATATATGAAAAAAGATTAAGATGCTGATGTCATTTTAGGTGAGCAATGGGAAATTCACTAAATAAATATCAAGTTAATAATAATAGTGATATTTATTTATTAGTAATATGTATTCAATATTGTAGTTTTCAAGGTCATCTTTCACGTATATAGACACCCACCTGTTCAGTAATTTTGAAAACAAAAATAATATGTGAAACTATTGTAAATCTAACATTTGAGATGTGACATTTTAGTTTAATGGCTAAAATTCACCAGATGTCAAGTTGTATCTAAACTAGAGGTGGGAGGGGGGGCTATGTTGGGCTATGGAGCCTATTTATATTTTATTTTACTGCCATCACTGGAAACACATCGGAGTGACTCATAGCGCCCTCTTTGCATACAGGGCACTATGCAGTGGTGCATATACCATCCTTGTGTGTCAAACACAACCCGAACTGAAAACAGTACAGTGAATTCACATGAAAGACAAACTAACTGAGGTCTATATAAGTGAGTCATGTCTTCAGTCTATGGTTCAAGCTGTAGATTTAACACATGTTGTGATGGTGCACAAGCTTGTCTTCATCCTTGATAAGCATCATTAATGCTTTTTCTGATATGTTTGAAGTTATGAAAGTCCTCTAAGTAACCTCTTTGGCCTACCAGTACAGCATATCTTATTCTCAGAGAGAGCCTCTTAAGGCATGCTGCAGCCCACTACACTTCTTACAAGGAACTTCTTCTCTCTTTCTCTTTTTTTTTTTTTTTTTTTTTTTTTTTACACATGGAATTAGCCAACCATTAATTTGTTTTGCTTATTGGGTCAAATATGTTACATACTTTTTGAAGTAAGAGTTAATTAAATAAAATTTTTATCTCAGTAAAACATAAATGCCCTTTAATATCTCATATCAGTTTTCTCCATCCACTTTGATGTCATTCAATTTAATGTATGTGTTTGACGTGCACTGCATATTGTTATCAGTGTTAATTATGTCCAAGTTTACTATAATCCAATAAATTGTGGACCACAACTTTAAGGCCGAAGGGGGGGGGGGATACCGTGATACATTACACTTTATATCTCAATCTAAACTCCATTTTGCTCCTTGCCCTTGCCTTTCTGTGCAACAATAAAACAAAAAACTGCATAAAATAGCCAATAATTGATTTGAACACAACTTTGTCCCACTATAGGGAGTAATTAATTCTCCCAAATTTGTGCAGGGTTTTGGAGTTTGTTTGTTCAATTACTAATTAATAACATTTCTATTTATTGTAAAACCTTTGTTAATTTTTATATTTACTACTCAAGACTATGCTTGAAATAGTCTGGGTCTATTAACATGTAAATACACATAGGTTCAATAGTAAAAGTTCAACAAAAACTAGGGCTATGTAACCACAGCATATAACACTGTACATAAACTTCAAATGTGAGAAATAATAGAGGTGTGAGTGTGAGAAAGTGTATTAAATGCTGACACAAACGGTATGTATTAAGTGAGTCACAAATGCTACTGCTTAATTAGATTAGACATATGTCCCATATGAGTCTAGATAGACAGCGATATAGGTATACAGAACATTTATATAGGACATAATAATGATTGTTAATTTGAATTATTTACATTGAAAATTGTAATTTGCATTTTTTCAAATTTATTTACATAAAAATAACAATTTTATTTAATTTAATAAAAAAAATTATAAAATAAAAAAAATAATAACTGTTGCATGTCGTCCCTCTCTCTTCCTCTCTGTATCCATGCATGTCTTGTCTGTTAATCTACTATCACTATCAGAAATACAAAACAAAAAAAAATATTTCTTTCATTTAACAGGACTCAATTTCAGGGTGTAACATAATCTCCATGAATGATAAATGTGTAATTTGACAAAAGCTCTTTGTAGACAACTCAGACGACAACACACGGAGGAGCTGCATTTGAAGAATGCAGACAGTTAATGTTAAGGATGACTGAATCAGCTGATGGGTCAGCGGCTTCTTTCGCACCATGTCCACCCCTTTAACCTGCTGGTCAGATCGCGCCCTTGACAAACTAATTTCGACTCTGCAGGATGCAAGGATAATGGGAGAAAGATCCCAAATCAGGTGGTTCCTCACAAGACCGAGTTTAGCAGATCAAGGCAAAAGCCAGCAAAGTGGCCCTAAATGGTATCTAATGAGAAACTGTGTCAGAAACTAACAGCAGCACAAGTGCGTCAGGGAAGCAACCACTTCAGAAGAAGGGGCTTTCCTTTGGCAGTTAAAATGATTTGTAATTGCTCACAGACAAGAGAGTATGATGCAACAATCAAACAATCAATTTTCTTTCTGGTTTTTATTTTTCTATTTTTCTCTACAGAGTTTGTCTGGTTGAATCGCTTGCGATGTAAAAAGCCAGATTGGACGAGCGTGTGTGTATCTGATGTGTTGCTCTTATTTCGCATTTGTAATGCCAAACGCACAAATATGTACTAGTCGAGATTTCATCATTTTCATGATAATGTAATCTTTGCTAGAACGAGGCAAACTTTGTTATTTCATTTAGATTTTTTTTTTTATAGTTTTACAGGACATGTACATACAGAACAATATATCAGAATATAATAAAGAAAATATACACAAAAATTAGTTTTTATGTCCTCACACTGCTACTTAAAAAAAAATCATGAGGCCGTGTCCTGGTCTATATGAAAGATGAGTTCTCTGTGTGTGTGTTTAGCAAGGCATGGCTGCTTCAGGGGATTAACACATTTTATACCAATGGCAGACTCTGTCTAGCTGACTGATGTGATAATACTTGGGAAGGATTCAAGGTCACGGAGGCAGGGATTACATAATTCAGTCCTGGTAATCTGGGGCAGATGATGTAAAAAACTGAAGTACTGCCCGGTGCCGAGAAACAAAAAGGCTGCAGTAATCAACTCAACCCCTAATGAACCTGATCGCTCGAGTAACAACGCAGCAACAGTGTTGTTCTCAAGGTTAACCTCAGGAAAGACCACTTGAGTAGCTGATACATGTGTGCACGGTACTTCTGTATGTGTACTCTCTGAGGCACATTCAAATATTTTTTTTACCTGCAGTAGAAAACAAGGTGGGGCAGAGCTGTATTTTGAAAGGAGGGGAGCTTGAAGAATTGAGGCTTTGCTCAAGGATATTTTATTTATTCCAAACATGACCCTCTCTGAGTTTCCCCATAATAGGCCCTGCAGTGTCTATATTACATTGTACCTCTTTGGATGGCTTCCGCAGGACGTCCCCAACACCTCCTCCACTCCTGAGGCCGTGACTCAATACTGTGACAATGCACATGAGCAGGGAGTCACATGTTCGCTCCTTGTCCTCGATCACCACCGCTGATGGCTGGATGGCAAGGGAAGCTATGGAGACACAAAAATACTGTCATGATCATTGTTTGTATAGGCTGAATGCAAAGGTTTGTCTGCTCTGTAAGATGCAGTGTTACCAACAGTCAACAAGGCCTTTAACCCTAATTCCATAAAAAAGAGACGTCACTAAGATAACAGCTACCCAAAAAATAGAAAACCTTAGATCCAATATACAACGACACAATATGCTTTTTAAGTCTTGTTTCATTCCCAATCAGGGGTGTGTGGGGGCATACAAGAATTTACTTAACTAGCCACAAAAACAAGTCACCACACTAACATCATTAGCCAGACAGCCTAGTAGTAGTAGTAGTAGTAGTAGTATTAGGACAGGGACGACCTGGACAAGGTCAAGCCCCAAGCAGCTTGAGGATTCGACATGGTTGGCTGATCAATTTTAAGGCGCCGCACATGTTCATCTTTGATTGGAGGCTTTTCTCCATGAAGGTCAGTAGGTTTGCAAGAACTTGTTGTTGGTGGTGAGAAACTCTCGGCACCATCAATGCACCACTGACTTGCTTGTACCTGATGCTAATTAATCCCTGACCTTTCAACTGTAGGCCCCTACATCAGGTCTTAGGCTCTGTCCCTTGAGACAGACAAGGAGTATAAACCTCTGGTGTTGCTCCCAGTCAGTCCAACCAGTCTAATCCCATGACCAACCGACCGCCCAGATTTACAGCTCAGTGGGACGAATTTCCTCTGACTGAGTCAGACGTCTGCGAGGACATAAAGACCTTTACACTCTCACACATGCATGCTTGCACTTGCAGTCACACCATGTTGCCCACCCCAGTCTCTCTCTCACACACACACACACACACACACACATTTACAAAGAAAGTTACCTTTCACTTTTGTCAACCTACCATCCATCACGGCCTCTGATGAACAGTTCTCCCCATTTTCTTTCTGGCACACTCCGCTAGAGAAGAACTCTCCCACCATACTGGCTGCATGTTCTGTTCAAATGGGAGCACGAGACATTACGCAACTGCACAATTTGTTTTCACACTTTGTAAAATTATGTGTTCACTATGCATATTAATGGTAACATCCTTCATATGCACAGATTGTTGGTGATGATAAAAGCAAGGTAAGCACAGTTATTAAACAGAACACACTTTTCGCATTCCTTAGCTTCACTTTGACTACACGTATTTTTAACAGACATCCAGCATGTGTGTTTGTGCTGTCTGGGTCAGGGAGTAACTTATGTTCGTCCTGCTAAGGGACATACCTAGTGTTTTGTTGGGTATCCTGTCGACAGCCAAAATGAAATCGTCTTTGAAGAAGATATAGCCCACAATGGAGAAGAGGTAGACGAGGATAAGGGCCAGCACGGCTGTCAGAACAATGGAACGGCCATTGCGGGTCACACTCTTTATTACGTTCAGCAATGTCTCTTCTCGGTAAACCAGATCAAAGAGCTGGAAAGAGGAAGGATTCAGAGATGTGGAGTGCAAATGTGAGCATGCTCATGTTCCTCTGTGTTACAGTGCAAAATGAAAAATTGTACACTATGATGTCTATATTTCTATTCACCATAAGCTGGACATTATTGTTAGTATTTCACTATCTAGGGTGTCTGTGTTCATGTGTGTAAATTGTATATATGGTTGCTGGCATACTAGCAGGCTGTAAAAGAAGACATGGACGAAGACCCCCAGGCTGCAGATAATCAGGTAGAGCAAGTGGTACAGGAACTCCACATCCATGATCATGGCTATGTAGCCACGCGTGAACGTTCCGCGGTTCCCAACGAAGCTCATCAGGAAGATGACCTTATTGCATAACTGCAGAACAATGGACACCACAAAGAGAACAGGTATAGACAGCAACATGTCACAATAGCGCACAGAATGTTTAAACTGAGAAGGGAAGGCGTACATAGCAGTATTAGTATGTATTTGTGTATGTTTTCAAATGCTTAGACCACTAAAAATAAAGTGGATGTGGTTGACCACCACAGCGGTGTGGAATCTCCCTGTTTCTTGTGTCAACACCAAACAGCTATGAGTAACATTTCTATTAGCTGCTGTTCTATTAATGCTACCTCAGCTGTTAAATCAATGTGTCTACATGCCAACTTGAATGTGAAATCAGTTTGAAGGATTGATGTGTTCCTGCACGGTGTACACGCAAGTCCTGAATCATTAGGTTAATGTTTAGTTAATGTTTGGCATGTGACTGCACCTTTTGGACAGGCAACTTCCAGTCCACCTACTGGGTAATAAAGAATCTATACTGTATGTGACATTGCACATGGGTTCTGCATAAGTGCCTTTCACTGATGCACACTTACATTGAAACCCCCCAGCAGGAGCAACGTGGGCTCCAGGCCTACAGAGAAGATCAGACGTAGAATGGTGGAAGCAATGAGCGCCCGGATGCCGTGAGGCTGAGGCAAGACGATGACTATAGCCAGAGAAAGCAGCATGGCCATCCACAGCAAGGCAGACAGATGGGGCTCCAGGGTACCTGAGGAGGAGGGCGGTCACATTAGGGTGAGGTGTGAGCCATTCAATTATAATTGATGTAGCCAGCTATTTTAAATAAAATGTGTGTATTGTTCTCTTTTTACCATCACAAGAGACTAATTCATTTAATCAGGGGTGAGACATGTCACATGTCAACTGTGAAACACACGTACACATGGCTTTAAGGATTTTTAATATCTCAAATGCAACAAAAAGGTTGTAAATAGCTTTTTTTTGTCTGAAAATGTAACTAAACATCCCAACACCTTCACTCCAATATATCTTCTTTGCATATTCAGAAAGAATTGTGACATCGACACGCACGCAAAGTGTTAGGTGCAGCAAAAGTAAGCTGAGCACTTTTCACCAAGGCCTTCTTTCATCTTTACTCACTTATAAATAAATATGCGTTTGGAAATTTCTTGTCATGACAAGAGTGTCTTCCGGAGAAGGCACAAGATTTCAGGTCTCACGCTTCTCTTCTCTCCTTTGAGCTCATCACAACTACAAAAACACAACTTCTGGAGTCACATTTGAGTTATGTGTCGCCATGACATAGAAATATAATGACCAATTTGGATACCAGGTGGAGAAACTGAAGCTGACTTATCTACCATTTGTGAATCATAGTGAAGGAAGTTCCCAGTGGTTTCAAACACGAATCCAATAGTTTTGGAATTATATTATAAAAAGAGCTCTGTGTGTGTGTGAGTGAGTGAGTGAGTGAGTGAGTGAGTGAGTGAGTGAGTGAGTGAGTGAGTGAGTGAGTGAGTGAGTGTGTGTGTGTGTGTGTGTGTGTGTTATGTACTCTACATCAGTCATTGCAGAGCAGCAAATTGTTATCATGAGGTCAGCAGGCAACAGCTCTGTGCCAAATCCTGGTCAGCATGTAGCAGAAAGGCTGCATCAGTTTGCCAATGTTTTAATCTAATTCCTCTTAACACACAAATACATTTATCAAGTCAGAAATGCAGTCAGTCAGAATTTCAACACGACTCCGGACCTCTCCCTCCATCCCCTCCCTTCTGAGGCCTCCTTCTTCTCGCCTCTCTGTGTACTGATCACATGACAGGTACTCGTTACATAACTCCCCCGCTTGGCTAAAAATACACTTGGCTCCAGCTAAATTCATCAGGGATGGTCCTGGGCACTGCAACGTAATAGGCCGCCTGGGCGCTTGGACTTGGCAGCCAACTGAGACACAGCAGCTTGTACGTCACACGCCTACAGTCTAAGACCATTCATCTCTCTGACTTGCTTACTCTACAGCTATTAGAAGATAGGCTGACCTTTACACTAAACCATTTACACTTCAAAGTAGATTCTACGTAAAGCCTGTTTGCCATAATGATGAAAACGGAGATTTTACTTTACTTAGCTAAGTTTATCTTATTGTTGGAAAGTGTCTGAGCTATTGCTCTGGTGTCTGCTTCTACCTGCAGGGTCACATTCTAGCAGCGCCTGTGACGGAGAACAGGCTCTGGCACTTTGTATGGGGTCAGGTAAGCGTTGACCAGCAGCAGTCAAACACCCACCTGGCTTCAACCACATCATTAACCTATGGAAACCTGGAGTTACTCAAGAAGCTTTTTTTCTAGGAATAATGCACATGTGGTGGCTACTGGGAAAAGTTCCTAACCACAGTTCTCTTCAAACAAACCACTAACCTTCCATTGACAGACGTGTGAGTGAGGTGTGCAGCTGATACAATAAGGGAATTTACAGTGTTTCAGTTGTGTATATACCACCTGCAAATTTGCAGTGAATGTGTGTCATGCCCCAATTAAGTTCACCAGCGTAGTTTGGTTTATTCAAGGTTTGCAAGCAGTTGACCTGAATATCAACAAGAGAGGTCTAAGCTTACATGATTCCAGGACACAGAGTGAGAATGCATGTATCTGTGTCGACATTATATATTCACTACTGAGGATCCTAACCGAGATTTTCTTTTTTTCGCTGCAGTTTGAAACAAACGTTGCTTTACCCATCTTGCACAGATTGGCGTGCACCGCTAAGCCCTCAAAGACCTTTGACACTGAAAACCACATGGAGTTTCTAGAGCTAAGCTAACAACCTCTTTTTTTGTCTCTTCTATATCGCTGTGAGGAAGTTCAAACAAAAGGGACCTCGCCGTTTGACCCCAGACAGAACAATTGAAAGTTTATGCGAATCACAATGTGCGTCTTCACTCTGCTACTCTGCACTAGAACAATGCAGGCCTTAACAGCTGCGGCTTTTCACATCCCCACAAATACTGCCCTCAAGGAGAACTGAGAAAAAAGGAAAGGAGACAGCAAAACAAACACAAAACTGAAAGCGCAAAACAAAGTGTAAAAACATGCTCCGGTCTCCGACTTATTCCTTTTAGTTAAATCGGTCATGCAGGAATTGGTTATCGCTTCAGCCTATCACTTTGAATTAATATTTTATCTCTAAAGTAATCTGTCGCACTTTGTGACCCAACACTGGATCAGATCTCCTCCAAATTAAATCTGTACATTTAGGCCACATGACAGCACCTGACTGACCAGGGGTTAATATGGTTTGGGACACAAGGTCAAATATTTAGATCTCATAAAGGAACTGCAGAGCCTCTGTTTTTCTGGCTTTGTAATTTCTGGTAAAATAGTTTGTTTTGACCCAAGAATTCAGTTTGTTGTCTATCAGTGTTGAGGAGTTGTTTGTCTTTGTATTCTCTGTATATATTCATTAAACTATATTTGAGATTACATACTACAATGATTCAGGATTGTCACATGATCGACAATTTTGGTTGAAAAATGTATAATGAAATCCAAATATTGAGAGCTGACCACAGATAATAGTTTTCTTACTATAACTATACAATAATAATAATACATTTCATTTGTTAACTTGAATGATGGCCTTTGGCTGATTTATTTGGTATTCAGACATTTGGACAAGTTGGATTTATCTGAGCTTCCCGCAGTCATAACTACGACTTAAATACTGATGGTGATTGCAAATCAGAAACTGGTAATTTCAGTAACTCTGAATTAACATGACGCAGCATCAATGTCAGGACAATTTATTATAAAATCCTATTGCTAGTAAACAGCTCGGGTCCATGTTTTCTTCCTGAAATACTGAAGCTAAGCAATAGATGACGCGCTCCGCAGATTCAGTATTAAAATAAATGTTTTTAAAATAAGTCTGATGTTGGATTTAAATGCTGTATATGTTTCCAACATTGTTTTATTGGTGCAAGAGGCTGTATTGTACAGTTGAATGGTTTTGGTACTCAATGTTTGTGTCAAACGATGAGGATATAAGGGCATGTGTCTTACACAACGGCAGCGACTGATCCTTTTCCTGTACCAATGCCACAGGCAAAACACGTGGATCCATTAAGAGAGTTTAAGTTTAAATATGTGACATTGTCTACAGCAGCTTTGACATAAAGTAACAGGTGAATTAAGTGATGCAATGTTACACAGGGTTACATGAGAGTAAAGTAAGAAGTCTGACATCTGACTGTTTGTTGTATGTGTATCTGTTTCTTATCACGGAGGTGTCACTTTCAATGGTATCTCAGAAGCAAGTTGTTTCTGGCCTTATGGGTAGACCACAGTATTTACACAAGTCTGTACACATGCAAACACACGCAGACACATAACTAATTACCAGAAGTGATACATATGGAGAAAAAGACGACTCAAACCAAGAAGTGTGAGAACGAGACTAGAAATCTGATAACATGTTATTGTCAAGCGCAGAAAAGGTACAGTATCAATAAACAGGTCAAGACCTAATTAAGAACTAATCCATCTTGGTCTTTTGTGACGGCATTGCAGTTCAAGATCCAAATCTTCAGCTAGGATTACATTCTCATCACACCTCCACTTGTGGTGAAACTCACTTTGGTTAGGGAGGTGTGAGGCTACACCCAAACCACAAGCACGAGAGCACACAGCATTCTGTAAAGTCCTGCATGTTATAGTATGTGATGATCCAAACGCATGCCAACAACTATAAATACATGTGAAGAGATATATACAGCCAGAGAGACAGTCTTTTTTTTATTCCACGTGCTCCTCTTCCTTGTCAAAACCTGGCACCTACATTACCTAAAAAGCAACTCGGTCGCCTACAGTTACGCTTGTAGCAGTTAATGAACCCTGGAGCCACTAGCTTAAAGCAGAGATGAGTAGCAGGCTACGGAGGTCTGGTAAGCTCACTTCTTCCAAACTTCACATCCCCAGATTCTTTCCATTATTCAAACGTGAGCCACTGGAAGTTTCTTTTTACATGGCAGCAAAGAGCTGCACCAGGAGGGTGTAAACATGCATGGTTGTTCGGACCAAAAATTAAAGTCCTTAACAAGCCATAGTCCAATTTCTGTTCTTGTTAATCTTTTGCATACAGGTTTCTGGTAATGTACGAAAAGAACAACAGTGTACACCCGCTGCCCCCTGCCCCACCCACGGCCTTCCCATAACAGTTAATGTTTGTGGCTCTCACTCCCATTTCCTGCATTGCAATAGTCACACTCATTGTGTTAACCACAGTACACATACACACAAACACAGAACACAGACAGGGCCTCACTAAACTGCTGTTATCTGTTGTTTTCCAAGTGTTAAAGTGAAAGTGTAAAAGGTGAAGACTTTAGCAGACAGACCTCCACGGACGCCCTCCAGAGGGTAGAAGAAGGCCACGAGCAGGTTCATGAGCACAGCCAGGTTGAAGGAGATGCTGCTCCAGAATGACATGTTCCTGGAGCACCAGTACAGGATGGGCTGAGCTGGAGCACAGGGTATTGAATCAAATTAACACAGGTCAATGTACTGCAGAGAGAACAGTGCGGCATCAAAACATTAAACACAAGCACAATTTATCTAATAATTTCATGCAACACTTTAGCTTATGGTAAAAGTAAACCACACAATTACTGATCAGTGTTTCACACCAAGGAGAAGCAAAATGCATAGATAATAATTCAACTTAATTTTTTTTTCCCCACAGCAACATTACATTTATTTACATTTATTAATTGAGCTGACGCTTTTATCCAAAGCGACTTACAATTGCTATACATGTCAGAGGTTGCACGCCTCTGGAGCAACTAGGGTTAACCCCTAGTCTTTGGTGACACATTGGTGGATGGGTCACAGTGGGGCACTGAACCCAGGTCTCTCACACCAAAGGCATAGTCTTATCCATTGTGCCACCACCACCCCTAATAGCATGTTTTATTATCTAGACTTTGATTTTTAGCACTCCAACATTGTGTGGGGACTCATGTCAGTGATTTAAGAAATGTTTGGGTGAAACACATTTATAAAAAGAGAGTCATAAGCACCAAAACAGTTCACTTAGAGGGAGAAAATCAGGCAAAACCTAAATCTATTTAAGTACAGAACACCAACTGTCAGGCTGATTTCACAAACATGATATGATTTTCTAGTTTAAGGAGAGTAAACATGTTTACTTGCATACATGCGCACACACACACACACACACACACACACACACACACACCCTACTTAGACCTTGGTCAGGAGATCAGTATCATGGCCAACCCTATTTTGAGCTAGACTATTCATTAGAAAAGAAGGACTGTGGGTGGGGACTTTTACCATCAGAAGTCACTTTATTCGTGGCATGATTATCACCAGCGGAACAATATAGTTTCCAGCTGTACTGATTCATTCAGATAGGAGAGAGGTTATCATCACGTGCTATCACATTATAGATAATCTTCCTTCTCAACATGCTCTTAAACCAGTCACTTCACTGCAGTAGCTGACAGAGAATCAGCCACGGGTCAACAGGGCCCTGCCCTGCTAAAAGGGAAACTCCAAACAGTTCAGGTCTGCACGACTATGGTATTTAAGATTAGTGGAAATGTTTAGTTTAAAAGAGGAATTATGAGATTCCTCAAACTGGCAGGTAGATGAAGCAGGTTGACCCATTAATCCTATTAAGATGGAACAGACTTGGAGCACACTGATAGGTCAGTTGGCTAAGATGCAACATGTAAGCACAACATCCTGGGTGTGAATCCAGCAAAGTATTTTTATCGCATATCTCTGCCTTCTTTCCTATTTTGTAAACTTCCCTGTTTACTGTCCTTTTTGCTTATAATAAAGCAGAAATACCCCCCCCCCCTCCAAAAACCCCCCATCAAATTAAAGATAGGACAGGCTTCAAGCTCCATCCATAGCTTTTCCCCCCCCTAAGACAAAAACACAACATTCTACACTTGTGTGACCTCTCAAACCCCAGTTTATCAATCATCCACACTGGCAAAGCCACCGTTTTAGGTTTAAATTCACTATTTGCCAGTAAATCCCAGTAGATCAGAGCAGTTTCTGAAATACTCAGACCAGCCCGTCTAGCACCAAAAACCATGCCATGGTCCTTTCTTCCCCATTCTGATGCTCGCTTTGGACTTCGTCTACACCTCCACATGCATTGAGTTGCTGCCATATGATTGGCTGATTAGCTATTTGTTTTAACAAGCAATTGAACAGGTGAACCTAATAAAGTGGCCGGAAACAGAACACCATGTGTAAACTCCAAAGCAAGGGCTATTTTGTGAATGGGCTTGCAATGTGCAACAATTTGTGTACTGCCCATAACAATCGGGTTTATCATACATACAATCACACTCACAGAGCTGACAGCACACTCTCCTGGCTGGACAAGAATTATTTTACATCTTTATAGAACATATTTTGTTATCCCATCTTAGCACTTAACTAACTTATACAACTTTTTTTTTTAAATGACTTGCTAAGTTGCTTATCGAGGTTTACATGCTCTTTCCACTTCCATCCCTCCAGGGTTGGTTAAGGGGGCAGAGTGCATCCCCTTTCACACATGGAAACAGCAGACTTGCTGGGTACAGTTATCAGCGTGAGTTTGTGGTCTTTGTTTAAACTGTTTAAAATGTATTATGGTATAGAAAAACCATGTGATGCCCATCACAGATTGGTTTGGCTTTCTTGTACTTGCCAAGGACGTCAGCAATGCTGCTAACGGTAGCCATTTGGAAAATAGGAACACCAAAGAAGGAGAGTGGTCTCACTAAGGCTGGCTAATGATGGATTTTAAAGGTGACCACACAAGTGAATACTTTGACTACCTATACATAGACTGCCAACTACAAGCAGCACTGGCAGCAGGATTGTCCCCAATTCCTACAAGTTGTCAGATCAACCAGGGCATTTTGTTATTATTTATATATGAAGTGCAATTTTTCTAAATTAAGCGTGTTTGACTCAGTATGACAATGCCCAGTTTATTTAATACATAATCAGTTACGTTTTGACTCTTTCTGCACACCTGCTTTTGCCTCTGAGAGTTTTGTGGTTGGCAGAACTGAAACTTAAAGTTATGGGTTAGATCTGTCTCATGCTCTATATCTATGATTTATTTTTTGTTTGTTTTGTTATACTTGGCTTTCTTTGGTGGCTGAGACCTGAGGCGTATATTGTGTTGCATGTTGTGGCTTTTGATGACTATAAAGGCGTGGAGGAGTTTGGGAAATCATACTAGATCTCGAGTTGATGAGTTGCAAGAGTGACGTGCGAGGAAATTTTCGTCTCCAGTTCCCAGCATGTCAAATTAACCTAGCATTTATGGTGCGTGTGTCTGAAAGAGGCTTTAGTATCTGTTTCTTATTCAGGGGTGGTCCTCATAGGCCCGGAGGGATGCAAGAAAACAACACGTAAACCAACTATAAAGGTAAAGAGTTGAGGAGAAAGACGCACAGGGAACCGTGTTTGTGTTACCAGTAGCCTCTTGAGTACCTCGCAGCTTCTTCTGCCAGTTCATCTCATTAAAGAGGTCCTCAGAGCGCAGGAAGAAGTCATTGATCTTGCTGCCTTGCTCATCCCGCTCTGTGGTGTAGTAGACACGCAGCTTGGACTCTTGGGTGAGGAACTCACAGATGTTGGGCACAGGGAAGACTATCTGCTCCATGGTGCGATCCAGTCGTACAATCTGGACACAACCACAGAAGCAGCCACCACTCTCTGTCACTGTGGCAGGCAACTAAATCTTGACCCTATAATGTCTTCTTTAAAGCAAACTGTATTTTGCAATTTTAAAAAAACTTTACAAAACTGGCTGATAAACTGAACCAACAACAACTAAGTTAAGAACGTTGTCAACAATCAGCATTCCTTCTTTTCAAGGAGGGCACACGTGGAAAACGTGCCAACATGCCAAAGGTGCTTGTCATTCTGTCAAGGTACAAGAAGAGCTTCAAAAGCAGGCCAAGAAAAACAGCATCACATGTCTTAAGTTAATTGTGATGCCAAGCTATGTCACAATACTCTGCAGCAAACACAGATGTCTTGTGATACATTGTGGCAGTATTTCACAGTGAAACTTTAAATGAAAAACAAAAATGACAGATCCAAAATGGTACAGTCTAGCTCGGACATAGACCTAACAACTGACCTCAATCTGAGCTGTGTGTTTGGCATAGAACTCCAGGGCCTCGTCACCCTCTCCATATGTCCCCCCTGGCTTTAACATAGCCTGCAGTTCCTTGTTGTGACGGGCTAACTGAAATGACAACAAATACCATAAAACCAATGATAAACAGATTCCTGATCACTGACACTTATCACAAATACTGTTTGTATTATTGTCAGAAAGGTTTGCCTTAAATGTGAACAAGTGTTAACTACTGAGCCAACGTCGCTGGTATTTAAAAGCTGGGTACAGTACACGCTATTCAATGCAAGGTGTTCCGTTCATTCAGTCACAAGGCTGCAGGGTGTGGACTGACGGTGGCTGTTGCGTAACTATAACTGTTGTCACTAACCTAAATCATGGATTGAAAAGACACTCTGCTGAGTGGAGAAAGGTAGGTATCACGTCTTTAGAAGCCACAGGAAATGACACAGACATCCAGTGAACACTGAGAATCTATTGGCTATGTCGTATATTATGTGGCCGTGCATGTGCTACAGCATTTGCTTGTGGGTTTGTGTGTTTCCATGCCGATTTTACGGATAGTTGGTGGCTTACTTGATGTGCCAAGATGTAGATATTATGACCAACATTGCGTGGAGACGCAGAGTGCTCCTCCTCTTCATTCTCACCCTCCTGCGGCTCCTCCACCTCTATCTCACCCTGCATGTAGGCCTTTTTGATCACTTCCACCTGAAAGAAAATAGACTGTAAGATAACATCCACTTTACACTGTGTGATGTTTGTATGATGTCATACGCACCAGCTCTTTAGGCCTCATATTGTACAGTATCCTCTCAGCGTTCTCGCTGTCATGGCGACTTTCCATAATTGCAAGAAGCAGCTTGGAGGCATTATTCTATGAAAAGATTAGAGAGTACAGATAAGAGCGCAAACAGAATCAACTCAGGTACATTTTCTCTACATTGTGTTCTGCATTCCAAACTGTAACAGGAAATCCAACATTAAATACTTTTACTTTGCCATGTGTCATTGTTATTATAATAATAATAATAATATATTTAGCATATCTGATTTAAGACAATTCTGTTTCAAGAATTGTCTTCCGTCATTGAGATTTCCTGTAATGATATATCTCAAAGTTAATGTTGGAGAAAATGGCAAGCAAGACTAGCAAGAGACAGCTCAATATTGAGAGTTTCCAAATGAAAAAATCCAAGCCTCTCCCTTCAGGCCTCCCTCTAAAGCCACTCCCCCAAAACACATTTTCACTCCGAGTGCATGGGCAGAGTGCGTGCAGGTAGGCAGGCGGGTAGGCCAGCCAATCATTTCATTTTGACCAAATAAATCACTGGCCGCGCTTATTAAAGTCTGTCACAGCCACAGACTGCTGTCGGGATGTAAAGAGAATTTCAACAAATATAAAACAAAAAATGCTTCTGAAATAAATATCCCAGCTTTAACTTTAGCGAGCCAAGTAGTTCATAACACTTGTTTATGTTTATGTTGTAAAATTCTCAGTAATTTTAAGCAATGTAAATCTCTAGTGTTTTTAACAGAAACATCTCAGTGTGATGTCATGTCTTCACGGGAACAGTTTTCTACATGAAGAAGACCTAAACTAACCAATAACCACTTACTTTGAGCTCCAGCACCAGATCCATCCTCTTCTTGCCAAGGGGGTTGATGTCATTGAGGATGAGAGCAATGATGATGTCAATACCGTTGCATTCATGAGTGGCAATGCAGTTCTGAGAAACAAATAAAATAAAAGTTTAGACCAGAGCAGGAGAGTTAAAGGTAGAATCCTGACTGACTTGACTTTTATGTAAACACACTCAGCAAACAATTCAATATAACATTTGACTTTATCTTGACAACAAAATGTTATCATGATAAAGAATTTCATATCATTTGATATCGATAATTATCACAGTATGTGTCAAATTATTATTTCTTTCAAGATTAAAGGCTGATTTGTGCTCCTGAGTGAAAGCTGAAGAAACCAGATGGTTATTACACATGATGCCCGAGGATCACTAACAAATCTGTGGTAGAACATTCAAAACAATTATGATAAAATCTTACGTATATATATATATAGGTCATTGTTCCAGTTCCAGTTTTTTCCTAATAAAAATAACGTGTTAATTCATTTGTGATTCAAGTGAATTAAATCAAACATTTATTGAGCATTTGTTATATCGTTATTGAGAAGAAAAAAAATTTATTTTATTATTATTTTGTGAAAATCATCATTATTGTTTTATTGCCCAGGCCTTTTTCTAACCCTGCAAGTTTTGTAGACATACTCGGTAAACACAGCAGTACAGCATTTTCAGTTATGACCAGATAACAAACACGATCTATAATCTATTAATCTAGTGGTGAAACTCTTTCTTCTCACAATTTAACCCTACACACATGATTTACACTGACTCAAAATGACTGATTGACGGCATTTAATAAACTTAAGTCACAACACAGATGCTAGCACCAGTCAGCAGTGTTCTGCCACGCATTTATCATCAAAGTCTGAAATGCGGCACGACAAATCTTAGGATCTTTATTTTGTAAAAGTGCAAAAATGGTTTGAAAAATCTAAATTGAGGAGAACACAACACTGTTTTTTAGGCTTTAATTTAAGAATCATCTTTTGAATAGCCAGTGATAAGGCCTTATGTTTGCTTGTCAACAAAAAAGGTTGGAGTAAAAAGAAACACATTCCAGATTTTGAATATTATCTGTCAAATAATTAAGTATTTCATAAACAGGCCTTTTTCCTTCTGTGGTGCCCCATATCGATCAAATTCCCTTAAGCTGACCAACCCTGACACAGTCACGTGCTCATGAGCTGGATCACATTTCATTACTATTGGTCAATTTTAATAGATAGTGGCTTTGGACTCACGCATTACAGTTAATTTTGACAAACATGTACCACACCCCAAAACTAAATAATGGCTCATGCTAGCCAAATGGTTTGGAGCAAAGATGCTCACAAACAAAACAAAAGTAATTCCAGAACTTGGTTCTGTCTTTCCCCTCTCAGTAGATATGAACAAAGGACTGTGTTTTAGTCTGGCAATCCTCCTCTAAACCCTGTTTGAGGGAACTGAAATCCATTCAAACAGCGACTGCATTTGACAAGTTGCTTCTTTAGTCATGCCAGTTTCACACTTGCTATAAAACGACCCCACAGCAGCTTCAACAGAGGATGCCACCATCTTGTGGGAAGACCAAGCAATGCTAATCCATACCAAAGAACAAACACAGGCACACTGCCCAGAGTAGGCTGGAGTTACTCTTTTGATGAACGACAACTGACTGCATAGCTTGAGAGCGGCAGCTGAGCGCTGGGCATGAAAAGAGAAATTCTCAGGACTAATTACAGAACTACCCACACAAAACCACTAGTAGGATTACTAAAACAAAAAGGTCACTCTGACGTAAGTGGAGGATAATTTGATTAAGTGCCAAGTGAAAAGCACATTTGAAAATCCAAATGGAAAATAGACGCTCTCTATACCGTCAAACCACAGACAAACTGTGGACTAATCATACTGTTAAAAGTACATCTTTGCGTGAGTTTGCACGCTCATTTTCTGTGTATATATGTATCACCTGGTTCTCATGACAGGGACCTTGGCAGTACTCGGTCAGGCTCTCCACAGTCTGGTTGATGAGTCCTACGTTCTTCTCATTGATGTAGAGTCCCAGCAGCCCTAGTCCCCCAGTGGTGCTGCCACAGATACAGTCCAGAAACTGAAGTGTCTCACATACCAGATTATAGTTGTTCTTGTTATTCTGGTTGCGCAAAAAGTTCTGGAGATGGATGGAGATAAAATATACACCAATATCTGAATCATATCCTTCTTACTCATGTTTCACTTTGTCATCAAGACAATGTCTTGTTTTAAACTACAAATAACAGAGCCAAAACTTTCATGCTTGATGTTTGGCAAATATCCAATAGAGTTAAAGCAGGCTGATTGGTCATGGTCAAAGGGTCTGTGTGGACAGCTGGTACCAGAAACACTCCTTTAAGCTTCTACTCAGGGAATATTAAACACAGTTTTCCAACATTTCTCTCTAAAGTTTGAAATAAATTTATCAAGTTAAGAGTTGTGAGGCTGTCTGTGGAAGGAACAGAAATATCTCAATGAATTGATCTTCTGTGCTGCCTTGTTATCAGTA
This sequence comes from Micropterus salmoides, assembly GCF_014851395.1. Classification (NCBI taxonomy): domain Eukaryota; kingdom Metazoa; phylum Chordata; class Actinopteri; order Centrarchiformes; family Centrarchidae; genus Micropterus; species Micropterus salmoides. Next base: position 32,789,390 of record NW_024043372.1, read on the forward strand.
AATCATTATCTTGCACCTGGGTCAGGACCGACAAGACAGAGTGATTCAGCACGAGTCAACTACTGTTTCATGAAGGTCAGGTTTGGGGTGTAAACAGAATCAGTGCAAGAAGGAAGTCTCCTGTCTAGGTTACTGGAGCTAGCCATTACTAAACACCAACACACTCCTCATAGTGAAACCAGACCAAGACATACAAGATATGGAAACAGCTGCATCAGGAAGTTCTGCAAATGATGCCTATTTTCGACATGGTTTCGTTTCTGTATAACTGAGTGTGGTGATAGAAATTCAGAACACAGGTCAGGAAATGTTAGCATGTCATGGTCCGGGCAGAGGGTGGGGTGGGGGGGTTAGGCAAAACAAAGGCCCTGGTGTATTGGCTGACCTGCAGATCTCTGTTGTGGTTCTCACAGAGCAGCTGCATGAGGCGCAAGATGGGCTGCATGATGGTGATGATGACACTCATCTCTCCTTCCTCCTGGCCCTTATCAGCGGCCGGGACGGGAGAGCCATCAGCGGCCGCTTGGTGCTCTTCGGCTTCAGCCTCGCGGCGGTAGGTTGTGAAGGCTTTCTTGGTGACAGCGGAGGCCTCCACTAGCTGCTCCTTCACCTCCTCGGTCACCACTGCCACCACCGGCACATCTTTGACTAACCACGGGTTTAGGACAGAGTCAAACACAGACCAGTGGAGATAAGACCCAGAGTTAGTCACGTATTCATGTACTGATTTGTATAATCACTCGCTCTTTTTCAGGGGAATATTCTCATTGATTTTATCATCTAAATTTAGACCGTATTAAATGACTTTGATCAAAGCATACAGAAAATTTACAAGATTTAATACCCTAAATAAATGATGTGGCAGTTTCTGTTTTCACACATATGGCATTTAGACGCTGGGTGTTCAAACAGACCAATTGCCACGCACACAGAAGATAAAAGAGGTTTATTCTGCCAGTTTGATTATCTCGTGTGATTCCCTTAAAAAAAAAAAAAGATCTAACATTTCCTGCTGGTGACCTAAACTCCCGACCCCTCACCTTTCTTGCGTGCTAGCGTGTCTTTGTCTGGTGGCTCATCTTCCTTCTTTTTGCTGCCCAGGTCACTTGTATTGACCGTTACAGTGGCTTTTATCTCCTGCTGAGCCAACTTCATGCGCTCGTAAAACACCTTGAAGAATTTTTCGGACTTGTTGTCCCCTGTTAAACGATGGAAGAAGGACCGCTGCAGAGAAAAAAAACAAAAACAAGAACGAATAAGACTGTGGATGTAAGATGTACTTCACTCTCAGCTATATTCAAGCGTCTCTCTGTGTTTTAATGAAGGGTTACTGGTTAATTATACTAATGTCAAAATTCACCTTGTTCAGAGAAGAATGTCTAGGTCTTCAAAGTCAGAGGACTTTTTTATGAGTAACTTCTTGCCCCCACTTCTTATCTTGTCTTATAGTTTCTACACACTGCTGAGAGTCATAGGTGCTGTTAGAAGCAATTGCATAAGCCTCCTCTTACAGTGCCAGGAAAACATGCTGCAAGGCCTCACCGTGCTCACCTGTTTTCACACCATCTGCTCTCTGCTCCCTGGGCATAACACGTTTCTGGCACCCTGAGGACTATGCTGGGCGTTAACACTTACAAACAGGCACGCAACAGCAAGACAAAGACATGATTTGCGATTTACATGCAGCCGAACTCAAATACATGCACACACAAAGACACAGCTACACACCCCGCTGAGGACACACTACTGTACATGCCTACCTTACAAGTGTGAACGTGCATACATGCAAACAAAAGGTGTGTACATTTACACATGCAGTTAAACACACACAGCTGCAGAAACATGTTCCAAGAGTTTGGCCTCACTTACACGGCAATAAAAACTTTGTTTAATTTATGTGATTGCATGTGACCACACATTTCTGCTTTTATGAGCTTTTCAACAACAATGCTATGCAACAGTAAAAGTTTGATCCAGCATGAGAAAGAGGTTTGTGAAGTCGAGGTGAGGAAGGAGATATTCTGCATATTGCTGAACTACACAAAGGGCTATCTTGTTTAAAAACCTTGCATGCATGGAGCTGTTGTTTTTCTGCAACAGGATCATATATGTCCCATTTTCCTCTCGACAATCCCTCCTTACATAAGACCTGTAATCAGCTGAGTGGTTACAGTGAGAGCACACAGCGCCGCAGCTCTAACACTGTTACATCAGCCCAGAGAGGGCAAGCTGGGGAGAGAGCGAGAGCGAGAGCGAGAGAGAGAGACCCTGCCCTACTTTTCAGTGCCAGAACGGCACGAAGTGAATGTGTGGTGTGCAAGGAAGGAGGGAGGGTCTAAAGTAGGAGGGGAGGTTCGATGTAAGCAGGAGTTATCACATACATAGATTCTGGGACAGTTTTGAAAGCCTGTTATACAAGATTCTTTCCAGGTTTGCTCAACTCAGTAAAGTTTCTAAAAGAGGGTAAAGACGTGCAAACAGTGAAACAACGTGCAAGTTTTGTTTTCCTGCGTAGAAAATCTTCTCACTAAACCGGTTTCATAATTTTCATAATTCACTTGACTCAGGTTTGAAGTGATGCAGAACACTTAATGTATTAAGCAAAGCTGAGCCGTTTTCCTTCTGTCATGCAAACAGTTTCCTCTCGCTTGTTTTTCAAGCTGTTAACATCATGTTGTTGACAAGATAGGGCCATTCATTGATAGTGATCTGATTAAGAGTCAGCAGAAGACTTATGAAAGCAGGCTGACTTCACCAGACAGAGACACAAAGAGCCCCAGGATAGCTGATTTATAAGATTACCATATTAAATAGATTTCGTAACTAGGGCCATAAAAACTCAATTTCTTCACCGACGCAAATACATTATTATGTCAGCACTTATCTGTCATAGTGAATATCTAGCATACAACAACGGTTGCCCTTTGCTCTCCCTACAGAGTCAGTCAAACTAGGGCTGGGTATAAAACCTGTTGTTTTTTAAAAATAATATTTTTTGCATATTTCCTGTAACACGTAATCAGAGCGCTATCATCAGTAAGGTACTAAAAATACTTGGTGTCTGTGCAGATCTGCAGGTATTTTATCAGCACCAGTATATAATTATAGCCAGCTCTATGGTTGACATGAAAATACACTTAGGAAATCAGCTTTTGGCCGATTCATGAAACATGAGAACATGGTATATAAGGTAATTTACTCAGAGAGTTCACTAATTTCTTTCAACACATTTTGATCTCAGGTCTGAATCAGAAGCTCGAGAGCGCTGCTGATCCTGCAGCCGATAGTCATGTTCAGCACAGCAGGTTTAGGTCGATAATTCACTCTCCCATTCTACAGATTCAACAAGGTGGCACAGCAGGGCCTCCTTTTGATTATTCTGCACTACCACTTCTCTCCACTGCATTTCAGCTGCCACCCAGGCTCCTGGCATTAACACGGGCCAGTTATGTAAGGCCTGTTTATACCATCAGCTCTCTCTTTCTTTTTATGCATCTCCCGCCTTTCCAGCCTGACACCTTGGTCAGTGACGAAACCATCTCTGTGCTGTATATATATGCTACTGTGTATATGTTGTTATACTCTGCATACTTACTAAATGCATAAATGCTGTTCATACTGTACACATAACCTTACATTTGTACTCAATCTTCAACTCTGTCCACATTTAATATACTCACAGATACTGTATAATGTCTTTATATTGTAAATCCACTGTACATATTGTAGGGTATAGCATAACAGCACTTATGTGTATAAAATCACTATATTTCTGCACTTCTGGTTGTATGCTAACTGCCTTTCATTAGCTCTGTACCGGTCCTCTGCTTAATGACACTAAAGTTGAATCTAATCTAAAAAAATTGGAGGGTTGCGGTGGCGTACTCTGCCACACCCAGCTGGTAAACACGACCATCAGCTCATTGAAGCTACAAAAAGACTGCCAGATACGAGGTTAAAATTAAAAAAAGAAATACACACGAGTGCTCACAAGATTCTGTAAAGGCAACAAGCCTAGCAAAGTCTAAAATGTATTCAGTGACCAAAAACAACCAAAAGTAAATGCAATGACTTGACTAAAAAGTTGCTTAAGGCTGGACTGAAATAATTAAACTTTTATAAACTGGGTTTTGAAAGGAGAATCCCCTGCCCACTCTGTCAGAAGAGAGCTGGGATGTTGACACCGGTGCCACATGACACTGATGCCTGGAAACTCACTTTGCAGATGCTTTTTAAAGCTTTCCAAGAGGCAGCTATAAAGTGAACTTGAACCGAGCAGAGGTGGGGGGAGTAAATTATGTTTGGAAAGAGGCTGAGGGTAGCAGCATGCCACAACAAGCCTACAGAGGGGATGGCACCTGTTTGCTCCTGTGACAGTTCAGCATCTGAGGTCATGAAGACGGTGTTGAGTAGATGGATGGTGTGCAGGGATGAGCAGAACTTCCACACTTCTTCTCTTACATAACACAAACTCTATCTAAGGGCTGTTTTTGGAACAGGCTTTCTAGCCTCCAAGTATATCCAGGAGTGTGTGCGTGTATTTCATGTTTTGATATCCTGGTGGGGACTATAACCTGAATGCACACTAACCAATGAGGACTTGTATCACAGTGGGAACTTTGCTGCTTATCACTTAACAATAACCTTTTTGGGGGGAGGTGGGGGGGTGGGCATACATGTCACGCTACAGGTTATCTTGTATTTAATACATATAATTCTTAATTAGACTAACAAAGCAAGGGTTGTGTGACTGTTAATGACTGGTGAGAGCTCTGCCCTTTCAAATTGTTAAGCGTACCACCAAATACCAAGATAAGGAAAACTTTAAGGCAAATACTGAGATAGCGTGAAAAACTTTTTTTGTTCACCCACCAGTGATTGTGTACTGATGAGGTGCATCAGTGATATCAGTGAGTCAGACGGCACAAAGGGCTAGACAGGCACTCATGACTCAGTGATCTGCATTCTGTGAGATTTTGAAAGTGAGTTTTTAAAACTCACTTTATGGCCTATACTCTGAATAACTCTGCATTTAGCCCAGGCATTAGGGCATTTTGACATGTACTGTAAATGGATGCAATTTGTTGTTGTTTCAGTTCAAGTGAAGGTGCGAGTGAAACCTAAGCTGTGGTATGCTATTACAGCTAAATTAAAGTCTTTCCAACAGCACAACATGTTTGTGCTTGTAAAGGATGTGACCAGATAACCCATCAAATTCAATTATTAGGATTTAATAAAAGGATAAATAAGAAAAGGGCTGAATCCTGCAGCTCTAAATAACCTTCACCTGATGTTGTGGCTCTAATTATTTTATCCATCAGATAGACATCTCTGGTGAAGGGAAGCTGTGTGGGTCTTTTCAGTGTGTTACTCAGCCAGGGGAAAGCCAGGAAAAGGTTGGTAGGATTGTGTCCTGACCTATTTCCTTTTGTACTTATTAACACACTTGCTCTGTCCCTCAGGCCTGCCATCTCAAGTCCAGCTAGCACAGAGATTTGTGCCCTGGACGAATTCATCCTCAAGCCAACCAACAGCCCTCAGTCTCGCTCTTAAACTTGCTTTCCTGGAAAAGTTGTTGGCTAGGCTACGACCCTGGATTACCTCAAAAACAAACAGACTGCTTGGAGAAATCTGTGGGCATGTTTTTGTCCTGCTTTTCATTTAGACAACAAGAACCCTTCTGTCCTAAAAAGGGGGCAGGCAACCCATCGTTATGCAAGACAGGGAAATGTGGTGCATCTGCTGATATGTTGTAAATTCACTCTGGACCATGCACGATCTTTCAACAAAGCTCACTTGTCTCTGTACCATGCCAAAGAAGGAGAAAAACACCTAACTTAAATTCTGAAACAATCTCCTTGTTTAAGCCAATGAACTGCATTGAATTCACTTTGAGGTTCTTTTCTACCAGCAAATGTTACAGAGGAAAATTGCCCTTTTGCAGTAGGAGTCAGATGTAGAAATTCAGATTGTAGATTCTGTCTAATGTACTGTATGCAAATAACTAGGTGGTATTTCCCCAGAAGTACAATAAACACGAATAATGGGTCTGATTCTCAACCTACACACCGTCTGATATTGTGTAAAACATTTGCAACAAAACTGTGACTCAAGTCAAATAACATTGTAAATATTTACAATGGCCTGGGGTGCACAAAACAAACAAAAAAAGTCCCACACCCTGTCCAAAATGCACGCCACAGGCTACTTTCAGCAGTGGACATTGAGCTACTTCACCATAAAGGTCCTCAAAAAGGTAAATCAGCACACAATGTGAAAGCTAAGTCAATAAGCCAGATGAGTTGATCCGTCCTAAAGGAGGCTGTAGGGAGTGGCTTTTCCTCAGGTAGCACCAGAGAGCTACTGAAATCTATTGGACGTCTCCTGAGGCTTCTGAGGGTTTGTGCTTTTTTACTGCCCCCTTTCCAACAGCAAAGCCTGGCCCAATAAAGAGTTTGGTCGGAATGTTAGGAGGCCCAGGGCTCTGGGCTCATTCACCCAGGCAGAGAGGCAGCAGCTTATGTAACAGGAGTCATGCGAGTGCCTTTTGTGTACGCTCTGGGAAGTCAGGCCTTATCAGATAACGATTAGGAGTGAGAAAAATACATTCACATAAGAATCACAATTCTTCAGCCTCTATGATCCTGAATCGGCTCACTAGTGCCCAAAAAAAAAAAAGTTTCTGGATCAAATCTTGACACCAAGAATCGAATCGATCGTAAGATCACCCCCCTCCACACACACACACACACACACACACACACACACACACACACACACACACACACACACACACACACACACACACACACACACACACACACACACACACACACACACACACACACACACTCAGTAATAACATTATGCAAATACAAGCCTTTTATGCAACAAGCCTGAATGCAAGTCAACACAATACACAAACCACAAACCAGAAAACACTGACAGATGGCTTACAAGCAGTGTGTATTTGGTCACAAATATTTGTATACACAAATTCTAGTTCATGCATGCAGACACACCAGCACCATCCTGCAAAGCTGAAATAATGCCGTTGCAAACACAGCAGCTCTCTCCCCTCTCAACCCGCTTGCTGTGAGGTTCACAAAGAGTTAGTGTTGCCCTAGCAACCCCTGGCTGGCTGTGGGGAAGTGATGACGTATTTGGCTGCTTTGACCTCTCCCAGCAGACTACCGTTCCTCTCCTTTTCTAACTTCCCTTTCTCCTCCACTTCCACGACCCAAACTCACTTTCCCCCTTTTTTTTATGTAATTCTAGTCAGTATGGTCAAACATGTCAGGATACCAGATACCCAGGTCATTACACTGACAACGGAGTAGCTTTCCTTTCCCAGTTGACGCCATCCTTGGTCAATTTTATTTCTATTGACTGTTATCGAGCTTCAGGGCAATAACTTCAATTCTTCACACCACAGCTTTGAACCCTTGAGATAACATCCTCTCTTTGAGATTCTGCTCATGCCTCTCTGAAGGGAATGCTTTTAGTAGTCCAATTTAATTGCAGGCTAGATGTGTGAGTGCTGGACCTCATTAACACTTCACACCCACCCTCCTCTGTACCATTTGTGCTTCAACAAAGTAACCCCAACTCACCTGGATTACCGTGTTTCCACCCTCTAGCAAAGCAATGGCCAACAGTATGCTCTCCTGGAAGATCCGGTCGCTGGTGGCGTTCATGATGAGGTCAATGACCAGATCAGAAGCCCCTTCTTTGTCCAGGTGGCACTGGACCTCAGCCAAACTCAGATCCCCTCGACCTCCAACGCCAGAGCTGACAACTAAGGTCACAGAATCAAAAATGATTATCATCTACATTAATACTGTAGATTCAGATTTCAGACAGGTTACATATATTATCATTTTTGATTATTAAATGCACGGAAGGGTTTGACCATTTTAATTATAGTGCATACTTTGTGCAGTTTGATGGATGTTGTTATCCAGGACCTAAGTCACTGCTTTCATATTTAATATTTGTTGCCAGAATATGAATAATAATATTTACATTTAAGTCCACATACAGAAATAACAACTCTTAAATCAACATATTTCTTTGATCAGTGTGAGAAACGTTGCTCGAAACCAACGCTAATGCAGTTTCAGTGTCAACAAAAGAAAAAAAACTTCAAACAATAAATTGGAAAAGATGAAGACTATATCAGACTGAATGAAGAACGTGAAATTATGGATTATCAGATTTTTGAGGGTATAAAAGGTAAACCTATCAAATGAGCAGTATACGCAACTAAATGGCATTTTAAAGCCACGATTTGAACATTTCTAAATTCGATGCCCCCAACTGCCCTCAAAAACACAAAAGCAAAAGTAGATAGTATTACAAGTTGCCACTTCCCCTCCACAGATCCTACCCAATGAATCTGAGACCAAGGGCTGCAAGCAACTTCAGCAAACTGCACCAATTATCACCAGGATTATACAAAGCAAAACCAGAGATTTTTTTAATCACAAAAAAGTTTACATATAGTGGCTTTAACAAAGATTCCATTGGATGTTTAAATCACAGTCACATGAAAAAGTATGTGAAGTATGTGAACCCTTTGGAAGGCATGGTTCACAGCAGGCAATGCTTCATGAGAATAGCAAAATTAAAATAGTTTTTTATAGTGCAGGGCAGCTCTAATCAACACTTCCAATCTCTTCTCATTGATTGGATTCCAGGTTGGACTCCTGACTCCAATTAGCTTTTGTCATTATTTAAGTCATCAGCCAAGTGGTTCACATACGGTTTTCCTCCCTGCACTGTGAATGTTTACCCCGTGTGTTCAATAAAACATAAAAAACAAATAATTGTATGTGTGGTATTAGTTTAAATAGACTGTGTTTATCTATTGTTCTGACTTAGATCACATTTTATGACCAATTTATGCAGAAATCCAGGTAATTCCAGAGGGTTCACATACTTTTCCCTGCGACTGCATATAAGCTGCCATTTGATTAAAAAGAGAGTTTGTGATTCATGGAATGAGTCACAGGTGTCTTTTCTATCCATTGAGCCATAGTGCACAAATAACGTCAGATGTGTCCATGGAGGTGCTTTAACTCCTACTGCTGCTGCTGGCTGCAGGCTGCAGTCTGCAGCCAGCCAAGGAAGCAGTGCTGAGATAACAGCACCCATCAGAGCCATCTCTGGCTGGGCGAGCCACTGAATCAACAACACATCCCATTCTAGATGGAGCTTGGCTCTCTGGTCGCCTGGCAACAACACGGCCCACAGTATGCTCAGTAGCAGAGCCGAGGTCCAAGGGCTTAAAAAGAGTACAAGGTCATGGCTGTGAATAAGATAAAAAACAATTTCTTCGCTCTAAAGCATTAGAGATGAACGATGAGTCATAGCTGTGATGAGAGACACGCTGCGATTCGCTGGAATGAATAAATGTCAGTTACGAACAATCTCTCAGTCTGGATTGATTAAAGATTGAGAGACAGGTGGATGGAGAGATTGCTTTAGTTGGTAATAACAAATGTTTCCTGCACATATGTAAGGCCTTCTGTAAATGTGTTATTGTGAACCAGAATGTATACAGAGTTCATGTGGGCGATGTCCACCCACATGAATGCTATCTTGTGTTTACAACTATCTAGTGGAAATTGTCAGTAGTGTCACTAAAACTATCAGCAATCTGTGTAACTAACAACAAACATTTCCAGCATGACAGGAACTTCCACATAACCTGTAAACAGTTTCCTGTGAAAAACATACAATGATTTAAAATAATTTTACTTTTTGACCGAATGTTTACCCAGTACCAGTTTAAACAACTGGCAAACTCTCATTACAGGTACAACTCAACAGTCTCTTAACTGTTACTCTTTACTTTTCCATGTATAAATCAACATCTGAGTGAGTGAAGAGATTATTATAAAAACTAAGTAATAAATAACAAAATAAGTAGAGAATGTTTTATACAGATAAGAGTTTGTGCTCTGTACACTTTAGTGTTAAAAACTCCACATCTACCATTGATAGATAAAATCTTCAATTTGACTAGATTATCATGAAGATCATCTGTCCACTTATCTATGGCAAAGATTTTTGAACTTTGGTTAAAACTATACATGAGCATTTTGATCAACTTAAATGTTTTTTTCCCCCAATGGTGGCTTTTTTCTTTTAGCAGATTCCACATTTGCAAGGGTCAATAAAGTTTCTTTGACATTAAAGAATTCTGAGAAAATCCAATATTTTACTTTACAACACCTTCTGTGGAGATGTACATACAATATAGGTTTGTGGTTAATTCTCTTTTTATTTTTCTTTAGCTTCTATACAGTTTGAATGGTGTGACTAAAGCTGAAAGGTTTCATGTTTGTCCAACTAAACCAATCTGCTCCTGACTGCCATATTGCTGCTGGCAGCTATAAACTAAAGTATTTTGATGTTTGATTACATTTTTTTGTGCTGTGTGTTGATCTTGTTGCAGCACTGACCCAGTTTCCCCAAAGTAAATCATTTCAAAAACTTATCTATGAGTGTAACCACATAGACACACAGTTACTGTATTGTTTCGCACCTGTAGGTGGTTTTCCCGGTGTTCCAACAGTGAGTGGGCCGTTGCTAAAGGTTGTGAGGCTCTCTCTCCTCTGGCCTGGTTTGACGTTTCCATAGTATCGATTGACCAAGATCTGCCGTAGGGCTTCGCCCTATCAGTGAAAATGGATGTTAGGGGATTAAGTCTAATTAAATTTACCATGTTACAGAAATGGAACTAGAACCCAGCATCAGTGTTACTCTGCTAATATAGCAGTACAAGACTGAAAAAAATTATGCAAGAATACACTTAATTACACTAAAGTTTTTAGTCCCACACAAAAAAAGCCTACAATATGATGAGGCTGTGCAAGCTTCTTTGAAAAAACCTGTGTTGAAATGAATATTTGAATTTCTGACCATCTCCCGTCTCCTCTTACATTTGCTCCACTTGAGAGCCTTGTCCTTTGTTTTATCCTATTTTGGTCCTTTTAGAGCTGCTCAAGGCAATTAAATAAAAAGCTTTAAAATGACTGCAGTTTAACAGAAATACACATACGAAAAAAAGAAAAGTAAGAGTGCCGTAGCCAGAGCCTAATCTATTAAAATATCCTCCTTGGAGAACTTTACAGTCAAAACAACCCACAGCATCTTCTTATTTGACCTTTGCCATTGACCTCAGTCAGTGATGATCAAAAGTGACACTGTGCTCTCTCCCATCTCATCATATAATGACATTCAGTATTTCCCCACATTGGTGTAGTGAAAATCAGTGTAGTTCCGTCACCCACATGGTCCCTCTGGGCCGACCATGTCACAAGCCGCCAAAGAAGACATAAAAACCCAAAGTTAATGTACATCCTTTGATGTGCCTCATATGTTAACATATCCTTTAACTGACAGGGGGGTGAGTGAGCGCCATGCTGTGGAAGCAGTGTGACTGTGAAGGCATCGCAACAGTAAGTCGTCAACCATCAATAGGATGGCGGCCTGGACCAGACCACAGCAAACCAAACTCAATACCTACCCTCCTTTGATCCTCCAGTTGCTTCTGTGGCTGGTTGGGATCAAGCTCCTTAAAGGTGAGGTGAGTTAGCAGAAAGCAATAAAATATGAAAAATTTAAAAAAAAATAAAAAAGACCAGAAGGGAAATTTAGAAAAGAAATTAGAAAACAAAATAGGGTGTTAATACAGTGCAAATTAGTTACTTTACATGCATGCAGGAAATTGGGTGCAAATTAGAACATGCAGTTAAGAGGGAAGTGGTTGTGTCAGGGAAGATGTGAGGTTGAGTCAAAGGCATGCAAGGCTTCATGCAAGAAAGGACTGGTACATCGTAGACCGTACCTACGTAGAGTTCATTATTCAGAAAGTTTATTTCATACTTTATTTCAAACATCTAAAATTTTATGTCAGCAACTTTTAAAAATGCCCACTGCTGACAGTCCAGTGTGAGGCAATTCAAACATTGTAGTCTTTGGCATGTGGTGACTACCTCATTACTTTACAGTCATAGTGGCTAAAGAGCACAAATTATTTACACAAGAAAATGACAAGCTGCCAGAAACACAAGCCAGGAGAATGGAGGGTGGGATTAAAAAAAAGCTCTCTCCAGGTTACATAATGGAGCCGTGATCTACTGACACACACTAAGCTCCCCTGCCCCCCGAAAGAAGGACAGGAAATTGGACTTTGCTCAAAAAAACAAGAAAGCTGAATGAAAGGCAGGAAGAGGGAGGGAAAATGAATGAGTGGATAAGTTGGAGGCGGAACATAAACAAGGGCTGATATGTAGCATAATTCCAAAAAGTTCCACAGAGGGAGCAATACGCATGAGGGGGCCCTCAAAAAGAGGAAATACAACATGGGAATGGGTTGTGACTCTTATCTGTTTAGATAAAGAGATGACTGAACATAAGTGCAATGGGATGGAGTTAGTATATAAATATGACAGATGATCTTTGATCAGCAGTGACCCATATTAGTGGGGCAATATGGGTCTTAAACACACCTCAGCAGGGACTTCAGGCTCAGGTGGAGGTGCCAGCTGATTGGAAATAAAACGATGATGTTAGTCAAAGTTTGAAGATGTTGAATTAGTTACATTGCTTCTGCCTCCAAAGAGTTGCACCGTCCCAAGATACTCACAAATGTCTTGTCCCTAAAGGCCGCTATTCACTGATGCATCTATCTGTATCTGCCTTTCTACTGCTCGCTAAGATTGCCGGTCACATGCACAACTGCACATCACACAAATGTGTGTGACTTAAAGAGCCTGGGGCAGAGAGAAGGCGGACAAAACAGGCTGCTCTTTGAGGTCTCGGTAATAAGGGATTGCTTACAGTATGTAGGAAATTACTTCATTTCAGTGTTTCTTGTGTTATGATGGGACAACATGGATGAAAAGCAACATTAACCTATTGCAGCAAGAAAGCAAAAACTGTGTACACAAAATAAAAATTGTCTTGCTGTCACCACACTACTGGAATCTTTGGCTACAATATCTATACTACGCTGTGGTATGTTTAGTTTTCTGTGGTTCACTGTTAACCTCCTGCTGCAAAGTGTTGCTGCCTATCCACCGACAAAAAAGATACAAGGCTAAAACGAATAAATATGCACACTCATGTGACTGTGTATTGATTTCTATAAAGACCATGTTTATGACAATTATTGTTTTATTATAATATATGAAAGTATTATTGTGTTGTTAACATTATTGTTAATGTTATATTACGATTCAACTTGGTATTACACACAGGGGAATACAGTTCAATTCAATCACTGACATATTTTTGCTGTTGGAAAGTTTGTCTTAACAATCTGATTAAGAAGCAGAACTTATCTTTAAACAGTAAATGTTGGCTTTTATGGACAGAGCTGCTCGGGTTATCATAACTTATTTTCAGTGCATCTCATGAACTACTGGAACCAACAACAGATTCAATTCAGTAAAAAAAAAAAAACATTAAAAATAAAAATTTAAAAACGCATTAATATTGAACTTTGATGACAGGTCAGTTACATAGTCTGAGCAACCACAAGAAGAATGCACTCAGTGCAGTAGAGCGCAGATCTCCACCAGGCCTGGTATCACCATTATGAATAACATGACGAGGTCAACTGAGTCATTGTGCATGTTAACCTTTGCTTTTCGAGTATCATGCAATGTCATTTAGTCTCTAATGACTTGTATTGTTAAGAGTCGGCATGTCATTTTACGCATAACTATCAGAGAAAACAAATGTCAGGTGACGCAGTACAGAGACAGACAAATTCCATGTAGGGACAAGCTCAGGATCGATGGATGTGTCAAACACACAAGACTTTCACCTAAGAGACTGCGGTTTGTGTCCCATGTGACTTACTTTAACTTACATATGTAAGTTAGCTTACGTAACATATTTAAGTTAGGCAACGTAACTTAACTTACATATGTAACTTAACTGACGTAGCTAACATGCCTGCCTACCAGCCGGTTAAGAGGACTGAGGAGTCAGTAGTCAATGGCAGTATAAAACATAGCAGTCAATAAAATTTGTTTAAAAAAAAAATAAGGGATCAACATCAACCACGAGTTGTCCTTGAGCAATATTGTGCACAAAAAATAATAGGCTGATTATCTGTGGACAGATACACACACACATACACAGACACAAATAACCCATCCATGCTCATGCCTGATGGAGATAATAATAATAAAAATTTAAAAATGCAAATTGGCAACCAAATGGTGAAGCTCAAATAAAAAGGACTCTTATTTCTTTGCACAATATTACCAAGTCCCTAAATTCCTAACATTCTATTTAAAATTAAATGACACTGAATAATAACTCATTTCACTGACAAAGCTTATAAATATACCCATCCACATGTTCACACGAGCACACACAAAACTTCACCGCAGAGGGGGCAGAAATGTGAGGAACTAAAAAACAAACCTGCAACCTAACATGGGCATGTGTCTCCCTTTGTAATTTAGTCATGTGGTTTATGCTGATTAATTGTGCAACTGGACAGGAATTTCCCCAAATCAGCCCCCTTTACGTCAATACATTGATTTCCACAGAAGAACGGTGATGCAGTGTGTATGCAATTGAAGCAATATACAATGTCTTCTAATTCAGTTCAATTGTAACCGCTGCTTTGCGGGGTGGAACATAAAACACTGTCATATGCATAATCTGACCTCTTTTGCTATGTTAATTGTCAACAGCTCATTGTAGTTATTTGGAGTCTAAAAGGACGCATCGGGTGGATCGCACCATAATTGTAAGCATCAGTTCCACTTGTTGTAATTCCCAGAATGTGTGATAAAATACCCACAGAGGCAATGCCAGACAAATAAACACAATGGCATTTAGGGCATATGCGGAAACAGAGGCCGTTAAGGTCGTATGATCTCGCTGACCAGACAAACTCATATATTCCTCTGGGGATGTTGCACCTTTATCGAGGGGTTGCCAAAACCATCCCTTTGTTTAAAATGACATAACTAAGAGCCCATATCCCATAACAGCCAGACACCGTCATAAAGCAAAATGGCTGTTCATAATTAAAGAACAGGCCAGAAGGACAGATTTATCTAGCAGTGAAAATATTTAACAGCAACACAAGCCGGCTTAAAACAATAACCGGGTGTTACATTGGCTGAAGTGTACACTCAACACCAACCTAGATGCCTAGATCCAGGTGCACTGCTGCTACTGTCTCCTGGAAGACATCTCTACTGCACTTTTATTGCCATTTACCACTGAAGGGCACACATCAGTGGAGGGGTTAAAATTCTAGGAAAACTGTTGGCTCTTATGTAACTGCTTCCTGGGAGCTGGTTGGAGCCCAAGAATCGTGCAGCATTAAGCAGAGGAAAGTAGAACAGTTCTGCATGTTGCTGAGGAATGTCTGCAGCTCCCCCTCTTGACCAAGTAAAAAAACAACAGCTCAGAGTCTCCTGATTTCACCCACAGTAGCAGGCAGGAGGATAAACGAGGACAAGCAGAGTCTATCTGAGGCAGTTTGGCAGAATTAGAGATGGGAGTGGCAGCTGGATAAGTTAGAGAAGACCAGTCAGTGGAAAACAAAAAAGCACAGCTGTGAAAGTGAAAGTGAATTGGACCAAAAAATATTTGTGAAAGGTTAGGTAGGGATGTGGTGAGAAAAATGCATGGAGAAAAATTAGGAAACGGTAATGTAGAAATCTGTATCTAAACAAATAGTAATTTGTCGGGATAATAAGGAGATTGTGGGGAGCTGGCATAAACACAAATATATGGAGAGCTTGACACACACACACACACACACACACACACACACACACCTCCACACTAGCAGAGAAATAGTCCCTTTTATAACCCTAACTACCTGTATGGGTTACACGCTCAGCACCATCCTCAACAAACAGTATTACATCACCAGAATAAGACAAACATCTCCATCTGACCCCTTTGAGCTCCCACCGTCTTACAAACAAAGAAGCTCCCATTCACATGAAGCAAACACAAGCGCATGCAGAGAATGATATGATCAGGCCTGACAGTGAGGGTGGCGGACTGGTCAGGTCTTGTTTTCCCCTGGCTCGCATTTTATCACATTTCTATTTATGGAACAGTGAGATAACCCCTGCTAATGGGTGAACCGTCACTCCGCTTTATCCTGCGCTCTCATCACTCCCCCTGAATACACACATAAACACACGATCCGGCCCACAAACTTGGCATGCAACAACTAGAAGTATGTTGGGGTCTGTCAAACAGTAGTGAAACTGACAGCTGCACTCATTCCTAAAGACCTTTGGGTGGGAGTTGTTATGGTAGGTCAGAGAGCAGCAGCAGGCTAAATTGGGGTTACACAACAGCTATCATGGCAGTTTATCTTGCTGCTGCTGAGAGGAAGTTGGGGTTTTCGCCTGCCTGTCTCCCATCTGAATGATATCCACACACATGCTGCCAGCCAACAGTCTGGGCACTGTATGCAGTTGTTAACATGAGCATGTGCATGAATGAGTGACATACAGCATGTGCTGTGGAGGGAATATGTGTACATTCTTAACACGCACATGGGAGGAGCCGATGGAACAAAGCGCTGGTCTCCGAGAACAGCCCTGTATTTCTGGAAGCAGGGGATTTCCATTGCTACAGTATCAAGCGGCATGTATAAGGGAGGGAGGGAAGGAGAGAAAAAAGACAGGGAGACATAACAGAGAAACTGAGAGCATGTTGCTTCCTGGTAACTCTGGAAAGACCCTTTCGGATAATTTCTCCATTTCCCCCAACTATCATCACTGTTCACTTCCCGTGCACTCACCACACTCTTGATTAAGTGACTAGTCCATTGTCTGCCAGTTTTTCACTCTTCTGTGTTATTTTCCTGCTGGCAGAGATTCTCCAGCTCTGAACTTCTTGAGAAGCTACTTAATAGGCTGTAATCATTAAAATGTGCCAAACAAAGCCAGTAAAGCGATCCCAACACTTACTATCCACTTACTATTCTGGCGCTTTCAATCACATTCGTCGTCAACAGTAGACAGAGTTTGCACAGTTGTGACGGAGATTAATCTGCTGACGTACGAGCTCAGTAGCTGCTATGATTTTACCCATAGTACTTTTAGGGTTTCTGTTCTAAAAAGCTCCTAAGAAAAAGCTATTAAGTGGACCTTGGGTATTGACTGACAAAACTGTCAAACTATTATTTCCAAGATAGAAGAATCTTGGAAAGGAATAAACTATGATGCTTAACTTTAAGCCAACATGGATGGGATTTCCTTAAAGTCCTACGAATTAAATCACGTTATGTCAACACCTGCTGATGAAAATCTTGTGATCTGTTTGTAAACTCCAGAAAAGAAATTAGCGGACCTTGAATAAGTACTTGTCAAATTGTATAATACACTTCTAAATAAAGTAATTAAGTAAGTGATTTACAACAACAACAAAAAACCATTTTAAAGAGCAGAAAATGACGACAAAAAAGGCAAAATAAAGCAATAAAGGGCAAAAGTTTTAAAAAAAGCAAAATGGCAAGGGGACCTGATCAAACCATGAGAATGACTCCAGATCATTGTGAGTTTTAAAAAAGTGATTTAAAAAAAAAAGTCACTGATCTGGTTGCACCAATGCAACAGACATTCCAAAGCTGAGGAGCCAAGACTGAAAAAGGCTTGGACACCCCAGGTAATCAAATGAGTAGTTCAGACCACCAAAAGACCCTAAAAAGGATCTCTAGCTATGTTATAACGCACATAGCAATTGCTGATGCAAATTACCTTGAAGCTATAATCTGGTACAGTGCATCAAATGGAAACATCCCTTTTAAATAAAAAAAATAAATGAATGGATGAATGACTAAGTGACTAACAGTAAAATGTTCCTGGGAGCCCCCCAAGCAGTGCCTTTAGGCAAGGGTATGAGTAATATTCCAAATCTCGCAGGCAGACTGTGAAATGGTCAGAAGACCAGTGGCTTTCTTGAGTAAACAGGAGGTGAGTGGACTGACTTCTGGTCTGAATAAAAATAACTGCAGCAGTCCATATGGGATACTTTAAGCTAAAGCTTAACTAAGTGTTTCTGAAACAAAACCCCCTATAAACTATGAACAGTTTTATGTAGGATCGCTACGTCCCATCCTATGGTATTAGTAACCAGTGACATGATGTGACACATGGTTCCTCTCAAGTCACATCCGTGTGGCTGATATTGTTTGTACCTTGTGTGTGTGTGTGTGTGTGTGTGTGTGTGTGTGTGTGTGTGTGTGTGTGTGTGTGTGTGTGTGTGTGTGTGTGTGTGTCTCATCATGGCAACATGTGGCCCTGGGGACAGCTACTGTAGCGAGAACTACCACAGGGGCTGTTTTGAGTACTTTGGCCGGTATTTATATTTCTGTATGTAGTTGAGATCAAAATAATGGCCGAGTTTGGAGATGGGTGTGGTCCAGCCCATGAGTACAGAACACTCATGTGATAGTAATGACTACTACTAGGTTGGAATGTCAAAGTTGACGGGCGTTGGAGCTGGTGTGATCCTGTCGCAAGTCTATCTGTTAGATGGAGAATCCCCAGCTATATATACACTCACACCTGCTCTTGTAATGGTGGCAAAGGGCTTAGAAGAGTACACTCTCCCACCACCATCCATCATAAAAGGGCTGTGCAGATGACGTAGAAACATTTCATGGATGTTACGCAATGTAACAGAATTACCCAACTAAACCATGTTCATTTTTTCGACTACTAAGTTGTTAGTGCGTTCACTTAGTAAGATTATACTATCAACAGCGCTATTGGGGGCTTTAGTGACCTGGACGTTTCTATTCTACTATTAAAAATATAAGATGACATAATTAGCACAAGATTATGAACAAGACAATTTTGAAAAATTAGATGGTGTAACTGAGAAAGTGAAAATCTCCTTAATGGGACAGGAGTATGAAGTTTAAAGCTGAAGTGTTGGACTTTTACATATAAATGAACATCCGTTACATACAAGCCCTTGCCAAACGAGTTCACTCAATGCTGATTAAGCCTATCACAGGTAGGTAAATCTCTCCATATACGCAGTATCCCAGAGTTCTTAAAACTGCTGCCTATGGCGATGTTCCCGCGCAGTCAAACCAGTACTGATGTATTTTATGCCAACCAGCAATGATAGTTTTGCCAGAGCTGAAGGGGGGGAGCAACCGTAGCAACAACAACAACTCAGTATGCCAGAGTGCCTTATTTAACCATATTTTAACCCTAACCCCACACTAACCAATGGAGGCAATGAGTACTAGCCAATCAGAGGCAGAGTTGTCAATAATCTGACAGGAAAAAAAATAACGGTGGCACAACCAATACGTCATCAGCACACGTTGGAAGTAGTTTTACACTGCTGGTTTAAAGACAAAAGATTGGAACTGGTGGTTACAGCATGTAAAAAAGTGTGTCCCTCCACAGAAATACCGGGGCCCAGAAGTCGCACACAATTTGTGATGAGCAATCTTGAGCTGCATATAGGTGCTGTAATTGGCAAGCTGTATAGCCGTTCTGTTACAAAGCTTCAAATAAAGCTGTTAAATTGGATTAATAATAGTCCACCTAAAAGTATATATATATAATATAATAGTATTATTCTAAAAACTAATTTCTTCCTTAAAGAAGGTCCTCCAGTACAGTAAGTAAGTACATCACCATATGACTTACTGATTAATTGACTGATAGATATACACACACAACAGACAAGCATATTGCATAATGTGAGCTAGACACAATAGCAGTACAGCTACATTTTAACGTGGAGATCAGGAGCAACTCTTACAGGCACAAAACAGGGAGGGATGGACTAAGCTGCCGACTGGTGTCACAGATGAGTATGCGATGCTAGAGAGTCTACTTGCAGTACAAGCATGTCTACGTTGTTAGTGGGAGACAAATCAGATGTACATCACAATAGTAAGTAAAATGATCAACCTCAGCCACATCCATCTCATCATCAAAGGCAATCAGCTGCAAGAGAAAAGGTATAAAAGGGGGCAGAGAGTTAGCAGAGGTAGATTAGTGAGTTCAAGCTCAGTCAAATCATAAGTGTGCAAATGTAAAGCTTCTCACACACACACACATGCACGCACGCACGCACGCACGCACGCACGCACGGTGCATGTGAAGTTAGTGAAAACAGCAGGAGGATAGCATGTTAAAGCGAAAAACCAGAACATAATAAACAGTGGCAAAAACACCATCCACGTGTTATTGTTTTACAATATTGAAATCCCACATGATATTGTGCTTGCTTCACATTCATTTACAGAAAAAAGTTTAAATGGCGTAATGCTTCTGGCTTCAGAAGACAAACAGACTAGCTGAAATCTTCTGTGAATGTCTTTTATCAACAGTAGCTTTCTCTTTGCTCATAAACCTGCAACAACAAAACTTGGTTTCCCATCTCAGCCTCCTATCTGAGTGGCATTTTTCAATAGTTGCAATAGTCTGTTCAAATATTTGCAGCACTGCCATATACTATTTCTACTGTACTATTGATTTACACGATTTACCTTCTGTATGCTTGTAGATTTAATAGACCTCTCTGGTTTGCTATTGGTGTGCTATGGAGTGACTCATAAATGAAGGCCAACCAATTCTATTAAAGCTAAGGTAAGATAAGTGTTTCTCACCATAACCCACGATGTGTATGCTTGAAGCTCTACAAACATTTTAAATGAATCTCTCTCCCCAATTAAATTTGCACTGTTTTTTAAAAACACCAAATTTTGGTGGTGCATCTGCATCCTCTTGCATGTGCATCCTGCAGCACATGCATGAGATACAACAGAAAAGTGACTTGCTCTTAAAAACACGCTCCATAGTTTAGTAGATAGATTAGTGCAATCGGTCATTAGTAGTAGCCACCGAGGTCATTAGTAACCAATGAATGCTTTGTAGAATGGTTGAGTGAAAGAGTTGAAGCATGCATGTTGAACATAGTGTAAATAATGTTGACTTTGTTGACTTAGTGGACGTTGGACAGAAACCAAGAAGGGAATCTATTGTTTACTACAGTTGTATCAGTGTTTGCCAAACATAAAACTAGACATGATAATGAGTAGTCATAATTACACAGGCTGCAGTGATTACAAATAAAAGACTTGATGAGATAAGTATGGATCTTTTCTGTTCAGCACGCTACACAGGCTCCAGAGGCAAGAAAACGCCTTTTATTTGACAATTTTTTGATCTTATGTCTTCCAGTAAGTTTGGTGCAGTGGGACGGGGACACTGTATCTTGAGATGTCAGTAAAGTGTTTCATCTGCTGTGTGTGGGTGAATCTTGGGAACAAATACAAGCAGGTGATGAGAAACAGGTTCACAGAAGGCACGTACCTTCTCCCCATAGCCCCGGTCTTTTGTCATCATTTCCCTCAGTGTCTGCAGGACTTTGATGCACAGACGCTCTTCATTCTCCTCCAGCAACTGCTTGGTGTGTTTGATCAGTCTGGTCAGGAGAAGAGAAAGAAAAAGTGAGGCCATACAAACTGATTGATGAAAGCTGCCATTCTTCAACCACCTAACTGAACACACCTCAACTCCAGTGAAAATCCCAACATATTATTTTGGCTGATTTCAATCATACAGTGATCTTGTTTTAGCCCCAAACAACAAATTTGGAGGATAAGAGCCAGACAGCACATTTAAATATCTTGGATGTAAATGAAAATGACAAAGTTATGCAATTGGGAAACTACTCAACACCAGGGCAGATGTTCTTGAGCTCTCACAGACCTTTAGAGACCAGTGATTCCACTGAGTTAAAGGTTGGCACACTTTTCCACAAACTACTGTACTCCACAATTTTAGTAGTCGGATAATCCCTGCAACAACAATGGCTCTTTGTGTCCCGCTACTACGTTCCCTGTAATCCAATCTGAGCTCTTATCAGCCACCACAAAACACCATAAAAAAAAACACATTAGTGTCAATAATTTAAATTTATTTATTCGTGTTCAAGATATTTAAATTTCACATTCAATGCAGACTTTTCATTACTACTACAATGAACAGAATTATAAACGCAACACTTTTGTTTTTGCCCCCATTGATCATCATTTATTGTGGCCAGCCTAAGGTACACCTGTGCAATACCCATGCTGTCTGATCAGCATCTTGAAAGCCGCACCTGTGAGGTGGATGGATTATCTCGGCAAACACACAGAAAACATAAACAAAGATTTTGACAGATTTGACAGGCCTTTTGTGAACATAGAGAAAGTCTTAGATCTTTGAGTTCAGCTCATGATGAATGTGGGCGAAAAACAAAAGCGTTGCGTTTATAATTTTGTTCAGTGTAATAATTACTACAGCATCTCGTTTGTTCGGAATTTCTTATGTGTCTATTTTGTTAAATAAAAACAATTTATGGTTGATAGGAAATCTAATAAGCCATTACAGTAAATACTACTTGAATACATTTTTCTTCTGTCAACATTTCTTTACTTTTGTGCAAATTGGTTTGAGAAGCCAGCAGGCTTTCTGGTGTACTCAAAGCCAGATGCTCAATGTCCAGGACCTTTAAATTGTATGCAAAAGAGAAATGTAGTTAAAGTTAAACCCCAGTTCAGCCTCTTAGCACCTTCCCTGAGGCTGTCAGATACCACATTAAACTAGCAGCATAAAACTCCATAAGTGGGACAAATTCTAACCATAACCCTTGTGTTATCGAAATGATCTGCTCAAGAAAGTGTAAGGAAGTCCCATTTCAAACTCACTTCACTCACAGAATACTGCTGAAGTCCTGCCCAAGTCAACCCCTGCCTATCTCAAGCTAGTTGTTCTCCAAATTGATTTTTCCACTGAAAAGATATGAATGGAAATCGATGGCTATCTAGAAAGTAGGAAACACAAAACAATAAAAACATATATTTAAGCATCCTAAAAGTATAATCTAAATTGTTTATAAGCAAGTGAATGAAAACTGTAAATGTTATCTAAGCCTAGGACAAACAAAGACAACGTGGCGGTTGGGGCATTAGACTTACTTTGATATGAATCCTCCACTTTCACATTTCTTGCGAGCTTCTGTGTTCTCAGGGAAGAGCAGCTCTGGACGATGCAGTACATCCACCAGCACTGAGAGCTCAGCTTGGACCAGTGGCCTCAGACGGTCCTCCAGCGCTGACACTATGTCCTGCAGGGCATAGTGAGAAACCGTACAAGAGTTTAGACATGACCAGAAACTACAATATACAAAAGCAAGTTCTGTGATGAGTTCACAGGTTTAGACTTTAGCCTCCTCACTGACACACCTAATGAAACCACACTCTTGAATTTGTTTTTATCCCAAACTTTTTATTTAAAATGTAAATAAACCTGCCAAAAAAACAGGCCATATTAGGAGGGTTTGCAAAGGAACACTGGCTGCTGCTCAAACAGAGCAAAAGCATGGCATGCTGAGAAAAACACAAAATATATGGAGGTGTGATGGTTAAAGCAACCATTTTGGTGAAGTCTGAGATCCGCCCAATATTTTGCAAAATATGGCCGCTGCCACTTGCCATAAAGGAACGAGGGGATGCTGAATTGAACAGACTGGAGAGGGACAACATAATCACACCAGTCAAGCATGGTGAATGGGCAGTACCGGTTGTAACTACTGACAAAAAGGACAGTTGTGTGATTACAAACTAATAGTGAATCAGGCTACCCTTTTCAAAGAAGGTCGCTCTCTTGATGATGAGTCAAAGAAGCTGTTGACCATCAACACACACAGAGGTTTATTTGTCTACAAAAGACTGGCTTTTGGTGCGAGTCCAAAGAATTATTGTAGTTTATTTGGATGATCTGCTTGTGACAGGAAAAGCAGAACAGGAACACTTGCAGAAACTACAGAAAGACCTGCAGAGGCAGCAGGGGAGCGGATTAAGGGTCAAGAAGTCCAAATCTGAGTTTGGAAAAAAACTGAATGAATACCCAACAGTCGGGGCATCCATCCTTCCCCATACAAAGTCAAAGCAATTAAGGATACACCACCTGCCACTTGTTTCAAAGGAGTTGAGAGCTTTCCAGCGTCTAGTGAATTACTATTGGAGATTCACAGCACTGTGCTTGCTCCGCCATACAGGCTGCTGAAAGACCAGGAATGAATGACAAGGAATTGCTGAGTGAAAAGGTACTGGTGCACTACAATCCTGACCTACCTCTCACACTGGCTTGTGACTCGTCTGCATACTGAGAAGAAATATTCTCTCTCCGATAAAAGAAGACGGATGGTTCTGGTTTTTGGAGCAAAAAAGTGGGGGGGAAAATTCAAGCTTGTGACCGACCATAAACCCGTTTTACAAAAGCCTGCCCACTATGGTTGCAGCCCGAATCCAAAGTTGGACAATTATCCTCTCTGCTCTGATTATCACATTTAGTACTGTGCCTTAGAGAAACATAGCAATGCAGAAAGCCATTCAAGAGTTCCCCTACCACACACCAGTGATGCAGGGACTACAGCTATATCAGAGACCATTCACCCACTGTTGGCTAAACACTTGCAGGCTCCACTGAATGCTGACCAGGTGGCATGTGCGACACACACAGACAGGGTGCTACACAAAGTTTCGAAGTATGTCAGGAGTGGATGGCCAAATGGATGGGAGTCAAGCCTTCCACACATGCAGATGAGAACTGTCCGTTGAGCGAGGGTGTGTCCTTTGGGAAACCAGGGTGGTGATACCGGAGAAATGGAGAAAGACTTTGTTAACGGGCAGAAGCTCAGTCAGTGGTGGCTGGCTTGGGAACCAGAGGGTCGCTGGTTTGTATCCAGCAGAAACCAGTCATATGGAGTGTGGACTGGTAGAGGGAGAGGTGCCAGTTCACCTCCTAGGAACTGCCGAAAATGCCATGAACCCCTAACTGCTCAGTGCAGCGACCACAAGGCAGCCCCTCGCTCAGGCGTCTCTCCTTACGTTAATGCATGTGAATAATGTGTATAAAACAGAATTTCCCCTAATTCTTGTTACAACCAAGGTATGCAGAATACCATCTCTGAATGCACAACACAGCGGATGGGTTACAACAGCAGAAGACCACACTGGGGGCCACTCCTGTCAGCTAAGAACAGGAAACTGAGGCTACAATTTGCACAGGCTCACCAAAACCGGACAACAGAAGATTGTAAAAACGCCTGGTCTGATGAGTCTCGATTTCAGCTGTGACATTCACATGGCAGGGTCAGAATTTGGCGTAAACAACATGAATGCATGGATCCATCTTGCCTTGCATCAACACTTCATACTGGTGGTGGATGGTGTAATGGTGTGGGGGAAATTTTCTTGGCACACTTTAGGCCCCTTAATACCAATTGAGCATCGTTTAAACGCGACAGCCTACCTGAGTATTGTTGCTGATGTCCATCCCTTCACGACCACAGTGTACCCATCTTCTGATGGCTACTTCCAGCAGGATAATGCACCATGTCACAAAGCTCAAACCATCTCAAACTGGTTTCTTGAACATGACAATAAGTTCACTGTACTCCAATGGCCTCAATAGATTTTATAAATAATTTCTTACATAATATCCCTGTATAACAAAAGGATTCATTAATCCAATGAAAGAAATAAAGGTAACAGGACAGGACTGAACCTGTAGGCCACTATCACATATTTTCATACACACACACGCCTTCAAAACAGCATCAATTCTTCTAAGTACACTTGCATAAAGTCAGGGATTTTGTAGACACATCGTCAGGTGTATAATTAAACAATAAGAGAAAGCAGAGGAGCCTGAGCACGAAGACAAGGGCTGAAGCTGCAGCGCAGGAAGGCGCAGGATATATAAGGGATTATATCTGTTGAGCAGAGTTATAGGATTACTCCTACGCCATTTCAGCCTTTGAATTATACTGTATATAACAATATCTTCTGCAGGCTACGTGCATCCAAATCAGCTATTGCATCCAAGAAATCAAGCTGGGACCAGCCTAAAAATACCTGTGAGATTGCTTTGTGAATTAATATAGAAGTGACATATGCAGTACACAACATATTGTACTTAAACAAAGTAAACCATATGTGTGACGCACAACGACATGCCAAATGCACTTCCTGTCACATCTGGTGATTATTAGTGTGAAAATATGCAAATACGTGAGGCTGCATCATGAAGACTGCTGGTCTGTTGGGGATTCTAGTACTGTGTGGGCAGAACAAAAGGGCTTGTAGGGCTTCAAGAAAACATAACAGACAATGAACAGTGTTCATACATACATCCTGACAAATGCTTTTCCCTAAATAAATGCAAAGGGAAAACTAAACTAAAACTATTTTAGTACCCACATTACTCTCTGTACAGGAATGGGTTGGTGTATAACCTGAAACAACCAATGACAATATTATGATTAGGTTGGTCTGGAGACTGGAATTGTTTACTTCATTAAAAATATTATTCACTTTTCAGCCCATCCCCTCGGCTTCCTGTGTGAGAAGAGATAACAGCTGAATTGAACCAGGCAGAGATTTCAGACTTCCAGTGAATACTGAGTCATGTGTTACAAGAAACAGGGAGTAGTCGCTTAGCCTATGACTAAAAACACTTCTACAGTATTTTCTTTGCCTTACACTTACCAAAAGAAAATTATGTACCATGTTGGTCTCACGCTACACTTTTGTTTATACGTTTGCAAATTACAGTCAAGATGTAAAGGCAGATTGAGTTTACTCTTATCATTTTTAAACATTTTCCTGACACACAAGTATTCACTTGTCCTGGTGAACTGTAGAGGTTCGATTGCATTAGCTTTCCCATCTAGTACTATTTATTAATAAATGTAATGTACATTTGGGAGTGGCAAATGACTGAATAATAGCTCAGCCTTTCCAGTAGGAATATTTTGGGATATATGATATAAAATAGAATAAATAAACAAATGGCACATGCATAAAAATAAAGAGCTGGTCAAGGATATGCCTGGACCCGATCAAAGAATAACAGTTGGCAAATTGCTAGTTTGTCTTCCTATTGTAATCATAACAAATGCACGTGAATAGCTGTCCTTATTTACGACAGAGGTGAATTACACTTTGTAATTCTTTCTTTCTTTGTGTTATTTTTTTATTTTTACCATCCCACCACAGTCCTGCTTGTTAGAGTTAGAGAAGATGTCTGGTTGAATAATTAAATCAAAATGAATGAAGAAAAAGAATTAAATGAATTACACTGAAATTGTAAAAAAAATTATATATATATGTATGCTTTGCTACCAACCTGTAGCCTCTCAATGATGTTTCTGTAGTCTTTAGAGGTTGTCAGGCCAGAGTCTCGTCTGGAAGTGTTCTTTGCAGATAGTCTCCAGCTGAGGATGCTCTTTTGCACAACATTATTGGACTTGACAAACAAGTTGTTCACCTGGCTGTCCAAGTCCACTGGGATGGCAATGGCCCGGCTCTTGGCTGGTTCGGGGTAAGAATGTAGATATTTCTATTTAATACTTTTACCATACAGTATGCCACAATGCCTTTTCTATAATAGATTGAGACTGGTTGAGTTAGCCCAGTATCTTACCCACGTCTGAGAGTACTTTTATGCAAGCTTCCACTGAGGCCTTCTGAAGAGGGTTAAGCCAGTTACAGTGGAATACCCTGAAAACTCCCTGAAGCAGTTGGACAAATACTGGCTGACGAGTCTGTAAGACACAGAGAGAGAAAATTATAAGAAAAAAACACAATGACAGAGAGAAAAGAATAAAAGGAAAAAAACATACTGTATAGAATATAGGGAGATGAAAAACTGTGAATAAGAATTTAATAAGAAACAAAGTGACTTTTGTGTTCCCTGAATAGGCTGAACTCCTAAACCAACTTGTGCTGGGGATGTCAACATAGGGATGCTATAGCACCTATGGTGGAAGGGTCTACAGCTTTGGGTCCAGTAGGCCAGCTGTTTATGATTATGTGCCGTCCGAACACAACACACCAAACCAGTGTTTAGCGGAGAGTTCAGCTGATTTCTACCACCGTGATGAAAGAGCAATCTATCAGCTGGCCATAGTCAATAAATACCTCAGTTATCTTTCCAAGAATGGCGGCCTGTTGCAAGAGAAAGAGGGTCTTGATGTCATCATGCATTGGTAAACCTCAGCAAGCAGAATTATCAGAATGTGCAAAGGCACAAGGTAAAAAGAAAATCAACAATTTCTGCTGGGGTCAACAAACCAACTCCAAATAGCAAGAAAACAGGGTGTGAAGTGGGCAACTGTTTGGAACACAACACCACAAAGTTACTGTAAGAGGGATTTTGCAATACTGTAGGGTAATGGTCATGGTTTATTGGGAAAGTGGTGGGCGACATGACACCGCTGCATCAAGGTCTAAGAATCGGCATGACCATGTTGCGTGAGTACATCATCTGCACCATGTCCCAGTAAAGCCTTGTACAAAACACCCACAGATCTGGGAACAACAGAGTCTGTGCGCTGACTAAGCTATGAAAACCTGAAAACCCACATAAGGATCCAAGGGTTGGGAAACAAAATATGAGCGAGAGTCATCATTACTTACGTATACATAGCGTGCCATCTATGCAGAGGAAAGAATCATAATTTATACTACGTATATAAAAAACAAAAAAAAGGTATGCGAGAGGGGTTTCTCTTCGTCAAACAAAACAACTCAACCTGATTTATAAACTTTAAATGGCACATGTAAGACTGCCTTGAATATGTATTTCAGATACTTTACTCCACAATCCAGATTACCTGCAGGCTTGTGCTCTGGTCAGAGAAAGGAGAGCTAAAGAAACATGTGACAATGCTCATGACTGTCTCAGTTACATAACGCTCCAGCGTGGTATCTGCGTGCTTCCTGTCACTGGTGTTGTTGCACACCTAGGTAGGAACAGAAAAGATATTAGCATGCACAGGTAACTAATCACTGCATGCTGTGATGACATAATCAACCAAACCCATGACATAATATAAAGCATTATAGTACTCTCCATCTATTGATCACACTGTCTAATATCAGTCTGTCTCACTTTGAGACGTCAAATACACTGTGGCTTACCCTACAAATGTCCACCAGGAAGTTCTCAAACAGCTTCCACATATGGTTGGAGGTATAAATCTCCTTCATCTCCACCTCTGTGTCGACGTAGCAGTGGTTCAGGAAGTTGATGTAGGCAATCTTCACCTATTATGATCCAAACAAACTTAATAAGGCACATTTTTATTAATAAGTATTGTACACAAACATCTCTGGGATACAGCATGTAGGCAGCCATATGCGTTAGTTCCTCTGAACTCTAATAACAGGGTCAAAAAAAAATTATCTTTTCCAGCAAACATGGCCTCAGTTTATTAGATTTCATAATCACAACATGGCATCTCACAATGAACACTTTGATGGTGTAGTCTTCTTATTTTAGTCCTAAAGCGTCTATGCCTACATCTATAATTGCAAAAATGTATTTACATTTTGTCGACGCTTTTATTCAAAGCTTCTTACAATTGCTATATATGGATATATGTCGGAGGTTGCACGCCTCTGGAGCAACTAGGGGATAGGTGTCTTGCTCAGGGACACATTGGTGGATGTGTCACAGTGGGGGATTGAACCCAGGTCTCTCACGCAACTGCACCATCACCACCCTTGTAGTAATAGTATTATAGATAAGTCCAACACACTGTATATATTGTACATAGACATGTATACATGCATACATGACTACCCATCTTATGTACATAAAGTAAACTAGGATTGTTTTGACGTATCTACCATTCCAAATACATATTTATCTGATGGATTAATCTCATTATTAGGCTGCATTCAGGCCTAGTTCACTGGCACTGACATCTCTTCCAAATGATCTCTTTTGTTAGTTTAGTTGTGTCAACTAACAGCTGATAATAAAATTACTTTCGGTCCCCTAAAAATGTGGATATAAACACTCTGGATTAAAAGTTGACAGCCTGCTCTTTAACCCAATTTTAACGCTTTAATTTCAACTTCAGTAAGCTAAATGACACACACACTCTAATCACTATCCGTTTGTTTCAGTACACAATGATTCTGAATCCTATATTAAGACACATTTCACCTGGAAATAGATAAATAAAAGTCATTATTCATACCTCAGGGATACAGTCTTCATGGGTGACGACCCGTACAATATCATCCAGGGGAAGCAGAGAGTTGCACTTAATCTCAGTGTAGACGTTCTTGCCCTCAGTGCAGACAGCCAGCAGTTCCACCAGGTGGATGTGGTACATTAAAGGGCTGTTTTCATCCATTCGGTCCCTCTCTGAACGCATCATTTGGACTAGGGTCTGGAAGGAGGCACGGTCGTTGTAGAAGACCAGGACATCCTCGCCCGAGTTCACCAACTATTGTCAGCATCATAGAAGCTCATGTTACCATTAGTATCACCACTATTTTCATTGCTTTTACCAACACCTGCATCTTTCAGCTTTACTTTGAATCACTATTTCTCCCTGGTACGTATTACTAATGTTCCATTGTCCATTGTTAAAAATATCATAGAACTGACCTCAGCCATGACAATGTCCTGACACTTCTTGATGAACTTGTTCTCAGCCTTCACGATGGTCTGCAGGAACTTGAGATATTGGACATGTCGACCGTGAGTCTCCGTGCAGTGAACAAAGTGCTGAACCACTCGCTCGTTGATCTCACTGCACAGCTGGAAGTTATTCATGAAGATGTGCTGCATGGTGACGGCTTCTAGAATCTGAGAGAG
Source organism: Micropterus salmoides (assembly GCF_014851395.1). Lineage (NCBI taxonomy): Eukaryota > Metazoa > Chordata > Actinopteri > Centrarchiformes > Centrarchidae > Micropterus > Micropterus salmoides. The sequence goes on from NW_024043372.1 coordinate 32,820,106, forward strand.
TTGGAAAAACAAATTTCAGATTTGTTTTCCCAAAAGAAACTGAACTGTATCCACTGTAGAAATCAATCCCTGGGAGTAAATCTGAGATGCCTGAACTACTCACCCCTGGGTTAAGAAACAAGTTGATATGCTTGTGGAGAAGAGCCTGATTCTGCTGATTCCCTGCACAGAAATTCTGCAGGAACTCGTGAGCCAGTTTCATGATCTCCTGCATTCGGACATCCTCACCCTAATGCAAGATAACAGAGACAGACTTACCTTTTGATTTACATGACATTAATGGGGAGCTGGCGATGTGTAAAAACTATGCAAAGCTTCAAAGCTTTCTAATTCTTCTGCATGTGATAAAATACTAGTTGCACTGTTGTACCTTCTCATAGGGGATCTGTAAGAGCTCAAGCACTACACTGTGAGCTCCCATGTTCCTCAGCAGCCTCTGCTGCTGTTTCTTACTCTTCTTCCCTGAGCTTCCCTCCTGGACACACAGCTTACTGAGACGCAGCAGGATCTGACACACACACACACACACACACACACACACACACACAGCAGGAGGGTTTAAATTACAGGGAACAAATCACATACATGAAAATAAAAGATTCAAATATAAATGAACATGCCTCTTTTACAACTCTGTAGTTGTAACTGCTGGAGCTTTCTGTCTTCTTCTTGTCTGAACTAAGTGAGTCTCCCTGTAAAACAAGGAGCAATGAGAAACACTGTCATTTAGAGTCAACATAATCTCTGTTGAGGCATATTAGCCTTTTAATGAACTTTCCTTCTTCATCAGTTTAACAAATTTTATGTTTTCATGTTCTCGTAGACAGCACCTTCTTTTTATTGTCAGACTCTGAAGGTCCATCTCCGTCCATCCCATCTTCACCTTGCCTCTTATAAACCCACAGTTCAGACTTCTCCACAATAGAACGCAGCTGGTCCAAATCTGTCTTAATCTGCTTGTAGTTATCCACATCCTGGCTGGTCACCAGCAGCTGGACCTACATTTTTAATTGAGTGTAGATTTTCATCAACTTCTTCTCATAAATCCTTACATTTCTCAATTACTGGTTTTGCACTAGTGAACTTATGAGCACTAGCCCAGATGTGTGCATGGTCAGACATTAAAATTGAGTATTAAAAAACGCTGCGGCCTACTTGTTTGAAGGCCATGAGGACCTCCTGCCTCTGGCTGAAGTGTCTGAAGAGCAGGTGAAGCGCTCCAGACACGAGAGGAGGATAATCATGCATGGTCAAGTGCAGCAGGACCCTTAGAAAGGTACGACCACCGTGGTCATCCAGGTCCAGTGGAGTGTTCTCCTCACTAAAATGTAATTGGAACAGAAATTACATGACCTTTCTCTTGCTTCCTCTTGCTTTATAATAGCTTTAGGAAAGACAAGCAAGCATTGGATTACCTTCCTCCAAAAATCCCCTCTGCCTGTTCTTCAATGTTCTCAAAGTCAAGATTTCCTAGAGTTATTAAAAATATTCAAAGCAATTAAAAAAAAAAAAATCTATTTCAAAATTAATATGAAACAAAATGCTAAATAATTGCCTTTTTTTATTTTAGGCATTTTTCACTGCGGATATTTTAACTTGTCACAGCAGAAAAAGTGAAACAAATTTGGTAAACAATTGCTCAGTTCAGTACCTTTCACACCTTAAAGTGAACATAGATATACCAGGCGTTTCCTGCTATGACAAGCCACAACATCTGTAAAAGGTTTAAATCAAGTGGCATCATACCTGGCATCTGACCTGGGACATTATTGGTTCCATTCTGGCTGGCAGCATTGTCTGTTTGTGGGTTGTTCTCGTCAAACTCCCGTTTGAAAATACAAAGCAGGCAGGAGATCCTGTAGTCTAGCCGTACATTCAAAATGAACTAAAAGAAAAGACAACAAGATCCGATATAAATTAAAAAAACAAAGTGTTTGTTATGAAGAAAGAACCAGTGTCCTGATGTCCTACCTGTAGAATCTCAATGACCTTGAGCTTTGTGTCCATGACCATGATGTCTTCCCTCTCTGGTTCAGTCTGTGTTTTAACCACATCTCCCTCCGGCTGATGAGTTGGTGTGGCGGGCAACAAGCCACCTCCTCGCAGCACTACCTGGGTCATCAACTCCCCGACTCCATGAATGGACTTCATCACATTACTGCCAGCTACAGTACATGCAAAACAAACAAACAAACAAACAAACAAACAAAAAAAACCCCAGACCAATAATAACATTCAAATCTGCAGAAATTATGAAAATTTGTGTGGAATGATCCTACTTGTTTTTAATTTGGATATGAGAGGCCACCGAGAATCAACCGTTGAAAAATGAAACTGTATTTCAACATACTTTGTAAGATGGTTAAAACATCATTTCTAAATTTAATTCTTTTGTTTTTTAAAACTCATGTAAGAAGATTTAGGTGTGATTGTGCATGCTATCTTTAAATTACTTGCAGGGCACTGTATCTGCACATAGCTGTGAAAATGAGAAGTTAACCAGTATGTAATTGAATAAATCGGTCCTGGAATAATGTTCCTGCAAGAAAGATTTGAGACTAAGCAAAAGTAATCGACAGCTAAAATGACTTTTGAAAATCTTGACTCTCTTTGTATGATGACCATCATGATCATCCAAGGTACTAATGTACATTAAAGCTGATTTACCTTTGGTTTCCTCTCCCTTTTCCAACTTGTTGATGGGGTAAATTGTGCTGACATGGACACAGTCTAAAATGTTCAGTAAGATCTTTGTCAGTCGAAGCAGGTCACTGAAGTTGTAGAAACCAAAGTATATGAGGTTCCTTGCCAGGTTCACTACCTATGGACAAGTACATTGAAAGCCATGACTTATAATTTACATAAACCAATGTCAATTCTCATCTGTTCATACCATCCACAAAGAGGCATTACCTCAAAGGTAAGTTTGTTTTTCTCTGTCAGAGAAGGGGATGTTCTGTGACACCACCTCTCTCAAGTAGTTCTCCACAAAATCCATTGTGAGGCAGAACCGCTCTTTGATCTCATCTCTGGTGGTTCCATCGTTGTCATAGCTGGATATTTAGAGTAGAATCACATCTAAGAGATGCTGCGACATCTTTGGAATGACAATGCAAGTCGATCTAAATATTCAGGAGATGAACTCACTCATCAATGGCAATCTGAGAAGGGATCTCAGACCAAAGACGGGCATATTTGACAGGTGTGACCTGCTCCTGGGGGTCACGGTCCACATGCATGTGCAGCATCAGGCGGCAGAAAGACGCCCGCAAGTCAAAGGGCAGGTCCTCATCAGACATACAGCGCAGGATCAAATCCACATCCAGCTGACCAGAGATCTTGTTGATAGCCAGGTACTGACGGTCCAGACACATCCGGGCAAAGAGGTTGAGCTGGCACCTGCCAGGGAATATCATGTGAGCTTGCAATTATTAGTCATCTCAAATGTAGTTACTGTCATATTCAATATCTTTGAATTTTACTATATGCCTGTATGATGTTTGGTCAGACATCATGTCATGTGGTTTTTCATTCACCTGGTGGTTTTGGATTCATGTGCACTATATTACCTTACTTTGACTAAAACTCTCTTCAGATTAATAATAAAATCATTCTGATATGATTTTACAACAGTGCATGTGTTTTCATATGTGTAAAGATACCTCACCTGTAGTAACTGACAACATCTGGTCGTCCTTCTGGCCCTCCTTTGCATCCTGGGCCAACTCCCGGATGCTCTTACTCCGGATCTCCTTACAGTTGTCTTTCCAGAACAGCCAGACCTCCTCTTCATCCTCGGCCTCCATGGGGTTCTCTCCATTTGTCGTTATCTCAATCTCAAACCTCGACAGGACCAATCTGGTGAACAGCATACATTTTATTTATAATATGCTCTTTTTCAGTTTTACTAAAAAATCTAATAATTAAGAAACATGCAAAGCTAACTTGGTTTCGATGAGGATATCAGCATTGGTAGGGTCCAGTACGGCATTGCAGATCAGCTCCTGTGTCACAGGGATGGACTTATGCATGGACACACAGAGGTCTGAGAGGTAGTCCAGAAACCTGGGTGCAGATTACAATATGTTAATTTTATTTTTCCATAGCCACTGGGGGAGTTAAGAGATTTGCATGGTTTCAGATTATATTACAGACTGGAAAATTAGTACCGGAAAATACTAACAACTTGTTTTCCTCCCACACTTTCAGTACTGTTTATATAATAGTTGTGAGGGCCCACTTTGTCCAAACTTCAGGATCAGCCTCATTCACATATCATTACCGACAATTGACCGGACTGTCAGCAAATTACCTGCCAAGGACATGCACAAGCAGTTCCACTTGTATATCTCTGCTCACATTTCCATACTTTTACATATAATACATTCCTTAGGAGTTTTTTACAAAAAAATCTGACCCAAAGTGCCCCCTTGTTCTATGAAGGTTTATCTTCCAGATCTTGTCCCTTCCTGTAAGCCTCACCTCGGCTCCCGGTTCTTCCTCACTAGAGTGACAAATGTGTCTATCTCAGCAGCAGTGATGTGTTTCTCTAGCAGCTTCCGGTTATTGTGGAGCAGAGCCGTTATCGTGTCTTCTGCCAGTACATCATATCCTATCTGCTTCTGCATGAAGCGGAACTGTTTGGCTATGTACTCCTGTAAAAAAGAGGTGATGATTACTGCAAAGAACAAAGGCCATAGTATCAGGGGTCACAGTGGAGTTTTCATGTCTACCTACCTGGTTCTTCCTGTAATCCTGCTGAGAATGGCGTAACACCCTGTAGCAAAGCCTGCAAATATGTCTAAAAGGAGCATGCCGCTGGTCTCCAAGCTCCTCCAGTCGCAGCATAGGACCGTCACCACTGTCTGTGAAAGGGGCTTGGAGAAGTTTGAAAATCTAAAATGGAAATGGGGAATTTTAATACCCAAAAATGAAGTTAATCACATACTTTCTATCAGTGCAGTTACAGTCTCTGAGGTTTAAGACCAACCTGCTTCAGGATATTTTGCTCTCTCATGAGTTTCTGTCTTTCTCTGTTAGGTTTGTTAACCATTATCTCCAAAACATCCTGCCCGCTGTTGGGGATGTCCACAACAAAGAACACTAGATCTTCCAGGAGCTTGGTCACGAACCTGAAGAGTGTACATATGTAGGTGTGCATGTCAAGCACAAACAAAAAACCATTACAGACTGATTTAAAAATAGAATTTATAGTGAGCAGTGATATCCAGTTTTCCTTCTATTGGAAATTTACAAATATATAGATCTTTTAACACATAATAATGTAGCAATTAAATTAAAGTTAATATTTTTCCCTACATACCTTCTTTCATTTTGTGTAATGGTGCCCTTTTCAAGCTTCCCTGCAATGGACGCCAACACTTTACTTGCATCATTGGCAAAGTCTAAATCACGCACTTCTGCTGGCGGCACCGGAACAATAGCAAAAGCTTCCTTGTCCTCTTTTACTGCTGACGTTCCAATCTGAAAAAAATAAAATGTTTTTCCATGTTTGTTCAGAAAACCTCAGCAGTTCCATACCTCTTGACCTACCATCAGCTACTCACCCGTAGCATAACAGGTTTCTCCTCCTCTTTGTCAATGGGGTTGTTGGTGCTGTGAACCCACGTGTTGGTGCACAAGTGTCTTAGCCTCACATAGGAGCTCCTAGAAGTAACGGAGGAAATTGTCTGAGATGAAAAAAACCCAGGCACAGAACTAGGTGTCATTGTGCTTCAAACATCTGACCAGTTATGGAGAAGTTACTTGTTGGACCACTACAACAACCTGAATGGCCAACAGCCACTAGTCCTATTAAAGTGTCCTTTAGGGGCTGAACCTGCTAAAGACTACTGGACATATCTTGACCAAGGTGAACAAGAATCTACACTGCCCTTTAATGAGACACTGATTTTTCTTATCAGAGCATTGCTTTAGTGTCATTTAGACCTGTGTTTGTGGGGAACTAATCAGAAGATGAGTTTAAGGTTTAACAGGTTCATTAGGAAGTGGCGCTGACACTTTCTGGTCAGTCGGTCGATTGGTTGGTCAATAAGCTCTTGTTCGACCAAACTCATTGGAAAATTGCTGGTATTACTTTCATAAGGATAAAGGTGCTTTTTATTCCTTTATTCTCGGGGGCGGGAGGGACATAGGCAGACCTGGTGTATTTTATTTTTGAGTGATAGGCTTTATTGCGTTAGAAATAATACTGATCGTGAATAAAAATATTCAAATACATTTGACTTAACAAATGTGTTCCTGATTCTTACTCTGTTTCTTGTATGGTTTAATAGACTATAAGACTTACAACACAGGAAGTCAAAAAACTCCCGTTTTCACAACAACCTAACAGAGAACTTCTTAAGAAAGCAGTCCAGAGTAAAATGCACACACACCATGCCATCAAAAATAAACCTTTTCCACTCAGCTCTTCTGCCCGCTGAGGATGGGGGCCGATGCAGCAATTTGTGCTGATTCTTTACCATGGTCAATGTCAGTTAGTTTGGAGGCGAGTAAATGTTTAATAAGTAGCTAGTCAGCATTTTGCACAGCTAACGTGGCAACGTTACAACACTGAGTGACAGTCAAGAGAAACTGTGTGAAAGTTAAGCCTTACTGGAAGCTAACTAAACAATGGGAGTAGTAGGTTGGATGCCAGAGACTTATTTTTCATGTTGCTTTTGTGGAACTTTACCGCAGTGCTAGCTCAGCTAGTGTTAGCTTTGTTGTTCTCCATGATGCTCACTGGGGTGTGTCACTGCTGTATGTACTGACAGACATCATACCCGGCAGCTACTTGACCCTTTTTTACCAGGTACAGAAGAGTGCACCGTGGCCGATTTACAGTTAATCTGGAGATAACCATGTAGGGCCATCTAGGTTTGGATTTTCTTCTTAATAATAAAAACCTTCATTTAAAAACTGTTATCTTTGTCTAATATTTCAATTTGTTTGATCTGACACATTTCAGTGTGACAAACATGCAAAAAAAAAAAAAAAAGAAATCAGGAAGGGGGCAAACAATTTTATACACCACTGTATCTCTGCTACTGGGCATGTGTGTGAGTGTGTGTCTCAAAGGTCTGCCGGTACAGGACTGTGTAGTGTAGTCTGAGAGTACCACAAAGACATATAGTAAGAGTTGACAGAAAAAATATGATGTCCATTTGTCTCCACCTAGTGGTGTTACCAAGTTTTTAACCTTCACTTGATTTGCTGTATTTTTCTCCACAAGTACTTCAATAGAACATGATGACTATTCACATACAAGGGGCAGAATAGTATTACACAGTCCAACACTCCAACACTATTTTCTAAGGCCTCATAAATGATGATAACATGATTATAAAATCAATGTGCCAACCAGAATCGGAACTTTCGAAGCATCACAAACATAGGCTTGCATATTGCATTAGAGAGGCGCATCTAATAAAGTAGTAAATCAGTATATTGGTATTTAAGTTTCTTGCTACTCCTACATGTGTTGCTCACTTGTTATCCTTGTAACAAGTGAGCAACACATGTAAACAAACTTCGATGGTAGGGAAGAGACTGCTTAAAATAGCTTCCTCAGCCATGTGTGAGGCATTATAGATTAGCCAGTAGTGGCCTGTACAATATCATCTCTCTTCCATTAAACATTAAACCTCTAAACATAGGAAAGTCTGAGCCAACTACATCTTTCATACCTGCTCCACATGTGTAAGAGTAGGGGTGTGTGTGTGTGTGGTTTGTCGGCCTTTAGTGACAGTAGCCTGTAACCATATTCTTGGCAGGCATTATGTAACCGCCTTCTGAAGCTAACAGGCTTACCTTTGTTTACCGCTTCTCCCTGGCATTAATTAGTCGCCAGGCTAAAGTTTCAGGGACAGGGTTATTTCAGGTAGGAATGGGAGGTTCTAGCAGCAGTAGCCCGCAGCACGCATGCACACACCTGATGATGTGACACAATGGAACCTCTGTTTTTATCTGATGTGTTGTTTGTGACAGGGATAAAACACTGCTCTGCCATATGATGTGTGTGTGTGTGTGAAGGCATATGCAGTGTTTATGCAGTATCTAGTTTGTGGCTTTAACTCCGACACACAACAAGTATCTTGCATGGCATTTAGAAAACTACCCACTGTCTGCCCACTGTCAGCCTGATTACAATGGTTTCCTGTTTCATTCCATGCTGGGACTTTCTGTCTGCCATCTAATAGTGACTAGTACATTGAAATTCACACAGACAGACATGCACACACACACACTGGAAAAGTCGGCACAGAAGCCAAAAAATGTACCCTATGAAAACCCACAGAAGTAAATCAACTTTTCTGGTCTCTGACCTCTGCAAAATAAAAAACAGAAAAAATAAATAAAACACAGCACAGATGTGACACTCTTCCTAACAGTGTCTTATCCTGCTATCTGTTATCCAACCAAACACAGAAGAATGGGCAACAATCTCTCATTTGAATGTCACGTCAAGAAGTGACCAGAACAAACAGCTGGTAAGCCGGCACAAAACAGACCATACCTAACAAAAAGGGTCCTTGTCCTACACTTGCTTATATTTTGTGTGTGTAGCATGAAGGAACTACAAATTTTATTTTGTTATGCAGCCTTATATAAGCTGTATAATAACTAATTAACAACCTTGTACCTCGTCGACTAACATTTTAAATGAATCTAGGCAATCCAGAAGAAGTATTGTATGTTTGGTCTGTTGGTGTGCTGTATTATTATACCTGGGTACCATGGAGTCCCCGCCTCTCAGAGTGGTAGGGTCCAGCTCAAAGATGGAGGAGATGTCCATGCCGTCGGGAACTGGCACCAAAGTGTACATGATCTTCTCCTGTGGAGCTCGCAGACGACCTCGTAAAGCTTCATTATCTGCATCCAGCTAAAGCAAGAGAACATGCAGTGAGAGGGAGTAAAGCACTGGCTACAAACTGCAGGGAAGTTACTGCCACTGATAAAATATGCTATCGACCCTCAAACATGATGCCAAGGAGTATGCATGTTTTCACTTTAACCTACTAGTTGCCATTGAAAGCTGATTAGCTCTAAATCTTGACGGACTTAGTGCACATTAATGAAATAAAAGTCATCACTACAGATTGGGCCTTGTTGGCACATAATAAAGAGCTACAGGTAAATAGAACATCCCTGTTAGGATCAGTATGGCTTGTACAACACTGCCACCTAATGGGGATTTTCAGGGAGACATACATCAGCTGAGAGAACAGCATGGTGACACTCTGTGGTGATCTACTGCTACTGCTGCTAACAACAAAGCAGCAAAGACAGTACTGACAGTCATGACAATGATTTTTGTACTAGGCTGCTGCAGCCAAGTAAAGATTATATCACAGTACCTGGAAATTAAAGGGTGTAAAGTCCACCACCTAGAGCAGAAAGCAAAGACCCAGCACAGAATTGAACAGATTAGATCAATAGCGGTGGGGCAACCACATGTGATGTTGCTATGCACATATGGGAGAAGAGATCAAGTCTTACCGCAGACCGCTGCTCAGCACTCTCCTCCTCAAAGTCTGCATTCACCTGGGAAACGTGTCAAATATCCTCCTCAGCATCATTCATTTCAAATTGCAGTCAATGCACAAGGCGTCCAATTTACCTGTCTGTCTACACACGTGTCTGTAGACATACAGGTATTGCTTTGCTGGACTTAATGCTATTATGTCAGAAACATACTGTAAGAAAGGCAAACAGTATGCATGGGTATGACATTTTAACAGTTTGAGATAAAAAGGAAAAGAAGTTGACACACACCTCACCCATCTCAGCAGCCAAATAACAACCTGTGGCCAAGTGTTTAAATCTAAACAGGCTGTTCCAGTAGCCTGCACCTCCCCTACATGGGTCATGGTGGACCACCTGGCAATGGCAATGGAAAAAGACATGTAAAAGAAGACATAAATAAACATCTTATGTCAAACTGGTAAAAAGCTGGATTATTTTGTTTCTCTTGGTTTGATTATTTCTGTTGCACTAAAGTAATATTAAAAAAACAGTATGCTTTCTCTCCACAGTTAGGGCACTGTGCTCTTAATACCAGACATTTAGATATCCAGTTAATAAAGGACAAGGACAGCCAAACACCATTAACTGAATTAGCTTTTATGCGGAGAACATGCCGTGCTAACCTCTACTTCCCACAGAGCTTTGCTGCTGGTAGCGGAAGTGGCAGACTGCCTGCCGGTTGTTCTAAGAAAAACATACTGGTTCTTCCTGTGGTCGTCACAAGTGAGGAACTTCTCCTGCTCTGCATGGAACAACCGGACTACATCACCCTGCCATCACACACAAAGACACACAAACACATACATGCACAGTGTGTTACTGATAAAACTGATCATTTTTATTGTATTGCTTACTTTGTAGTTTCTGTTTTTGTATTTATCTGACATTCTGAGATTTTAATGTTGTAGTTTTTTTTCATAATATGTAATATATAATATTCTTTGTAACCAATTAAGGAAGGTGCGTTTTTACAAATATAAATAAATCATACAGAATGTATGACATCAATGAGTATACCTACCCCTTTAAGTATTGTTTCCTTGTTGTCACTCCATTTCATGAATAAAACAACTTTCCAGCTAGTGTTGCAATTTACAGAATTAACCTGAAAGACAAAGGAGAGAAGTGTGTGAGCAAACTACAGAAATCTAAAGCTTGGAACATGTCTTGTTGTATAATGCAGGCCTTTAAGCCAGAGTTTCCTCTTATTCCACTTCAATGACCAAATATGGAATCTATCTTATGTCTTATTTACTGAGTTCATGTACCTCATTGCATCCTGGGTTGTCAACTAGCTGGTGGCTGCTGGCATGTAGAGGCTGTCCTGCATTCACAGGGTTAAGGACCACTTTATCTCCTATCACCACCTGCAGGAGCAATATAAATACAGAACATACCGCATTTAAAGGAGCATCTGGTTTAGATAAATTCAATCCTAAGGAATGTGTTACTCAGAAACAAGAAGTGATACCAGAGTGCAATATCAACTGGAATGTAAGCATCTTTTAAATACTCATTCAGGGAATCTTTAAACAAGATGAAATACTGCTGATCTGAGGGCCACTGTGTGGGAATTAGCACTCTATTTAAATTCCAAACCATAAGTATGTCACGTCCCAAGATATTAGCCATCATTCTTCAACACTGCAATTCTCTTTCATAACAAGGTGAACATAACACGTACGTATGGGAGATCCGGTTACATGGATCATGCTAGTCTCCAGATAAGCACTGGGGGGAGTCGTGGACCATAATGTGTGTGAAAGGAATTGATCAGACAGAAAGGTGTAGCACTGGCCCTGATATTAGATTATCTGTAGGCATAGGCAGCAAACATCAATGGTCTAACTGGTCTAATGATCAGTAACATATGTCTATATAATACTGTCTTCAACCTAAAGAGTTAGGTGTCCAACATTATCTATGTAATTGATCCAGCAACCTGCAAGTGAACCATCATGGTGCTAAAACATCATTAAGGGCTTTCCAGAACTATTATGCATGGGAAGTGTAGATAACCAGTCATGACTGGAGGGGTTAACATTGTCTTTAACTTTAACTTGTTGGGCAGGTAATGAAATTGTCATGAAAGCTGAAGCGTCTGAAAAAGCACTTCTCAGTCCTGTCTCAAAAGCAAACAGCAGAATGTTTTGTTGATGCTGAGAATACTCTGTGTCCTGTCCAACTACCAAAAACAACTCACAAACACAGATAAATGTCAGTTTGTAGTTGCTTGGAAAGTAGAGCATAATGAAATAAAAGGAAGGGCAAACTGCAGCCTGAACTGGTGCTCACATTGGGCTAGTTGTCTTATATTTTGAATTCATTGTTTTATAAACACAAGCTAAATGTAACTCCATCTGACTTCTGTTTTCAAACCTTCTGAAAAGTCTAAAAATACATCCTAAATTTCTGCTACTGAGCATAATTAACTTGAAATCCCACATCCCACTCTACCCACACTGTCTCCCAGGGACCGCAACTTGTAGAAGGGCTGGATGTAGAACCAGGATCCCTCATTTCCCGCTGAGTCCAGAGTCACTCTCATGGCATTCTTCTCCAACAGTGCAGGAAGGCGCTTGTTCACTGTCAGGTATTTATTGCTTTTCAAATGCAGCAACTGTTGGCCAAACAAGAGAGAGCATTACATGGCTGCAAGACACATAGCTACTATGAACTGGCACAACTGGACCCAATGGAACACTGAAAATAGGAGTCTCTGGAACGGTTTGGCGTCTTTATTTCTTCTCAAAATGATTTAAGTACTTGAAATCTCATATCTTTAAGTGCTTCTTATGACCTCTGCTGGTTCACATATTTAATCAACTGTTCCCAGACCTGTCAAAAAAATCTATCACCAATTACACTGGAATTATATGCTCCACATATTTTTGGGAACCACAGCCAACTTTACTAAACTTAATCCTACAGCATGATACATGGTAGTACCAGCGAGTCTGCACCTCATTTGGAATAATATATGATGTGTGATTGTGAGATGGTGAGCTTTAACCTATGTTAGTTTTAACACTAACAATGTGTTCTGCTAAAATATTCCCATGTTTGATACAAGTAATGTACAACGTTAAACACGGCTGGTCGTGAATATAGAATGTGTCATTACTGGCAAGAGATAAATGATCAGTTGTGGGCCAGGGGCGTAAAGTGGAGGGACTAATGGCCCCTTTCCTACTTCCTACCCCGCTACTTCTGGCGCCCTTGCTCAGACGACACCCTTCTTCGAACTCGGCCTTCATTTTGACATACGATATAAACACCAACGGCAAATGTCTCAAAACTTCTCTGTGGAAGTTCCCATTGCAGCAGGTGTCTCCTGCACCACATTTTGCCGTGATGAAACACACACACATAAACACGCCGTCTTAGCTGGTAATTATTTCCTATTGTCCCACTTTATTACTGGAATGACAGTTCATTGCAACTAGGACATCCTACACTGTATGAACCGTCTCCCTTGTGTACATCACAGAGGAGGAATGCATGTCCATTCTTGGTTTCAGAATATCTCATATCTATGTGCAAACCATTCCTGGGCAATGAGCAAAGAAAGATAAGACATTACAACAGGCAACTTTATAACACGCCTTTGTGCTGTAGCAATTATTTAAAACACTCTGCTTGATATTGACTAGAATTCTGTTTTAATCACAGTGTCATACATGGTGCTGCAGTTCTATTCACCAAAGCACCTTATCTCATAGGTTCCTGAACACACCTGAATAACATTTCCATACTGGATGACTGTCCCCAGCAGCTTGCGATTTTCAGACTCATTCTGCTTCTTCTCCAGGTCAGCAGCATGCTAAAACACAAATCAGGGAACAGAGATGCTCAAGACAACACTCAGCTGTCAGAGGGCAGTCATTTTTCACAAATACTATTTCTGGAAGGAATGATGCTACATACACATTTATATTTATATATAATAAATATTTTTAAATACAAGTCTGCAGCCTTATTTCACTAATACACTAATCCATTATTTTCACCATTAACAAAAGTCAAAGAGCAGACACACTAAATAAAGAGGGCACTTGCATGGAGTTTGGTGAGGAGGACTGTGTCAGTGGTGCTGTTGCCTCCAGGTTTTGCAGCCTTCCAGAATTGTTTCTGTGCCGAGTATCTGTTCATAGGACACAGTCTGAAAAGGCAGTCTGAGGAAAGAAGACAAGAAGAGTGTGTGTATATATGTCAATCCCGTACAAATTTTGATAAAATCAAGACTAGATAGGTCTTAACCAGTCTTACTCACATATACTCCTGAGTTGGCTAATACTAAAAATATTTGACCCTAGACTCTATGCACAAACGGTAATGGATCATCATCTAATGATCATCATCCACTACTGGCCACGTTGCCACAAATGTTTGTGGCAACCTCTTCCTCTAGCTTTTGTTCTTCAGATATGTAACTGAAATTTTCACATTCGTGCTCCCCACAGGATAAACCCTTTAAATTATGAATCCTCTGTAAACACTTCTGCTTCTTTGAGGCCAAAATATTGTTGCATTATTCTACTTAGCCCGATGATGTGAAAATAGGCCATGAAGTGATACAGATCTGGTGTTGTGGCCAACAAAATGGCATCAAGGGGATCACCAACAGTGCAGAACAGGTGACTGTGCTGTAGGGGGCCAAAGAGCTGGATTGCCCAAGGGTAATTTTGGACCACCTAGCAGGGTCTGGCCATGGAGGACAATGAGAGGCAATTCATGCTGAAACTTATTTCTATTTCTACCAACTAGTCAAATTGGATATGGATTAAATAATTAATTAATACACAGTTTTCCTAATTAATGACTTAAAAAGTTATAATAACATATATTATATAACATATTTGATAACAAATAAATGAAGAGATCATAGAATATTAAAGACGGCAATATCTACTGAAGTTGAACTGAACTGAAATGAACACCAAAACCTTTGTGGATTCACCTCATTTCCACTGTTTAAGATATCCAAACCAGTCAGTCCAAACATCTTGCCAAAACTTTCCCATTTCATCTCACACATGCCCATTTTAACAATGGACACTCAGTCAAGAGATAAGTCTTTCCGGTTTACTTGCTCAGGTGTCCAGCAGTAAAATACTGTTTTAAACAAACAATAACTGCCAGAAAGAATGAAATATAAAAGTTTCATTAAATAGTATTGAATGTCTTCATATACATATTGTACAGCTCTGTGTTAACTGGTACAAGGGACCTGATTCGCTATGCCATGAGTAAAAATAACCACTCTGGCAGCCTCCATCAGAAATACAGTCAAATCAGGAGTCTACAGGGATTAGCCATCATGGGGCATGGGGTGGAAGAGAGGAGGCCAAGGACCAAAATGAGAAAATGGGGCACTGGGAGAACATCTGCCTGCCAGGGATGAGCAATTAGGTTTATGGCGAAAACAAGAATAAAGTATGTGGACTCAACAATTTCCACCATGGAGTAAAAAAGTAGTGTCCATAGTATGTATAATCCTTGCTGTTTACAGTCCCACAATATATTGTATCACATTTCATAGATTCAAAAAACATCAGCTGTGTGACTCTACACATGTCAGTGATGACAGGCTTATTATATATGGGATAAGGACACAGCCATGGTTTCTGAATAAAACACTCGAGACCTGCCCTGAAACTTTTGGCTTTGGCTCTTGCCGCACACCTAATTGTAATGATGGCTTAACCTTTTGAAGACACTCAAATTGGGTATCAGGTGTCATTATGACTCCTAACAGGAAAAGCACAGGTGAATCTGATAACATTAATGATGGCACCATGTCAGTAAACAACACCAGACTCCACATGAACAATGGCAGGGCCCTGTAACACCTAAATGGGATGAAGTCGTCATTATTGGTATTAGTTACACCTGTGTTTGACAGTCAAGTTGTCCACTGGGAAAAGGTTTACTCACATACTGTAGTATGTGAACTGTACAGGTTGAAATTCACTACTGACAGAAGTCTTGACAGACTGTAGTTTGCAAACTGCCTCCATTTTAATCGTTATGCATGAACCTTTCAAGCTCACGAGAGGGCATGTGTGTTGTTTTACACATGTAAGACCACCCACCCCCTGCTCCTCCACTGTAACAGTGACTTCTCTTATTAAGCAAAGCATCACACTATACTATTTATTTTTATTTATTTTATTTTTATTAAATTTGCCATGGTAATTCCTTGCATGCAATGTTATTTCTTTGTAGTTTATGTCCACATAAAAACATGCTTGTTGTTAATAAAAAATTTTTGGCCGTTTGTTGAATAATGTCAAATTTTATAATCATTTGAACCAAAGTAATACAGTCAGCTATACAACGGTAAAGGAAAGTAATACAAAAACAAACCATTCTTTAAGTGGCCTTTAAAGAGGTGGTATTATGGTTTTTGGCTTTTCCCTCTCCTTTATTGAGTTATATATCTTTTTTGTGAATGTAATAGGTTTGCAAAGTGAAAAAGCCCAAAGTCCAGCCCAAAGGGAGTTCCATCTTCCACAGAAAACTCTGCTCTGAACTGCCTGAAAACAGCTCGTTTGTAGTCCAGCCTTTACTTCCCTTTCTTGTGACGTCACAATGAAAATACTTGTCATAACGCTCGCTGAGCGACTACTCCGACACGCCCTCAGAAACGCCGGTGGCAAAACACTGAGCTGCAGCACACACCTCTCCTCTCCCTTCCAAACACTAGCTACCCTCCAGGCAGTCAATGGACAAGAAGTTGTTCTTTGATGTAGAGACAGAGCTCAGTTAAAACTTTATGGATGAAAGATACTTTTGTTACAGATTAATAACTCACCAGTCTGAAACTCTTGCTCCAGTCCAAATTGCCAACCTGGTCGGCAACATGTAGCCTACAGCTGAATGGAAGCTGTTTACAGTCTTTTCGCCGACCCACCTTTCTCTGCTTCTGATTGGCTATTACCGGCCTTTGGCTATTAGTCCTTAACTAGGAACTGTGCATGTGCAACTCCCAACAAAGATCATTTAGAGACAAGATGTATCACTCCATAGCTAAAACGAAGCCTTCAACACAGGGTGAAAAGAGGAGCTGCAGCAATGTGCAGTATGACACATAATATGGTGTTTTTTGAAAATTAAACTATGTAAACCTGTTCTGGTACAACCCCTAAATAGGATTTTGAAACTGAAAATGAGCATAATACCACCTCTTTAAGATCCTCCACTGGGCCCAAAGTCTTATAGTTTCCTCTTTTACCCCATGGATGCGTGCTGTGGACAATTATAAAGATAAACCAAAAGTAAGCACACATGGCTGCCGAGTTAGCGTATGTGGAGGCTTCCACCGAGTTGTGACCATCTTCTTCGCCGTCAGACAGGCCAAAACTACCGCTTTGGCTTTTTGTAAATAAGGCTGAGATAAGTCATATAAAACACTGGAGGACCGGAATGTGTAATATGGTGAGGAGATT
Source organism: Micropterus salmoides (assembly GCF_014851395.1). NCBI lineage: Eukaryota > Metazoa > Chordata > Actinopteri > Centrarchiformes > Centrarchidae > Micropterus > Micropterus salmoides. Next base: position 32,837,088 of record NW_024043372.1, read on the forward strand.
TTCCTTCACCACTTTCAAGAAATTAGGGCATTCCCAAATCATATGATAAAAGGACCCAACCGGTACCTATATGGCATAGTGTACAATTTGAGTCAGCTTCATAATGTGACGTTTACGAGGAGTCATATGCATCCTGAAAATGAAATTAAAATTAATTTGTTGATGATTAAGATTTCTGGATAACTGCTTTACCGAAACACCAGCCCAATCAAAACCTGGGATGAGGTCATTGATATCAGACCATCATAATGAGTTTACTGGTAATGGGAGATGTGTTTTCTCTAGAATTCACCCATTTGGAGATAATTTGTTCCCTGAGTCTCATACAATACTTTGAGCAGCTCTTCAAGCCTGCCAAAGAGCCAATAGGTAGGAATAAAAAGTTGAAGCCTGTAAATTAAAATGGATAGAGAAGTCTTCAAAAGAGTATAGGTTTTTATCCAACCTGTTCTCACTCCCAAGTTGTCTTATATGGATGCTTGGTTCAGACTGTTATGAAAATAAAGTGAGCCAGGTGTCAGGTCTGCTGAAGAAATGTCTGATGACAGCTTTGTTTATAGAGTCTGACAGATACTTCATGGTCCGCAATATTGTCCCTGTGCTAACCCATATTGTCTATCGGTTTCTCCCTACAAGGTCATCTTTAACTGACCTAAATCTGTCACCTACGTCACACTGAAATCTAATAGCATCATGTATTTGGATTAATCTGTGGAGACAGTAAGTTCTGTAACAAATTTATTCATAGTGTGAAGGCCCTATGGTAAAAAGTAAAGTTGGGAATTAGAAGTCTTCCAGCAGATCTATCTTGTTGCACTGTGAATAATTTCAGACCAGGGTGCTTGCCATTCCAAAGTAATTTAGTAATTATGTCCCAGAAATGAGATGGAGGTGGCAAACACAACACTGAACTCACAAAGTTGATCCAAGGAAGCACATTCATTTTAATAGCCATTTTAATAGATATACCAGATATACCTTAATAATTTTTATAATATATAATTTTCTTATGCACATTTACTATATGATTCAAACACCTAATTTAAGGCTTGCATCACATAATTTACACATAATTGATTGGAAAATCAATATATTAGAATATGTCAAAATAGTAATGCTGATTATTTTATACAGGATTTAAACTCTATTAATTGGGACAGGTTCCAGCTAATTCCTTTTGTTGAAGATGTATGGAACTTTTTTCACTCTGAACTCACCAACGTAAACGATAAACATTTTCCATTTAGAACCGTTAGAGTTAAGGGAAGCACTTACCTTGGATTAGCTCTCATCTTATCAATCTTTTTAAGCAAAGCCACTTCATGTGGTCTTTAACTCTCTGTGTAGATTTGTTCTGAGGTGTCCTTTAAAAACTCATCATTGTCTAATGTATTAATCACTAAATTGGCTTCAGCTTAATTCAAGAACAGACGTCCATTGGTTTCAATTTATTTTCAAATGTGCCTATTTTGATTGTCCACCATATCTGAAAGAACTCTTGATTCCTTGTGGTTCTATATATCCACTTAGAGATATGCAATATATGTCTTTACTGTACCAATAATCTTCTCAGCTGCTGGACGTAAAGCTTTTCATTATAAGGCTACTTGCGATTGAAACAATCTCCCTTGTTCCTGGAGATCCATCTCATTTTTTTGCAGATTTTGGTACAGCAGTCAGCTGTGTTTTCACATCACATTTTATCGAAATCCACAATGGAAAACCACAAAAAGGAGAGTAGAGTAGAGGCAAGTTGAGCTGGTACCGTGCTGAGGACTAAAGTAACTCAATTATTTTGAGTATTTCTTCTGTGTTTTTGTATTTCCTGTCTTAGGTATGTTATGTTTTTTTTCTCTGTTGTATTATGTATGTGTGTCTTTGGACCCTCTTGAAAACGAGATGCTGCATCTCAAGGGGCTATCCACTAATAAATTGAAATTGAAATAAACATTTTATTACTTGCCTCTAGTTCAATCTAGCCTTGACAGTGGTTTGGTTCAATTTGTCCAGGTTTTGAGATGTCTATAAGTGAGGTTTCTGTTGCCACCCCAGTACAATATCAATATCACAGTGCAGCATTGAAAAACACTCATAGATACCACTCCTGCAATGCTCACAAAGTACAGTACAGTACATACGCAGTCTGACACACAAACAAGATCACATAGTACAACTAGAAATGTACACCCTAGATGGCATGGCATCTGTCATGACTTAAATAATAATAAAATCAGCCCTTATCACTTCTCACTCTCCTGAAAACATTCATACCAGACTTGCTAACCCTCTCGTTTTTCACTTCACAGCAGGATGTTTAATGTTACAGTAGGTGAGTAATGGACGTTACGCTGACAGACGTGATTGTAGATTTATTCTCCATAGTTCTTTACTTCTAAATATTATTTAACATAACTTAAAGCAGCTATTGCTGCCCATTGCTAAATTAGTCACAAAACCAATGCCGTGTTTATCAGTGGTGGAGCGCTAACCTTACTGAGCGATTAAACTAGAGTGTTTGACGTATTCTAAATCTGCGAGCTGCTTGTCAGAAAGGATTAAACCAGAGCGTTGTGAATAAACGTGAGCTGTACAAGAAGAAAGTTACCTCTTCTTTTGAATGTGAAACGTTAGTGTGAAATCTCAAAGTTGCAGGTCCTCCCTGTAGACAGTCATTTAGTATTAGATTAATTAAACAAGTGTTTTCTCTGTGTCACTGTATCATAGAAAGCATGTTTTAGAAAGTAGTCATTGTAGCAGATTAAATGTAAGGTAATAACTATTGCATAACAAAAAATATATATATAATTATTTGCCTATGTAGGAGAACCCTGATTATCATTATTATTATTATAGCAATGACATTAAAGATGATATATGGTATTATTATTAGTAGTAGTAGTAGCAGTAGTAGTATATGGGTATTTTTTTTTACAGTTTCTGTTTTGCTGACCCCACAATACACCATCTACTTTAATGTCCATTAGTAGTAGTACTCTATAATTTATAACAAATCAGATATTTTTTTATTTTTTTCTGTAGTTTTATTTGACTCTAATTTATCAAAACCTTAATATTTTTTGTTGTACTTTTGTTCAAAGTTTCTTTTTATACTGCATTATGTCATGGTATCTTGGTATTGTCTCAACATAACAAAATTTTAGGGATAATCTTTGTTTATGTCAGGCGTTTCTTAAAATAAGGGGGAAAAAACAATATTGGCCGATATATCGGCTATCCGATTTTAAAAATCTCAAATATCAAAATTGGTATCGGACTTAAAAATCCCATATCAGGCTGACTCTAATACAATGCCAGAGTTATAGTATTGCACACAAAGTGATGATTTTGAGCATACAAATGTGTGCAAAGGTCCCTTCCATGCAGTCCCACTTGATCTCTCAAAAGATCTGTGTGCATAGATAAAATGGAAACTAACAATGCAATCAACACACAAAAACATCAGCCCCTCAGATCAGAGAGAAAGAAGTTAGGGTTTAACATGCTTTGTTACAGCTACCTGCGATACAGACTTAAATAGCTTTAGTGTGCTATTAACACTCAACAGGTATGTTAGGATTTAGTCCTGGACTGTGGTACACTTTGCTTCTGTTTAATAGTGAGACTGCAACCTTCAGTAGGGTTAATTTATACCAATATCTATGAATCTATTTAATACAGACATAACAATCTGTAATTTCTGCACATTTCTAAATGTACCATAATACATACTTAACTTTGCTAAACAAAAATTGAAACACATGGCACCATGGATTTCTAATTATTTGGTGTTACATATGTGACAAAGTCTACATTACATGGTAATGTGATGTCTTAAAGGTGCCAGGAGCACATTTAGTTTAGGCAGGATTACTGTGCTGTTTTATGGTGTTAAACCAGAGCTTTGAATATGATTTGAATAGCTCAGTTAGATAAGGGACAGGTTTTTTGCATTCCCAAATGGAAAGGCAATGTCTTGTTTAAATCCATAAAACACTATTACTTATCTGCTCTTCACTCAATAGAACTCTTCCTGGTACAAAAAAATAACACACAGGACTCTGAATGCCAGGGCCAGCACAGCTAGCAGCAGATAACATAGTGAGTAATAGCTTGCACTTGTAACTTTAGTACATCAATCATGGCAGAGAATGGTCAATTATTAGCAACCCTAAAAAGATACTGACTTAGAGGAAGAGGGATCTCTTGGGTCGATTACATGCTGATCTGTGCAATACAATCTTTCTTCATGAACTGGTAAAAGCTTTTCCAAAGCAATATGAGGCAACTAATACTTATATTTAAACCATATCCTAATTTCAGCATAAACATTCTATCAGACAGAGAACAACAAATCTGCACACTTCAATCTCGACAATAACGGTGGCCCAATGGCCCGAGGCCAGTAAAACGTAACGTCGGGACAGTTGTACTAGAAAAATCATTAGTATTAAAAATAAATAAATTAGAAAACTCAACATCCTGCAGTTGTTTTGCAGCTCATGGCGCACACCGTTGTCCAATCCAGAGTTGTAGCTACGTGACGAGTGGTTGTCAAATGTTATTTCTCTAATCTCAATCATGGGGCAACCTCTGGGTCGAAAGTGAAACCATGCAGATGGAATCCAATGAAAGTTAAAGTCAAGGGCAACTGGACTTTAACTTTCGTTGGATAACTATGACCTGGATGACTGAGAATCTTCACAGACATCTTGCAGACAGAACTGCATTCTCTCTAACAGCCAGCAGGGGGCGAGTCCGCTGGTTGCAAAAAGAAGTCCGGCTGCATCAGAAATAATGGTGAAATGTTGCTACTTCTCAGCTGATTTATTAGTCTTCTTCAACACAGCATGATGTTCATTTAGTATATTATGGTCCCATTTAGGGGAAATAGACGACAATGCAGCGTATGCATTAGGGCGGGACTACCTTGTGATTGACATGTCACTACCATGGCGACCTGTCAATCAGGATGGAGGAGACTTGTATCCGCTGCTCTGTGTACATTTTTTTATTAAATGGCTGTCAGCAGGAGCGAGAGCATGTCATGTTTGAGTCTGTTAGTATGTTTAGTTTTAAAAGTAAATTGTTTTGTTAACCTTTTTATTTTTTATAATTTTAACTGTGATTACATTTTAGTTTAGTTTTTTTCATATCCAGGATGTATTTAAAAACCAATGCATGTTAACAGTATAACATAACTTATAAGTCGTTGGTTTTGTTGTAACACTGATAAATAACAAATTTAGGAAAGAGGGCCAGTAAAAACTGTCTTCGGGCCAGTAAGTTTCAAACCCACTGGCCCAAAAAAGTTTAACGTTGAGTCCTTGGATGTCATGATTTACTGTGTGTGCATTAAACACATTCCATCCCATTAAGAACAATCCACTTTTCTCAGTTCATTCAGACTATAATTTTAGTGGCATGAGCATCTACTTTCCATAGAGTAGATACAAAAATTACACTCTTGCATGAAATCTAATATGACATACCTTTTCCTTAGCTTGTGCAATGGTGACTCAATTTCTTTAAAAGGTAAAGACAGATTTTGTTTGTTTCGTCTACCCCACACTGCTCCACAGCGTTACAGTATTTTCATTTTCGGCTTAATTTTTGAATTTGTTGGCTTAGTAAAAATAGGCTACATGGTTATCTCGGAGAGAAAATTCTGCTAAGTACTGTAGATAATCAATATGACTGAACAAAGAAATGCTTCTTTCTTCACAGGATGAATATACTCTAAGATTGTTATTGTGTTGTGTAATGTTGTTTACACCTTTAGTGGTCATGGATTTATCAAGCAGGGCACACTGTGCTGTTCAAGCAACAAGGTTGTCTTTTAGTCTAGCCACCATGTTAGTGTTGTCTCAGTTCTAGAAAAAAATCCATGTGTAATAATCCCACTTCTGATGAACCACCATAATGCCCCTGCTGAAATAAGGTGCTAGAAAAGGGCTTAAGCAGTGCAAATTCACTGGAGTCGCAAAATCATATGAAGAGGGCACACCCTGACATACTGTCTGAACAGACCAATCAATAATGCCACATTACAAATCACTTCCAGATATAAACCAAGTGAGCAAAAAAACTTTTTTTTTAGCAGGTCACCAAAAGCCATAAAGCTCATCATTTAGATTCTAATCAGTCCAAATACAATGTAATAGATCCATAGCACAGGGGTACAATAGATTAAATAGTAAGATAAACATACAACAATAAATTCCATTTGGTCTGTTAATCACAAAAAAAAATGTATTTTTAGCTGCTTGCTAATCTGTGCAGATGTTTCTGCTGTCAGGTTAGAGGCTGATTATTAAATGTTACAGGAGACCTATTATACTGCATTTCCAGCCCTGTATTGTAGTTCTGTGACTCCTCTATGGCAGCATGATTCAAAGTTTAAAAAATAATAATTTTCTATCTTATACTGGCTCTTCATGCAGGCCCTCATTTTAGCCTCTCTCTGAAACAAGCTGTACATGCTCCTGTCTCTTTGAGACACGCCCCTCCTAAGCCCACTGTCTTCTGAGTGGCCATTGTCTTATGTGTATACCAGGTTGCCGTGGGGATAGGGCTGCACGTTCATTTGTTGGCGTGACCAGCATTCTCTGCATAGAGCAAATGACCATATATGGCAATCCGGCTTGGAATGACATCATACCGAAAACATACCGAAAAGAGTTTAAAACAGAGCATTCAGAAGAGGACGCTTTGGCTCACATGGATTTAAAAAAAATACTTTGACCTCATTATTTGAAGCTTTGGTCATGTTTAACATGAAGATTTGACATTGTAACATTATAGAAATGCCAGAAAATATGAAAAAGCAATATAGGTCCCCATTATTAAGATATACAGCGGGTTGCTGTAATGGAGTGATGCTTAATTCTGCCTGGCATTGTGCCCAAGGTTATTATAGTTTTGGACTTTTCATTAGTTTTTATTTTTATTTTGTTTTGACTTTTTGTTTTCAATTTCAGTTTAGTTTTTAATGTGGGTTTGCTAGTTTAGTTTAGTTTTTATTTTTAGAAAATGCTTAGTTTTAGTTTGGTTTTTATTTGTTTTAGTGTTAGTTTTAGTCTTTGTCGCTGCATGATGCTCAGTTCAGTTTAGTTCAGTCCAGTTTAGTTTTTTCACAAAACATTAAAATACAAGTACAATCAGAAAAATTCGTGAAAAGGGACACCCTTTTTTAAGCTATCTGAAGCTTGTACGTTGGGGGCCCAAACGCTAATCAAATATATAAATAAACGAAGCACATGCAATCTACAGTTTCTAACCTACAGTATATACAGAAAACCCTAAGAGCAAACCACCCTCATCCTACTACCCAGTGGTCCCAAGAAATTCATTACATCAGTCTCTAGCTCCATCATTCTTGGTTAAATAGGTGAAATACAATAAATGGAGGTGAAATATAATTGATGGACAGCTAAAAAATTGGAGGATAGTGGAGGCCCCCCTTGGAGCCATAAACAACAGGAGTAGTATGTAAAGGTTACCAATGCGCGCTCCCGCAAAACGTGCAGGTGAAAATTTTTGATTAATAAAAAAAATAAATAAAAATGTTGGGGGGTCGTAATGAGGTTGAAAAACAAAAGGTGAAGAGGGGTGTGAAAATAGGGGTTTGTATTTAGGAAAGTCCTGTCTTATCCTCTAATAGTGTCATATGTGTCAATAAGTGTCATAGCGTCCTCCAGCTTTCCAGTTTAACCCAGCTAGACTTGTCTAAGTAGGCTAGTTGTATATTTGACACAGCATTGTAGGCTAGACAATGACTCACCAGCAGCTCAGCCCCAGAGGCCCCTGTTCTTCTCTGCAACATTTTCCATGTTGTTAAGAAATGGTTTTGTAGCAAAATAAAGGGTCATTTTATCCTACGTAACACTCTGGAGTCTGACAAGGAAGCTAGAAAACCAAGACGGCTCCATCTTCCTTCTCACACCTGTCCACTTAAAAAACCCTGGTTTTCCCCTGGTTTTGTGGATCACGTCTTTTCCTTGTGGTCTGGAACGGGTATAAGGGCTGTGGGCGACATGGTGATGGATGGTGTGATGTTCTTTGATCAGCTCAGAGAGAAGTACATTCTTTCTCAGAATAGCTTCAGATATTTGCAAATACACCGTTTTATCACCTCTCCTATTAAGTTGCACCCCAAGGGAGTTTCTCTTGTCAGCCCTGTGATGAACTGGCGACCTGTCCAGGATGTACCCTTCCTTTTGCCCATGTCGGCTGGGATTGGCTCTAACTCGCTTACAACCCTGCATGTGTAAGCGTTTATAGTAATGGATGAATGGATGGGTTCTCTCTTTTGGGTGTGCAGAAGGCTATTCAAAATCTTGATACCAGGAAACTTATCACCCAGTTTTATAAGGCCCTGTCTATTCCACATTACAAATGCACAGCTCATTTCAGGTCTCTTGGGGAGGCTGACTTTGGAGAGACTATTCTGGATGATGAGTGGGATAGTGTTTGGTCAAGCTCTTCAGGATGCTTATTTACCAATAAAACTAGGTAGTTGCAATTTAAGGTTATACATAGGCTTCAAATTATTCTGGGGAAGGATAACAAGTATAATCATTTGCTTTCAAAATACTGTAATACATGTAAAGCTAAAGGTTTAAACTAAAGTCTGAAAGAACACCAGAGAACAAGTCAAAAAAGATACAAGGTAAAAGAAAAAAACAATAACTTTTTACCCAATCTGCTGAAAACTACAACAGTGACATTAGAAAAATACTGTTTATAATAGTACACTTAAACTGTAATGGATTTTGAGGCCTTACCTCTGAATTTCTTGGGTGGGTTGTTGAGGTCGCCTGTGTCCGGTTGTACCACACAGCGGTCATCCACAAGCCTGGGAACATCATCATAATGAGTCACTAAAGACACTTAAATAGACTTTAAACCTCAATACTCCTTCTAAAAGCTTTCATTTTCCATATATGAACTATGGGTTGGGGTATAGGTTGTGTGAACAATGCAACATGCTAATGACAGTGATAACTTAGCTAACACAACTGAATTGTTTTGCTAATTCATGCAGCTCATGTATCCAAAATTAGTTCTCCAAATCTAAGAAAATAATCTATTTAGCAAGAACTAACTGACAGAAACGATTGGAATGACAGCTATGTCCCAGAAAGCATACACCCTAGTCAGTAAGTCTTTTCACAGCATTTGACATGGAATATCACAGGTACAGTGTATTTTATAACATTAATTAATGGCTGCATTCCATTTAAATGAGTCTGTTCCCAGTTTCTTGTATTCTGAATGGTCACTGACTGACCCAGCTTACCCAGACATTTAATAAAAAGGTACCCTGTGGAGTTTTTGACCATTAGTAGCACTATGGAGCAGGTGTGTTATGAGTGACTCCACATGGCTCCCCATTTTGCTTGTTTTGTGCACATGTACAAGGACCCACATGCATGGCTGACATGATACACAGTCCTGTCAATGGTGTCAGATTTTTCCAATGATCTACTTTTGGCTGTAACATGCAGCAAAGGCAGAGAAGACGCTGGTAAACACAGATTTAAACAAGAGAGGAATACTTAAAGAAAAATGGATTGCAAATGTATTTATTAATAAATACATTTGCAATCCATTTTTCACGTTAGAGCTAAACATAACTTCCGTGATTCCGTGATTATAAGAAAACTCAGCAGCAGAATCCATCATTAACAGTATTAGTAATTATCATGCTTTTCGTGTTATATGTATTATATGAAAAAGTAGAAACTGCTTGATTGAATCTGAAGTGCCAGCTCATTTACAGCACATGAATAGCAGGATAAAGACATTATAATACATTATTATTACATTGTATTCATAAGCAACCCAGGAAGGCTCTTGTGTTCAATATTCTCCAACAACGCAGGAGTCTGAACAATCTAAACAACCTAAATCTCTTCTAACCACTGAAAGAGTGCAACCCACCACACTAAAAACAGGCTGTGCAAACATCACGTTCTAAAGTTTAAAATGAATGGAGCCGTCAACCACAAACTGAGAGGATGAGGTTACAGATTTCTGAACTGGGGCACAAGTGATTATTGTACCTGTAAACAAAAAGGGAACCTGGGGCTTTCTTAAAGAATTTAACAACAGCGCAACTTCATCAAAATTGACTTTAGCACCGTAATTCCTCCTTGTCTAGCAATTTCTTCAAACAATATACAAAATATGTTGGTAAAACACTTACAAGCATACCCAGGAACTCTGGGGAACCCCCTGGGAATACTATCAGATAGTAGGATAGCACAAATACAAAACTTCAGTGGGATGCTCTAGCTGGCCGAGTCAGTTACATCTTTTTATAGCTCACACAGTGCACACTGCACTGCAGGAACACTGTTAGGATGAAGGAAGAATACACATGGTGTGAGAATCTAGAAATGAAAAGCCTTCATCACACCGCTAGGCAAAGGTCCAAAACAAAGAGGCCATCTGTATCCAAGGTCAAGAAGAAATCTCCTCTTGCATTCTGGGACACAGCCTTACATCCTAGTCTCCCAGCATCAAGTCGTTGGACGGCATCCACTCTGAGGGGTCACATTCAATATGCTGACAGCAAAAGCAACACCTAATACAATAATGCTATTTATAGTTACGTCCTCTAAGCTCTTCTCATTAACAGGAGAGTTCACAGCAACAGCGGAGGGGTGATTACTAGGCATGACAATACGAGATGGGAAATTTGACAAACGAGCTCTGTCATGGTGGCAGTCTTCAAAGCTGTGCACACATTTGTTGCCGTGGTGGGTGACGCACGACACTAAAACTGTGAAAGAGCATGATTCCTGAGAGCTGGCAAGGAGGAGGGCCCGGCACGGCCTGTGGTGTGTGGCAAACGAATAGTGACATGGTAAGAGGAGGAAGATTGCTGCACTTAGATGCTCCGATGCTGTGCTCATAGCATTTTGTTATTTCTGACTGCCAAGACTTGCTCAATTTGCACATAATGAGATGCACTTTTAACTCGTTGCCTACAATTAGGGAGGGGGGAAGACTCCGTCAAGTACTTAAATAAATGGTGCTCAGCATGTGGTAGGAAGAGGCATGATAATTTGAGGCCAGAGTACCAACTGAGCGCACAATATCAAGGAAATAAAAAGGAGAGCAATGACTACTGCAGGATCCACCACTTCTCAACTTCTGTTTTCATAGATAAAACAAAAGCATCAGATTAAGGCAATATAGACATTTGACTGCAGTCAGTCTTCCCATTGATAAGCTGACCATGCTGCAAGAGGTACAGATATGCGGGAACCATTAGCTTTGTAGTTGAAAACACCAGCGTCTTCTGGTTCTCCTATAAAACTTTCTATATTAAAAAGGACTTGAAACCCGGTATTCTATACAGTATATGGAGATGCCAGCTGTGTGAAACATGATTTTCGTACTTACGAAATACATAAAACAGGGCTAAGAAAGCTGTTGTTTAATTAGGCAAACAAATTACAGCAGAGCAAATAGGTTCCGCCTGTTACTGTGGGCAAAATAAATACTTCAGCTTGAGTCTAAAGAGGGTTCAGTCCAGATAAATTGAGGAGGTGGGTCTTCAGTTTGTGTTTAAAGATAGTTATTCTGCAATCCTTCATTTCCTTCTCTAGTTTAACGATTCATTTAAGTCTGTCTCTGTTTCAGGATACCCAAACTCAACTCTCACATTTCCTTTGTTTCACTGAAATCAGATCACTTCACCATAAAATGTGAAGGAACAATGGGTAATGTTCATGTTGGCACTTTGTACTTGCCACCAACCAAACAGGCTTTTAAATCTATTCAATATAAAATGAGTCCATCTATTATACTTCCCCATCAACTCAGCACAGCCATCTGTTTGGCTTGAAAATAGCAACCATGTCGGTCATAACATGCGTTACTGTGTTTATTTTGTAGCTTGTACTATGTTATAGTTGTGTACTCTGCACAGTGAGATAATACTGTATGAAACTCCATCCATCCAACAAGCTCACCTGAAATCCTGCAGCTTGAGGTAGCAGGGAGGTGGGGGTGGTGAAAGGGTCATGAAAACCGACAGAAATTCAAGCAGGCTTACCCTAAAGTGCTGATAAATCCACAGGTGGAGCCCTCTGCATACAGGGAACAAATGTCCCCAATATGGAGGAAACTGGACATCTTGTCCGACATGGTTCCTCAGGTTTGACTACACCTGCAAAAGATTGACAACAAATGTCTTTAAAGCTCTATCAACTCACAAGCTTTGAAATATTAGTAAATATTTCACTCAACTAGTCAGTTAAGTGATAAAAATAATCTTTTAGATAATGCATCAATCGTATACATCACTCATAAAGTAAAATACTAAACATTTGCTTGTTACAGTGTCATGTTTGTGCACACACGCGATGTCAGTAGCTGATTTAGCTGAAAAGGAATTGTAAACAGCACCTACAAGGATCCATTATTACTTTTATGGCACTGACTTTGCTGCTGGAGTTTGCAGCGGGTTCCAGACCATCTGAATTTTTTAAGCCCATCCTAAGAGCACCACCTACTGTAAGACCGTAAGTAGTAATTGTGGAGATTAGAAAAGATTTGAAAATATTAATATTATTAGCTTATTAATAAGATTAACATTATTTACATTACACACAAATAACTGAGCTATAGTGATAATCTTTGTGTAAATGTGTCCACGTGCATTTTGTTAACATGAGTTATGTCCCTTTTAATTTAAAACAAAAAGACATAATACCATGGATGAGTAATTAACTTAACTGAGTATTCAACTTAACTGAGTATTCAAGTTAGACACAGAATTACTAGTTCTGAAACAATAAAATATTCCTGCCAAGAAAATGAAATTATGTTCCTCTGTGCACTGTGCCATGCCTGAGGGAAACCAACACATGCAAATATTAAAATTAGGCCTCCACTCTTTAGTCTCTTTCCAGGAGAAGCCTGTGGGGGACAAAAAACAATATCCCTAACCCAAAATAGGTTACGTGGTCAACGTAGTCTGTCCTCTTTCTGTTGTCAAAGATCATTTTAGTTTGGACTTTGACACAGACTCAAAAGTATGCGGCCCTGTACAATCAAGCAATATCATTTAAAGGAGAAAAGCACAAAATACGACATTTTTCATTAAATATAGCTACGTTTATTTCTATAAAATTGATTTGTGCGTATGAAGCTGAAGGTCATATTCAGGCTACCCAGACTCAGATGTCCCACTCCACTCATCTGTGACACCTACACTACGTAAAGTTTATATTTGGTTCCACAATATGTAAAGTAATTTGAACGCCCTGTGACACACTTACGCACGTTTTCTGAGACGCCAAATGTGACACTAACACCTCTGCTAGCTCCAATAAAAACTGGGTCGCCTCATTCTTTTTTTGTTTGGTTTTTTTTTAATCGCGCGAGCTGCAGCAAAACAACAGCAACAAACGAGCGCGTGGGCTATTTCCTTGACAGGGATGCTTTCAGCTCAGTGTTACAATGAGCAATGCCCTAGCTGGAAAAGCTACAGACAGATAAGGACTTTACCTGACAGAAATGAAAGAAGGCGTCAAAGACAGAGAGGGAAAGGACCGCGTGAGGAAGTGGGTCAGCGCAGGATCATTTCCACAGCGCTATCCTCGGTTAAGTCCATGGTAGTGAAACTCCAGGTAAGAGCAGGCTGAGTTGCGTTATCTCTGACAGCTGAACGCGTCCTCGGCAACAATCCGCTTCTTACCTCCTCCACATGTCACTGAGGGAACGCCCCTTTCGGTACTATTTATACTGCAGCAGATCTCTCTGGGTAATGTAGTTCTTTAGGCATTTAAACTGACACGTGCGGTGCTCATAATAAGCAACAGACTGTAAAACACTGATAATACAATTCAGATATGCATTGTTGTCTTGATAGAAACTGTCCTTTTATTTCATTTCACTTCATTTTATTAAATTTTTTAGATATAAGGTTTTCATCTTTGAGGTGAAGAAAGTGGTGGCCTTAGTCACTTCAGTTTCATTCAATTACTATATTCATCCCCAGCTGAGCACACATCTCACAAAAACACATAATAACATAACATATAATACATTTGGAACATTTTTTAGTTTTTTTGAAAGTTGCTAACTTGTATAAACATGAAAATAATTGCAATGGTGCACAATGAGCATAGAGGTATGTTTTCTCTCCTTTGGTGGGTGTATCAGAGGTGTTACCCATTTAGCAACATGTATATAAACCACAGACTGTATAAACACAGCCATATTAAAAAGTGAATTGCAGTGCAGTTGTGTACACAATCGGATGCTCAAGGCACCACCGTTTCAGTTTAAATAAACATTTTGCGCTGGTCATTGTTTACAGTCCAATTAGCAATAGCAATTTCAGAATCCATAAGCTATCATCCACAAACAGACTACAAAAGGCTTCCGATACAAAAATCTTGTCCCTTGAGTACACATTCAGCGTTTGCATGTAGATATTGGTTAATAGGGATTTGAAAATCACTGACTGAAATAAACTGAGAGATTTAAACAACTACTAAATGGATTTCCATGAAATTGTTTACAGACATTCATGGTCACCAGAGGATTAATCCCACTGACCTTGGTGATTCCCATAACTTTAGTGCCAGCAGATGATCATTTCTGTTGTTTCACTTTTCCTGTGAAAAATCTCAGCATCCCTAGGTTAATTGAATTCACAAACTTTTGTACAGACATTCGTTGTTGTTCAATGCTTTGGTTTATAATGTAATATAAATGCAAGATTAATGACATTCCCATCAGCCTCAGCTGACATACATCAGTATGTCAACGCTGTCATTGTGAACATGTTAGTATGCTGAGGTTAGCATTTAGGTTGCTGAGGTTAGCATTTAGGTTGCTGAGGTTAGCATTTAGTTCAAAGGACCACTCTGTACTCACAGAGCCGCTGGTGTGACAGTTCAGTGATGAAATGATTTCTAAAAAAGAGAATCCGACCTCCCAGTTTAAATTACATACTGTGCAGCACACAACAGCGAATTAGGGCCACTGTAGGAAAAACAAATTACGAAACAAGGGGAGGGGATAATATTCAGAGAAAAAAAATCACAAATTTACAAGAAAAAACACAAATATTCTCTGAGATTATAAAGTCATACGTTTACGAGAAAAAAGTCTTACAAAATACTAGTTTTCAGATATGCCTCCGTACTCTATTAAAGTAGGGTATGCAGAGCCGTCACAGCTAAGCTCCTTTCACCAACCAGTATTTTGAGATACTTCAAAGACCAAAAGCATAAAGAAATTAGCAGAAGAACTGCAGACAATTATAAATTACTAAGATGTGACATGCTTAAACTTTGGCTTTGTTGTGGTGCTTCTGCCTAACTGTCTGAAAGCCCCACCACTTCTCTATGTCTGCACTGAATCTTGTCTTGTTTTATAAATTACTTGAAGTTTTTCTAGAATATTTTTTAAAAAAATTCTCGGAACATTACCTCCCTTCCCCCGGCTCTCTACAATGACGATCAGTCGCAAGTACAAATAACTCCTTCACATGTGTCACATGTTACGGACTGTAGTGAACATGTATCTGATGACCAATTCCATGTGACTGGAGGTTTTCTTTCAATGTCTATATTATTTCATGTATATAGTGTCAAGAACAGCAGCACACATACTGCCTTACAAAGAGGCGATCACGCTGTGCATGTCAAAGTATGAAAGGACATGAGATAAAGACATCAGCTGTGTGTCCAGTCCCCTGTCAGAAACACTGATTCGGCCACCGGCAGTTAGATTTCTAGGTTAGTGATGAGGGCACGTGTTTAGAGTCTATTAAATTAGAGTCCATGTTTATATGTTTATTTCTTTTTCCAAAGAGACTATTGTTATATTTTGCTGGGTATAACAGACTACGTGCCATACTCTTACAGAGAGTTTTGTCCGTGGACCACAAGGTTTCCGAGTTTATGATGTGAGCTTTGGAAACCTCAGTCTCACAACTTTCAGTGAGATCTAGTTCATTTGCAGTTGACCCATTATTATCACACTGTGACATTTTCAGCTACTGGAATTGGAACAGACTAGTGTACCGACATATTCAGAAGCATGTGTGATACTGAACTCACACATAACTTGCCATATGAATAAAATTAAGTGTAGACAGACCAGTCCTCAAAGGTCATTCTTCCAAAAAAAAAAAAAAAAACTCACCTCCACGAAAGCCTGCATACAGAAGATGGTTACATTTGAAAAATGTGCTAAAGCTTGATTATTCATAACCATTACTACTTCTAATATGAATGAGAGACAGAGATACACAGGAAGAGAAAAAGCACTTTCATCCCTAATGGGCTCAGTGGCATTAACCAAAGCCACTGATGAGCTGCTAATTTGGTTTCTTAGCTACAGCATCTCAAGGGATAATAAGAGTGGAGTAAGTGGTGGTGCACAAGTGTCCATTACCATGAAAGTGCTTCTCTCCTTTTTCTGCATTCCACATCTGCTTTTCTCCGGTCTTTAAGATGCAAATGGATGCAGAATGTTGTAGAGTGGTCTGAGGCCACAAAAAAACTTTCACACTGATTGATGTTTTCATGCTCTTTATTCATGTTCTGTTCCTAGTGTTGACATAAAATCCAGCTGTGGTATGATGTAGTGGAACAACAACACATTACGAATGTGATGCCACTTTATGTCCTGCCAGAAAATCTCCCCTTTTACTGGATATGCAATCAGTCACCATTAACAACTTGTACCCCAAATTATATCAAAGTACATCCAAAACCACTTATGTAGAAACAGACCATGCTACTCCCTTTGTTAAATCATAATCAGTGTGAAAGGAAGGATGAAGGATAAGGGCTTTGTCTCAGAGTATCATTGTCGGACGCGAGCATGTGTGTGTTTCTGAATGCGCTGATGTCAAATTCATGACATCACAATATCTAAGACTAAGACTAACCTTTATTTCACAAAAAGTGTTGTCTGGCTTTGGCTAAATTTGACATTAAGTGAAGTACAGAATACAGATCACTGAGTACTCAGTTGTCATGGATACAGTGTACAGACGACTGGCTACCATTCTACCACAGAGCAAAAAAAAAAGGGTTGTATATAAAACTGGACACAACTGATGCTGTGTTTATGAATTGTAGCAAATCTGATGTCAGACAAAGTTATGATTTGTAGCTTGGTAAAGATAATGCTTTCTTATACCCTGGGTATTTGGGTCAGTGTTTTATTATAGAACCCTGCCTGAAACTGAAGAGCTGGTCTGCTGTCAAAAGGTCTTTCCCTCACACAATACATGATCACAACAGTCAACAACCATTGATATAAATAGACAGGAGATGGGATGGATGTGGAGACAGATTTCCAACATACAGTAAGGGTCATGAACAAGAACTCAAGTTTGGTGGGAGGGGGAGGTGATTCATCCCGATTGGTAGTCTGACTTGTAGCGGACTTAGAGACATGGGCTGGTTTTCCAGACAGAATTAACAAATGACTAACAAATTAATGAATGCAGCATCTGCATGCTTGGAATGCACCAGAGACAGAGGGATTACAAAAAAAAAAAAGCAACCATCTGTGTGGGTGCACAGATTGCGAGATTCATCACTGTGCATGTGTTAGAGTGAGTATTCTCATGTGCAGATTCAGGCCTTCCGTAAGCAGCGATGTGTGGGCACAATGGTTGGTAGTTTTCTTGTCTGAGGCTCTGATAGTCCTCTGTGTGGGCCCATGCCTGCAAACTAATCCTCGCATTCATCAGAAATGTCAGAATAGAGCTAAATATATTGGGAACAAAGAGTCTCTTGTTTGGAAATAATGTTCAATCTTGATTTCATCTCAGAGATTAAGTTCCAAAGTCCACATCAAGTCTAGTCTTCTTTTAAGGAGAGATGGAGGACTCTGTAACTCTATAACTTTACAAATTTAAAATTTAGTGTCCTCTAACTGCTGTTCTGGATCTGGGACAGTGAACCACTTAAGACATGATGCCGCAGGGAGCAAGAACCATAGATAATGTCTTATTAGCAATTTCAATCTTAATGTAGAATACTGATACAACTTTGTTTAACTTCAACACTGTCACATTCACAGTTGTGTATTCTGTACAGATTTGGTCCATTTGACAATTTAATCTCTATTATTGGAGCTCTCACGACTAGAGCAATGAGTCAAGGCTTTCTCAAGACCAGAGTGTAACATGCACAACTGGAGGACAGACCTTTGTGGTGTGAAGTGTGGCCACCAAACAAACAAAACACACACATTGACATTAAATACCGAGCACAGGACCTTCCAGCATAGTGTGAAAAGAAGGTCATACAAACATCAAGTCTTTTATCCTTTCTCTGTCTGCCAGCATTTTTGAGTCTGTGACAGGGACGGGATGTCAACGAACAGTCCCTGTAGAGTCGAGTCAGTTGCACAGTGTAAGCTTCGGAGGTTTACCATACATCAGTTTGCCCCTCCCAAGAAACCCTGCATGAAACCAACCCAACATCTACTTTTGCAGACCACAGTCAACCACTGAGCAAGAAGTGGGTTAGGAGAACATACAGCTGAACCATCGGGCGTGAGAAAGGGATATAGTGAAGACTTTTTGTTTTCCTCGTTTTAATAGCCTTGCAGCCTGTTTGCTGATATTCATGCCAGTGTTTCCTTATAAACGGAAGGTCCCACCTCCTGTCTTGCCTGCAAGACAACAAGTATTGGTGAGGCACCCTAGTATAACGTAGAGATCTACCTCACTAAAAATAAAAGACAATTACGCTGGTATAATGACCTGCATATTCCCAATGGAATTAATCTGATTAGACCAGCTGCAGAGATATTCTAATTAGGCCTTGTGGTTTTGTGCCATAACTTGTTACCAATGTAGAAAAAATTTGTTTTACATTCTGTGCTGCATCGTGGATTCAATTGGACATTATACGGCAAGCTGCATGAAAGAGTATTGTGTAACATTTTGTGTGTATGTTTTCAAATATTCACTTTCTGCCAGACTCTTACAACAGGCTGCGTATACAGCTACATTCAGCTAGTCCTCTCTTCATGAACACTGCGCACAGAGAAGAGGATCATCCCCTTGGTTACGACATAATCAATATGCCAGACCATACACACATGCCAGGGGAAATTATCTGCCAGGTGCTGGTTTTGTGGAGATAGGAGTAGAGTTTTTGCACAATGTTGCTAAATAAACAGTTGCCTGTTTGAGCTAATCCCATTGAAGGAGAACAATAACCAAGGAGGCCGTGGTCTGAACTCACCTATTTAACCTGCAGAACGTGTTCTCTAAGCTGCTTTATCTGCAGGTAATCCATTAGGATCTGCAAGGTTGGAGGACTCCTTGCCTCACATGCACTGGACTTTAAGAGCCATACCTGGTTACCTAAATCAGGCCGTGACATAAGTATTTAACTGTTAAATAATATCCATTGAAAATGCATAGTAATATATGACTTAGATCCACACACACATATATATATATATATATATTACAGTTGTTTTACTCTCAGCCTGACACACGAAGAAAATTTCTTCCACAATTGCAGCACCGTCGTCATGGGCATTTACACACCCCATCAAGAATGTAGACTCAGTGGGATTACTGGAAGCAATATTGGGTCATTATGGAAGATTGTGATTGCATTAGAACATAATGACAATGATTAAATCAAGGCGAATCTTGGGGATGATGAAACTTTTTTTATTTAAATCTTAAAAATATTGCTTCTAAATTCCACTCAACCACTTTTAAGCACACCGAAGACTGCAGATGTACACTCCAAAACTGCTTAGTTAAGAATGTGTGTGCTGTTCATCTAGTGTAGGTGTATTTATGATATGTATGTACTGTATGTGTAGGTCTGATCAGTAGTAGAGCAGCTGTAGGGGTGGGTGCTTATTGGGTTTCAAAACTTCCTGCTGAGCCTGCTGCAGGGGTCCAGGGACAAATTTAAATTACTATCTACAATGGGAGGAGCCAATTTTAAAAACCCCATTGATATCCCCTTGCAGTAAAGCTGAAGTGAAGCTGTACAACCTACCACATTACACATCCTGTTGGAATGTAGCTGATAGCTGTCAGAACAAGAAAGGGTATAGTACAGTGTTTGATTCAGTGTGTTTGCTGAGTGAAGAGTCACACAAATGTCTAAAAAGCTTCTTAAAATTCTATGTTGAAGAACAACCAGCTCACTTGTTTTGAAACAGTTTTTCCAGGCTACTGAGCAACTTAACACAGGAATGCAAACACATCAGGGGTGAAAAATGTGACAAAATGCAAATCCCCTAACGGAGTCTGGTGGTCTCAGAAACTGATCTGATATTCCAAAACAAATCCAAAAGCAAATAGTTTAGTTTTGTTATGATTATGACAGTTTAAGCCTAGCTAATATTATCTCAACGTTAAAAAAACTGAATGTTAACATTAAGTTGCCACTTTGGATGAGGAGCTCAACTTGTGTTGTCATCGTTGGCAAAATGGTAATAACAGTAACATTACTGTATCTACAAATAAAATTCGGATTAACAAGTACAGTAGCTAATGTTAGACCCCATGGAAATAATGTTACGTCCAAATAGTGATGACTAGCATTCGCCAAATTAGAACTCAACCTTACGTCATATATGCAAGGTGACGGGTTTCCATCCCTGTTTCATATCTAGTCAAAACAAAAGAAGCAGGAACAGACATTGAAAATGTACAGAGCCATGTGGTTTAAAAGAACCACTGATTTCATACATTAAGTAAGTACATCATTTAAATATAAAGACCTCATTAATTAGATTAATTATGGGTTCTGATACCAATGTGCCAATATAGTTCTTGTTTTTCCGTAGCGTATGGACACTGGCTGTTGTCAGGGTTGTCTCATACAAAATGGTTTTTAAAAAATGTTGTAATTAACTCCAATTAGTCGAAATAGGCTGCAGCTTGTGCCAGTAATTCTTCTCCTTTCACAACGAAGTCAAGAGTCAAAATAGATATTTCAAACTGGACTTTGAAGTGCCTTTGCCAGCTGAGACCCAGCAGATGACGTTTGTTTTTTTTTCTTCTCTTTTTCTTGATTTGGCTGCAGGATTCAAAGCAAGGACATCTGCTCCCTCATCAGAGAGGTGCTCCAGTTTTGAACAAATGGACTGCCATTTGTAATTTCTCCACTGGTCACTCACCCTGAAATAGTGTCTCGCTCCTTTATCAATGTGATGTATGGTTCTCATTAGAAAAAGATGTATCTTTGCATCTTTTGTCCTTAAAACTTGGCAACACATTTAGTCTCACCAAAGTGGGGCTGTGACGAAGGAATCTCATATTCAGACACCCCGTATTTAAGAATCAAAATCTGTTCTTAAAACAAAGCTATATAACTTTTACTGCAGCCACAAGTGGGAATTACTGATTAATAGTACATTGTTTCCCCCTTCTTTTATTTAGATAATCTTGGCTCTATTGCTGGTTCAACATTTTGGGAAATACACGTATGTGCTTTTTCACGAGAGCACGAGAACAAACGATATGAGGTCACCTTTGGACAGAGCCTGGCAAGCTGTTTCCAGTCTTTATGTTAAGCTAGGCTAAATGATGGACAGACTTGAGAGTGATATCGATACTGTGGTTTAAAGAGCGATGAAATCACAACATTTGATATTTTGCCTCTGTGGTCACTTTGGTATGAGACATCACATTCGAACATTTTTGGGTGTTCCGAAGTTTTAAACCTGCTGCTGTTTAAAGTTGACGCCGCCACTATGCAGAGTAAGCAAGTATACTTCCAAAACTATTCAAACAATCAGGACACTAGTCTTCTAAAAACAATTTCCTTGAAAGAATTATTTCCTGA
Organism: Micropterus salmoides; assembly: GCF_014851395.1. Taxonomy (NCBI): domain Eukaryota; kingdom Metazoa; phylum Chordata; class Actinopteri; order Centrarchiformes; family Centrarchidae; genus Micropterus; species Micropterus salmoides. The sequence continues at coordinate 32,858,912 of NW_024043372.1, forward strand.
GATGGAAGACAGTCAGTGTCAAAATACCATAACAAAGCAGCATAACTCTTGCGTTATAAGGCAGCCTTGACATGTTTTCCTATGAAAGGGGGCGTGCAGGGGGTTCAGCGGGGAAGTTCACCTCATGATTAACTGTTGGTTGCTAGGTGACCATCTTGGAACAGAGCCATTTGCTTGCAGCCCGGCTCTTCGATAGTCCCTATCTGAGAGCAGCCTCCATGCACTTCTGAACCAACCACTGCTGTCCAAATCACCTCCCGTTGCCATAGGGATTCCAGGGACATCTGACTCAAAAATGACATGAGTCATGCATTTGAAGTGAGACAGTTTTCTCTTATACTCATAGTAGACTTGTTGAAAGGACAGAGGAATCTGGTTTATCACAAAGGCACAACAAAGAGGGCCACGCATTGAAAGGGGAAGGATTACGGCCTGCTTCTGGTCTGCAAATTAAATGTGAAATCTATAGGTAGCGGAGATAAAATACAAGACCACTGCATACCTGATTTAGCTGATGGTGGAAAGAGAAACCCTGACCCACACCTTTCTATAAATCTCTATCCTTCGGTTTAAGGGATGCCCCCCCCCAACCCCCCTCCTCTCTGTCCTAGTTTTCTTCAAGGCCACTGCCACAGTTCCCCCACCTGGCAGTACAGTATTTCTGACAATATACTGTATCTTGGCATCTATTATTAAACTATATATTTTCTACTGCTGATGTGACTGTTCTTTCACTTCAGACTGGAAAATTTGCTTTGGTTTGTCTTTTTACTACTGCTGTATGCGTCTGATCACAATGGATATGGATATGTTTAATGGGACAGTTCAAGACGCTAATTTGCTGTATTGTCCATTAGATGAGAAGATCAATACCACTTTGTCTGTTTGTCAAATATGAAGCTACCGCTTGCAGCTGGTTATCTTAGCTTAGCCTAGTGTAAAAGCATTACTTAGTGTTTTTTATGAGGGGTTATGTGCTAAAAAGCCTGTCAATGTCACAGCGCCTCATTTTTACACTTCAGTTTTTGTACAGATTAAACAAACAAGATGATAGAATGTTAAGGAGTTTTAGAGGTGCTGGTACGTGCGTTTTGTTTTTTAAGACAGAGCCAGGCTAGCTGTTTCCCCATTTCCAGTCTTAGCACTAGCAGGCTGCTGGTTGTTCATATTCGTTCAAACATGAGAGTGGTATCGGCCTTCTCATTCAACTCTCGGCAAGAAAGTTAATAAGCACGTGTCCCTAAATGTCCAACTGTTCCTTTAGGTTGAGTTTTTATTTCCTGGGTGTGGATCAGATCAGAAACAATGCAAAGAATAGCTCATTTTGAACAGAAAAAAGCCCTCACAGAGGAGAAAATATAGGTCAAAACAACATCATCCTGCCACATTCGCCTCTCCACTGGGTGACACAAAAACCAATCAATTTCACAGTGGTCTCCGATCAGCTGAAGCCTTCCATCTCCCCCCACCATTTAGTCTCTCTCAGCCCCAGTGTGGCCGCAGCGCTGGTCCCATTTCTGGATGTAACACAGTCTCCATCCTAATTAACCTAGATCTAGATATTAATAAGATGAAAACAGGTCTAGACTAGAAACAGTGGCAGATTGAAAGGAGAAGGTCCTGATTTCAGAATGGTCACACCAAAGTGGGACACCTTCGCCCCTCCTTTGACAGGGGAATAAAGTCTGTTTCTATATAAGAAAACACCCCCTGGCCCTTTTTAATTGGTCCCACCTCTCTTGAGGTTTGAGTGGGATGAGAGGCTGAGAATATCTACAAGGGGAGGATGAATTGCATGAAGCCAGATAAGAAACGTCAAGAGGATGGAAACAAATAAAAGCTTTGAGAATTTTGATTTGTTTTTGACTGACATGACATGTTATTGCAAAAAGCTTTGGCAATTGTAAAGGTGTAGAGATCACCTCTGTAGCGTATGTGACTATTAAAAGAAACCTATTAAACATCATTCCTCCAATCTCTGTCAGTGCAAATGATGGTTCTGCTCCTTCCAGATTAATGTGTGAGAAACGGGACTTTCCATGAGCCAGGTCAAGATGACAGCTGCAAGACTGTATCATGTGGGAAATGTCCTACACGGAGCACGCGTCCCCTGACAGATGAAATGGATTATACAAGTGAAAGGACAGACAGGAACAAGTTTTCTCTCAGAAAAATGTAGGTTTTCTTACCAATGCATAGTTTTTATTGCATCCCCTTACACTTGAGTGGAGACAGTGGCAGATGAGGAGAGGCCGGGGGGGGGGGGCAAACAGGAAACAATGACAGGCAGAGACATGACTCATCCTGCTGATTGTGTTTATGGTGCCATCAACACGTCGCATTGTCTTGTTCTAATGAGAGGTTGAATTAACAAAGATTTCAGGGAGACTGAAAATAGACCAAGACATATCTAAAGAGACAGTTTGAAATGAAAATAAGGAGAAAACAAAAGGCAGAAGGCTTGACAAAAAAATCTTTTCTCCGTCATTCAGAAACACTCTAGTGACATGAAATTTTATTTACATTAGTTGAGAATAGATAAATCCAGCGGAAGGAACCGAACACAGTTGTCTGCACCACAACGGCACTCCTTCCTCTGGAGTCCATCTGTCCTACTGGCCTGCGTGGCGGCGTCACTTTGTGTGGACGGCAGCTCTGCAGGAGGTTGGTTACTGTATAACCCCGAGTAGTCAAATGTCAGCTCTTCTTGTGCATCAATGTTCCGTCCAGCAAACAGCGCCAGTCTAGGAACCACCGAGTGCACGCGGACTGGCTGCATGAACAGGTTGGGCTGGCAGGAGTGGTTGAGAAAGCGGCCTACGTTTCCCACCACGGCAGGGTCCACAAACGTCTCAGTGATGGAGCCCGTGCCTGCATGCTCCCTTACGGCGATGATGTAGTTGTTTTCCTCGGATCTCTGGGCAAGCTGTCTGCGTCTGGCCTCCTCCAAACTGATCAACTCTCCTGCATACTCGCACACAAACGTCCCACGTGGGATTGCCTCTAGTGCCCGTACTCCCCAGCCCCTGTTCTTGGTGCTGCAAACCTCCAACCGGAGTCTTAGCCCTCTCTGCACCACCCGGTTAGAGCAGGCATCACTGCAGGAGCAAAGGGCATTACACTCAAACACAGGTGAGCAGTAACCAGAGTCTATTCTGCTGAGGTTGAGCAGTGTGCCAGTGCTGTCGTATGCCTGCCCATGTGTCTGCAGGCAGGAGCAGCTCTCGGTGAAGCAGGAGTGGGAAAGGCAGGAGCACCCAGGAAGGGTAATTTCACTGGGGTCAGTAGAGCATCCTGGACCCTGAATATTATCTGGAGAATACTGAAAAAATGACAACAAAGAGCAGTCAAAGGTTAACAAAACTGTCAGTAACAAAAACAAACACACACAAACAGTTGAAGGGAAATTCAAAAAGCAAATTAGGCAACATTGCCCGTAATTCTAGGAAATTTTCAATTTACAGCTGAAACAATTAATTGATGAATTGTTTTGTCGATCGACAGAAAATTCATCATTTCAGTCAATTTCCCCAGCAAAAATGCCAAACATTCACTGGCGTCAGCTTCTCAACTACGTGGTTTTGCTGCTTGTCTTTGTCTCATGTGATGGTAAACTGAATATATTTGGGTTTTGGACTGTTGATCAGACAAGACAAGACATTTGAAGACGCCACCTTGAGCTTTAGGAAATTGTGACAGTTATTTTTACAGATGATTATTCAAACTGCAGATCAGTTAGTTGCTGCCCTAATTCCAGTTTATGGGAAACGTCTTTTAGACTACAGGTCTGAATGCTTCGTAACTGCCAACTTCACAATCATTAGCCTACTTTAACAACCACATTACCCCATACAACTATAGTATCACCACACTCTGCAATGATATGACTGTATTTTGTATGCTTTAGAATTACTTTTAAAAGTGGTTTCATTATAATGCAGTCAGAAAGGTCTCGAGCATCATGAGCAAGGAGTGCTAACTAGGGCAACTCCTTTAGTTCTAGAGGGCAGTTATTTTTTGATTCCCTGAACTGCAGTCAGATGATGTGGCTGCAGCCTGTAATCATTTGCTGCCATCTGCCGGTAAAATAATGTATTTCATTTGATGGAGTAATAACCATCAGGTTTTAATGAGTTTTTTGTTACAGCCAGAGGTTTTCAGTACAAAGCAAGAATACAAAAGAAGGACTTTGAGACTACTTTGATTATTCTTTCAAGACTTGCACCATAAATAAAATGGAGGCAAAAGGAGACACAACAATTACGCGATAAGTTGTCGACTATTACATTAATCGGCCACTATTTTGTAATTTCTAATTTCTATGCTCTGATTTCAGCTTAAATGTGATATTGTCTGGTTTCTACTGAATGTCTTTAGGTTGTGGAGAAAACACATGGGAGGACATCATGTTGAGCTTTGGGAAACAATGATCAACATTTTCTGGACATTTTCTGACATGTTATAGCCCAAAAAACAGATTCATCTACAATGAAAATCATATGATTTTCCTAACACATGTCAAATGTGAGTCTTTTTATTGCAGTGTATTTCTGACATCCCTAATCGCATCTTGCATGGTGCCAGTGCTATGCAGAGAAAATTAATTTGGACCAATATATCGGCCGATAGTGTATATTGGTATCAGTGTATGTTTTCTGATAAATAACAAAGATATGTTTGAGGTACAAACAGTGTCACTTTTACATAGCTTGTCCTACAGAAAGCACTGACAAGTTCATTTTTCTAAAATAATTCCCTTTTTTTCAGTGCATACATGTATCGCAGTCACAATTCTTTATAAACTACCACTTGTTTGTTTGTTTTATGTGTTGTTTTTTTTTAATTACTGTCAGTCGAATTATCACTATAGTGTGTACAGTATGTTAAATAATCAGTATCTGTGGGGCTGTAGTATTTATTTACATTAACATGTCATATCAGTTTAATTTAAAGGGGAGTGGCACTGGTGACCTACCGCAGCAGCTCTTTGGATGATCTACTGTTTGCCCATCTGTTCCCGGATCACAGGATGATAATGTGGAAAGAATAGTAACGACTCAAAGCTATTTTCACTGTAAATCAGTTTTGGTTGATGGACTCGGCATGTGCCATCATGCATAACTGATGTGCAGGTTTACAGCCCATACAGATGGGATGAGGTTACACTGTCAGCTGGCTTACCAATGCATTGTGACCAATGTGTAAATAATTAAATTAATTAGGATTGAATTCTGTATAGACGTTTCCTGGTCCTGGTCCTGGTCCTACATGCTCTCAGTGTCACAGTTAAAATACTGGGACACTTCAATAACTTACAACATCGTTAACGTTAGTTATTACTAAGACTGTGTTTCCCTGGAAGTCTACTGTAAAGAGAAAAAGAACTGCTGTTGATTTTAGTAATACTTCCAACACATACTATAAATAGATGTTGTTAGAATTGTACTACTCTTACAACACTCTAAAAGGAGGTGGACTTCAGTGGATGTTTAGCAGCTAAATGTGTTCAACTTACGGGCGCAACTGCAGACAGACGTGCAGCGTAACGTTAACGTTACCTGAAATTCAGGAAATGTCAGTACACCTGAACTCCGCTCAATTAAAACAGCAACATTTTCGAGACCGTTGCTCAAATCCGCACCGTGCCAGTCAATATTCATGTCCGAATTTTACAAGGAAGCAGCGGCAAATGAGGCGAGAGGTACAAAACCTCAAACCTAGAAGCTGCAACTTCCGGCAGTTTAGCTACAGGCTAGCGACCTCTAGTGACGTGATTGTATCATCACGCCAGTGTGATCATAAAGCGTGTGGTTTGACCATCTGGCCCTACCCAGAACAAAGTGGGCAGGAGCTCATGAAGGACAAATACAGCACAGCACGAGATAATTGTTTAATCTAAACTACTGTGAGGGTGAAACTGGAGAGCATTACTTCTTAGAAACGATCTCTCAGTGTTACTGACCTCTTTATTCCGTTTGTTTATAGGCTATCCCATTTGTTCAGTAATGATTTTGATTCTTTGCTTCTCTCTGTCTTTGTTCAACATTTGCCCTCACATTCATCATCGTCATCCCTAAGCAGAAGTTGTTTTACAAGTGTTCCCAGTGTGCTCAGACAACTGCAGCAGACTAATGTCGTTTGTCCTGCAGGTGGCAGGACTAGTTAGGCAACATACTGGTGTTCCTGTTTTGAATCCACAGCTGAACTTCACCATTGTGAGCCATGGAAATATAGAAGGAATCAATCAAAACATGTGCCAAAAACTTGTTCATATATAATCTAATAAGTATGTATAATAGCAAGCTGCTTGAAAGGCTAAATGTCTTCTTTGATGGAGCATGTTTCACTCTGTTTCTCAAGATAAAGTAAACAAAATCCCAAAGAGCGTACTTTCTGACTACCTGCATGACCAAACAAAGTTGAAAACATGACCGTGTGAGTATGCCTATGCAGTGGTTTATTCTCTGGTGGCTCTCTGAGGCAGATGGGGGGGGGGTCACATTGTCAGCTGGCATTTCCACACTACACACAAGTGACCAAGGGTTCTCCTTTGAGAATCAGCCTCCATCTTTGTCCTTGGGCAAAATTAGAGCTGTCAGCTGTTAGTCCTGCATCAAGGCTTCAGAGATTGCATACTCGATCACAAGTTGAAATTTTAGACGATAACGGTACGATGAATTGACAATAAACTGATTGACTGTTTGATTTGACAACAACAGAGGTTAGTGCTAAAAGAATGTGGGCTTCATGACTCAACTTTTGTGTTGTGCTCCACAGCCGGCGCTTTCACTTTAGTTGAACATTTGGAAATTGCGTCATGTGTGATTCCGTAATTTCCAAATTTGCTGTATAGACATGAGACATGCTTTTTTTTTTTTTATCTTTCATCTCATTTTGAAGTCTTTTCATCTACCTCTGCTTTGTATTACTGTCCTATCATTCTCAAAAAGACAATAATTAAACAAGACTAAGAGTCTACAGCCACGTCAGCACCTCTGTGAGGCGATCTACTGAGCTAAATGCTAAAAGTCAGTACACTGACATGCTCGCATCGACAATGTTAACATGATGATGTTTCATAGGTGTAACGTTTAACATGTTCATTATCTTAGTTTAGCATGTTAGCATGGTAATATGCTAATTAGCACTTACACATAGTCCGGCTGAGGCTGATGAGAATGTTGTTAGTTTCAAAGGTATCTGATCAGGTTTTGAACAAACAGGCTACATTTCTGACCTCATGGTGGCACTAGATGACAAGTCAGGGGATTACTAAAGTTTTTACAATTCATCCTGTCTGTCCCTGACTTCATGTCAAAAAAAATCTAATGTCAAGATGTTTCACTCAAACCTACAAATGTCAAACTCATGTTGGTGCTACAGGAAGAGTTTGAGAGTGACCGTGTAGATGATGAGCTTATTTCACAGATTAAGTAAAAACATTGATCAGCTGGTGGTGCTAGAGGAAAATTTCATCAAAAAAATTCACCTCAAGGGGGGGTGCCTGTCATGATAGAAATAAAAAGGTGTCAGACTCTAAGCCACATATCCACAAACTCATGGTTAAAAACTGTTGAAAAATCAAGGGAACTACAGTATTAATTATTCATCAGGCCTTTCACCTGCACAGGGATGAAAATGATCTTTTAGCTATCTCTCTGTAGGCATCAGATGCATGAGATTTCAACTTTTGAATTGTTTATTTAATACGCATGGTTCTTTATAAATAAAAGACAAAATCACTGAAACATGATTCAAAAGGTGAGCAACCATTACGCCCACATATCCTTGTATTCAATTATTTGGGCCTAAATAAAGGCCAGATTACTAATTCTGATGACTGCTTCATGTATCTCACATTTTAGAGCAATAATACTCTTGCCATTGCTTAATGTAAATTATAAATATTAATGATTTTACTTTACACTTCACAGATTTCAGGATCATTTTGGGTGTATCTTCCTTAACTGAATAATTTAACTGTTCATTTGTTTTCTTGTAGCCTTTGAAATGGTCTTTTGGGGAGTAAATAATATGACTTGACATTGTTGTTCTAATTGTGCTTTCTGACAATAGGGTGAAACAGCTTTCCTTGCTCCAGATGAGGGAGGCTGTTGAGGGTCTTTTGTGGGTGCCACTGACAGGGATCGTTTGGCTTTACACACAAACACACCGTTGTGGCACTACCTTTGGGGGGACCCATCCTTGACATAATGCATTCCCTAGACCCTTACCCAAACCTTAACCCTAACCTAATTTTAACCTCGACCCTAAAAACAAGTCTTGACCCTCAAAAAGCCCTTTAAGCTTCTGGGGTTCAGTATTTTGGTCCCCACAAGTATAGTAAAACAACCCCCACCCCCCCAAACACACACACACACACACACACACCAGCACAAAGGAGTTGAACACTGAGGATGGACTACAATTGGTTGGAAAGTTAATGAACCAAAAGGCATGGTAGAACGTGTTCTCTGGGGAGATTATCAACAGCACTCCCTCTGCTACTGTGCTGATTGACTTGGCCTCAAATTGGCTGCGATGCTTCTCCCAGCTTGTGAGGAAAGCTGCGGCGTGGCCGAGTGGATGCACTCTCATCTGGTCTGTCAGTGGAGAACAAAGGACATTTCAAAGGTTTCCCTCATCTGCATTTGTCTGTTTGAGTAGGCATCATCATGATGAGTTGACCCCTGAGGTTTCAGAGGGGCTTTTTCTGACTGCTCCACTGAGTTCATCAAATGCCATCAAAAGCAGCAAAACAAACAGAGATTCAGTTTCAAGCATTAACAAACAAACAAACAAAATCACTTTTGCTGCCGTTTACGCACCCTGCAGCAGTCATCCCACGAGACTACTGGGTGCCTTCCTCTGCTGCCAGGCAACTGCAGTGACAGTGTGATTCACTCACATGACAAGATTTTGGAAAGCAATTAAGCGAGGAGTCAACAGGGTTCATCAGCCTCCTGAGGCAAGCAACATATTTAGATCTTCACTATGAGTTTTAAGAATGAATTAAGTTTGATAGACATGTTCTAAGTTAGTCAAAACTGTACACCGATAAACAAAATCTGGATTCCTTTTTAAACATTTTTGGCTTTTCTACTACAGCTGTCCTTTGTGGAAAAACAGCAGATTGTGAAAAACTGCAGCGACAACACAAGCAAGCTTCTCCGCTCGCCCTAATTGACACCCCAGGCTTGCTCCATTTGTAAAAACTGCTCCATATATTGACACCTTTCTACCAATAGCTTAGAACGAAAACTGCAAATCTCTGGAGTGCTATTGCAGTCCGTGTTTTGCCCCAAACAGTACTGAATGTTGTGACATGTGCTCTGTGTGAGTGTGCCTGTGCTGTGTGTTAGTGACAGCTCAGATTCTGATTTTCTATTATTTCACAGCATCCCTCCCCTTTTCTTCTGGTCTCCATATAATATGAATTGGAGTAAAGCGTCATCATGATTTGAGCAATTGAAACATCAACTTGTGAGGATACGTGTTTGTCAAATTTGAAAATTTTGTGTCCAGGCCAGTAGATCTTTTTACCTTGGTTTGGTTTTAGTCATTACACTCCAGGTCAGCTTTTTTGATTTATGGTTAATAAAGCTCAATTTGATTCTTGAAACTCCACCATTATCACCTCCTGTGCCATACTGCAAATAGCATAAGGTATTTTCCAAAGATTGTGAAAGCATTCCCAATGGAAATTTGGGCCATGAAGTTTTAGATTCCTCACCTGTTCAAATATTGAATCATGATATCTGCTCCCAGCTTGATTTTTTTTTTGTTCAAAAAGGGAATAACATGGTCATTACTCTGAGCAGCATGTATAACAATAAATTACAATATAATAGATGTGTGTATATTTCTCACTTTTCCCTAATGGTCTGATTAACTCTTAAATTTGTCACTAGTCGCTTTTCAAAAATAAAGAGGAAATAAGAGATACATGAGTCTGAAAAGTCACAAAGTCAAAAAGTGTGTGTAAAAAAATGACCCTTAGCGATAGGCAGCAGACCAAACCCTGTGAGGCATATCAGTAGGGAGGACATAATCTTTCAAAACTTCAAAACGCATTGGACTCATAGAGAACGAGATTCTTAAAACGTTTAGGAAAAATGACTAGAATGTTCTTACACAACATTCTGTGGTTAGTTGCAGTTTTTACGTGGGTAGTGGGTAGTTTTTAAAGGTACAATGTGTGAAAATGGAGGCCAAATTCATCCACCAAAAAAATAGGGGGGAGGTCATAACTGCTGCTAACTGCCAATAGCTATTTAGATGACTTAGCTGAGCAGGTAATTTAGTGGCCCTATTAGCTGAAGAACCCAGCAGCCTCCCACTGTACGTGTCTGGACTGGGACCAGTAAGAGTTTATTTCAAACAGTGGAAAGACTAACCAAGATGGTTTGAGTTTTATTTTGTTTCTGTCCAGTTTGAAGTTAACAAGGCAATTACTTCAGTGAAAGAGTGAAATTTGAATTCAAAGGGTGTGCGGTGGTTTGATGAGGACAATAGGTGTAAGAATACCAGAAATACTTTATTGATTTGTTCAGTTACAGTTGCTCCCATAACAAGGCATTAAAGAAATAGAATATAACAATAAAATATAGGTCTTTAATAGCATTATGTACAGATAAATAGAAGTGTGTCGAATTATATACAGTACAGAATTAACCAGAAATGTAATTGTCGGATATTACACATTAACAAGTATTTAGTACCGTTCAGTTTCTCAGTTTGACTCTCTGAGGGAGGAGCTGAAGAGTTTGATTGCCCCAGGCACGAATGACTTCCTGTGGTGCATTTTGGAGGAATGAATCTTGCACTGAAAATGCTCCTGTGTTTGAACATGTCATGGAGTGGGTGGGAGCCATTGTCCAAGATGACACGTAGCTTGGACAGCTTTCTTCTCTACCACTGACAGAGAGTCCAGCTCCACCCCCACAATGTCACTGGCGGATCGGTTTGTTGAGTCTGTTGTCATCTGCTACCCTTAACCTGCTGCGCCAGCAGGGTAAGGGTAGCAACAGCAGACAGGACAGCACTGGCCACCACAGACTCATTAAGCATCCTCAGCATTGTCCGGCAGATGTTGAAGGACCTCAGCCTCCTCAGAAAATAGAGACGGCTCTTGCTCTTTCTGTTTATTGTCAATGTGCACACCCAGGTACTTGTTATACTCCACACTGACCCCTTGGTTGGAGGGGTCACTGGTGCCTACATATCTATATCTATATATATATATATCTATATAGATATATATCAAGAATCACTGATTCTTGACAATTTGGATAAAACAGGTTTGAAATTTGAAAAAAAAAAGGTTTAATATTAAGAAATCTAAGCACCATAGGTACATACATATGTGACCACATGTTGTAAATTTACTTTTGTTAATTTTATATACTATTTCTAATGTACTCCTATAAAAACGTTGACATTATGCAAAGTTTATCATTACCATTAAATATACAAAATAAGATGGGATACAAACCCCCCCACATTTTTAATGTTAAAGTAATAATCACTTTAATAAATCAACTAAATTGGAGGAACAGATTGTACCCTTATTAATTTAAAAAGAAAAGATCCATCTGACAGTGGTGACTAAACACCTGAAGGTGTTGACACAGATCGGATGGTGGTGGCAGTGGCCTAATTACAACAAAAAATTCCAACCTTTAAGCCACTCCAGTTAATGCTTCCTTACTTAACAACTGTACTAACAATTTGGTACATCAAATAACAACTCATCGTGTACATTCTATCCTTCTGTAAATATTAACAGTATACAGTTTATACACCTTGAACAAAAGAAATCAATTTCTTGGCTTGAAATTCTTCAAAAACATTCAGTTAGCTTTATCAGGAAGTAAACTATTAATATGCTCCTCCTCTATGAAGTCCATAACTTCAGCAGACAGGTGGTAGATCTCCCTTGTCCTGCTTGTTACGGCCTGGTGACGAAGGATCCATCAGTTTGACCAGAATATCTTCAATTGGTATGAAGCACATATCTTTTCCACCTGGTTTTGGATGGAATCGCACGTTGGGCCCATGAGTGTAGAAAAACTCCACATTAACATCTTGATGATGAGCATCCAAAGTGACAGCCTTTGCTAACCACCAATTTTGGTCATAAATGACTGCAAGCCAATCTCCGCAATTAATGATACCCGTGGATATATCTGTTGTAGTGCCATAAGGACCATTTTGGGGTACATGCTCCATTTCCTCCATCAGTATTGCCAAAGGCCCTCTGTTCTTTTCCATTGTGGTTGGGCCATCATTCAGTCAAATGAAATGTTGTTGGGTTGAAACACTGGCACATCTGTGGCTCGCTGCAGAAACATGACAATGATCTGTAATGGATACCGTTTCCGTAAAGTGTGACCTGATGGATTTTCCTCGTTGCTGGTACAGGTTTTAGAGGTTGAGAAAGGAGTGCATCGTATGTCTGCATGTCATCTTCAGGTTCTGACCAAAATGACACGACTGTACCTCAGAACTATATTTGCATTTCCATCCCTGAGAAAAGTCCACATGTACAATTACAGTGCTTTCATTGCAGTTCTGTATCATGCTCCTGTATTCTCTGGACTGGTTCTGAACCAAGCACACATGTGTTGTTGTTTCACTGTTTAGTTTGTCTTCATACAGTTTGATGACCTCTGCCAGCGTACCATTGTGCTTCAAAAGTCTTGTATGGTAGTGAATTCCATCTGCTGTTTGATCCTGAACACGTTCCCATTGCTGCCACTCAACATTGGTCAACTCTTGCTGTGGGGTGGGAAGTGAGTGCTTGTGGAGACACCGGGTGCAGGTGCGCAGAAGACATGCCTCGCTTGTCTGAGAACAACACACAAGTTCAAAACTATCCTCCAGTTTGCTAGACTTCACAATACCATATGCTCTTAGAACTTCAAACATCAGCTTTGCATTTTCATGGCACTGGCATTGGCATGTCTTTCGATCTGATGGTTTTGGTGCTGTGATATAGAATGGACGTAAAGCACAGAAGGATGAACTCCCTGTGGAGGTTGAAATATTGTGTCAAAATCATTCTCCGATGCTTTATTTTCATCCTTGTTACCCTGTCCTGTTTGTCAGTTGTCATTTGTGCAGTATTATGCCATCTGGGTTATTGTTTGAATGTAAGTGGGGGTTTTTTTCAGTCTTGCGCAGACTATTGTATGTCAGCCCGAACTGCTTTGTCTTGTGTATTAGGCGATATTTCTTTAGAACCCTGCCTGACAGAGTCAGGTTCTTTGATTTTTGAGCAGGCTTGTTTTGATTAAATTCTTGAATGAGCGAGTTGTGGAAGAGCAGGGTTTTCTTGATGGAGGTGTTTTTGAGTTTGCTTCCCTGTAGCATCTGTTCTGTTTTCTATCTTGAAGATAAAGTTTTTTATTTCTAGTTTGCTCTCGTCGCCAACGCTTTTTCAGTTTGTTTCTATCTTTTATTATCTCTTGAAGTTCTTTTTTTCAAAGCTTTCATCTCTCTTGAGTATCTTGCTCTTGTTTTTTTCTTTCCCTTTCCCCTGCTATAGTCTACGACTGCTGGCTCTTGTAGAGTCTGATCCAATGGACTTTCTCGGGGAGTTTCTGGGCATTGTGGGCCTTTTCTCTTACGCTTCCTTGACTCTCATTGTCTACGTTTCCACACCTTTCTCTTACTTCTCTTTTTTCTTTCATTTAAATGATGGTTGATCGTTTTTAGCTTTCCATCCTCTACTCTCTTTTTCCATCTTTGCTTTTCCTACTGGCTCACTATATATTTTTGCTCTCCTCTTTTTTTGGTATTCCCTGATTCTTCTCCTTCGCTTCTCCACTGATAGCTGTCCAGCCATAACTTCCTAAAATACATAAAAGGAACATCAGAATTTAATAACAATGAAATTGAGCAAAATTACTATAAATATAATTATTTTATTTGGTGAAGTGTTATACAATGTTTATGAAATGGTGCAACAACATTCATTTATGTTTTTAGTCATTGGGGATAGATATAGTAAGGACTATTTGTTCAAGAAATGAAGGGTAAATTATGTATAGTATAAATAATATAAAAAGTTTACAAGCCATATTACTATTTATTGTGATCATAAAAAGTATTTAAGCTTGCATTGAGATGATCATTTGGATGTTTTTGTCAACATCGTCAAACTATGTGTCACCACCATCAGACATAAAATCTGACGGTGGTGACAAAAATACACTTTTTAACATGACATGCATGAGTGGTACACAGGAGCCATCTTGTTTTCCCTTTGTTGCTAGCTACCCCTATCCTCTACTTAAAATGCTTTAATTTAAGTTATAATTTAAAATAATTCTTTCCATGCAAAAGAGGCCAGCAGCAACATCGATAAATAGGTAAAAAAAAAAGATGTAACAATAGCAAACTTACAGGAGCTTGTTTTTACCATTTAGTAAATGTGGAGGGTGGAAAGCGGGTCCTAAGGAATAAAGTTGACCATGTGGTTGCCTGATTTTATTGCTTTTTAAGAAATATGTGACGGTGTTGACAAAAACTTGGCACACATTTTGAGAAACGAAAAAATAAGAATATATATTGTTGAAAATCCACTGCTTTTAGTTTTAAAAATCTTTTTTACTCTACTTTTTCATCTGGCATTTATATTATACATTTAAATATTTTTTCCACCATTTTTGATAAAATTGTAATCACTTGTATGAGGACAACTGATTTTGTGGGTACTGGGCTATCATAAAATCAAATAATTTATACATTTTAACACAAACATATGAAAAAAAAAGTATTTGTGCAAAAGACCCTCATTTGAGTAACCCTGATAATTTTAAATAAGAAAATGTTATTAATTTTCAATGGAATTTGCAGTTTTCTCAGTGGGACTGATTATATTTGCTTTCCTGACAATGTGAGGTTTTTTTTATACTACTGGACTACAGTATTGCCTTTTGGAGTATTAAGTGGTATTATGAGACAGGACAGGTATGTATGTGTGTGCATGCAGCATTAGTAGTGGAAGAGAAAAAAATATAGTGTTCACAAATCCTTTACACCCACCAGAGTCCTTTTGTAGGTTTCCGCAATGGGAAAGCCCCTGCTGGGCTACTGCTGGATGAATCTTGCCGCAGACATCTTAGAGGGACAAAGAAAATCATATACTGTAGCTTCAAAAGGGCTTTCATAGGGTTCAAACTAGGGCTGTCAAACGATAAATTTTTTCTTAATCGTGATTATAACTGAATTTCAATAGTTAAGCATGATTAAAATTCTATTATTATTATTATTATTGTTGTTATGGTTATTATTATATATCTTAACTGTTTTAAGTCTGTATTAACAATGATAACAATTCTTGCCAGTGTATCTTGATTGGAAATCAAATTAATGCAAAGAAAGTTTGTTTTTGAACTTGACTTTAAGATTTATTTGATTATTTCAAATCAAAAGATGTGCAACGAGACTGAGGTAAAACAATCAATGTAAATGAAATATAGTCTTCCTTAAGCTTGCTTTCAAAAATTCTACAGCAAAAATGCATGTACAAAATGTACACACATTATTATAAAGTGCATAACAAACAAAATACTCCATAGCTACATTATTTTTGAATTCAGTTGAAACCAATGAGACAGCACTTGCTTTAAGTAGGAGTTTCAGTTTGACTACTTTTTCCGTTTCATACAGGCTATGTATGCGTGGAACAATTGTCCCCCGCAACGACAATGCATATAATTTGCAATCTCCAAAATAGTGCTCATCTCATCACGATTAACGCGTTAATGCTGACAGCCCTAATTGAACATGATGAGAGTTATCTCATGCATCTACGAATATATTCCATAGTTTGTCATCATAATTTGAAACATTTATCTTACAGAATGTAGAAGTTACAACCTTGTAACACAATCCTAACCCTCCGAAACCAAAACTGGAAGGTCAACATGTAGGTAAAGAGTCTGTGTTCCTCCACACCTTTGTGGAAATGTTTGCCTGAAATCTATATAATAATAAAAGGCTAACAGCAAAGCACTTGTTTATTAACGCATAACAATTTCCGATGATTTGTCTTTCATAAAACACACTGCAGTCTGTTCCTGCTGTTGCCATGCATGCGTGAGTGCATGTTCATAACTGTCATGGGATGCAACCTCGGTCTGGTCTGTTTAATAAGTAGTAGCATTTTTATTGTTTTTATGCAGCTATAAATAATAATTGCAACTGTGAATACAGGTGAAGCACATTAGGGATCAATAGGAATAAACAGGAAACAAAGTTAGACAAAGTGGACAGGCTCAGACAAAAAACTCAACCCTACAAAATAACACAGAAAGTAAAGCACATGAAAACGCACAAGAACAAATTTAAAACGGAAAAATCATACATGTTGTAGGGGTAGACCTGTATCAGCCTATTTTGAGTGCAGTGGTAGTGTGATGGGTGAGCACCTAGAGTGAGTGTGCATTTGGTGGGTGTGGTTTTTCACATTGTTTAATTGCATGGGGATGGGCTGATGGCAGACAGGTGTGCTTGGGCGTGACCTCCATCTGCAAGCTATTTAACCAGTCACACACTAGGCTAAGGAGTCTTCTGCTTGTCTCCTGGATGCAGGTACAGAGTTGTGATTTTGAATGTCTTCTTCCCTGGGTGTATATATAATTATGTGGGCTGGTGGCAGTGTTTGTCGTGTGGAATGTTTTATAAATTGCTGTTGTCTAAGAGTCTTCTGCTTGTCTCCTGGGTGCAGTGTGCGGGTGCGCTGAAGCTGCTGATATCTGAAAGAGTGTGCCACACGGCTGGGCCGTAGTCTGGGGAGCCGGCAGTGCAGAGCCACCGCTACTTAGTAGAGTTACCAGAGGCCCCAAGCAGTGAGGAGGCGACAACCGGCCAGCCTGTGATCAACAGCAGACCCGTTTCTGTCGTGTTTGGCTTCGCCCCACGCAGGAAAAAGAAGTTGAGCACACCCCGCCACGAAGAGCTGCATTCCCATTTAACTGACCCTGAATTTCCCCCATTTTGAACCAACCTTGTAACTTTCTTAGCTTCAGCCTTGTTTTAACCCTTCTTAGGCCTATTCTGTACAAATAAACTTGGAGGTTATATTTTGCACAGCTTGTAGTATTGTTGCCCACTTATTTTACTAACTGGCTGGTCAATTCTGAACTAGTTTGGGGTGTTGCATAAACATCCGAACAGTGATCCAAAACAAGTGTGACACACTATGGTCTTTTTTTTTTTTTGTTTTTTTTTAACAGCGTATGCAGCCTTTAAGCGGTGCCAAAATATGTACTTTTAACTTTATTGTATGTGCATGTGTTACTTCTGTGAAATTGGAGAACTGATCACAAATCATGTGGGAAGATTTCAGCAGACAGGCGGCACAAGATTTTTGCTATATTATTGCTATTCTGATATATTAACTATCCTCCTCCTTCTTTCATTCAGTGATGCCAGGTCACAGACAGGGTATATTTTTTTTTATTTTTTTTTTTAAGGCCACTGCAATCTGTCCTCATGTTACCTTACATTAAATGAGTTCCAATTAAGCCAAATGTTGGGGCCTAGAAATACTTTATAATGTTCATAGAAACGTAATGGGTTAGGTTTAAACAGAAGGATACTCTTATTTAATTTCTGTACATTGTTTATCTTTTCTTTTTAATCGAACCTGTTTCTTTTTATTATGCATTGCTGTCTTTGAAAAACAAACATTAAAAAAATGACAGTTGCCAAACAGAAGGCCGAGTCCTGTCTCCTTAAGGGTGCAACACAAACATTTGTCAAGGGACTAGTGTGTGTGTGTGTGTGTGTGTGTGTGTGTAATACAGCTAAAAAGAAACTTCATATGTTTTGCTCTCTACAGATCAGTATGATGAATCAGGATAAAATGAGTGAGCCTTATCTTGAGGGGTCTTGTAGATTCAGCACAGCCAGAGCTTGAAGTGGAAAAATAGGTGCCAGTACTCTCCATTCACCCCCCCCCCTATAAATCTGTGTATTTGTATATAATATAATAATAAATACAAAGTATATTGTTATCATAATATTAATATATTTACAGGTCACATGGTAGAGTATTTGTAACATTTAAACAGTTTATTCAACAATTCAACTGTTTTACAAATAAAACTGATATTTCACCCATGTGGTTAAGGTTTGATTAGGGCTAATGTTAGCGTATTCCTTATAAGTTCAGAAAATAGTATAGACTACTAATATAGCTTACCACTATAGGCTACAGTATTAAATTCAGATGGACAAAACGGCCGTTTCATTTTTGTGTGTTGTTGCAAGAAAAAAGCTCTACATGGTGGCCAGTCTCTGATTTGTTAACGCTAAGTGCTAACTGGTCAATAATCATAACCATTCATGCAGAACAACGAGATCAACATTTCAAAATTTCTGATTGCTGTCAACAAGGGCGTCACATAAGGGCTCAGATTAGGGGTGTGACGATACACTTGGGTCACAAGAACAAGACGATGATATTTTTACACTATTTTGAAGACTATTTTAGCTTAAGTAACTTTTTTGGATAATGTTTCTTCTATATTTCAGTTGCATTGCATGTTTTCTTATTGTGCATTGTTTCATTTGTTATTTAACATTTCTTTTTGCAAGCTGTTTTTCAGAACATCACAACAAATGCTTTCAAAAAGTGATTCTGACATGTCCCCAGTGTCCCCAGTGTAAATGACGCCTATGGCTGTCAACCTTTTTTAATGTCCCACCCCATCCAGGCTAGGATTGGTCGCTTCATGGAAAGGGACAATGATGAGCTACTTTCTGCACAGGGCTGCATGAAAGACACCCGAGCTTCTCTTCTCCATCATCTGTCTCTGCCGACAGAGATTAGCAGGCAGGCGAGAACAGGAACTGGTGAGCGACACGTAGTATCAGACAACCTGATATGGAGGGCAGAGAAGGGTACCGGCAGCTTGTGAGAAGTGCCGGGACGCCAAAGAGTAAAATGTCGAGGTGCCGGTACTGCACACCCGTGTGCCCTAGCACAGCACAGATTTGCTTAGTTTTGATTTTTCATAAGTTTTGTTGCTAAAGAAATGGACCAATTTGGACAAAAATAAATATAAAATAAGATAATGTTGACATCAGTTATTTATTGTCCACCCTGCCTCTCACACCCTCAGAACACAACAAAACAATATGTGGAAGGCTTTTCTGGGTAGCCAATACACTTAACGAACTTTGGGTTAAACTAATCAAAACACAAGGATGAGATATAGATGGGATCTTCAGGCCACCTGGATAACTTTATTGCAATATGACAGATCAAAGTTATGGTTGCACTCTAGTGACAACTGAACATAAAACTTCAGTTCCTACCTCCTACCTTCCTAGGAAAACAAATCCTCCTAATGTGTCTGTCCCCTGCAAATGTCAAATGTTTCAATCTTTCCCACCTATTGTTTCAACAATATTAATTACTATGTTGTTGTCACCTATGACCTTCCAAGTACATGCAACTGTTTTACCTCCTCTCGGCCTTCACTGGCCTGTTGTGTTCTCTGGCTACTGTCAATCATCCTGTCTGTCACTATGGCTAGGTCAGCTAGTGACTCATCTGCAGCCTCAAAAAATGGTTTTGTATTGTTTATAAGTGAGTACATAAGTATCTGTCTTAACCAGAAAAATATATATTCAGACCCAAAATACATTGGTTTATGATTAACATATACTCAGCCTCAAGTCACACTCACAGTGGTTTCCTAAATTTTAATCATTTAAAATTTCTGAAAAGTAGATTAAAGCGATGCAGATGTTGAACTGAATAATTTAAATAGATTTTCCACCCATAAAATGATGAATAAAGTATTGTAAATACCTGGACAATATTGATGTTGATATATGACCCTGCTGCAAAAAAGATAAATTGTGCAAAAAGTGGGCCCTGCTCTTATAATTACTAAAGTGAAAATAAGTTACTTATAAATGCAATTTTCTGTCATTACCTTATTGGAAACATGGCTGACTGATGAAACAGTAGATGATAACATGTCTCCATTCCACTGTGTTCATTCATGTAGAAAGGACAGGTTGGGTGGTGGAGTCGCTACATTTTGGGAAATTAGTTAATTGTATATTGCATGGTATTTACCACGAGTAGAAAACTATGTTTCAGCATCAACCTTTTTCAAAAGTGATAATCCTTCTCCTACAGCTTTTTTTCAATGTATTCTACTTATCCTACTTTTACACTCTCATTTACAAAACAAGTAGAGTGACAAATATAACTGACACCCTAACAGAACGTGGTTTTCTTCTGCATTCTTTTTTATATCTTCTTTATATGTTTATTGTATGTACTAAACACAAAGGCAAATTGAGAAACTACTTCGTAATAAAACGTATTCTGATAAATGTTATATTATAAATAACAACAACAATCCATTAAATAGTACAGTTATAATGTAAAATAAGTACTATCTTAAATTATACAAACAATGGTATCTTACTGAGACTGATTCGAATGGATCACACCAGAAATGAACCGCTCCAGAGTTCATGTGACAGCAGTCAAAAATTCAAACTTTTGTGATGCTAGTATTTGCTGTGAAGGACAACTTGATTCTAAATTGCTATCTGGGTATCATTGCATGTTCTACTGAATATTATAGTGACAGTTGCCTCCACCTGTTTTTATTATTGAACTGGAGAATTAGTGCCACCAGTGTTTATCTCCAAGAAACCAACTCCTAATAATCATATAACATTAGTTGATGGAAACTCACATTCAGTCGTGTTTAATTTTGCCATCATCAAAATTCTGTTGAATCCAGACATCGTTACAGACAGAATGTTCTACCTGTGTTAACGTGTATCGTTGAACAACAAGAATGTTAAATTAACAACAACCTGACAGCGTAGTTGTCTGATCCACTGAGTTTAGTCAGTTTCAGTCAATCTGCAACATCAAGACGATAGGAACCAAATATATTTTTTTTATATTAATGCTTCTATTCATAAACAATACAATGTAAGACAAGATTACAAAGGTTAAATATGCATTTGCAATATAATTACTTCAGGAAGATAACAGGGATACAAAGGTTAATCTGCATGTTCACTTTACTTGCACAAACTGAGATCTTTCTTGTAGACAGTTGTTGATGTACCCATACAAATGTTTTTGTGTTTTGTTTTGTCACGTTCTATACCTTGGTCCCGAGAGAAACTGTGTCATTCATTAAATTGTATTTGTTATGGGTAGACATTTAAATCAAAAATTAACTCCACTCTTAAATAATCAACAATGCCAACGTCTAAACTTTAAGTTTACAATATAATGAGAACATTGTTAATTTTAATAAATATACAAAACTCTCTGGAAAATGAAACTCACCACTAATAATGCTGTGGCATTATCATAGCCCATCATTTTATCTAAGAAATCTGTAAATCAATCATGCAAATGTATCCATTTTTTTCCTCATGTTAACGGAAGCATAAAAAAAGCAAAATGGCTTGCTTAAAATGATGAAATTATTTGGATTAATTAGATCATATTAAATTAGATTTAAAACATAAAGCATGACCCAGGTCCATTTCAGGACTTCATATGTTACATCACACAACATGATTCAGTTTCCTTTTGCTCTCACAAGAACAACATGCAGTAACACAAGTGTACATTGTTGTACAGATCAAAGGGGAATCACAGCAATGCATAATCTCCAGCAATCAATGCACAGCCTTAACAAATCAAGTCAGTCAGGTGTGTGCCTTTTAAAGATGTTGAATCTCTCAAGGGGATCAAATCAATACCCTTTGTCTGTGGGTCAATGGTCCACTTGTGCTGTGGAGAGACAAAAGTCTCTCACCTCAGACTGTCTTGTTCACTGTGCCTGGTCACCCTCAAGCTGGTACTTACATCAAATCAGTGTTAAACAGCATTTTCATTCAAATCTTGCTGGCCAGTTCAGGTTCAGCACCAGCAGGAGAATAACCTGTCAGTCATGTGTTATCGCTAACAAGATGCCCCTGAATTACTGTGGGTACAACGGTGATGTTTCACACCATGATCATCAGATTTTTTTGTGCATTTCCCATTATGTCAGTGCCTTGTAGGTTCTGTAACTGTCAGCAGTGGGGTATAATACTCACTGTTCACTGCTCATTGTCAGCCCCTCCTCAGTAATGATCAAGCAACTAAACTGCCTCCATATTTCTTCAAGCTGTCTCTATGTTCTGCCTTCAGCATGCACAGAGGCATGAAATGGGCTGTCTATGAGAGGTCAGTTTGCCACAGTCACAATGGAGAATGATTACAACACACAGCAATGAACACATTTTTACTAATGGTGTGTCATCATCATGGAAAATGGAAAAAAGCTTTTGAGCAATGGAAGGCAACTAGCTTTTGTTCCTCCTATAAATTGTCAATATGATCCCTTGAGGAAATATTTGCTATTGGCAGGGGCAAGAAAGTGTGCTGCTAGCATTCCTATAATGGCAATGCTGACAATAGATGTTTCACATATATAAAGTTTAACCATGTTCACATATTAGTTTAATGCTAGTATGCTAACATTTGCTAATTTACATTAAAAACAAGGTGAGGTTGATGGTAATGTGTTGAAGGTGGCCATAAACCAAAGTATTGGATAAATAAAAACTTGGTACTAGATGAAAGGTCAGAGGATTTCTGAAGTTAAGTCATCCTGAGGAGGATATGAAGTGGAGCTAATTAGCAG
Organism: Micropterus salmoides; assembly: GCF_014851395.1. Taxonomy (NCBI): domain Eukaryota; kingdom Metazoa; phylum Chordata; class Actinopteri; order Centrarchiformes; family Centrarchidae; genus Micropterus; species Micropterus salmoides. Next base: position 32,881,615 of record NW_024043372.1, read on the forward strand.
AGTTTCAGGAGCGCGACCACACATCAATCACGTCATTATTTCCAATGCTCTCGCATTCAGCCCCCCCCTCCCCCTTCTCTCTCCTGCCTCCTGATCTCCTTCTTCCTCTCCATAGGGTTATAAGGGTTCCGTCTGTCTATTCAGCAACTGCAAGCCTCATACATATTTCTGTTTTGATCATCAATAAATTATTTAATCGTATCTATTGATTGTGTGGTCCTTGCAAGTGAATGTCTGTATCAAATGTCAAGCTCATGGTGGCCCTACAGGAAACGTTGTGATTCTAATCCAATACATGTCTTTCTACTCAGCCCTGGCTCTGTAAATAGTAAAAAAAAAAAACACACAAAGTGACCGGCACGCTGCCACACAACACTATTTCAGCCGTTTCAGCCAAGATCTGTGTGTCAGGTAACGTTACAATAATTGCATACAGACATTCCAGTTACTTTCTTGTTGGCCAAGACATGCTGTTGTTGTGATGTTAGCTATAGTAGCTGGTGTGTTGGCTCCGGGACCGTCTCATCTTCTCTACATGTTCGCAGCAGCAACTGTAGTGACAGTATGCTAACTCACAACTTAGCTAACGTTAGTTACATAACATGCTGTGTTGTTTGTTTGCAACAATATGTCATGGTATTTGTCATGGAATAGGATTTCTCCAGAATCCCTTACTCCACTTAAGGGATCAATGACCAGAGTCATAGGATTCATCATCTGGGCACCATAAATGTTTGTACCATATAGAATTGCAATCCATCCAATAGTTGTTGAGACATTTTAGACCAAAGTGTCAGACCAACCCACCGTCAGAGCAACATTGCCATCCCCTGGGCCTACCAGCAAGCAACATTTAAAACCTGCAGCCTCAGCCCTGACCAATCCATTTATAACTCTAAGCTCAGAAATGCCTGATGAGTAAAAAAAACACTCCCACACTCACTGTCTCTGACGTTCAAATAAAGGGCTTCTTAAAGGCAAGATCCGTTTATATTTTGTAACCCCTGGACTCCATGGCTCTACAACGTCGCACCCGGTTTTGTTCCATCCTTCAGAAGCAGAGCGTTTTGCCTGTCTGATTTTGTTGACTTGCTCAGTTAACTTGGTCATTTTGTCTTGATTTTTGTGTTTCTACCATAGGTAAGTAGGCTACATAGTTAAATATCTGGTCAGTTTTAACTATGTTTATTGTTGATACATGATCGGAAATCCGCACAGTGTGTTTTATTTTGAAACTGACCGGATTCTCTGTGCCATTTCCGTGTCTGACTTCCTGCCACGTTTGATCTGCTCTCTGTAGCTTGACGCAGCTTCCATCAAAAATAGACTAGTTGCGTATTCTTCGTAGAGCAGAGACGCTTCTTAAGTGCACTGATGGCATCTGGTGGAATCACAAGCACAGCTCCAGTGGCTACTACGTCACAGGCGGAACTCAGATGGTTGACCTTTTCTGAGCTGCTGTCTAATGTCACCATTGGGCTGGTGGAAAAGTCAGAAACAGCATAAGGTCAGGCAAAAATATGTTGTCATGCAAGGTTGAAATCTGCTGGCGTACATTTATTGTAACACTAAACACAAACATAGCACATGCATGTGTGTGGCCAATTACTGTATGCACACACACATAAACAATCAATATAAGAGAACATTTTGCACTGTTTTGATGACCAGACATTCAATAGAGTAATGGAGTGAGTCAACCTCTGATTGTTTTTTTCCCCATTAAATTGTGTACTTCTTACAATTGTCTTTTGTTTATTCTGTAAACGTTTACATGCTGTGTCTTTTCCCCATGGATTTTGACTTTCATTGCTACATTGCACTTTGTAACGCCTGTTTGAATAAAGACACAACTGTAACAGTAGAAGCTACGTCTAAGAAGATGGAAATGAGCTTCAAGCCTCTGTGTCAGCAGTGAGACTTCACACCCATTCACACATAGTATGCTGCAGGCAAAAAGCAAATCCCTTTAATTGGGCCCTGGGAGAATACACCAGAACAATCCGTCCAACAATTCATTATACATTTAACAGATGATTAATATTACTGAAATGCACGTTTCCACATTTCTATTGTGATTTTCCCGACAGTATGCCTCCACTATTCAGATATAGAAGCAATAACCTCATCAAAATAAAGTCCTACAAGAATAAGAAATATACAGCAACAAATGAAACAAACCTCCTCCTCTCCTGGTGATTGTAATTCACATTATCCAAACTGATTTTTTTGTTGGTAAAGGCTGAAAGAAATTGCCTCGTTGCCCCTATACTGCAGAGACCACATTTGTTTTACCATCATTTTCATACCCGTTTTCACTGTTCACCTTCCAATCCTGGAATAGGCCATTTGCATTCTGATTGAAAAACATAAATGTAAGATAATGAAGGAACTATGCACATATCTTTGTATAGATTGATGTTTGCCTGGCCAGGAAATAATTTCCATGCCTTCAAACTGTGCCAGGAAAGTACACCTCTCAGAAAACATTAAAGATTTTGACATCCAGCAGGTGTTGACACAGTTGTCTACACCTACGCTGAAAACTCATGTAAACATAATTCATCAAGACTAAGAGCATTGTAAGGCTGTACTATGGCACAGTGGTGCTTTGAGCTAAAGATTAATGTCAGCATGCTAATATGCTTGCATTAGCGTGTATATCATTTTGTGCCAATTAATATATAGATATTTTTCTGGAAGAGTGAAAGCTTTGGCCTGGTGGTAGAAAATCAGGGGATCCCCAAAGTCATTAGGATTCATTGTCTGGGAACCATGGATGTCTCGTAAATTTCATGGCAATACATCCAATAGCTGCTGAAATACTTTATTTCAGACTGAACCAAAGTAGTGGACTGGCCGATCCTTGTCAGCAATGCCAAATGAAGATTAAAAAATAATTCCAGGTTTGGTAAAACAAAATGTATATCATAATTAAATACGTTTTTTTACAAATCTAATGTTTTTCCCCGTACAAATTAAATTTGTCTAACATAAAAAGTGGGTGGAGGTCACGTAAACCAAGAGCTTCGACTTCACCACCTTCTGCACAGTTTCATTCATCAGTGGCTTGCTGGGTAACAAGCACTTGGCAAGCAGTTAAATTTATCTTTGTTCGTGTGAGAGTTTGGGAATAATAAGAGAACAGGCTCACAGGTGCTGTCTCTGCAGGGCAGCCAGTTGCTCTCAGGAAGAAGTGTGAAGTCACACCCACACTCTCCACAGAACAATGAAAATAATTGTGGCTGAGCCAGCGTGAGCCGCTGCACCCAGCAATGAGCCATGATAACTTTGGTTATGCATGCCTTCTCGCTCGCTTGGATAAAACAAACTGAGCTGACCTTCTGTTGAACCCTGTTGATGATCATCTCTTCTCAAAGTGGCGCTCCTCACGTTGTCCAGATACAGAGAGCCAAGGCACTCTGAGCCATCGAGGGCTGAATTCTGTGTGGATTACAAACGGTAGTGAAATGCTTTCTGATTTTCTCACTTCAATGTCATGTACTTTGCTGCCTATGACTGCACTCAGCTTTGGAGAAGGCTCTTACAGTTTTACCTTCAAAGGTTAAACAGGAAATATTTGTGCAAGGGTGCACTGTGCCTCCAGGCTCTGGCTAAATCTACATCTGTTGACTGCAGATGCACTAGCTACAACCTGGATGAGTAACTAGAAAATTACTCAATTACTTGCAAGAAAATGTCCCAGTACACCAAAGAGCAAGATTTTGTGCCGGTACTGTGTACTGGTGAGTGCTGGTGGTCACTGCATCACATCACCGTCCGTCCCACCCCCACACAAAGGTGACAAAAAATCTCTTGCCAGTTAAGAAGAGGACAATGTCAATAGATTCGCTGTCAAAAGGGACCTTGTGTGGGGGTGAAACTTGTTTGAGCTTTGAGCTTTATGGGCAACTTAACTGCTTTTTTAAAAAAGACAATATATATAAATGCCAGTGTCTCTGAATCTTCAATCTGAAACATTTCTTTCCATATGAAAAGGTTTATATTGATTACATATTTTGGAATAAATGCCGGCCAGACAGTTTAAATTACTGTTTCAGCTGGCAGCTGTCACTTTGTTTCCTCTGCTTACTGTAACTTTAATATTTACCACTATTGGACAAATGTCTGTTCACAGATTGGCTGCTGTCATCTCAGCAACTAAGCTCAAGACTAATTGGTCATAAACAATAATATTTAACATGTCATTGTGTTGTACTTCAGTGACTGTCAATATTCTTTTTAGCTGAGCTTTGCACTAGAAATTAGATGTGTTGCTTGTGTGCTCCTTTTTTAGCGAAGCACAGTAACACCCGGATGAGGCCTAAAACACAAACTATTTGGTATATCTGGTTTGTCAACTTAACTGTTTTAGAGATGGGAACATTTCCATATCCACAGCTGATTTGAATATGTAGGTTGTATATTAGACATAATACATAATATTTTAACTTTTACTTTGACGTTGCAAACTATTACTTATAGCATGTTGCTAACAAGCAAACACTTAAAAGGTAAGCTGCACACATTAGCTTCTCTGGCTAATTTACTTCCAAGACCAGGGAGCAGATGCATGGACTAACTTTGGTACATGTGATGTTAAAAAAAAGCTCTGTTTACGAATAGCACATCAACTGTGTAGAACATTCGCCAAACACATTGGTTGGTCGTCATTCTAAAAAGGTTTTTCTATAAGCAAAAACATACTGAAAAGATGAACCAGCATGTCAGCTAAGCAGCCAAATATGCTTGGCTTTAGCCTGTCTTTTTGCATTATCACGTATAGTTAACAAGTGAATATTTCATTTAATCAGATTCTCGTTTGTAAATAAGATAAGAGAAGAAGATAAGTGAGATTTTGAAACCCAATCAAAGCGCTAACGTAAGCTTAATAAGATCTAAAACATCTGATAAAATGTGCTAACGACAGCTGTCATTTCAGCCAGACTAGGAATGAGAAGCCTGCTTTCGCCTCTGTCTGAAAACAAGGACCCATTATTTCAAACACAACAAAATAATTTGAGTAAATCTGCCCCAGATATCATTGTAAACTGCCATAAGTTTGGTTTCCTCCTTTTGTAAGACTGAAAGTCCTGCTTTGGGTCCTAAATCTGTTCCTGCTTTAGCACACGGCAAACCCTGACAGGGTGGCGCTTAGCGAATGGTTGATGAGAAGCATATTAGAGACTTCCCACTGTAACGGCATCAGGAGCAGCAGAGCTGTGTTGCCAGCAGCATATACTCCTGTGCTCACAGCTCAACTACTCCTTCACCGTCTTTTCAGTTCATCCTGAGTTCCCAAGCAGGCGCTTATTCTGTTAGGCTTTAAGAGGATGGAGAGCTTTAGGTTCTGGCTCAGACGTGCCTCCTGCCTTCTCACTCTCTTAAATATTACATTTTGATTAATTTCTCTCAGCGGCTGCCGGTGGTATGTTGGAAATTAGCTGAAAATTGAAAAATTTCCCTCTGTAGGCTCTGAGCCACTGGGCGCTCTATCGACCTATCAAAGCAGAGAGCTCAGGCCAGAAACTGACTGGTCATAACCCAAACACGCCATCAACATACCAACAATAGAAACCTACAACAATTAAACTTGAAAGCGAACCTCTGTTTGGATTATTTTAAAGATTGTCCCATTTCTGTCAGATAAAGAAATATTGGACCATATTAAAGCTTTGAAATGCAGATGAACCAGTGGCTCTGCTTGAAACAAATGTGAAAATATTTGCACAATGACATTTTCTTTTTTCGTACAATACTCATCCTGTCTTCAGCTGCTTTTTTAACACATTGTACTTCACCTCAAGCATGACAGAAGAACAAGAGGCACGAAGCCCAGCTGAGGAGTGCTCTGTGCCATTCTACCTCACCTTCAGTGCAAGATGGAGCTTTTTTCTGCTCCACACCTTTGAAAGCATACATCATGTTTTAGTGGTTTCCCACCTGCGGGGTGTTGACCTTATCAGTGGTGTTTCAAGCTCTGGGGACTTCTCTGACTTGGTTGCCAGCACCCGCAGGTGGATGGAGGGAGGGGTTGTCATGGAAACAGGCCACTGGGATGGGACACGGTGCAGGCTCCGGCGCACGCTTTGAAAAGCTTTCATTGATAGCTGTCCCAATGAGCTGATTTCCGGTCTGTTACTAGGCTACCCACTGAGACAGTATAAAGGCTCGTCCGTTTTTTGCAGATAAAAGGACGGCAGTGGATTTAGTAGCAGTTTCAATGTGCAGGTTTGACAAATGCCAGACTACTGCTGCTTTTCCCTCCTCTATCCATCATTCTGAGCACAGGACACAGGTCTCCCTAAAGGGTCCATGACATTCAATGACATTTTCCTTGCAGCATCTCCTGACATCTCTATACATGAACAGAAGCAGTAGAATGACAAAGTGTTTACCTGTTTCATCATCAGCATGTGCATCTTGATGTGCACAACGCACACAAATCCAAATCAGTTACTGACAGTAGTGTGACACTGGAGTCAAGGGACTTTATCTTGGGATGTATAATTTGTGTCAAGAAAAATTTAACTTGAATTGCATTTATAAGCAAGTTAAAAGCATTTATATACAATTTATACATTATTTATAACACACTATGATGTAGCTTTAAATGTTAATAATTTGTCAACATATGGTCAGGTTTAAAACTGATTATGTGACAGTCAAGGGAGAATAAACGGATATCGTTTGTTAGCACCACAAAGCCCAAAGCTGTCAGTCTATATCAGACATATTTGGTGCCAAAAAATTCTGCAGTCCGTACTAACTGCCCATTATGCATGATCATCATCGTATCCGATCTTAGCTGCATTATACTCTCTATGTTGCTTCTTTTCTAAAGCTCTGAGATTCAAAGGTATGTCTGATTTAATAAAACAGACAGTCAACAAAAATACAGGCAATATATTCACTGTCTTGGTAGTGAGTGACAAATTTTTGGTTTTTGAAGTTACTGTATGTACTTCAAGGCATACTGTGGAGTCATTATATTGTACCAGGGCTAGAAATTAAATTATTCTCTGATAATTGCTTTGCAGAGGCAAACACACTGCAGTATGCATCTTCCATTCTCTCTCTGTCAACCCTGAGGTTGTAATCAAACACCTACGCTATGTTCATCACACTGAAATTAATAAATCCTAATGTAAGACATTAATGAGATGATTTTTCCCTGCAACAACAAATTTAAGTCATTAAACCTTCACTTTCAACCTGTAATGTCAGTTTCTCCAAGGCATATTAAATATAAAGAATGCATAATTAACCATATGTACTTCTTTATAAAAATGACACTTGATGTTGAAATCATGGTTTAAAAAATATGAGGAAAGAAGATTTTATTTAATTTGCTCCTCAATAAACAACATTTGTTTGTGTGTGTAAACCACAACAAAACCATGATTGTAGACATATTGTAGCAAAATAAGAAAAGAAATATTTAAGAAATTTAAAAAGCCTTACATCTATTTACCTAGTTCATAACATTCATATTTCTATTGCTGGTTTACAGTAGCTGCTCTGCAAACTTAAAGTCTAAATCAAACATACTGTTATTTAATGTACAAAAAGTAAATTAATTATAGCTGATACAACATTACAGAAGAATTGCTAACATTATTCAATAGACAGTATATCAAGTCTAAACGTACTTTGTCAGCTTATAGTTGAGTTGATAGACAAATTAGTATATATATTTCAGTGCACAACAGTCAACAGTGAAACTGTTTTACAAGAGAAATAAAGATGGCAACAGTTCTGCCAGAGAAACATGTCGAAAACAGGGTGGATTTCAGCTCTTCCTTCGCTCGCATTTGCTGAATCTGTGACAATGCTCATGCTGTGTTCATCAAAACAAGTACTAAAAATAAAGCACGGTGACTACTTAGTCCATGAAGCTAAACAAAGCTGCCATATTGTGTGTCAAAACGGGTGAGAGGCAAAAAGGCAATATGCTAAACTAAAGATCTGAAAATCTTGGTTTGTCATTCGCTTTATAGAGCAAGTCTGAGTGAACCAATGAAAATAAAAATAGGGAACATTAAAGAAAAATTTACTTAGTTCACTTTACACAAAGAAGCAAGTAGGTATAGTTGTGCTCCTGAAAGAAACATGTCTCTGTATCTCCCACTGAATAGTAACTCTCACCACATGTAATAGCTGCGTGTGGTGTCCACCTGACTGGGTTTTGTCTCGGATGAGCCCTCTTTCTCCTTCTCACTGTCTGCCTCCCACAAGTTGATAAGTGGAGGGTACAACTCGTTTAGCGGTATTGACGAGGTTTTCTGCATATACTTTTTCAGTGAATGGTGATAGTTTTTCCTCTTCCACCTCTTGGCAATGTACACACCCAGAGAGGCCAGACTGATGATTACAAACATCGTTCCCATGACTGCTGCAAGAGCAGTGTTGGTCCCTTGATCAGATATTTCCACAGTGAAGGTTGCTTGCTTCGTTGTCACATTCACGCACGACTTCTGCATTTGTTGGTGGATGTTGGAGACAGTGAGGCACACCTCGTACTCAGTTGCTGGTTGTAAATGCGTAAGGTTGTACTCATGGACATCCACAGGTACCCTGGCAGTGTAAGTAATATGTGGGTTGTCTATTTTCATAGTGGCAGATGACCATTTGAGGTTAGAGGTCATTACATTGGAATTTATTTTCCAGGAGACCAGAATAGAGTGAGATTCTGTTTGTTTGACGTAGATCTTCATAAGCTGAGTGCTGTCTAACAGAGTGCCGTTCACCCGCATAGCTGTCACTCTTGTGTCAGCTCCCTCTGAATTTTCAGCCACACAGGTATATCTGCCAGAGTCTTCCACTTGGATACGAGAAATTCTCAATGTCCCTTCACTGCTAAGGCTGTACTTGTCAGATAGGGTGTCCATCATTACTTTGTTCCCCATTGGTGTCACCCAATAGATTTCAGGCTCAGGTTGGGACATGGCTCTGCAGTCCAAGTCCACGGTCATGCCAATGTCAAGGTTGAGGTGGCTTGGGAAAGTATCATGGGAAATCATGGGCAGGCACTGGTTTGCTAAATTGTTCTGCAGAACGTCCCGAACATGTATGCCCCTTACTTCTGTTGGCATGGCACAAAACATAGACAGAGGTTCCATAAAACGGACAGTGGTTTTGTTGGAGCTCATCCACTGGATCACGCAGTCACAGCGCAGAGGATTGCTGTGGATGCTGATCTCACGCAAGTTGGGCAGAGAGTCCACTGTGGACTGGTAGAGGGCATTCAGAGCATTGTTGTTGAGCATTAGACTCTCCAAAGCTGGAACATCACGAAAGGCCTGACGGTTGATGTAGGAGAATTTAGGGTTGTTTGTAGCCTCCAGCTTTGTGAGCTCAGGAAGGTTGTCCAGAGCGTTCCGGTCAATAGAAACTAGCTCTCCCATGTTGTTTATACCCAGCTCCTTCAGTCTAAGCATGTTCTTGAAATCTCCTTCCTGAATCTTGTGCACTGGGTTTTTGTTCAAATCCAAGAATTTGAGGTTAGGGAGTTTCTGAAGGGCTCTCTGAGGTACTTGGACCAGCTTATTGTCATAGAAGGAGAGGCTCTCAAGATTGTCAAGTCCCACAAAGGCATTTCCTGGGATGTCTGTCAAATCCATCCCAGCCAAAACCAGGCTTCTAAGGTTGCCAAGTGGCTTGAAATTAAAGTCCATTATTCCAACAACGGGGTTGTCCCCAATCATGAGGATCTCTAGATTGGGTGTAGATTCAAACCACTGGCTGTTGATGGTCTTGAGCTTGTTGGAGTTGAGGTGAAGCCTGAGCAGGTTGTGGAGTCCAGAGAAGGCATTGGCAAAGATGGTGTTGATCTGATTGTGGTTGATGTAGAGCTCCTGCAGATTGCTGAGGTCTTGCAGACAATAATCGGGCATTTCCGTGATCTGGTTCTCCTCCAGATGAAGTGTGGTGAGCTGGGACATATTGGTAAGGCCAACATCCCGAATGCTACTGAAGTTGTTCTGGGACAAGTCCAGCTCAGTCAGGTTGAAGAGCTGCTCCAACTCCTCACTGGTCCTGGCAATGTAGTTGCTCTGTAGGAGGAGAACCTGAGTGTCACTGGAGAGGTTCCCCGGGATACGTGTTAGGCGAAGGTCATTGCAGTCCACAGTGATAGCTTCTCTGTAGGTGGACTGAGGGGTAAACCAGGGCCTGATCTCGCATACACACAGCTGGGGGCACTCATTGCTCTGGACGAAAGATAGTCCTAGCGATACCAGGATCAGGCCAGCAAACACCTGGCCTAGAAGAACGCAGTCTAACCTCCGTCTAGCCATACTGGGGAGGGATAGGAGTAGGGGCAGATGACTTTGGGAAAGAGTTTGTTACAGTCATCAACCAGAGTTTCCGCTGATTAGGTCTTTCAGTCCAGTGAAATGGTCAGGAGTTTAAGCAGACGTAGAATTTCACATCGAGATTTTGGAGCCGCAGAAAAATCTGGAAAGAAAGACAAAACATATCGTATCATTATACAGATAGTATTGCTAACCCATGTTTATAATGAAGAGAGTATATAATACATAAGTATTTTTTTAGCCATGATAGCATATTTAATTTTCATTCAGACTGGTGGGATGAATCAATGTCTCAAAACTCAGTGAGATCCACAAATACAAACTTGATTCACAAATGCCTGGTTGAAAGTTGTAAAATTTATTTGTAAATTAATTGAATGTATTCACAGCTATTTTTTTTTATTTGTGTATTTGCAGGCATGTGTTTGCAATATATTTGTGAGTTTCCAATTTTTTTTGCGGAAAGTGTTTTATATTTACAGATTACACATTTACACATGGATTGTTGATATGTTCACGTATAATATTGAGACCAACTGATCAACAGGTCAAATCTACCTTGTGAAATACTTCATCCTTCCAAACCCTAGAGATACCAATGTTAGTCTTTCAATCTGTCAGTTAGTCAGTCCATCACTTTGGTCTGAACTATTTATCAGGTTGGCCAAATGCAGCAAGGTGTGGGCCCAAATGCAGACACAGACGAAGCAGAATGCAGTTTATATGGTTTATTTAAACAAGATAACTAAATAAACAGGCTTTGATGAGTTCATGGCAAAGTCCAAACCAAGGTAGCATTCCATCAAATGTAACCAAAATCCAAAACAGGGCAGAAAGAACACGGTTCTTTGGATTATTATTTATTATTATTTGGATTAACAGTTGACATACGACGAAGACACGACAACAACAGAAGTGGGCACATTAAATACAGGGGCAAACGAGCAGGGAGGGAGAGAACAGGTGAAACAAATCAGCATAATCAGACAACAGAAAATCAAACTTGAAACAAACTGTTTGGTACATGAGTTGCAGAGTTGTTGACGTCATACACGTAGAAACATGGCTGATTGTTTGATTAATGGTGAGAAATCACATATTGCATATACATTTTTTGCTAATGTGTTATTTGTAATATGGTATTAAGTTATTATTATTATTATTTACTGTCCATGTAGAGTGACCTAGATTAATTAGTGCTAATAAATAACTTTCCTATTTGAAATACAAGCAATATCTTAGTGGTTTCAGGTAATGTCCTGGTGCAGTAACAACTCAGGGACAAAAATCAAGTTCATGTTGTTTCCATATTCTGACTTAAAAGCACATGAACGCATCGAAGTCAGAAGAACTACTATGCAACTCGGGAAATGAGACCATCCGAGGAGCATGTGAATTAAATTTAGTGACAAGACACAAGGATGAATGTAACCGAATGCAATAGAGAAACATTGAACCAGAACATAGCGGCAGGGAGTGAAATAGGGACAGCCATAAACAAGAATACAACAGGAAAATTACACTAAAAACCAAAACCATGACACTATTGGATAGATTGACATAAGATTTTGTACAGACATTCATAGTTCTGAGGGGATAAATCCTCTAGCACCAGTATGAGGTTTATATTTGTGTTTTTGGGTGAAATATCTCAGCAATATCTCTTATATATATCAATATCTCTTATAATTAACATGGTAAACATACCTGCTCAACATCGGCATGTTATTGTTCTCATTGTGAGCATGTTGACATGAGCATTTAGCTCAAAGCACTACTGTGTACAGCCTCACAGAGCAGCCAACATGACCGAAGACTTGAAGTTATTATCACAAAAACCTTCATGTTTCTTGTAAATATAGCAATTACTTATAACAACAGATTGACTAAGAGCAACAACTCCTTCTGCACTATCCTTCTGAGACTGCGAGTTATCTGCAACATCAACAGTTTTGAGAAAATGCAAGTTCAGCTCATTACAATGCATGCACAAAACACTGCTCTGAACTACTTGGAAACAGATCAAATTCCATTGAGGGCTTTCATCTATCCAACAGGCCCATAAGGACTCGATCATTAGCTTCTCCGAACATCATTAAACACTGTGAGATATTAGTGTGCCATGCCTCAAAGAAAGCAAAAAAAGATGCACATCTTAATTTTTAATGCAACATCTTCAGCATTGAAATTAGGGCAAACATGAAAAAAAAAGAAAAAGTTTTCAGCAGACCAAGAGTTTTTTTCCAGGATGATGTGGTACAGAAGGAAAATGTCAAAACTTTGAGCAGCATTCTATAACTCTACGAAGAGTTATGAATACAAATAGGGATTTCAGAAGAGGGTTGTGAGAGGACTAGAGGCTCTGATCTAGCCCATTTGCTTGGTTCAGCGAATGCGAGCTCTTGAGAGGTACAATGGGCATCTGCTTGCCCATATGGCAGTAACACGTACTCTAGTGACTTGGAAGATAAAGCATTAATTCTGGCAAACAACAAACAGCTTTTACTCAGTGCCAGTGCTAGATTTTAAACCTCTCACATTACAGTCAAATTATTTTTTTAATCTAGGGATGGCGATCCACCAATTTGATTCAGACTGAAAATTTAACAACCATGCTTCCTGTCATGTAACGATATTTGAAAACCATTTAAAAACATGAACTGATGCAGATCTGACTGGGATTGAAACATTGTCCATTTAAATAAATGTGTGGTTTGGAGTCAGTGTGCACCTTTTACTCTTGAAATTAAGATTTCACAGACATTTATGGTCCCCAGAGGATAAGGCCTCCTGACTTTACCTCTTTTATCGGATTTTGGTTTTCTTGTGATACTTTATCAAATGGCCAGACATTTACAGAACAATTTTTTTCATGGATTTATTCAAAATATACCAGTTATGTGTGTGACAGGCCCTTTTTTGCCCACATATTTACAAATAAAATACCACATGAAATGAGAATGAAAAAAAGATATTTAAAAAAACTGTAAATGTCTTGCTATAAGACCTAAGAAACAGTGTGTAAAATTATGATGAACTAACTGCCTTTAAGGGCGAGGAAAATTACATGGCATACAGGAAACATGTCATTTAGAGAAAACGGAAAAGACCAGTTGAACCTTTACTCGGAAAATGCTAACAAAGATGAAATTTACGCAATCTGCGGTTAACGAACTTGGTATCAAATTACAAATAATAATATTTATATATTATTGAAGATTGTTTAGCACCTTTTATGAAAGTATGGTAATGATAGTTGCATTATATGTTGAAATCTCAAAATTGACAGATTGAAGCAAAATCATCATTTTGGACAGTTGTGTCTCACCTTTAGTGAATTGTCTCCACAACCATTGGAAGGATTGTCATTCAGTTTGCTATAGACATTCATGTTCCCCTCAGAATGAACTAAAATAACTTTGGCAATCCTTGAAATGTTTTATCTACTGCCATCATCAGGTCAGCATTTGAATTTGTTAATTTTATGTAAACCATGCCTTTCATATTCCTTTTATCCTGTATGTGTCCCACTCACTCAATAATTCTGCATATAGACATACTATTTCTATAACAACAGCTTTATCCCTCAACATTGCTTATTGACAGGATTAAATTGCCAGCACTTCTTTAACATGCCCGTGCAGTATCCTACATTAACACCGCAACCACTGCAGAGCCATACGGCAGCACCACAGTACCACGGCCTTCTCCAGCTTAAGAAGATAGCGCTTAAGAGGCTTTCAAACAAGAGAGGTGACTAATTCATCTGAATGCAAACTGCCTGGCAACAGCACCAGGGAGACAGGAACATGCCCCTGCTCCCCCTATACTGAGGATTCCCTATAGGACAGGGCAGGGCATGCGCGAAACAGGGATAGTACAGTACCTTGTCTTTAAGCTAAAGCACTGTATACTGTGACGAATGTTGCACCAGTCAGGATTAGTAGATGGAGATACTGAAGTGGAGATTAGGTAGAGGCAGTGTACTGGATTCAAACCCAGAGGAGAGAAACAGGTCACTTAGCACTTTATTTAAAAGCAACTTATCAGTGGAATCTGAAACAGACGAGGAGCGTTAATTCATTGGTAATCTCATTATGAAAATAACTCCTTAAGTGCTTGTTTGAAATTTTGTCAATGACAAAATGTTGAGTATACAGAAGCATATAAATTTCAACATTTTTTGTTACTTCCATAGAGTGTTTCTTGCATTATTATGCCAAAAAAACAAACAAAACAACAGCAAAATTAGGACATTTTTTCAAGATACTTTGCATCATTTACCCCTTTATTTTAAAGAATGCTGCTTTTGTTGTCTCTTCTAGGGTTGGACTGATTAAGCGACTGTATTTTCATTTATGATAATTTAGCCTAACAAAAGGGCAGTTTCAGGAAGTAAATAACTAACAGAATTTGATCAATATACAATGGTAATATTATTGTTTTAATTAAAAGGATTAATACTGTAAATGTACTAGCGACCTGTCCAGGGTGACCCCGCCTTGCGCCCGTCAGCTAGGATTGGCTCCAGCCCCCCCGCGACCCTGTATGCAGGATAAGCGGTTGACGATGGATGGATGGATGGAATACTGTAAATGTAATCGTGCACCTGTAACTCACAATGTTGTATCTCTATAATGTACAAAAATATATATAAATAAATAATAAAAAAGAAAAATATCAAAACTGGATTCCAGATGGACTTTTTTTTATCATTTTCTTTCTATTTTGCATAAAATGGTTAGTGAAACAGGAGCATATCTACTACCAATTGCCACAAAATGGCTTTAAAATATACTATGTGTCAAGATTGTAAGCCAGATTTAGTATATACTTGTCTGCTCAAATGCTTCCTCATCTATTAACACAACTTGGGTTCATCTTAGTTTCCCCTCATTTAGTAAGATGCTGACAACTTTGTCTGTGCTTTCCTTTACGCAATGTTAGATTAAAAATGTATATTGGACACACAAAATATGACACACTTGTCAAAAGTTAAAAGTGGGTTAGCTGAAATAAAAAAAATAATAATGCTGTTCTGATGCAACTATGAGCACTTAGAAGGCAAAAAAATAAAAATAAAAAATCAGTGTCAACATCCTGTTGGTTGATTTTTCAACAACAACTAAAAGCTGTCTGGGACATCCTGACACAGAGCCACAGGAAATCTTACAGCAACACTCAACAACACAACACCAAAGACAGGAAGGCAGGAAATGGCAAAACCCAGAGGTCTTAACCACGACCACCTTTGAACATGTGAATGGGATACTTAAAATAAATACAAACAGCTTCTGTGTTGTCTAAAGTACCATTTAACATTACCTGCTGTAGGATACGGGATGATTTTGTATTACTTGATATATGGAGTGTTCAGTAGGTGTGATTGTAGTGCACCTTTTACTAATCAAAGACACAACTCACAAGTGGACATGTGTTTAACACTAAATTCACAGAAATGATTCAGGAATCCGAATATGTAAATTTATCATCTTTTAGACAAGGTGACATGTTTTCTTCTAGCATGCCTACTTTTTAGTCACCATTTTTGTTTTCATTTCCTTACCACAACCTACATCCTGCACATACCATAACTTCATTTAGATAATCTATCTGATATTGAATTATTTTCCATACTAGGTTCTGCTGGTGGTTGTTTTGAGATGTTTACCACCCTGGATGGGTTAGATAAACATGTCATTATAGTGCTTATAAGCCTATTGGATTATACAGTATATGGCTATGGTGCGCATTTCTAAACATGAACTGGTGAAGATCTGAATGGGATTGAAGCATTGTCGTTTTTAAATTTGTGGTTACATGCTAGGTTCTGCAGGTGATTGTTGCCAGTGGGTTAATGGAGCAGAAAGACCACTGACTATTTAAGGTGCTCTTATGGTATTGGTCTTGACAGTGGTCCTCTGAGAAATTATTTGTTACTTCTTACTGCTAATGTAATTTTTAGATTGCCTTAATGTTTAATTTCCTGTGGTTGGATAAAATCTATTAAGTTCATCTTATGGTTTTATGGTGAAATTACATAAATGAGCATTTTAATTTTCATGGATGATCATTAAGAGACAACTGTACAGAACAGATGACTATTTAGAATATGAAACACTCTGATGATCTTTATTATATTTCCACAATTATTTCATATAGTGACGTCATTTAGGCATCCACTGACTAATTCATTCATCCTTTGTAAGGTGCCTTTGCACCTGTTGCATCACAGTCTTTATGCAGTGCCAGTTACAGAATTCAATGGATGTGCTTTTAACAGATTTTATGTCCATATTTACAGTAAAACAGGTTGCTAATATGATCACTAGGTCAGCCAATAAGACCATGAGGTGCATGAAGTTCCACACTGGATGAAGTTGTTGGTGGCACAAATGCACAAAATTCAAACCCAGTATGGCTGTTAAACCACTACAGGGGTACTATGTAGTACTGATAAAAACAGGTGTGCCCTAAATTCATAATACACATACATTTTAAGCAGGTTTTTAGTATATAAGTTGTACACACTGGAAATGTGACTGAATTAAATATACTCAAAGCATGCATACTAAATATGGATACGGAGGTGCTGTTGATGGATACTATTCTCTGATAAGTATCCAAGAATTACATTTGAGTACTCTGACAATCTACAGACATTAGTGTGAAGATTTTTTTAATATGAACTATTTTCTACTGAAGGATCACCACCTACAGCTACTGAATGATGGCACTGAGAGTTTATTGGCTGCAGGTATTTCATACACAGTGTTGTTAGGAGATTGTGCTTTTCCTGAATGAATACGTTTCTTATACTGAGGAAATTTGGTTTCCAGATTTTTCTAGATTTTTATATTTTTTCCAGCACTAAAACTTAAGGACTTGAAGAGTATTTGGTCAGTATTGAAATTGAAGTATAGAAACTACAGTGGATCCTAATTTGATGGGCTAAGCTGGGAACCTTTTTATGGCATGAATTGCTAAAGTTAATATGAACGTACACAGTAGCATTGCAACGCAAGTGTCGGAAGTTTCCAAAAAAAAAAAAAAAAATTGTATTGTGATAAACAAGGTGAAAAAAGAGGGATTGATGCAGTGAAGGACAAGCAAGTAATACTGATAATGTTTGTCAGCCCCATGTTGCAGGGGAAGACAGTGGCAGCTAGGAGGTAAAAATCACCCATCTGCTTTGTGTGGTGACATGAAGTGTCAGCTCATCTTTTCCCTCCATGCCCTTATAAATGCATAATTTGTAAGTTATGTATATTAAACGTTTTTTGATTGAGTGTGAAAATGAAATGCTATTAAATAAGCTATATGTCTCCTTTTCATTTAAAAATGAAAATAAAAATGATGAGTGATAATAGATTATGACGGAATTTTTACGACCCTGTCTGTCAAAATGATGGACAACGAAAAAGTCTAATGCAACCTCTGGATAATGACAGTAACTGCACTCATCCAGCTCACTCAAGTGCTCAGAATATGAACTTATAGTATTCTTCTGAACTCTAGAAGACATGTCTTTGATGAGTACTGATGGGAGGAAATAAATATTTTTTTCTATGCCTCAAAGTTTATTTCCCAATCCTGTCAGCCCACTAAATAAGCTTGGTAAATATGTGAGTGATGAACGATGTGAAAGTGAAAGTCATAGTCTCCAAAGACTAGATTATGCCTTCCTCTGAACCACTCTGAGTGACTTTAAAGTCCAGTTTTCAAATTCCTGTCCAAGTCAGTCAGAGGACACTCAAGCTCGTCGTCAAAGAAAATCCTTCCTTGAATGCGATAAGGACTGAGAGTGACATGAGAAAATGAAAATGTGATTTAAACTGGTTACATAAAAATAGATATAACAGAAATGAGGGGAAACGAATTACAGGTGGAGCAGGTGAGATAAACAACCCCAGGGAGCCAATAAACACACAGAGTCACAAACTGAACGAAAGCACTCCTGAATAAGATGACAGAACCTGAGTGACAGAGAAACTCAGGAAGGGGGGATATGTTATATTGAGAACAGACTGGTGCTCTGACAAGAAGGCTTAATGAAGAGACCTAATATATGAAGTGAAAACTCAAGTCTCTCTTTCCTCTTCATTAAAGAAAGAAAACTATTATAAATATTACAGCCTTTTGGGAAACACATGTTCAATCTGACTGCTGCAGACAAGCAAACATTTAAGCTTCGGAGCTGACGTGTACGTGGACAGCTGCGGACACCCTGGACGAGGACTACTTCTGTTTACTACTTTCTGGAGTCAGCTTGGCGGACTCGTTCCACACATGCGCAGTAGATCGGTTGGTGCCCTGGTAGCGTAGTGGGGAGGCACGCGGATGTCTGCACAGACCCTATACGCGTACATCCTCTGATGACGATTTTCTCGCCACGCGGACATGTAAACTATATCTTTTTCCTCCACTAATGAAGGATTCTTCCTTCAATGTGCCCAATATGGGCTGTTGTGAACCCTTCAGATTTAACACACCCCGCTTCTTCAGCTCAAATAAGCAGAAGTTGAAAAATGTTTTAAAAAATGCCTGTGGCGGGTTTAATTGTTCCTATAGAACTGTGGTCGCCCATCCAGAGCACGACAGAGAGGAAGCATTTCCACGTTTGTTTCTATGTACTGTAACTTGTGGATAGCTTCCCCTGACATAAGGATGAAAAATATGTATGGTAATTATGTAGTAACACCCCCCCCACACACACACACACCAGTTGGTGACAACCTGGTCACATCAGCAACCCTCATGATACTGATTTTACAGCAGCTTGATTGCTGCACCTCTCAAACTCGTTCACCTTCAACCAGGAAGCGTCACATCTCAATAGACTCTTGTGTGGAGATCCTCAGCCTTTCTCTCTTCAAGGTGATTGATTTGATTTGTGGCAGACTGAAGGTCTTGGAACAACCACTAATAAGGGATTACGGTAAGAAGTGCAAACTGCAGAGTCAGTGTAAACAAAGGTTTCGCACGAGCCATGAACATTTGAAGCACAGGAGTGGAACCTATTATCACAATAAAATGTTCTGATACTTTTAGATGTTTGGTTTTTATTTGTATATCTTGTAAACATGAGTAAAACATAACTTACCTTATCTTAAAACTATGATAAGTTGAAAAACACACATACAAAAGGCAATTTTGTCCCATTTTGTAAATACATCTGTAATTCAACAGGTCAATGATTATGAGAGAGCCATAAAATGTGTTGCTGAACTGAACCAGATTAAAAGGGAAGTGACTGGGCAGCTATTATTATAAATGAAGTTTTGTGCATTTACATTAAAACAATACACATTTGGGGGATCACTTCAGGGTCCAGTGTCTTACTCAAAGAGACTTTAATGTGGACAGCAGGAGTTGGAGATTGAACCAAAATAATTACATACAACCAGTTACAATTAATGACCTATCGCCTCTACCACCTGATCCACAGCCACCTCTGCAGACCAGATTTCACTTTCCATTCATTTGTATGAATAACGGGGCGAGACGTGTTAGCTTCCGGCCATGAATTAACCTGCCCTTCGCTTCACACAGAATTCAATCTTATTAAACTTTGACATTCCAAATCACGAGGCTCTCCAGTTACCGCCTTTTCTGGTTAACAAACTGTGCCAGGTGAGCACCATTACAAGGAACTTAACATCTACCACCATACACGCAGCTTCCATCCTACCTTCATTAGGTTTGCCAGTCTGCCTATTTGACCTTTAAGGTGTAAAGTAGCCATAAACCAGTAGAATACGCTAGTAAACTAACCTGCAGTGTACTAAATGGGATGGTCATGAATGCTATTATTTCATATCAGTGTTGTGTGTGAATGTTCATTAGGGTTGTGATGCAGATAGCTGGGCCTGCTCACTCTTTATTCCCTGGTACCTGACTGGGTGTAAAGGACCACCGAGGGCCAGGGCCTCCTTTTGCTACGACTACACACACACCACTTTTCCCCAGAGCCAAAAGGAAGCACAGGTGTGTCTCTGAATGTCTGTCTCTGACACATCATCACATGCACAATTCCATGCCACGCTAACTCCTGTACTGCAGCACCCATGATGATGTCTCAGGAGATAATAGATAAAATGCTGAACTGGTAATGAGTTGTCACTGAGAACACAGAGGACAAAGAGTTAATGCCTCCAGCCTTCTTATAGGAATAATTATAGAGGCCTGAGCTCAATAACCCAACTCCCCCTCTTCACCCTGCCTTAAACCCTGGGGACCTAAATGTTGTTGGTGTGTGGGGGAGGGAGGTGAAGCCCTTTACCCCCTCCCACAAGTCCTACTGTCTCCACACACACGCATACATGTACACACAGACACCTGCTTACCACACACTCCCTATTGTCACACTGTGTCCTCACCATCAAGTTAAAAAGAAAATAGACATCTCGACTTTCTGTGTGTGTGTGTGTGTGTGTGTGTGTGTGCCTCAGAATGCAGTATGGTGTGTGTGTATATGTGTGTGTACTTTGTCCATGTGAAGCAGGGTGCCGCCTTGGGGGAAGAGGGGAAAAAAACAAATCAATCAGGTGTTCCTGCTCTGTCCTGTACATTCAGTTTTGAAGAATGATGTAGCCTCCTGCTCGCTTAGAAATCTGCTCTGTAAGACAACAACATTACAGCGCCAACAAAGACAAAAGTTTATGTTCTATAAGAAGCAAATGCACAATTACAATGAGACCATGCTGTTTCCTGTTTAACTGAGTCTACTTTACTTTTGTGTCATTATACTGTAAAGTCTCTGAACCTACTTTTATGTGACCCAGAGGTCTACAGAGAATCCCAGCACTTTGTTAAAATAGGTCATAAAGTGGACTCTATTTATGTGAAACTGAACGGGGAAAGCAAAACCCCACATAAAACATTAAAAATAAATCCTTTTATCATCTCAGCGTTTCTACAGTATGTCCCTCTGCCTAAAGTTGAGCGACGCAAGTCAGCAGTCTCCATCACAAAAGCGCAACAGCTGCAGCGACAGAAGCAGCGTTTGTGAACTACAATAGACCCCCTGCCAATGCAACCCCATTCTCACCACTACATCTTCTACAGAGGGGATTGTCTTTCCGCGACTTTTCGCTTAGAACGGAGGAATCGAGACATCTGCCGACATTACTTTAACATTAATATGCAAATCACATTTTCACAACGCTACGCACGTCGCACGCAGCTCCCGCTGGCACGGCAACTACCGCAACGAGATCAAAGTTTGGTTTCTGTGGAAAAGGCTGCCATTTGACGCATTGTAAAGGGTTGATCAGATATGTTGTAAGGTGAAATGTTCCAAAAGGGATCCAAAACACATTTTAAACCTAAAGCCATACGCTCAAACCAGAATGCATTTATAAATATACAAAGAAAGATCATGCCCTTGAGTGTATCTGCATCCTAAATATATCCCAACTCATCTCATCGCCCTTGTAGGGAAATCTGTTATGAATGAAATGAAACATATTGGTTTCACACAACAAAACAACAATCAGGCTATCAAACCGTTTGATTGAGGGTTTAGATGATGTGGGTGCCAATCGCATCACTAACAAAAATATTTTTAACAAACAAAAAAATGCAGCTTAAAAAGGAACTAACAGGTTACAGCAGTGGAAATCCAGCATTTCCTTTCCTGAGGGGTCTCACCTCCTTGTTGGCATTCCAGTCCGATGTTCCCAAGCGCACACGTCCTTTACACAGATAAAGGCTCAATTGAGAACAATAATAAATGTTATTGTGCCGAGGGGGGGGGTATCCTAGGTGGTTCAGCTGGCGGCTGTTTACAGCGAGTTGTCGTTTCAACTATATCCGATCAGTCCCAGGGCGCCTCGGAGAGACGCATGGTGCGGTCTGCAGAGAGATCTCCAACCTGCTGCAACAAACCACCGACCGGTTTGTCGTCCCGATATTCCTCCGCTGCCGCCTGCTCCTCCTACGGATGGAGAAGAAAAATGCTAAAAACACCTGGCGCTGTCCAGACCAGTCAGCTGATTCCCCAGCAGGCTATTGGCTGAGAGCGCCTGTCTGTCACTGCCGGCCAAGCAAAGCAGAGCACCATCTGCTCCGGGCTTGTTGTGATGAGAACAAAGACAGGAGAGGGCGGCGGGGCATGGGGCGAAGGGGTGGGGTGGGGGGATGGTGGTATGGCATCACTGCTGAAAAAAGAAAATCTCCCCTCTGACCTCCTCTTCAATAGACGGAACACTGAGGATGATACCAATGTGCTACTTTGTGTCACTAAAAGATTACAAACAATACTTCTGTAATCTCTGATTGTTTATTTATTTATTTATTTTTAATATTAGGCTATATCTCAGAAGTTGTGGAGATTTTGCGTGGACATTTGCTTTGCTTAGCCTACTTAAATTTCCACATTTGAAATGTACAATATGTGAGACTTGACACTTCTTTCCTCTGTCAAATTCACATTTCAAAAAAGTCGGAGGAAGCATCCACATAAATTCACAGCTTAAAACTGCTGCTAGCTAGTTAGCTCAGCTACCCATGCAACACACATTGCTGTAATAGTTCCTATAGCTAACATCGCAGCATATTTTGGTAAAGTATCAGACTATCACCTCTTGAGATACAAGTGATATAACAAGACCTCCACTGGCCAGGACTAGCTCGTTAGCATGCTTCAGTAGATATCTCTGCAACACAATAGAGTTCTGTGACATTATGCCAGAAGTGATACGTCTTCACATCTGTTCATTTTAAAAAATGTTTTAAACTAAATGTCTGCCCATATCTTACATACTGTACCTTTATGCATGTTGGAAACACAACCATTTAGCAAATTTAGCAAAACCTAGATATTTTCATTTTATGGAATAAAGCCATAAAAAAAGAGTCTTGGGTTTGAACATAATGATAATGATGGGTAATGGGAACAAGGCACGAGGTAGATGTATTTATCATTTCACAATACAAGGTTGCATAAAAAGATTAAGTTGTTATGCTACTCACAAAAAATGTTATATAGACCTACAAAAATGATACGGGTGAATAAACAATCAGGCATAGTGTGCTGAGCGTGGAGGATGAATCTCATAGCCTTAGGCAAGAAGCTGCTCTAAAGTCTGGTATTTACAATAGCACATACTTCTATCTCCCTTCCCAGAAGGCAGCAGGGTGAACAGGCTGTGGCTGGGTGGGTACTGTCCTTCAGTATCCTTTGGGCTCTGCGTAGGCACCTGATGCTCGGGAGATGGATACCAATACCAATGATCTTCTGAGCAGTTTTAATCACCCGCTACAGGGCCCTCCAAACTGCACATCCCATGCCAGTTTGTGATGTTTCCAGTCAGGATGCTTTCTATTGCTCCTCTGTAAATGTTAACAGCAACTTAGCACAGGAATTTTGCCTTCTTAAGGTTCCTTAAGAAATACAGCTGTTTCTGAGCTTTCTTCACCAGCATGGAGATGTGGGATGACCATGTCAGGTTCTCTGTGATGCTGATTCCCAGGAACTGTTCACCTGCTCCACCTCAGCTCCACTGATGTAGACAGGAGTGTGTGTCTTTTCTTCCTTTACCTAAAATCAACAAGCATCCTTGGTTTTGCTGATGTTGAGCAGCGGGTTGTTCGCTGAGAACCACTCTGCAAGATTATTGATTTCCACCTGATATATGAAGTCTCGTTGATGTTTGAAATCCGGCGGATGACGGTGGGGTCGTCTGCAAACTTCACAACAAATTTTTTCACCATGTTGGGGGATGCAGTCGGTGGTGTACAGCATGAACAGGAGGAGTGTTAGAGTTGGTGGAGGGGTGACCACCAATGTGAACTGTCTGGGTTCTGTTTGTGAGGAAGTGAATATCCAGTTTCAGCCCAGAGTGCTGAGTTTGCCAATCAGTTTCATGCATGTTACAGCATTCTGATTTAGGGGCTGTCATTTTTAAAATGTATGAAGACTGAGTGGAGTGCAGCGGAGATGGTATCCTCTGTGCATCTGCTGGTTTGGAAAGCAAATTGGTCAGGGTCCAGGCTGACTTGGATGTTGATCTTTATATGTCTTTGATGGTGGCGCAGCAGGACTTACAGCTAAGATCATATCTTGGTTAGAGGAGGTAATAGCACATCTCAAACATGCCACTCGAGGCTTAACTAGAAAGTTTTTTAAGCTCTGTCGTATGAATAAATTTTACCTTTTGATGCATCTAAAAATGAGTTCCACTTCAAAATTTAAAAAAGTGAAGTCTGGGCCTGCACACTACTGCACATGGTACTCACTAATAATATTACTTATTGGCTAAGTAGTCACTCCTGAATAATTTAATTGCATTTGGAAATGCATCATTGTCTCCCATTTAGCAGTCCTAATGGAAAAAATTAGTGGAAGTGTCAGCAAATACCACCGCATTGGCAACTGTTTCCTTGTTATAAGCTACAGGTAATATGCCTAATTACAACTATATGCAAAGCACTCATTCATACATTACATATTACAAGTGAAATAATGAGATGGCGGTGTAATCACATACAAGAACACGCACAGAAAATGTGCACAGGCCGCCAGAGTAACAATATCATGCAGTGACCTTTAAATATAAATTCAGCTGAACACAGGATCTCATTAAACCTCAGGCTGAAAAGCATCCCGGCTCCATTAGCATTTTGTGCCACCATGTATGATGACATCTGTAAAGCATTAGCACGATCTGAAGAATCCATTTGCTCATGGTTGCGGTGAGACAAGGACATTATGAACCCAGTGTTGCCATACATGCAGGAGCTGAATGCGCTGCTCCTGCTCAGGCCTGTTGCCACGTCCCAAAGTGCATGGCAACTGCAGCAGAGCAAAAATGAGATGTGAAGGGGTTGAAGTAGAGCTCCTGAATGAATAATTGCTGTTCAGTCCACAGCCTCAAAACATAGTCTTCCCCTCAAATCCACCTTCCACTGAACCTCATTTTATAAAGCATGTAGCCTGAATACACTTAAATGTGGTGAAATAGGTGAAAATTCTCATTTGCTGAGTCTTTTATGGTGAAAACACAGTCATTTCCTGTTCTTTCATGGTGTAGCCCTGTTGTAAAGCTGCGTGCACTGTCCCCTAGAACCAATGTGCTCCATGAGTGTCCTTCACTTTGAAGCACCGCCGTCTTAATTCACTCCATAACATGATAAACCTGCATGTAAGCAGCAGAAGGAAAAGCAAACTCAAATGCAAACACTCATTTCAGGCTCTAATTTCACACATATTGTAGATTCAAGACACATGAAAATAGCCAGAAACGTTTTTCATCAATGCTCGTGGCTTTTATTATTCTATTAAGTTGCTTACATGACACGTTAGCCTGCTGCTAATTACCATGCCATGCAGGTAGACAACATCTAACAGCATAGCATAGCTGCAGCTCTTTGTTGGATAGGTTTTACAGTTAAAACTGTCTGCCAGGAGCAAGATCATCTTCCTTCAAAGCCACCCTTGGTTAGGTGAAGAGACAGTTGTATGTGGGTAGGAGGCAGGTGGAGAAAAAAACCCCATCTGTACACCTCTTCTCTGGTTCTGAACCATAAAGAGAGATGAAGACAGATGGCCCACCCTGGCCCCGTCAGAGCAATGAGGGTGCTGATACAGGCTGTGTGCAGCTGGACCCACACACACTGATTCTTTCAGTAAAGGTAGAGGGAACTGTCAGGTTGCCTGCATGTTCTTTCATCTGCTGTGCAGAGATGAAGGGCGTTTTATGTGTTATGTATAGTCCTACTCAAAGCTTCAGGGGTCCTACCAAGACGATCTTTGAAATGTATTGGATTAAGTCATCCAAGCTGTTATGGAAGTTTCTGTTGCCTTTCTTCATCTCTTTTTTGTGAGCATTCTGTTTGAAACAGTGTTTCCAATGAGTCAAATCACTGTAGCCATTTTTGATCTTTTTAGACATGTGCCGTCTTTGTCACACAACCAACACTAAAGCATCAAGCATACTGAGGAATATAGCCAGAATTGACAATCACCACTCGTCCTTCACTAGTTCACATTACACTAATTACTAGTGCAAACTTGTAATTCTGTGCATTTTTCAGCTCAAAACAGCATTTTCCAACAAATAAGAATTGCATTATAGTAAACAAGGAACATTTTAAGTACAACTATTTTGGTTGGTTCACCTTAAGTTTTAGTGATAGATCAGACTCAGGTTTTGTGTTTTCAGGACTCCTCACGTTTGTAGAGTTTTCTTCAGACCCTCAGCAGCCAGTTCAGCACCATGGACAGCACACACAGAGTGGTTCACCTGTGGCACTAAGACCCTGCTGTGCTGGAGAGAGGGAGTTGAAAACTGTACTTAGTGCAAATGCTTCAGTTTTCTTATACTTTTTCTTCATGACAAATCCGATAACCACAGTGTCTCTCCCTCTCTAAGCCTTGTCTTGCACATGTTGAACACAATGTTTAGATTTGAAAAAATGCTCAGGACAGATTGTGAACGCATGAGAATGGTTAAGACCGCAACTTTTGTGAATTTGTGCACTTATTTATACAGCATATTAACATTCAGATTTATCTACCATCATCCTTGATCGTGGAGTTGAGCACAGAGATAAATCTGGCCACTTTACTCAGAAAGCCACAATCTAATCCAAGAACAACTTGGTCCTACTAAGAAGTATGGTCTGTGTAGCCAAAGATTAGTGCATTCCTCTGTGCTAACTATTAAAACACATCAGTAAGTCACATCCTTGCATTGGCTGACCTATTTCTTTATCACTACACTGCACAGACACCATAGAAGTGAGAGTCACAGTACAATTGTGGTCCTTTAATGAAAGTTTTGACAATAATTATTTTTTAAATGTCAGTTTAGTCATCAATATATCTCTCTATCATGTTGACCTCTTTTTCACTTCTAGCATGCCCCTCTACTAAAAGCCACAGAGGACATTAGTGTTTTTGTATTCTAAAAACAAAAGCATTTAATTTGAAAGGGCAGATTTTGGCCACTAGCTGAACTTGTGAACTTGCTGAACTGTACAGGTGTTGCTTTAGGTGTGTGGTTTGTGTGTGCTGTCTGCAACCACACAAGGTTTTGCAGGGAGGGTATAGAACAATGCCTCTATACCCTGCATCCTGGAGATATAAGTGTCACGTAGTCTCTTCTCACACTGTACTTGTGGTTGTCTGATCTGCTCCTCTTGAGAGCTGTACATCTGAGAGAACAAGAGCCTGCATAACATCTCAAGAGTCCCGAAAATATCTGTGAGTTGGTCTATGAGTAGGCAGTTCCTAAGAGGTCCTGACACATTGCCAGACACTGTGCTTGCATCACATGCTCACCCCCATCAAGCACCAAAAAGTTACCCTTTTTTGAATTTCCTGTAGGGCTCCAAGGCCAGCAAATGTTTGGCCAAACACAGCATTCAGTCAGTCAGCCTATGCAACATTGTCTCTATCTGTTGTCTAACACGCTTCCGAAGGCTTTTTTCAGCTTTTGTAAGAGAATGTAACTGTCCAGCCCATTCTGATTCCCAGAGCGTCAAATAGCTACGCTTTGTCACGTCCTTCAGCGTCTGGTACCAGCGCACATGGCGTACTTGCACGTCATAGATCAATGCACTGCGGAATACCCTTTAGTGCCATTGTTTAACACTAAAAGTCTGATGTTCCTCTCCTATGTGAAATAAAAAGTTAACATTGATTCCATTTGTGTGTGTGATGTTACATAACTTTCATAATTTAAGTCCCATAAGTAATGTAGATATTTAAACCAAACCAAAAGTTTTGTTGCCTAAACCTAACCAAACTGCAACGTTTTATAATGCTGTACAACGTTAACCACTTGTTTTATTTATAAAGTTATATAAATTTATAAATTATTGTTGCTAACTTGACCGTGGAGCAATACACGTACAAAAACAACACTAAAGGGTACCCAGGGCGTTAAAAAGCGGCGCCAAAGGGTGTTGACAAAGCATCCTTATAAGAGACCCTGGGACGAGAATGGGCTGAATGGTCTGGCATGTTGGTTAAGTGTCAATTTACTATTGCTGCCTGCTGGAAATATATTTTGCCACCAATTATCTTGTCATCAGTGGTCATTATCAGGCCCACTGGTCTAAGTGCATGGGTGGTATTACAACGTCTGTGTCTTCAGCCACCACATTATATTCCATCTTCTCCCTTTCTGTACCATCTTTTTGTGCTCTGAATCTACATTTATGTGGTAGCCTGTCTGATCAGACAGGATAATCTGACATAATCAGATTATAATCAGATTAATGCATTTTTTTTTTAAAAGCCTCAGTATATTATGGCCCTTTTTTTATAAACAACTCCCCTTTTCTCCATCACCGCAGGTGCTTCAGCAATTCTATATTCAGGGTATCGAGTGTTGCTATTGATTGCCCCCGTTAACTTGTGCAGTAAACACTGGTTTATCAGGCCTTGTCATCTCCTCACAGGATGATACACTGTGCATGCTAAGCTTCAGATAACAAAACCAGCTTCAAAAGAAGCTGTCAGTGCCAGCAACAGACACATTGTGTGCACTGTGTTTCTCAATTTCCAGCAAGCTTTAATCTCTCAGAAACTGGATTGAACAAAAAGTTTTTGCTCTCAAGACTGCCAGGTGCAATCACATGATAGTTGTGTTATGGCAATTCAGTGGCAAGTAAGGAGAAACATCAATGAAATTAGCCTATGATACGAATGCTCGTGCAACTGTAGATGTTCTTGTTTCAAGGCGGAAAACAAATATATATTATCTCCAAGCAGAGGCAGTGTGTGTATATTGTTTAACATTAGCATTTCCATATGCCGACACTACAGCACCAAGACATTCTTCCCAGCCTTCACTGCAGAATCAGGGAGAGCCATAAATAAAGAGAAACAAAAAACCGATTCGTCTTTTTAGTGTCAAGTGAAAAAGGGAGGAGGGAGCGGGGTGTTAAAGGTGGATGTGGGTGTGAAAATGATTGAGGGCCAGACCTGGGCGAGGCTGAGCCCGATGTAAGGTGGCATTTGGCTGGCAAGGCTCCAGGAGGTCAGGCTGTCAGGACAACTGACAGTCAGCTGAGCACGAGCCAAATGATGCAGCCGGGAAGAGGCAGGAGGAAGCAGGAGCAGAAGGAGACGCTCGGTAGCTGTCTGGCTGGCTGGAGCCTTAGTGAACCACATTCCCAACTCTCACCAAGTGTGACTCATTGCAAGACAGGACTGGAAGAAGAAATAGGCACATGTCAGCCAAATTTGTACCCAGTTGAGAAAGTGAAAATGGTGAGAAATATTTTGTATTTCTAGCCCACAGTTCAGTGCCAGACCTTTTGACAAACATGTTTCTGAGACTGCATTATTTTATAAAACATCTGCCTCAAGAAGTTCTCGTCATCTGCTGCCCAGCTCTGCCCCCCTCTCTCTGACTCTCTGTTTTGTTCATCTCCCGTTAGCCTCAGAGCTCATGTTGCTATATCCTCCAGCAAGGCAAACTATCCTCCCAGGGCTAATTCAAGTGTAGTAAACCAACGCAGAGGTTAAAATGCGCCTCACTGACAGGTGAAATGTGATTTAAATTTTCAGAGGACAGACGAGTAAGTGAACAGAGCTACTGAGGATGCAGGGACCAATTTGTCCTTTAATCTGTTTCCTGAGATTGTGCTGGTGTAAATCACAGATATGCTGTGATGAGTTTTAATTTCATCTTTAGTTAATAATCCATCACAAGCCATGACAGAGGTTAAAAACCATGGAACAGCCCTATCACAAAGAAGAGAAAAAAGATGTTATTCATTTTATTTTTGCATTTGTTAGCAATGGAATGATTACCTAGTTTTCAACTTACCTCAGTTTTTTTAAGAGCCTCCACGCAATGGTTTTACAGTAAAACTAAAATAATATGTTGTTTTTTTTCATTAAAGCTGTGTCCCCCCCCCACACAGCTGTTTTCAATGACCTATAAGTTGGGTGGCGCCATGCTGGGAATTATGTGATACCACTAAACTTTATGAACTAATAATAATTATAACGGATTGAGTTGACCCACCTCAAAATGTACAATAAAACCAACAGAAGGCTGCGAGAGATGGCAATGAAGTGAAGTTTGCACCCACAAAGTCTTGAGAATTAGGCAATATGAGTGAAAACACCTGTGTGGGTGGATAATGGGTAAAGTCAGAAAAATAAAATACTGCTTTAATTACACACCTCTTTTCATGGACAAGAGCAATGTATAAAACTTGAGAAATACAAGTATTAACATGAAAAAAGTTTGGACAAATGAAAGAATGAATGAATGAATGAATGAATGAATGGACAAAGTTGCACCACCATGTATGACCAGAGTAAAGTGGTCCTTAATTCCACTGTTATTGTGGATAAATGAGCTGTAGCCTCATTATTGCCTGTAGCAGTATCACTCTGGATTTGCCTACTTAGTGACACTGGATTTTCAGTGAGTTTCTAATCTGCATGCCATGGCAATATCCAGTTTTAGTGGAGAAAAAAAATATATAAGGTGCTATCTTTACCATTAATGGGCATCTTAACCACTTGGATTAGCAGACAAGAATTTTACAAGAATTCATTTTCATCATTCTCCTAGACTCACTAAATGAAAATGTGTGATTAACTGCTTTCCGGACATACTGAGGTCATCAAGTGATCTATTTGCTTGCTTATGTTTCATCTCTTTGCAGTGAATAATCATCACTTAGGATGTGCATGCATGGGCACATGCTGTAAATGAGCACCCACACTATTCTCTTGTCTCAGCCTTTCTATAAATATCCACAAGTGATATGACTTAAACTCTAATACACAGTACAGTACGCCTACATTCAGCTCCAGGAGCTAATGTAGTAACTTTTCTTTTACCATCATCACTGACGGTGACATTACAGTTTGAGGTGAGAAGGTCGAAGGGAGGAACCAAGTTCACAGTTAGCCAGCTGATGGCCGCTATACTAATTGTAGTTGCGGGATAGATTTGGTAGCTTCATATTACTTAGACAGCCTGATCACTTTCTCACTTGTTCTTTTTTTGTCCTGTTTTTTTTTACATCCTTCCTTTCCCATGTAGCAGCCTTCTCCCCATGTAACAGATTTGCGAGGTGTTTCATTAGTCAGTCACTTCCCTCACTGGCTTCAGTCATGCATCCCAGCAATAAGGCACTCAAATGCACCAATGCATCCAAACAACCTGTGTGTACTAATTCAGATTTCTATATAACGAACGAAAGATACTGCCAAATATGCTCCCAAACGCTAGAGAGTATTGTACTGCATACTGCTTGAGGGTTGTGGGCTTTGCAATATGAATAAGCAAACACATAGTAAGAGGGTTTCTCTGTACTCTGTCAGCTGTGTGTGACAAAGCAAGGGAACAATCCTGCATCCGAAGGAGTCTCCCAAGGAGTTTATCCCAAGAGAGCGCGCAGCCTTTGCACCACTGAAGAAGTGAATTTACACCACAACATGCACAAGAACACTCTTTAAATATTAATAACATCTGCCTAGTAACCAAACATGAGCTCTCCATGGGATGCTCTACCACTGCTGCCCACAGAGCAGCAAAGACATGTCAAGCTTGAGAGAGAGCGAGAGAGGTCAGCTGTTCACTCAAATGGATAGGTTAATGGAGAGTAAATCAAGAAGTGGAGAATGTAGAAAAAATCACCACCAATGGAATTCATATACGTTCCAACATGGAGCATCAAAGACAGATCAAAAGCTAGCTGATAATCTACTTCTTCCTCCTCGGCCTCAGGCCCCATTTCTTGATATATACAGCAGTGGATATCCTCCTGTGATCATTGAGCCCCTGCTGGGTGAAGTTGGAATGAAACTGACGTGTGAATGGATGGTCCACTTCTTGAGATACTGGTGCGAATTACTTCTAAGATTTATACTCACGTTTCAGGAGCCTGAGAGCGCAGAGATTATTTTAACAACTCTGACATACAGCTGATTTAAAAAATGACAATTTCCCACAGGTCAAGTGTTCTCACTCAAAATAAATGTCTGTTTATTGTGTATTCTTCATGCTAGATATGATATGTATCTTTCTTTGAATCTCAAACTTTTAATTTTTCCCCTCTTTGATGTGCAGGACATGTTGGAGCTATATGTACCAGTATGTTCCTATGTGTATGCATTATCATATTTGTGAAAACAAAAACCAAAATAAAAGGCGTATTGAAACTGAAATGCAGTTATGGATATTTAAATCCATGTTTACTGAGCAGAAATCCTCTTTTGCGACCAAATGTCGTGCAAACACGTCCTTAATCCATATAATCTGATCAATATGATATTATGTCTGCTTAGACTCCCGTTGGGAACATTGCTTTGTTTGACATGATTGTGTGACATTTCTTTTGGCAAGGTATGTTGTTGCCTATGAGAATAGGATTCAGTCAAAGAAAAGTGCATCTGGGATGCTGAAGTCTCATCTACTTCAATCAACGCTCAACAATATGCAGCTACAGTATTTGCAATTTGAATCATAGAGAATCTACTCAAGTAAACACAATGACTTACTGCTGTAAAGGCAGATGTTAATGTGTCATATTGTGCACTTCCTATACACCCCTTAATTTCCAACATTTGAGATGATTTTTTATATGTAGTGCTGACTGTCTACAGTGAGCATTATAACAGCTGCTCTGGGAGGGAGATATTATAAAGCTATAATCAGTATTTTATAAACGGTTCACTTGACAAAGTTATTTGAGTTACATAACTTGTATTTGAAAAGGGGTTGCTTGTAGTGATGAACCCTCAGAGAATTATCACCTGACTGTAATGCTTTTGGTTGTCTGTTTTATGACTTCTTGAGTTATTCTTGGTTTAGCCTGTTGTGATTTTGGTTTTCTGATTCAGGTTTCTGTAAGTTTATTTGATCATGTCCTGGATTACGTTTTGCTTTGCGACTTTACTGTTCAGGCACTGCTTTTTAAACGTTAGCTTGACTAGCTAGGGCTGAAAGGGAAGTGAATATTATACTTAAACATCCATGCCTGCTGGATGTTTATTGCATGTCATCCATAAATATACATTCATAATAAACCTCTTCAATCTGATTTGGCAAAACTGACATAACTACGGCCATGCCAATACAGCAATACAAAATACAGATTCTCATTGTATTTATCTATTTTCTATCTATCAGTATATCTACAGACTTCGGAGCCAAATTGAAAGTAGTCTGATTTAAGCAATTATCCTGCATAACATACTGTACAAGTGGTAGCACTTCCTATTTTGTAATAATATGCAGTCTATTAACAAATAATAAATGGCTTAAAATATGCACAAATTGTTTATGATACACTACAAGCACAAACTATGATTGTTAATGTGAAGTACATCGGGTGTAACACAATACAATACAGTTGTTTAATATGTCTCTTATACTCTAAATGTCTGGTGAATGATTTGTGCATGTGAATAATCAGTTAATAACATCTTTATTACACACTGTAAGGAGTTGTTAATTGTTAAAATTTGGCAAAATAGTGTCAGAGTAACTCAAGCCCAAGTCTCTATATATGTTAACCATAAACAATGTACTTTGTGCTAAAATATTATCACTTACTGGTTAAGGTTAATAATATTATATAACCACTCATAAGCCACCTAACCCCAGGGACAGCAAAGAAGTCAGAACATACTGGCTAAGGAGGAGGAAAGGCATTTGTTTTCCGCAACATTGTGCTTACACAAATATATGTGATTAAGAATTACGTCACTCCTGTGGTTTTTTGTCATTCTCCGAACCTGGGTCTTACTGTCCTGAGCGTATTATCATCACCTGACTGCAGACAACTTTCATTCTGTGCTGTAGAGTCAACATTTCTCTATCGCTGTTTTCTCCTCGACTGAACATTTAGTATGTAGTCATTACAGAATGGCAACTCTGATGAAAGGTTTTTTTGGAAAAAGACATGACAGAATCCCTCAGGCCAAAACACCGCCAAAGAATCCATTCTTATGACTGAGTGTCTTTACTCCTCCCTACCAGCATCCAGCAACGAGAAATCAAAACAAAAACAATCTATACATTGGATCTAATATGAAAACAAGTAAGCATGCTCAGCCATGTGTGATACCAGGGAGCTATTCAAAGAAGTCTGAGGTTGCATATTGCGTTAGATAAATGGCAAATGCTGCTACCATTAAGCTGGCTGTAAATGCCACACAAAAGTGCTGATTACACCTGCTGGCCCTCTGTGTGCAGAGCACAATGAAGCTCTTTTAAACAAATTTGCAGAAGAGGATTGCGTACATGTGCAGCCCCCTCCCATGACTGGCACTTCAGACAGAAGGAGCTTAAAGACCGACCTCATGGGGATCAAACATAAGGCCCACAGAGCAAGCAGCAGCCTGGCTAACAGCATGATATCTCACCATGGTTGGCTCTCTCACCCAAAAGGCCATTAAACTGCTCCTGATTAACAATAAAGTCATACAGCTTCAGAAAGACACGATCTCTCTTTCTTGTTCTTACAATGTTTTCTGCCTGTACCGTGATAATTTACTGTATAAGGAATGAGACAACAACTACATCCTTTCATACTGCTGCAGCATTTAAATGCTGATCTGCGAACACTGGTCTGATTACACAGAGCAGTTATGCATTACAAAAGCTATATAACGAAAGTGCTGTATAATCAACAGTTGATGGGTTGCTTTGAGCTAAATGCAGCTAACATGCTCACAATGAAAATGCTAACATGCTGATATTTAAGCGTTTACCATTTGGTTGTAGTGGGCAGCTTCCAAGTGTGACTGTATGGAACTGTAAGTATGGAGGATAGTGTTCTGACTCTACCCTACTTAAATAATAGAAAAATAAAAAAAGAATCTGGCATGATGGGGTCGAGCACTTTACTTAAACTTGCTCCACTTTGGAATATGTTATGGTATAGAAGAAACACTTTGTTCTGCCAGGACTAAGTCATACTGCGCATCATATGTGAGATAGCAAGCCATTACTATAACTATTCAATCTTTATCCAGAATAAATGCAGCAATAGCACATGCCAGCATACAAATGATGCAGTCTTGCTTCAATTTTCAGAGATGACAATAAATGTTATCAGGCAAGAAAGTACGAGAGTCAACGGTGGTGGCGCGGGGGGGTTGAGTTAGGGACTTTGTGCAGCAATGACTTGCATTTCTATTATGGTTTTACATAAATTGTCACTCTGCGACCAACAAGTGGAACTGATGCCATGTAAGGTCTGGCAGGGTCGCCCTTTGAGGCAGAAAAGGAGAGCAGAGAAAGAGGCTTGTGTATTAGTATTCTGCAGTGGAACAGATGGAGTGTCTGTCATCCATATGCATGAGGCAGACGGCTGCCAGCCTATCACCTTGACCCTTGCTGTGGGACTATGACCTTGGACTCAATGGAAGAGAATGGGACCAGTCTGAGCTGTGGTGTTAAGGCTTTATCCCGGGGCTGGGAAAAGTGTCTGAGCCTCGTGACTCCAGTATTCCAGGCTGTGTTTGAGACTGTGTAGGAATGCTGCTCTGCTCTCAAACACCTGCCTGGCCACATGCAGTTTGTATTACTCAATGATGGATCGAGGGGAGGAGACATGAGAAAATGTCACAAAGACACTTCTGTGCCCGAGGCAGATGCTATGTAAAAGAGCACAGATTTGAGAGAGGGATGGAGGGCAAATTAATTACTAGAACTATCTGTTCTCAAAAAGATGTGTTGAAAAGAGATAATAAATGTTAAACATCAAAATCAGAATCAGAAAGAGCTTTATTGCCAAGTAGCATTACCCTTAAGAGGAATTTGTTATGGTGAATAGGTACTAGACATACACATAAACACACAATTGACATAAATAAATGTAACAGTCTATAAACATGGAATAAACAGATGTACAAGTTACAAAAGAACAACAGAACTACAGTATGTGTAAAAGAAAAAAAATAATGCAGCAGTTATTTACATGTGCATTAATCCGGATTTGTGTTGTGCAAAGGATTTGTATTTATCAGGGCTGGACAACGATTAAAGAAATCATTATAACAGACACCTTCTGAGCAACAGGTTAACGTATACATATTTTTTTCTGGACAGGTATCAGCAGAAAGGTTTTTCTTTTATCAGGGAGCAGCATAAATAGTCTATGTTCAGTAGCAAGTGTCCCTGTTAGAGTGAGTCAAAGTGGTCTAGCACAAGGCATAGCAACAAGCAGGCACATTCCCGTGAAACGGTCGCCGTTGTGCTCGCCTCACGCACACGCCCGCCCACCGCCGAAGTTAACTTGTCTTGAACTTTGTGAGTGCAACGCGGCGCACAAATCATTGGAAGAGAGACTGATCCTCGCTGTTTGTGAGTTTTAATAATCAGCATGCAGTGTGTAGCTATCAACTTCGCTATGACATTTGTCTGCTTGTCTTGCTTTTGTTTATCTACTTCTCCCACACGCTGCATGTAGTGTAGTCTGCCGAAGCCTCCCTCCGCTGCTTGTTTGGGTGGGTGATCAACATCTCACCCCTCCTGTGATCCGTGGTTTGACTGTATGTGTATTCAGAGCCAGTGAGCAATGGACTTTCAAAATAATAAGAATAAGAACTGCGTTAACGTGAGATAAACTAATTGTCGGCGTTAATTAATTAATGCATAACACGTTAATAATGCATTAACTTGACCAGCCCTATTATTTATATAAATATAAAAATAAAGTTGGCAAAATATAAAGAATAATAAGGAATATGTGCAATATAACAAAGTTCACTTTAGTGTAACAACAGATACTTATCTAAAAACCTAAATATAACCTATCCTAAAACATAAACATCTGTACAGTCTTCACCTAAATTTACTTGAAATGGAACAATAGTGCTATAGTTTCCCATAATTTGGGTTCCCTCCTGACATGCTGACAAAAGCAAAGGCAATAACAGCCACTTAATAACACAATTAACCTTTAAACTGTTCCAGGGAAACTAAAAACAATCACAGTGAAAAATGCTTTAGAAATCACTGCAATCCATAATTTAAATTAACTTTTCACAAGGCTGTCTCGGCCTTGTTTGGTCCCTTCTGTGGAAACAGATTTCACTCACGGTGATGGGAATTTAATTTCCAGTCTTCAAAGGCACTTCTGCCTCAGAATGCCAGTGGAGGTAACCTTTGCATAAAAAAGAGGGAGACACAGTGACATGCCATTTTGTAATGACAAAGCGCAGGAATGACTGATGTATATCAAGACATGTCAGCTGGTAGATTTCCACGTAATGTGTTGACAACAGCAACATTCATTTAATGTTTTCGTCAATGAACATGTGTTGACAACCTTTTCTTGATGACAAAAACAAGACTAAAACTAAATTAAAAGCAACCATTAAAACCAAAACAATGAGAAAATGTATTACATTTTTCGAGACCTTTCAACGGTTGTTTTGACGTGTTTGTTCCCAATGTGTAATGTATGTTTCTCTAGGTCAGTATGCTGAAATTAGCCATAGAGCTAGGTTACTGATGTTATTTTTTGAAACCTACATCCTCAAGATATTTTTTTTCAACCGGTTTTTACCACTGAAACTGCATTTGAAACATCCATTTCCCTTCGTTCTTTTGCAATTGCGATAGACCAATTGCTTCCAGTGTTAGTTAATTTACATTTATTAATTCATATAGATAAGCATGATCCCTGGGAAAACTTCGTTAAGCCCTCTGTGGTGCTGCTAAGTGAAACAGCGGTTCTGTCCAGAGTTCATAAATGACAAGTGGAATTACAGAGGAGAGTCAGTTTGTAACTAAAGAGCAGACATGGACACTGCGTGTGAAACTGTGAACAACTGTTGACTAAAACTAGACTAAAACAAAGAAAAATCAAATGACTAAAGGACTAATGACTAACTATTAGACTCAAACTTCATCAAAACTCATCAATATTAGGTGGCAAAACTAACACTGCGACTGTGTGCTACCATGCAGCAGTGACACAGATCAGCATTGGGTTGCACCATCTTTTTGCAACTCCATTGTTAGTCCTTACTAAGTTCTTACTAGTTAGTTT
Source organism: Micropterus salmoides (assembly GCF_014851395.1). Lineage (NCBI taxonomy): Eukaryota > Metazoa > Chordata > Actinopteri > Centrarchiformes > Centrarchidae > Micropterus > Micropterus salmoides. The sequence continues at coordinate 32,919,921 of NW_024043372.1, forward strand.
ACTAGAACTAGAAAATTCAGTTGAGCAGTTAAATCTTAAGATAGTAAAGACTAACTAAGAAATATTACAGTTAGGTTGTTTCTAGGCTATGATGCTGTCAAAATAAAAATAAAAATCACCCAAACAGGAAGCACTGCAGGATCATAAGCTGTAGCATAACTTCCAAAAGTTATAACTTAGGGGAGCAAATGATATATTGTATGGATGTGCATACATTATACAGACAAAAGTACTGGGACACCCCTGTCCCAATACTTTAGGCACGGGCTGTTTTTTCAAGGTGTGGGAAATCTTGATGCTACAACATACAATTTTTGACAACAGTTCTTCTAACAGTTTGTGTTTGGTCTTTTCCTCTTTCAATGTGACAATGTCCCCGTGGACAAAGCCAGCTCCATAAAGATGGTGTAGAAGAACTTGACTGGCTCGCTCAGAGCCCTGAACTCTACCCTATCCAACACCTTAGGGATGAACTAGAACAGAGATTGTGAGCCAGGCCCTAGTGTCCAACATCAATGTCTCTCTTCACAAATGCTCTTCTGGATGAACGGGCAAAAATTCCCACAGGCAAACTCAAAAACCTTGTAGAAAGCCTTCCTAGAAGAGTGGAAGCTGTCATAGCTGCAAGGGATGGGATGTTATAAAACTAACTAATGTGTAGGTTCGCCAGTACTTTTGTCCATATAGTGTATATGGAGAATATGTTTAAGAGTTAGTAGTATTCAAGCACTTTAAAATTTGTAGGAAATATCCAGTTATACTATGCTAGCTGACATTATCAGGTAATTTAGCAAAACGTTATTAATATAAAATTTTGTAATTTGAGGTTTATGTTATTTTTGTGAAATGTAGTTTAAAACCTTCCCTGATTACATCATCATTTAAAGGGAGAGTAAGTGATTCTACAGTAGGATTGTAGATATTGAAATTCAACTGCCAAACAAATACACCCCTCCCTTTAGTGATCCCTCAGAAGCTCCGCCCCCGAAATTTCAAATCTCTGAGGTTTCTCCAGCGTTGACATGCCTTTGCCCTTACCTTATCATGTAACTTTATTCTCTATATATACACTCTTCAGACGTTTTCCTCTTGGGCTGTATCTCAGCCATCTCTCCTTCTTCAAGGTGCCTGGAGTCCAGCACGAATGCTTGAATGTGCCAGTGTATAGAACTCCCTCTCCCACTGCCCCCCTCCCCCCATCAGTGCACGAGCACTAACTGCTGCCAATTGGCTGAAACAATGTTGGGTGGCAAGGTCCACACCACTTTCTTTGTTTTCCATTTACAACATAAGAATGAGGGTGGTAAAAAAAAGTTTTAACTTACAAAGGGTTGACGAAACCAGCAATCTCTAACTAGACTTCTGACTAGTACAGACCTATCCAGAGCTGTGGCTCTCAGCTAAAGTGAACACATAATAACACTCACGTCAATGAGGATTATTGTATTTATTCCTTATAGTACACCAGAGATCTGTAGTGATTAATGAAGTTTACCTCAGATAGAACCATATGGGATATATTTTGATTCAATACAGTTAACTGTATTTAACTGCTACAGTATATCACTTTTTTGACTGCACCATATTTGCCAGTATTCCCAACGCAGACACCTACAACACATTACTCATTGTAACCGAGGGATTCCCATGTGGAAGGAGGAAGTATTTTTGTTCCAACTGTGCATGTATGGGCATCTTTCTGTGGAGGAAAGCTGGCTGGAAAAATGAGGGCATGGTACCATTATGATGCACAGTAAAACAAGAAGTTTGCCTCACAGCCTGAGTGTGTGGCGGGGGGATGTTCTCTGTAGAGAGAGCTGGGGTGTGTCTCCTTGAAAACTCACATTGCTGAAGCAAGCAGAACAAAGAAACAGCAAACATAAGCTGGGAGATGACAGAGCATTGCATGTGTGCGCATGCATGCAAAGAAAGGTAGTACTGTTGTTTCAACACCTGATAGGATCCATCTTGCAGAGAGATAATGCACTCTGAAAAAGCTTCTACTTGGCACATATTAGCTCACACAACTTAAAATATTGAGTCTAGACAGGTTGTGGTGTATTGAAAAAGGCGATGAATTTTTTCGCGATTAATGTAGCTGGAGATATGCTGGTATCCCAAATACCCTTTCATTCACATTGTTTACTGTAATCATCTAATTACATTTTCTAGCAGTACAAGCCTTATTAATTAAAGCCCCCCCACAAATCTGTGACAAATAGGATTTTCAGTGTCTGTGTGCTGCGGTGGGTCTGAATATGTGTGTGTGTGTGCTCATTTCTCTTAGCAGTCAAGGCTGCCTCAGTCTCATCATGCTCCCGTTGTCACCACATCCCACAGGAGTCAGGCTCATGTAGCTCATCAATCACCACTGTCTCAGCTGTCTCTCCATGATTAAAATATTATAGTTTAAATAAGAAAATCAAAAGGGATGTATTGACATTTTCACTTACTGGCATAATTGAATCATTCAAAGATGCTGCCTGTAAAAAAAACTTTATTAAAAGACCAATCAAATTAAACTATTGTGGCAGTATTCTTTATATGGTAATACAGCTGACATGGTCGACTAACTGGGACATGGTACTACAAAGACGCGTTACTGTTGAGTTGTATAAATGTAATGTGCAATGTAATTGCACCACAAATCATTCAACTCCAGTATATCGGGGTGGAGGTTTCTCAAAACATGGGCTGTGTACGAAATCACCCACTACTCACTATATAGAGGACTATATAGTGAGCTTGCCATTTTGTAGTGCTGACCGAATGTATAGTGAGAATTGCTATATCCTATATAATCCACTCAAAGTATCCCAGAATGCTTTTTGAAAAGTAGTGTACAACTGAAGGTCACTATTCAAGACGTGTCTACCATCACGCACTAATAGAAAAAACAGACCACCAATCGATGGTCCAGCAGCAATGAGGTAATTAACGTCGCTAAGATTATCATCGGAGTAGTGTCTGAAAGTGTTGCTTTTATTTTGCAGGTGAGCTCACGATATAGTCCTCTACATACAACTCACTAGGTAGGGATTAGGGAGTGGTGAATGAGTGGTGACTTCAAACACAGCCAGAGCTAAATAAAACTACAGGTGCATGTCATAAATTTAGAATATTGTGGAAAAGTTCATTTATTTAAGTAATTTTATTCAACAAGTGAAACGTACATATATTGTAACCTAGATATTGTAGATTCATTACACATAAAGTTAAATGTTTCAGGCCTTTTTTGTTTTAAAATTTGATGATTATGGCTTACAGCTCATGGAAATAAAGAATGTACAATACTGAAATGTCGACGTTCAGTAAAGTTTAAAAGTTCAGAAAAAGGTTAATTTATGCCTGGACTTCAAGCAACTTGGATTCTGTGCCTCTCCTCTCTTCCTCCAGACTCTGGGAACTTGATTTCCAAATGAAAAGCAAAATTAACTTTCCTCTGAAAAGAAGAGTTTGGACCACTGAGCAACGGTCCACTTCTGTTTCTCCTTAGCCCCAGTAAGTCCCTGACACCAGGGATGTAACACTTGTAGCTCATTTCCTGGACCAGTCTGTGTGTGGTGGCTCTTGATGCACTGACTCCAGGCTGCGGTCATCTCTGTTGCTTGTGCACCTTTTCCTACCACAATTCTCCCTTCCAGTCAACTTTCCATGAATATTCTTTGATAAAGCACTCTACGAACAGCCAGCCCTTTCAGCAATGACCTTCTGTGGCTTACCCTCTTTGTGGAGGGTGTCAATCAATGTCTTCTGGACAACTTTCCAGTCAGAAGTCTTCTCCATGATTGTGGTTGTGTGTACTGAACCAGACTGAGATTGAAGGCTCTTCTCAGGTCAACATTTCTGGATTACACATTCTTTATTCTAATATTCTAGTATTTTGAGATATGGATTTTTGATTCACATGAGCTGTATGCCGTATTCATCAACAAAAAAAAGAAAGGAAAAATTTCACTTTGTGTGCAGTGAATCTAAAATATATGAAAGTTTAACTTTTTTAATAAAATTACAAAAATAAATGAACCCTTCTACCATATTCTAATTTTATGAGATGTACCTATAAACCCATCTCCATGGTTAGGTACTACTATTGTTAGAAAGTTAGTTGCAAGTTAGAAAATATGGGGTTTGTAATTTGTGTGAACTGACCCATTAAATCTCAATAGACTTGGAACACGTCAAATCAATGATGTGGACTTACAGTCCATAAGAGCTGACCTGCTGTTGATTTTTACATTCGATTATGTGAGCGGTAATTGTTTGCACTTATCTCTTCTCTGGGTCATGGTGTCAAACACAGCATACGTATATACAGACAGCGGTGTCCAAGGACACTGTACACAGAGCTGCATTAGCTCAATGATAATCAATACTACCACTGTCAGCTCCTCCTTACCTGGGGGAAGGACACTCTAACTGCTCATCTGTTGTCTGTCCTACTTTCCAAATCCAAAGTCAGTTTTTTCCCTGTAGGAAGAACTGTTGTTTTGTAGTTTTTAAGAGACTGGATGAGAAAACTGTGAAATCACATGCTATCTGAAGTGAGGATTAGAAGAGCTGATTATTAATGTGGTTTGTGACAGGTTATTTATTTATTCGCTTCAGTTTCATTTTCAGCTAGAACCAGGCTACTGACTGGCAAGCCCCTGTAGTTCCAGATCCCCGCCTCCTTTTCTCACACTGATTGAGCAGTCACAGGTGTTGAATATATCCAGCTTGCGTGCTGCCATAATCACACAAATAATGGGCACAAGAAATGCAATTCCATCAGTAGAGGTGGCCTTGGAGAGATACAGTGTGTCCAAATGAAACAAATGATGAGAGAAAAAATACTCTCTAATTAGCGTAGTGTAGCCCTGAGCAGATGTCCTTCATAGTTTCTCTTTTAAGGAAACTAAACGAGGAAGCTTTTCTGAGAGTGATCCACATCTCTCCAAATGAACACTGACTATAAAACTTGTTGTCCTTCACATGCCATACTCACACTTTAGTACTTTTAGTATGACTCTATTTGGCCATCATTTTCAACAATTTCATTCTTTTCGAAAAAAAATTGTTTCATGGATGGTTCCTACACTTACACACTCTAAAATGAACACATATTGTAACTACACAAAACAAGACTATCACTGTTAAGGCCCAGTTTCATCAGCATGTGACCTGAGGCCTTTTATTTCCCTGGAGACCTAAACCCACCTCACAACCAAGGAATCTTCTCTTTGCTTCCACCATTCACATACGTTCCTTCTAGCAACCAATTACATGCTGATGTTGCGTTATCTTCTTTAAAAGGACACCAGTGTGTATCTATTCACAAGCCAAATAGCATAAATTAATAAATCTGCATACTATATGTAAGACTTCATCAGCCTTTTTAAAATTTTAATATCAAAGAGATGGTTATTTGCATATGAAGTGATGGTGTTTCTACTACTGATAGGAAATCAAAGATGAAGCCCTCCCCCCTCCAAATTAATCACAAGCTGCAATGTAACTGCATTTAGACTATGAAGAAATTGTAATCTATCATAAGAGAACTTGATAAAATTGGTTTACGTTTGATCTTGTGGATGACCTAGTAACTGTTTTTGTAAGTTAAATTAGACTGTTTTTCATTAGACATTTTTGTCTTTTAAAGGTGGGGTAAGTGATTCTAATCCAGTACACGTCTTTTTTGTCAAATTCAGTGAATATCTCCTCACGGTCTGCTTGCTGTCCGTTCTGTGTGTGCGTTGAAAATAAATTCTGTTTGTACACAGCCCTCTGTAAATGGGAAACAAACAAAGTGCCCCACACCCCACCACCCAACACTTCTCCAGCCGTTCCAGCCATGATTTGTGTGTCAGGTTTGTGTGACTTGCCCACTGACATTCTGTTTACTTTCTAGTTTGTCAAGACATACGGTTGTTGTGATGTTAGCTAGTGGCAGGAGAGTTGTCCGTATCGCTGTTCGGAGCTATTGTGCTGGCTCTGGGAAACCTTGAGTAAAAAAAAGTGGTACACATAATGTGTACATTGTTAGAAAAATCACTTGTATTAACATAATATGGCAACAACAATCAATGTGATTACTGTGCAATACAAAAGATAAATAAAATGAGTGTGGAGTCTCTTTTTCAAGTTAACATTAACCTTAATGATTGCTGCATTTAAAGTTGTATTTATATTAGCTTACCATTTTGTAAGCTGGTCTGCATATTTGTAGGGATTGTGGGATTAAAGATGAATTGTTCACTCAAGTGATTTTTTTCTTTAAAAGAATCCAACATTACTAGCAGATACATGCATTAGTGAAGACGGTATTTATCGGTGCAACAGGAAGTGGCTAGCTTTTTTACTCTATGTTTGGGCAGTGGATGACAATATTATTGTTTTACTAATCAGAAATATTGAGTGTGTTAAATATTCATATATATGCAGGTTGTTTTAATTATTGAAAATTGTTACATTTTGTCATAGTTTAAATTTAATTTTCAAATGCTTTTCATTTAGTTTTATTCCTATCCTATTATCAATTTGGAAAAAGGTTGTCAACAAACATTTTCCAACAGTTTTTGTTGATGAAATTAACACCATCTGGATATTTTATGTGAGTCTGAGCAGCATTCAGGGATGTTTCATTTGTGTTTCAACTCTATTTTTAGCCTTGGCATGCTCTGGTTGGCTGTTTTGATGTGTCTTTGATTCCTGTAGAGGTGGCTCTTTGTCTGGGCCACTAAACGATGGTGGCCAATCAGCAGCAGATTGTGGTTCCACTCTGCTGTCTGTGGGTGGATATAATGAAGAGAAATGGCAGTACAAGAGACACAGTGCTCTATAGTGATAGTGCTGGATTTGGGATTGCAGTTAGTGGCTCTGTGGATCTTTGTGGCCTGATAGAGCACAACACAGCTGCTACTTGTGCTGCTTTCTGGCCTCTGGCCTGCCACCATCTCTGATAAGCATTTAGTATTCAGCTGGGGCTTGTGAACTGCTGCCCATAAACAGAGAAGCACTAAGAAAAACGCTCTCTGATTACTTGCACCATACAGCATGTTGCTTCACATGAAAAAGAATATTCCTCATATTTTTTTAATCCACCATGGCTGTCAATATAAAAAATTAAGCAGCTTCCCTTACTGACAGGTGGTTAGAAAAAAAAGTCATCATCAACAGCAGACATCAAGGCTTTTATTTGAAAAGGGGAAGTCCCCTCACGTCCGCAGTTCTGTGACTCTAGAAATGTTGCTTTTAAAGTCACCAGCTTTGAGATGTTGAGAGAGGAAATAATGGTGCTTCTAAAATAAGCATCTACTTTCCCACAGATGGGTACAGGACACTGTGCAAGTTAGATAAGTTACAGCCTTGAGAGAATGAAAAGTTCATTGAAATGAAACAATTAGATTTAGGAGCAGACGATGAGGCGAGGAGGAAGTCCCTACTTAATACCAGGTTGTCTGAATTATCAGCAGCTGTTCATTCCTCCTTACTCCCCTACTGAGAGATCTCAACAGGCAGTCCAGTTGTATCAGTGCTAAATGATCACCCCAATAAACACTTTCTAAATAACAGAGAGATGGACGTCTGCGAATGAAAGAAGAGAGAAAGAAGTGGAACTCCTAGTTGTGTGTTTTTTTAGTGTGTGTGTGTGTGTGGGGGGGGGGGGGTAATTTTTCAAAGTAGAAGAAAAAAAGTGGATGAGGCGTGCTGACAGGGCCTTGGCTGTGATGGAGAGACACTATCACTCTTTTCCCCATCTTGTCACGCACTCCTCCCATCATCTCCAGGCTTACCATCAGGGGCAGTGCGGAACTGTGTGGGTGAGCGATGGGTGCTGTGTCATTCCCTCCCCTGGTCCTATAGAATGATTTCCCTGACAGGAGCCCCCCCCAGAAGTAGAAAGAGAGAATGATGAGAGGGCTACAAAGTAATTGTCTCAAGCAACTTTGGTTTCAACTGACACAATGAAATCATTTCAGACTTTAACATTTGGAGAGATATCCACAAGGTAACTATTAACAAACTGACAAACTATTTGTCAGAATGTGGTCTGAAATATTAATAGACCATGGTTCATTAAGTCTGCGTTTTTTTCCACTTGCTGTGATGAGTACTTTAAGAGTTTCTGAAGCTCTACATTTGACATTTAGAAAACACCAACGCACGCAGTGCAGAATTCTGTATAATATACTTGAAAGGTAATGACGGTTGAAGATGGGAATGAATGTGCTTCACGACATAACCCTGTAAATTAATCCTGAGGCTGTTACAAACCAGTTATAAGAATACACAACAGAGAAATGAACTCTAAATAGCTCCTCCGTGTGCTGCTAATTGGGCTCAAAGCTGCTTTTTTGTTCAATGGGCTCTTTTTTATTAAAATGTGACAAACATAGCTGCAGCTAACCATGCAGGAGGAGGCTTTGACAGCAGGGTTTTAAAAATTGATTTTAACACATTTGCCTTTAGACATGGTCAGATAACACGAACCCTTAAGGCCTTATTGCAGTCTTAACTTTGCATCATCTTTGCATTAGTCTTTATTGTTTCGTTACTCCAATATTATACTCATTTCAACACACACACTCTTTTGTACAAAAGAGTGGACAACAGTCTACATACAGAAATTCCTCCACGTATTGGAGGAGGCCATAAATGCTTCTTTATGGGATCATTCAGAGAGGGGAGCCCACAACAAGACTGCATTGTCTCCATGGAGATGGAATGGGGACAAGCCCCGTAAATCAAAGTGAGTAAAAATGGAAGCTGATTCACATTAGTGATGGCTAATTAGCTCATAGCATTGATGGCTAGAAGCTGTCTGCTGCTCGCTGGTGCCGTATGTCTGCCGAACAGGACCTCCGGAGACGAGAAGCTCCAGCTTTGTGTTTTCTTGGGTCATTTTATGTTTCCCCAGGGTGCATTGAAAATGACACGCTTTAAGATTTGCTTTTGCAAAACAGAAAAAATTATGATGTGAGTTAAGAGCACAATTGAGAACAAGATGACCTAATGCTGTTTGTCCTACAAAAAGACATGTTGAGTGCTTGTCAAAAGGGCAGCTAGCAGGGTGGGTGGCTATCAGCTCTTTTATAGAGTCTGGCTACAGCTTTCTTCCTGCTCTGTCCAGCCACCTTCTTGGTAGTTCGCCTTGCCAGCAGAGGAAGCAGCATCCAGGAGGACTCTCAGCGTGGATGATTAATTCTGAAGGCACTTTCTTGTCAAGAGGACCTTTACTCGACTGATAGAGGCAATGTGTTCTGTCAGGCCTTTGAAATTCAAATGATGTCTTCCACTTTGTGTCCCACTGACGGCTTTGAAAGTTCTCATAAAAAGAGAGCAACAGAGATGGGGCCGACACGAGCTGAAGGAGAACAGAAAGGCAAAATCAACTTCAGCCCAAAAATAGATGAAAGCACCAACTGAAAAGATGCAAATAAAAAATCTAAAAGGTACTTGACTAGAGTGTCTTAAGGTTTTGAAATGTATAGGAACATGGCTATTTTTGTACTGGTGCTCTAATTTGTTCTATACAACAAAAAATTTGTTACTATTCACTTCCCAATGTGGCTTTTTTCCAAATCATTCCGTACCAAGGCCCACAAAATTAAACAAATTAAATTTTCTTGTATATTTTAGGCAATTTCCTTGAAACTGACTTAAACACAATATATAATTGTTAGCTTATTGCACTGCTTGTGCAGCAGCATAACATCTGACAAGAAAAACACAAAGTTGAGTGGAGCCAACTTCTCTAAATTGGTCTGTGTGAATGGGTTTTCTGTATGCTGTGGTCTTTATTCTCCCACCAGTCTTCACAGGGACACAGTAGGAATGAAAGCTTCTCAGTGGTCAAAAACATTGTGACTTTAAATTAAAGGACAGGTGTGTAGGACTTAGCTGCATTTAGCAGTAAGGTTTTAGATTACAACCAACTGACAACCCTTCCTGTCACTCTTCCATTCCAACCGTGTAGAAGAACCTACAGTAGTCGCTAAACTCTCAAAATGCGAAAGGCTGTCTCTAGAGCCAGTGTTGTCTGTTCTGGGCTACTGTAAAAACATGGTGTAAGAGAATCCACTCCTTCGTTAGATATAAAGGGCTACTGAATGATATACTGTATTCTGTAGCCCCATATAATAAAAAATATTCCATTTCTGCCAATATCCCCCTACATCTTACAAACTGGTCCTTTAATGAAGCTATATGTGTGTAAGTGAAATTATTTCACTGCCCAGCCCTAATTACTGTACATAGTTTGATAAATTAGCTCACAAGTGTAAATAAAGCCTTTGCAGTTTGGTTTAAAAGTTGTCATTTGTCAAGTCCTTATAAAGTTGTTGAATATCATAAGGTCACCTGCTCATATTTGCATAGCAAAAGCAAGAAAAGACAGTAAGCTTGAACATAAGCATACATATCCGAAACAAGTGAAGTCAGTGAACAGCTAATGGCTTCACTTATCAGAGGTCAGCAGAGCCATAACAGGGCTTCTGCTAAAAACGTATCAGACGATCTACTCAATGGGCAATGGGAGAGACAAACGGCAACACTGTCATGTACAGGTGCTGGTCATATAATTAGAATATCAAAAAGTTGATTTATTTCAGTAATTCCATTCAAAAAGTAATTCCATTCAAGTGTTCATTCCTTTTAATTTTGATGATTATAACTGACCACTAATGAAAACCCCAAAATCAGTATCTCAGAAAATTAGAATATTGTGAAAAGGTTCAAAATTGAAGACACCTGGTGCCACACTCTAATCAGCTAATTAACTCAAAACACCTGCAAAGGCCTTTAAATGGTCTCTCAGTCTAGTTCTGTAGGCTACACAATCATGGGGGAAGACTGCTGACTTGACAGCTGTCCAAAAGACGACCATTGACACCTTGCATAAGGACGGCAAGACACAAAAGGTCATTGCAGGGAAGGAAAAGATGTGGTAGAAAAAAAGTGTACAAACAATAGGGATAACCGCACCCTGGAGAGGATTGTGAAACAAAACCTGCACAAAGAGTGGACTGCAGCTGGAGTCAGTGCTTCAAGCACCACCACGCACAGACGTATGCAAGACATGGGTTTCAGCTGTCGCATTCCTTGTGTCAAGCCACTCTTGAACAAGACCAGCAAACTCGCCTGACCTTAACCCTATAGAAAATCTATGGGGTACTGTGAAGAGGAAGATGCGATATGCCAGACCCAACAATGCAGAAGAGCTGAAGGCCACTATCAGAGCAACCTGGGCTCTCATAACACCTGAGCAGTGCCACAGACTGATCGACTCCATGCCATGCCGCATTGCTGCAGTAATTCAGGCAAAAGGAGCCCCAACTAAGTATTGAGTGCTGTACATGCTCATACTTTTCATGTTCATATTTTTCAATTTTTTTCAACATTTCTAAAAATCCTTTTTTGTAATGGTCTTGAGTAATCTAAATTTCTGAGAAACTGAATTTGGAATTTTCATTAGCTGTCAGTTTTAATCATCATAATTAAATGAAATAAACATTTGAAATATCAGTCTGTGTGTAATGAATGAATATCCAAGTTAAACTTTTTGAATGGAATTACTGAAATAAATCAACTTTTCATGATATTCTAATTATGACCAGCACCTGTACTGTGCTTGGTTTCATGAGCTGCAAGCCATAATCATCAAGATTAGAACAAAAAAAAAAAGCCTGTATATTTCTTTGTGTGATTAATCTACAATATGAATTACACTTATTACTTAAATTATGGGAAAAAATGAATTTTTCCACAAAATTCTAATTTTATGAGAGGAACCTGTATAACAATCCTACAACAGCCACAGATACTACAATTTTTTGCAGCATTTGATTTGTTGATTGTGGATGGGATCAAAAGAGAATTCCAACAAATAACAAATGCCTCTAAATTGCCTACCCTAGCTTTAACTTACATGTGAAATTTGACTGAATGTAACTGCTATCTTATGGTGCCATCACTTATTGTACAGGCTTACAAGTCTGCCTGTTTTATCAGTCAGTCACTAAAACAGCTGTGGCACAGCCGTAAAGTGCTTCATAGAGCCATATTTGTCTATAATGTCATGCATTAAGTGTTGCCTGGCTCAAATCCAAATTTCTGACGCTTAAAGCTCTTTATTCTGAGTCAAATTCCTATTTAAAGAGTGAGTGTGTGTGTGTGAGAGTGTGAGTGAGAGAGAAATATCATGATTCAGCAAGTGACAGTGTGTGTGTATAATTTGTTGGCTCACCAATCACATAGTAACACTTTAAGATTCACAAAATGCAATGTCTACTAAATCACACTGGAGACTTGCCAAACATTAAGGGTGATCTGATCTGTTGTTCTATGATTTATGATACAGTAAAATACATCTAAAGGGGTGGAATCTATTTTCATGACCACCCTTAGACCGTTTATGATCCCCTGCTGCTGGGCCAATCAGTCTGTGGAGTAAATACAGTAAATCTGAATGCATTTTTCATATACAGAAAGATTTTCAAGGCAAGTCAGTTTCATTTATACAGCCCAATCTCGTGAATTACCAAGTAGCCTCAAGGGACCACAATCTGTACAGCATACAACACCCTCTAGACCCTTGATACTGATAGATACAAATAAAGACAACTCTTGTGATGCACCTTAGCATGCAAAACTAGCTACCATACTAATAATCACTCAGGGTAAATTAACTGCTAGTGTCAATTTGTGAGTTACATTGCTAGTTGCTGTAGCACATAAACTGCTTTAAAAGGTTCAATGTCAAGAACAGTAAGCTTAGATGTTAAATATTGTGGACCTTATTCTTCAGTATCACTGCTAACAAAATGTTGTCTGTCCTTAGTTGTGTTACAGTTACCAGTGCAAAACTGTTGGCGATCTGTTTCCCTACCAAAGCTTTCCCTGCTGTCAAACACAGACTACTAGACTCCACTAGTACTCTGAAGGTGTATCTGGCATCAAGACATTAGCGGCAGATCCTTTTAAGTCCTATAAGTTTCGAGGTGGTGCCTACATGGATCGTACTTGTTTGGCATACATTCTTTGTGTACTTTCCATACTTGCCAGCATTTCGGTTGATAATATGGGATTTTTCTTAGGCGGTGGGGTGGGTTGGGGCAAATTGGGTAATGTGATCCGGCTATACCAGCCTCTCAGACTTAGTTTTTACTCTGTTTCCCCTTCCTAGTGTTTTTGTCTGTCCCTGCGTATGTGCGTGTCTGGATGTGGCACTCCTGGCTCTCTTCCCTAGCATCCAATCAACAAATTATCTGTGGCTCCTCTACACAACTGACGATTCCATAATCAACCTGCAACATTTAAACACCGGCTCCACAATCCGCTCAACACAGATTGTCTGTTCTCACTAGTGGTACACACGTCACGGCCTAAACTTTTTTGCTTCACTGTTTGCTCTGTTCCTGACTCGTGTGTTTTTTTCGTGTCTGTGGCTCAGGTATTGGTTCCAAAGTGAGGAGCAATCGGTGTGCCTGCATTGTTCAACGAGCACTCTGTTTTCTGCCTCCTGCCCTGCTCACAGCGCCTGCCCACCCGCCCGCCCTAAAAGACTCGGAATGGATTTCATCGTTGGACATTTTTTAGTCTGTCAATAAACCACTGATTTTTTGCTTCTACTCCAGTCGCAATTGAATTTCAGTTCCTTCAGCCCTTAACAAAATCTTGGATCCATGTATGATGATTATTTATAATAAAGTTCGACGGCCATGCAGCAAAATGGAGAGCAACAACAAAACAGCAGGGTGCAAGGAGAAATGGGAGAAACCCAGGAAACCAAAAAGTGTAGTTGAAAAGCGATTAGTATGTGCCTTGATTGACTGACCCATGAGTGCGTGGTTACTGGCCCAGACGGGGGTGGGGCAGGGCTGTAGTATGACTGGCTATGTCAATCAGTCACATACTGCACATCAGAACATAATGAAACCGTTGAAACGCGGGCCCATCCCCTAGCCTGGTTATTTGTGCTTTAAAAAAAAAAAAATGTGACAAAACACAAAGGTGGTAAAAAAAAGTTCAAAGTGACAGATTTTTCATTTGGTGCTGCTGCAACTTTTATATCATATATTTATATATATTTCGCAAATGAAGTAGCTAACAGTTACACAGATATTGAGACATTGGCTGAGAGACTAACCACAAGTCAGATCTTTTTCTGGGTTAATGAAACAAACTGCTAAATGATAAATGTTGGTCCTGTAATTCCCATTGTGATGTAGCTTGTCTAGTTGTCATTATAGTTGTTGTTATTCTGTTACCATGACTGCTGCCCAGCGTGCCTAATGGTAAAGTCGTCCCCTGACTAGTACTAGTCCTAGGACTAGTATGCTAATAAAGGTACATTAACATCCTAACATTATGTATTAATATTAAATACTGCCATTTTAGTATATTTTACTGTATTCTAACACAATATCCCAATCCTAATACTTATTACTAATATAGGCTGAGGATGATCCTGCTGTTGGCAGGAAGTGAGTGCCCCTTCAAATGAAGATTTTTCATTCCTACTGTGTCCCTGTGAAGACTGGTGGGAGAATAAAGACCACAGCGTACAGAAAACCCATTCACACAGACCAATTTAGAGAAGATGGCTGCCTTGTCTCCACTCAACTTTGTGTTTTTCTTGTCTGATGTTATGCTGCTGCACAAGCAGTGCTTTAAGCTAACAATTATATATTCAAGGAAATTGCCTAAAATATACAAGAAAATTAAACTTGTGTAATTTAGTGGGCCTTGGTATGGAATGATTTGGAAAAAAGCCCCATTGGGAAGTGAATTGCAACAAATTTTTTCAGACTTTGTATAGAACAAATTAGAGCACAAGTACAAAAATAGCCATTTCCTATACATTTCAAAACCTTAAGACACTAGTCAAGTAGCTTTTTGACTTTTTAAAGTCAGCCCCTGACTAGTGCTAGTAAGAGGACTAGTGTACTAATAAAGGTACATTAACATCCTTACATGTGTATTAATATTAAATACTGCCATTTCAGTATGTTTTACTGGTATTCTAACACAATTTCCCAGTCCTAATACTAATTACTAATCTAGGCTGAGGATAATCCTGCTGTTGACAGAGACGGCCAGGGCCAGGAAGTGAGTGACCCTTCAAATGAAGATTTTTTTCACATATCCAAAAGCAGAGGCTTTACTTTAATTTATTTACTCTTCTCAAGGGCTCAGCTGAGGTGATCACTTTATTTGAGGAGAGCCAGATATGTGTTTGTAGTTTAGAAAATGTATTTTAATGTCTCATTTTGGGATGTACTGTTCTTGCATAAAGTTTTCAAGAACGCAGGAATAAAGGACACTAAAGAGTGGGCTGACCAGCGACAAATTCCCGGGCCTTTTTTTTGCCCCAGTCCGCCACTGCACATGGCTCTGGAAAAGATCATATGGATTGCGTGTTTAAAGTCACTGTATTGTTTGCCTTTCTCCCACACAGCTTGACTAAAAAGTATTCAGTGTGTTGATTGCTCAGTGGGGCTGTATTCTGCAAGAGTCATAAATTGTGCTTGGTCTAATTATTAGTCATTTCGAATCCATACAGCCACAGAGTTTTCTTCTTTTTGATGTTAATGGATTTTAAAATTGCCCAAGTGTATTCTAAAAGGGATATTTAAGCTTTTCCAGGGATTCAGTCGTGTGGTCTGCTTGACAAACAATGCATCATTACCAGCCACCATGAGGGAGCTTTTAAGACCCATGCTGCCTCATCAACAGCTTCCATTTGCAGCAACGATCTGCCATAATCTGCAAGCTGAGCCAGAACCACTTCAGGACTTTCTTCATTTGAAAATGAAAGAACAAAGAGCACCAGACAGGGTGTGGCTACAGGTAAAACCATGGCATTTAGGCACTGTGGGCAGGTGCAAGTCCTGCTGGAAAAGGAAATCAGCATCTAAATCTTGTCAGCAGATGGCAGCATGAAATCTAAAATCTCCTGGCAGACTCTGGACAGCAGATGACATGACGCCCCAAATCACTGACCATGGAAACTTCACACTGGACTTCAAGCAACTTGGATTCTGTGCCTCTACACTCATCCTCCAGACTCTGGGCTCTTGATTTCCAAATGAAATGCAATATTTCCTTTTACTCATCAGATATTAAGGTGGAGTGAACGTGGTTTGGTTGGAGCATTGTAAAGTGCGTAGTTCAACCCCCATGAATCTGTAAGAAATAACACCAGCATCAGCAATAAAAATAGCAGCAGAGGTCAGTAATAATGCTGTAATAATGAAATGCATGCATGCATTTTAGCTACATTTATATGAAGTAACACTAAATATCTGCATTTCATTACTACCTACGTGTTTGGACTGTTACAAACACTTTGCTTTAAAAGTACCAAGTAGTCACACAGTTAGAAAAACACATCTTTATCCTATTCGTTTTACAGTCGCATTGGAGCACTCAATCATGATGAGGTGCCTAGAAATTCCCACCCGTGAGACCAGTGAAGATGCACACCCCTAGTGTCAATGAGTGTCTTCCAGAATTTCTCTGAGATGCACCTAATTGGCCAATCATTTTATTTTAGTCAAATGAAATGATTGGCTGGCCTGCCTGCCAGTCTACCCACCTATCTGCGTGGGAGTGGCTTTTTTTTGAGTTTGGTACTTTCAAAATCTAGCTGTCTCTTGCTAGTTTCTCCAAAGTGGCCTAACCCAACCTTAATTTAATAAAATACTTTACAAAGTGTCGCAATGGACTGTGAAAATATGTTTGTGAGAACCTTTCTGGCTGCCTGGCAATTTCTCCCTCAAGCTCCTGTTAATCTCAAAATGCAACGCTGCACTTTCCCACCGAGAAACCCTCATACTGACACAGAAACACACACTCAAAACGCACACATAATACTTCATATGTTCATTCAGGAATGCTTATACAGCATATACACAAAAACAAACAACTGTGACAAGGAGCTGTGTCAGTGTGCTTGAAGCCTCCTCAACTTTAACCCAGAGGTCACTCTTTTTCGAAGATTTGTCATGTCCTGTCCATGCTGATGTCAATCAGCACAAGGACCTTACAAAGAAAAAAAAACATCTGTACTTAGTACCCACACAGAAAAAAAACATTTTGATTTTAGTCAATGATTTAGAAATGGTATATTTAAGCATTGACTGTATTTTTTCCTTTTTTCACAATTTGAAAAAAATAATTACTTCTCAAATATATTTTTTTCAAATATCCACAAACAAGAGAATGTGTACAGAAACAAGCAGGCTGTGAAACCAGGGTCCTAGTACTTGCAAATACACAACCTTTCAGTAACTATAATGCTTAAATAGCCATGTTACAGCTGGCTAAAGTAACTTAACTAACCCTCACAGCATACACTGAGGCAATGTGAGAGATGTGCTTCCCACAACAAACCCACTAGTCTGTCAAGGCCAGCCCTGACAGTGTTGGAGCCCTAGGCGAGATTTGAAATTGTCCCCCTCCACATCACAGCCGACATTGGGAGAAAACCTAACCTGGTATCTGGGAATGTGTCTCCCCCACCTCCCGGAAAACTGTGAGTCATTGCACAGTTTGTTTCCATGCAATGTAGAGAATCTTTGGGGTCATTTTCCTAAAATACAAGAGCATTGGTCTCGGGGTCTTCCCCCTAGAATTTTTTAAGCAAAATAGATTTAATTTCCTTAATTCTGGTGAACATCTCTGCATCAGTTTATGGTGGAAATGTCTTTACCTATATAAAGGGAAACACAATATTCAGGGTCAGCTAGGATTGGTTCCAGCCACACAGGATAAGCAGTTGACAATGGACGGACAATATTCAGGTGGCAGGTGACAATTCAAAATATTAAAAATGAATAGAATATAATGAAGTAAGGTGTCAGGCATTCTGTAGCTATTGCTTTTAAATGTTTTCTCCTGTAGATCAACTTTTCTAATTTAATAATGTTCCTAAGTCAGTATACATGCTTAGCCTTCCCTCCTCTTTTGAGTCTCTGCTTGGTGAAGTTACCAACTTGCATATGGCACCTTTTCACCTCAATTATAAATTATATTAATTTTAATTCAGTTATAAATTCAGATTCTTTTCTGTCTTTTCTCACATAATTTATCATTTGTTGTTTGTCTTTTTGGGAGTCATCCTCTGTTTTATTCAGCAATGAATGGGTAGTTTTACATTGCACTCATTTCACAACATAAGTATAAAATTAATCACTGAAATAATATTGTCAAGTAGCTGTGAATATGATAAATGCTATTATCAATGGGTAAATAATTTCCCATATGAAATCTGATGTCATATATTTGACCTGCTCTCATTCACAGATCAGGTCTGTTGTAAGTGCAGCAGTAATGTAACTCTGCCCAAATGGGAGGTGCCTTGTAATCCTAGACACTGGGCTCCTTGTTGTAACTGGCAATTTGAAATGTAAAACATCTTCAGATGCTGTAGGGAAGCAGAAACCCTGAGGTACCCCAGAAGAAAACAATTCCCCCTCAATTATTCAACACAGAGAAGAAGTGAAAGTATATGGAGTATGTAATGAATTATTAACCCAGCTCTATGCATTATTGACTTGGCAAGCTGGAACATTTATTGGGACTTTGTTTTCCATGTTTGTCAGATGAAAACAAGAAAAACCCGCGGCTATTACACTTCATGGTATTTCTTTGAATGACCCTCACGCTTAAGGAGACAATTTTAGAAGGGTCAAGTGTTTTATAGAGTGTGTGTATAAATGAGTGCGTGTTCATGATTTGATTGCCTTAAGTTGCCACAGGTTTTGTCAAACTAATTTGTTTTCCTCCCTGCATTGATTACAACTTGCTCTGGGGCAAAACCAACGCATGGGACGGCCTATTATCTACATCATCAATATGCATGTCTAACTCTCCTGACCTTGACAGGATGAACAGATGAGAGCAAAACAACTTCCTGAGCACACGTCTTCATTTGTTTCCTAAGGGTGTGTAGTGATAAACAGGTCTTCCACTGTAGGCAGTATATATACACTCATACAGTAACTGTGTGGGGTTGCATCACCAGGGATTCTGCCATGCTCAGCTAATGCGATTTGAGGCCGAGAGTTTAAAGAATTTCTAATGAGGAACATCTTCACAGCAAATCAGTGTATGCTTCAGGCACATCAAAAGGGGCGTCAGATTTGAGGCAAACAGATGAATATTCTGCATGGCAACTGCGACTTTGACAAAGGCAACATTTTCAAGATGTGCCCACATTGTCTTCACACAAAGCAGATTGTTTATTACCAAAGAAGACAGGAGTTTAGTCCTGCTGGAACAGCAACATTGACGCACAGACGCTTCCAAATCTCAAATGCCCCACCAAATCCACACCACTTCATCCCAAAATGTTAAAATAACTGAAAAGTATTTTATTTTGTATGTGTCGATTTGACCAATCACAAACATACTTTACATCATTTCACTTGAGCAGTACTCGGTTGGTTATACTCTAGTAACCAGCCTAGTTTACTCATACTCAGTCTGTCAGGGATTTTAGGGCGAGTGCAAAGCAGGTGAGAGCCCAAATGCACGACACTGGAGAGCAGAGGATTCAGGGATTTTAATCCACAAAAGAAACAAAGTTTACAGGTGATGACGACAGGTAATACTGAAGCAGGTAGCACGCACACCTCAGGATAGCGCGTATTCACACTACAATGACCGGACAGTGAATGAACACCTAACAATTATACACAGGGACTAACGAGCAGGGCGGGAGCAACACTGATCGACTAGGGCGACTGGGATCAGGACTAATGAAACAGGCAGGTAGAGAGACAGAAGGGGAGGACAGAGAGACAGGCAGACAGAGGGTTTCTGGAGTAACAGACAGGATAGAGGTTACTACAGACTAATCAAAATAAGATGTAACAGATCAGAATAATATAAATAAACTAATCCAGACACAAGCAGACAGAAATAAACTACAACCAACAGGGAAAACAGACTGAAGCAAGGATTAAAAAGAACACAGAGCAGACAAAGAAAATAATGTAAACACAGAACAAGGAGTAAATGCAAAGACAAGACAGACAGGTACAAATGAGCAAAACTGAACTTGCAAATGAACAATGGAATAAACAAGGCTAAACAGAGAACAAAAGACCAGAGGGCTGTTTCACAAAAACAGAATTTAGAAATCCAGGATAAGAGATAAAGCTAGGCTTGACCTAGTGTGATCAGTGCATCCTGGCTTTATCCGTTTCACAAAGGTCAAACCAGGCTCTGCTACTGTGTGGTAATGGTCAAATGCACATATGTTATACACCACAACTGCTTTCGTGAAACCGAGTCATGGTTTAATTCAGCCAGGATATCTGGAAAATCCCGGCTTGATCCGCTAACTTGGTTTTGTGAAACAGCCCTCAGGAACAAAACCCCAAAACGTGGACCAACTGTTACACATAAGGTAGGGAACAAAGAAAGGACCAACATTTACATTTTATTCATTTAGCTGACGCTTTTATCCAAGCGACTTACAATTGCTATTTTTTATGTCGGAGGTTGCACGCCTCTGGAGCAACTAGGTGTTAAGTGTCTTGCTTGGGGACACATTGGTAGATGGCTTTCAGTGGGAATTGAACCCTGGTGTCCACATCATAGGCAAGCATCTAATCTATGCGCCATCACCACCCCCGATACAGAAATAAGGAAAATGCCAAAACACCACTAAACACTAGCTGACAGATAATAACCAGACAAATAACCCAAACTAAATAACAGATGCCTAACTGATCAACAAGTCAAGAACCCAAAACCCAGAAACAGAGAAACCAAAATCAAAACACAGAGAAGGCATGGCCAAAATCATAACACAGACAACCTCAGGACAGGATCGTTACACAGTCACTCTGAGAACCGCCTGGTCTTTTTAATTAGTTTAGTTGTAGTTTTAGTTAATCCATGAGATTTAATTTGTTGCTGCTAGATTTATTTAACTATTTGTAAATTGCGATTGTTGGGATTATTTATATTCAATTATTTGCAATCACTTATAGACATAGTTAACTAGCTGAAGTGATGGATAGAGTACTGAAACTATTTACACAAATAAAAATACAATTACTCCCATAAAATATGACTCAAGTAAAAGTTAAAATTACCTTTTGATAAACCTACTTAAGTAAAAGTGTAATAAAAGTTTAATATTGTTTTGTGTGTGTGGGCCAGAAATCTTTGAGTCATTTATGCAAGGCCAAAGCAAGTCTCAATAAATGTTTCATCTGCTGTGCATCAGATTAGAAATAGCCACTGCACAACATGGTTTATTCTATGGAATACCCTTTGCTTTGCATGTTACTCATCTCGAATAAACAAATAAAGGCACCCAATTCAATATGTATTCCTAAAGCATCTATGAACATAATCTTTACTACAAAAAAATGATTGTGTCAGTTACACCGGAGAAGCACATTGCTACAGCAATGCTATTGTCCTGGTTGTCCTACAAAAAACCTTCATCCCTGGTGCACTCAACACAGCAGAAGTTGGTGACCAATCAGCATCTATGACTGTCCCCCCAATCAAAGCAGTCAAAAGCGATACTTGGTGTAGAAATGTTTTGTTGAGGGTTATGTCTTTTTTTAGCCTTTCCTAAACAAACAACACCACTTTTAGGAGTGGATTCAACTGTGTTTGACTGCTATCTGAATTTCAATTGGTAAATCTGCCACAGTTATTATTACATTCAAGCAGGTGCAGTGCTAGAATTTAAACCAACAGTACCTGAGGGCGGCGAGGCTCAGCCAATGGTCAATTTGAGATGTTCCCTCTGGCAGATATGGACAAGTTTTACCTGGGAAAATGACTAAGAACACATTCATGCACATTACAAAGCACTATAGATTCTTAAATTGGTACATTGTGACATGGATATGATCATCATTGCTGAAGGATGCTGGTTTCCCCTAAACATCTTAATTGAAGTAGCCTCAATAAGGATTTATGCAGTCTGTATTATATCAATGCCAATTAAACAACCAATCACATTTAAGACTGAATGCTACAGTTTCATGATGACTTTTATGAAGATCACTCACTCTGCTTTTAAGAGGCTTTCACTGGAGATTTCTGCTGTAGAAGCAAACACCCCACAACACTGTACAATAGTCACCTTCCTGGTCTGGCACACTGCCCAGGGTTCTGAAACAGCAGTGTCCTGTGGGAGGTAATCTCTGCTGGGAGCCCAGTCAGAAATCACACTCTCAATTTTACATGTCATCTGGGCATTGAATCACACCAGGCAATTTCAGACTTGATTCCCTTGTAAGCAGTGTTTCTATGGCCGTAATTGGATAAACTGTCAGTTTCACAAAAGAGTAGGGTCTTCATGTACCTGCTAGTACGTGTGCTATGTGTGTATGAGTGCTTACACACACACACACACACACATAAAGTATGCTTTTGTGTACGTACTGAAAGTACATTTGAGCAAAGGTGTGTGCTAGTACACTACAGATTGTCATCTGTTAACCTAAACGAGACACAGAACAAGAACACAGGGAGTGAATCAAATACGTATTAAACAAACGAACTTTAATGTGCTAACCAGTGAGCTTTAGCAACCCGGTCTCACTCCCAAGTCGTCACATATGGACGCTTGGTCAAGAGCCATAATCGTCAGTTTGTGACGCACTAGGGATCCTTTGACGTCATAGTTCGACATATTGAGGGAAGCCCTGTTGTGTCAGTTTTTGATGGTAAAGGCAAGTATGATATTTAAGAGAAAAGACGAAGTAAGGAGGTGATTGGGGTGGATAGAGGGACAGAACCCGGACCTTGAATCAGGAGAACAGGGTTTGTGTCCCGTGCGAAACAAAACATTAAATGTTTTTATTTAGGCGAGTGAGGTAAATTGACATTAACGTTAGTTAACTTAAGTCTTAATTGACATACATAGCTATTTTAACCCAAACCATGATCTTTTCCTAAACTTAACCAAGTAGTTTTGTTGCCTAAACACAACCAAGTACTTTCTGTGCCTAAACCTAACGAAACTGCAACGTTTCACGACTTTAATTATGCGCGTTTCAACATGGCAATGTATCGAAACGTTCCGTTTTATCTTGAAAGTGTAACCGGATATTGCATATTTATTGTTGCTAAGCGTTGCTAACTTGACTGTGGATCCCTAAAAGTCAATAATTGATGCAAAAGGGCTACCCAAGTCTTTAAAAAGCAACGACAAAGGGCCTTGACCATGCATTTTGACAGATTGTGAACAATATTTGAGAGAAATAGGCCTTTTGTGTACATAGAGTGTCAGCTCATGATGAATGGTGGCAAAAACAAAAGTGTTGCGTTTATAATTTTCTTCAGTGTAGTAACCTAATCAGCTGCTAGCTCCTGCTTCATATTTGCCGTACAGACGTGAGAGAGGTATCAATCTTCTCATCTAACGCTGAACAAGACAGGAAAGAGAAACCAAGTATTCACATTCTTGCCTTCTCCTTAGTTAGCCTGTCGAGCCCAAGTCCAGTTTGTTGGTTGTTTTGAAATCCTGTTGTAGATTGCTGATCAACTCCAGAGAACATTACTCAAAAAGTTTCTGCCCTTATAAATGGAAACACTACATGTCTGTTCTTGCTTGTTTTAGTAAATACTCAATAATGGCATGTTTAAATTCAAGTGACAAAGCCCTCTAGCAATCATACGGATTACAGCTCTTGTCCATCGAGAGCAAAGAATGAATACCAGCGTTTACTTCTCATTTCCTACCAGCCAAACCATGAAATTCCCCTGAATCTAAAAAAATTGTTCTTTGCTTTAACCACACCACACTTTAAGTGGTGTAAAGATTGTTAGCAGATATTCTTCATTTTCTGTCTCGTTCCCTCATTCATATTCATATCACTGGACGAATGATGGGACCATTCTTAACCCCTTAACACCAATTGTTGCAAATTCACATCACACCGCTTCGATTCAGACTGCAGCCGAGATAGTAGATGAATTCCCCCAATGCCAGTTTGTGCATATTCAATACACACCTAGGGACCTTTTGCAAGCACTGGTTTCTCGTTTATGCATGTTGTCGCTAATTTGCATCATACCTATGTTCCATAGACAAATTAACAATGTCCACTTAATTTTCCATCTGCTTGACAGCAAATGAAAACACAATTTGTTTTCTTATATAATTGTAAATAAATTCAGTTGTCAAGGGGATAATCAGATGATGAAGATTAATAAATTCAGCATATGTGATTCCTGTTGGAAATTTTTATCTTTGCAGGGTGGTCAAGTGGGTCAGTATTTTCTTAAAGGATCTAATGAGATTCGACTGTGTTGAAATCTTTATACAACATTGTGTATTCAACTTGGAGCAATAAGCACTCCATAGTCACACGCTGAAAAGAACTTAATTAAAACTCAGTGGGCAATTATGAAGATCTTGTTAATGCTATTTTAAAAATAAATCCTTGATATAGGTCTTTAGAAGCCTGTGTTTTTTTCTTCAAAGATGTGAAAATAACTGAAAATGAAACACCTAACATTCTATAATTAGAAGTGATATATTGTTTACATCTTCTGTTCTCACCTTCAGTGACTCATTTAAACTGCAAACTGACAAACTGTTAACTATTTTAATTTCCATCAATGTCAATCCATGAAGGGTTTTCGTATTTCTTCTTATTTTGATCCAATAAACGTTTAGTTAACTGTGCTAGGACACATGATAGCTCTCTGCACAATTCGGTGATCAAATAGATCATTTTACTTTCAACACAATGTGAGTTGTCACCTAACAAAGGTAATATTTTATGACAGCAAGTCAAAGAAACTAGAGCACACAAATAAAACTGTCACCATCTCCAAACTGAAACCATCTTAGGATTGCTTTAGATTTGCTGTTTGTGCAAACGCAAATGTTGTTGTCGCTGGTTTAGGCTACAGCATTCATTTATTTTCTAAATCTGGCAGATTACCTCGAACTTTCAGGGAGAACTGAAAAGAATAAGTGACAAATAAGCCGTAAAGAAGTAAGCCAAATGGCTGTTTTACACAGGGAGTACAGTTTTTTCTTGGACATCAACATCAGCATTAATTTAGAGTCGTGTTTCTGCTAAATGAATTAAAGGTAGTGTTATTATTGTCCAGTGCAAATGTTAAGTGCCAGTAAAGAAATTGGGTGCAAATGATGTGTCCTCTCACAGACCTGCAACCACTGTTCACTTTTTTTAACTTTAACCACAAAAGTTCAGAACATGTCCTCATTTAGAAACACATCCTTGGTAGCTGTCGACATGCATACAATCACGGTTTAGGAACACACCCCTGTGACGCTTCGGGTAAGGGGCTTCGGCGGGGCTGTCTGCGCCTTTAACAGTAACATAGTTAGCTAGCACTAATGATAACGTTAGCTGATGCTAGCGCTAATGCTAGAAAGCTAGATGAAACACTACAATGCTAATGCTAATAGCACTACCAAAAACAAAAACTGATGGCTTTGTGTGTTTCACACGGGAACCAAACTCCGGTCTCCTATGGTGAAGGTATACTAATCATCTAACCATCCACCCTACTCACCACCACCACCAAAATGGAATTTTTTTGGTTATTTATATTCTACACCTGGTGTTTCTTCACATGCACTTTATCATACGGCTGCAAGAGGTCGCTCATAACGTAAAATTTGGTTGTTTTAAGCCCTTCAACATTTGACCACTATGTTGTTGTTTTCTGGGTGAGGACTGAGCTTAGTTGCCTAAGCTTAACCATATGTCTGTGGGGGGCACCGTTAAAGAAGGTAAACGATAACCAAAATATTTAATTCAGTCTCATAAGATACTAAACTGTTCATTTGGAACACCGAATTAATGATTAAATTAATAAGTAACCATAAATGGGAAGTGGGTTGAAAGATTTGGTGTTCAAGAGGTTGGCAACATTCACTCTTGTGCAACATTAAAGAAACCAGCATGTATATCCAGAAGCATTTATTAAAAAGATAATCAAAGCAAAATATGAGATAATATGCTTCCATTACAGCTTTAAATTAATTAAATCAAAAGTAAACAGAAGAGGGTTGTGTATAAAAAAACTAATAAAAATGAACACATGCAGACTCTTAAACATTAGATCTGTCATTCAAAGCTGTACTAGAAAAAAATTCAATATCAGATTATCACATTGATTAATTTTCTGACTGAAACATGGCTGGGTCATGAAGAACATGTTAGCCTAAATGAAACCACTGCCTCAAGTCATATTAATAATACATGCCTCAAGGCACCAGCCAAGGAGGTGGAGTTGCTTGTTCAACTAAAGCCAATTAATCAATTCTAAACCTAAATTAAATATAGCTCATTTGAAAGACCTGTTCTTAATCTTTTACACCCAACCTGAAAAAGTTTTACCCTTTTAGCAGTTACTCATTAGACATGTGCATCAATCTGTCTTTATTAACAGATCCTTTTTGAAATAGCTATAATTAAACCTCTTCTTCAAAACCCCACTCTTGATCCAGGGTTTTCAGCAACTATAAACTTATATCTAACCTTCCCTTTCTCTCTAAGATCCTTGAGAAAGCAGTTGCCAATCAGTTATGTGACTTTCTGCCTAACATTTTTATTTATTTTTTTTAGGATTTTTAGTCAGGTTAAGATGAGCCCTGACCTATCCCTTAGTTATGCAGCTATAGGCCAAGACTGCTGGGAGACTTCCCATGATGCACTGGGCTCCTTTCTCCTCTTCTACCTCTCCATCTGTATGCATTCTTTTCACTTTCTGCTGGTATTTCTGTCTCTCTCTCTGAAAATTGCAGTTAGATAACTTCTGTTATGAATTGGCAATAACAAAAATTTAATAGAATGAGATAGAAGTAGAATAGAGAGACATGGGGGCCTGTCATGCATGACATTACCGAGATCTTTCACTTACCTTAACCATACCATATACCATTTATTTGAAAAAGGTATTAATGAATGTTACAAAGCAGTATCACAGAATGCAATCTTGGGGTTTGGTGAATAATCTAATATCAACATTCTGTCTGACAATAGTGTACTACTGTACATTGTTGGGATCTGGTGGGGACTGGTCTGATTATTAGCAAAACATCAAAGATGTTTAACCAAATGTAAGAGTAGTCTCAAAAAGGCCATTTGTAAATGGCAATATCTGAAACGTTTTTACATTAATAGCGTAGACAATGAAGGGTGAATCCAAGCACTGACCTTACAATCTGCTGTTATTACATAACAAGTACAAAAATAACCAATGCAACTGCTCGTAAAATAGGATTTATTTAACCTCAGCACAGATCCATGATCAGTACTTAAGTCAATAAACCATTATCATCGGTTCTAAACAAAAACAAAGCATACATCAGTCAGTAAACATACGTATGTAGGTGTGTGTGTGATTCTGACAATCACAGGGGCACCATGTGGTCATCAGCTTCAACGGCATAGCTGATTCTTCAGGCAGCAGTGGAAGGAAAAAGCAGAGTCTACTTAGCGTGCAGAGAGGTTCTATTCTTCACTTGGTAAATGAACAAAGGAAGCCGTGTATTCTTTTGTAGGTATGAGACCCTTATGTTGTAGATAACGATATCCTTTGGGATCCAAAAGTATGTTCAATAAACAAAAAAAAAGGAAAGCAGTCTACTCTCGACTGGCAAGTTAGACCTGCACTTAGGAAAAACAAAGTAGTACACTGAAAGGCACATTTTTCTCCATTGTAGTCCTTTAACATTACATGCAGGCGACTTTGATAGGCTTTTTGCCTACATACAGGCCGCTGTGTCCCATTAAGTGAGATCTCCAATAACATATTTGCAACCTGTGACATAAGGGGTCATGAGGAGACACTGCTTAATGTTTATGGGTTACCGGTCAAAAAGGTTAGGGCTAAAGCAACATTTTACCTGGAAGCACATATGGTAAATTGCCTGCTAAACTAAATTGGACCTGATCTTACAGAAAAATGCATTTTCTATTTTCATAGGGAATGAAAACTTGAAGACCTGTTCATCTGTTCAAGCGTCAATTTTGTGAATTGTCCTTCAAGGATCAAGGAAGAAATAATGTTGTGGGTCTTGTCCTACCTTCATACCTTGCAGCAAAATAAATTGTTAGCCATACTGCTCGAGTCCCCTCCAAAAGCAAATCACAAAGGCGTCAAAACAGAGCTCTAAGTCTGAGTCATGTGCATCTGGGCTCTGTTATTGCACCCGACTCAAATGACATCCCACAGTGCACAGAGACAGTAATCGGATTAGCCGTGGTCATGAGAAGACAAACATAACATGTTGTGCTCTATCCCAAGACTTCCCCTTTAGGCATCATCTTCATCAGGTGCCATTGTCCCTTATCTCCTTCCCTCAGTGTCTGTCCTCCAGCTCTGCCCTGCGGCCACAACACTCGCAGCCAAACCAATTTACCCACATCCAACAATCCAATCACTTCCACAATGTATCCGTGTCAATGTCAGAGACAGGGAAAACTGTTGTCCCACCATCTTTGAAATGCAGTAGATTGCTCGGAGGAAGTAATTGAATTGTACACTATAAATGGCTAATCTGACTGATGGCAGTAAACAGCTGTGAAATGATAACTTCATCTCCTGCTCAGAGCAAAAAATATTAAGATACAGCTGTGTAAAGCCCGCACCTCAGTGTTTTACAAACATCTTTTAAACTCAACCCGTCCTCCCTGTATTGCTTTTGTAGTCCAGTAAAACCCTGGCCTTATTGATTGCTATGATGGCTGTCTGAGGAGCACTAGGTTGTAATAATAGCTTTAAGGCATTTCTTGGCCTGACTCCGCTACCCCAATGACATACAGAGATGAGCAGGGCACAGGGCAGGAAGCACATAAATAATTCACTGTGATCTCACTCTGGCCCACATGTAATTTAGCTTGTATCCCCGATGGCTCCACCAAAAGACAGAAACTATTCTGTTTTACTCATCCAAAGGGGACCCCCCTCAGTCATTTGAACAGGAAGCTGAGCTACCTTCCTCCGCATTCAAGGCAGGTTAGAGCAGGAAAAGGGTGAGAAAACTGTTGGACTCATCAATATTCATGCAGAGAAGGGAGGGAGGGGGGCAGCACAGCATGACTGAACAATTAAAGCATTCAATAGCAGGAAATCATGGCAGGAAACCAAATAATATTTCCCTGCACTACCCCAGTTCTTACTACCTATCATTACTTGCCTTGATATTTGTCCAGTTAAAGCATTTTTTATTATATTTGTTGACATTTTCTTTACATCCTGACAAGCAATAACTAAATTAGATGCTCTGACACAAAAATGAAAAACATCCTGTATCTGTGCCTATCACAGTACTATAATAAGCACATTTTTTTCAGTCCAAATTATTGTCTGGCTCACCTGCCTGTCTACCTACATACCTGTCTGCCTGTGTGCACTCGGCCTATGTGCTCACTGGAAACTGTCAAGGGAGGTCTGAAGGGAGGGGTGGGATTTTATTCGGTTGGATATTTTCAAATTCTAGCTGTCTGTTGATAGTTCTTCAACGTTGCCTACCACACCTTTAACTATTTTACTATTTTACTATTTACCAGTGCACATGCTCTATATGTACGATGACCTACTGTACTATTGAATTTTACAGGAAAAGATAGTTTGCATATTTGGTTGATTAGGTTGCAGGCTACATGTTGCACATACTAACCTAGCTCTCCCTGTGTGGTACCAATTGGTAATTGTGGGAACAACAATTTCTAGATATTAACATTTAGATATTAACATAACTGTTGATCAAATCAGACTGATCCAAACATACAAAACAGTTTGCAGACCGATGTCCTAGTTCAACTTAGAGTCAGAAGTCTGATCAGCTCAATGCAGCAACCCCTCCACCCATTTGCCTGTGGCTCATGAACCTCCTACCCAGCAGGACACACTGTGTGGTGGTGTTAGTGGATCCCCTGCTGTCTGATTGTGTCACAGTGAGACAGGGTCAGTTCTTCCTTTGCTTCAAGCCCTGTACCTCATGACTCTACTGCTACTTTGGTACACAAACTCAACATTTTGAAAACATATGAAGCCACTGCATGCTACCAAAATCCTTGTTAGCAGCACTTGGCAGTTTCACACATTTGTGGATCCAAATGACACTGACCAAGGTAAAGCAGACAAACTGTCAATAACTTACATTGGCATTATATTTGAATAAATAAATAAAAATAAAAATATTGTGTTATTTATACAGAAACAGAGTGTGTGTTTATGACTAAAAGACAGGTGCATTTTTCCATTAATGGTGCTTTTTTGACACCTCAAGATATCCGAGATGAGGACTGACTTGATGCTAGTACCCAATTAGTTTTCCCATGGCTAACAGCTGTACTTGGAACAAAGTAAAGTAATTTAGTGGCCATCTGCAACAGCTATACAAATCTTATCAGCAGAGCCTGACAGAATGTAGTCCAATTTTACTCATCTTTCATAGACAGTCAGAGGGGGTGCTAGGGAGCTGCAACCCTGTCAGTGCTGTTCACTTCAAACAATTACTTGTTATGAATGTGTGACCTTGATGTTTATGTTACGTCTGCTGTCACCTATCTCAGGGAGAGTCTCACTCTGGCGCATGTATGCAGTAAGTAACTAAAGCTCTTATTTACCACCATGTTCACTCTTGAATTAATAGATTGTAGGCGTGTTGTCCTTTGTCTTATAATGCCTATTTCTCAAAGATTGCTCTTGCATTCAGTTCTTGTGGATTTGGCAATCTGAAACCTTCACATATCCTACTTTATTTTCTTTTGTTTGTTGCGTTATTTTAATATTAAGTGTGCTTAGATCAACTAGTCTTTACAAAGTCTTAAGGTGTAGAATAGATCTGTTTATGCAAAAACGCTCATGCATGCTAGTATTAGTATACAAGATATTATTCACTGAAAATCATGTACTGATAGTCAGTTTTCCTGAATATGTTGTGTTATCTGTATGAATTAATTAATTTATTGTTTTGGCTCAGGGGCAGCAGAACAAGCTGTATATAAAACACTGACATATTAGCACCATGTAAACACACAGCAGCTGGCTGCTGTTGCCCAAAACGAGGTTGATGAGAGCGGTGAGAGTAAACCAAAACAGCAAAGTTGACAAGTTTCCCAAAAATCAATTTAGATCCTCTAAATTATGAACAAATGTGTATATAATTAAAATCAACAACACATAATACTCAACAGAGTTTATGGTTTTGACATGAACATTTTATCAATAAATAATCAGCACTGATCTAAAGCCAAAAATACACTCTTATCCCTGCTAAGAAATCTGCACAAGAGCCATCATCTTACAATTTTTTTTTTACTATGTTAATGCAACACAATTGTAGTCAGAAAAAGTCAGAAATTAAATCAGATGATCCGCTCATCAGGTAATAAAGCCTAATCAATAACAAGTCTGATCTGAGCTCTGCGGCAGATTGTTACACAACAATTTCAAAATCCTGGAAATCAGTTTATTTATGCAGCTTCGCAGCAGGGAGGGATGCTTGACATGTTCACTGGAGGACAGCAAACTTCTGCAATATTTTTATCTGATCAGCTTTGTTGTGGTAAATCCCCTGTAATTGATGACAGAGACATGTTCTCTCCGGCAAATCAGTTTAAAAGGAGATGACGGATGGAGACAGGGGTTGCTGGGGAAAAGCGGCTCATCAGTCTTCCCTCTGCCAGTGTGACTGGGGCTGTCATTTTCATTCGCTCCGCTACTTGCTCTTCTCCTCTGTTCACAACTCAATCCACACCAGCCTGCTCCGGTCCACTCTGGATTTGTGTGCTGATCTTCAAACAGTTTTGAAATTCATATTATGCTATGTGTATGTATACGTTTAAGAATCCTGCACTGCAATCTTGTCTATAATCTTAGCTGATTTGAATGACTTTAGGAACAATATGGTTGATGGATGGTTTCTGTCTGGGTAGATCACACAGGGCTTTTTTGTCCATTTTTTGAAGCTGTCAGATAAGCTTTTAAAGAAATAGTTAGACATTTTAGTAAAAACACTTATTTGCTTATGTTAGATAACAAGATGGATCTTGTATCTTTACAGTAATATGAAGCTGCAGGCTCATCTTAGCATAAAAAATGGAAACAGGAAGAAACAGCCGAACTCACTCTGTACAAACATAATACGTGGTGGAAGAAATGGACAACATAATATGATAGACTAAGTATAAGTACTAGTATACGAGTATATAGATATTGTAATACACTTGCATGCATAATAGATGAAACACATATGGGAAGAGATTTTCTGCCACCACCACATGTGAGTGTGTTTGGACGTATACAGTGGTCTTAATAGTTCCATCCACTGTCTGCATCCTGCAGCACTTGTGCTGTGGCAGGGTGAGGTTGCATTTTCCCCCAAATCTACAACTGTTGCTTTAAATCTAGGAACCATATTAACCATTAAAATACAGAACTGTTTTTCTTTTAGATTTAAATAGCGTTACATTTCCCTATACTGCCCATTTACAGAACCTTTAATTTCATAAGCATCTTTAACTACAGTATTTTTTCACTAATTGACAATGCTTTGTAACAAAATGTTTGCTGTGTATGTTCCATAAACAATCAAACCAATAAAAAAAAATGGTTCTATTCCTCCAACCTGTTTTTGCCCCTGCAGTCTCTACAGCACCATGCTGCTCAAGCATCAGTGCTCCCCTCCTGGTCTCATTTGCCTTTCAGACTGTACAAGCTTTCTGTGGCTGGGGAATAATCTTGAAAGCCATATATGTTGATATTAGGCAATTTAACCTGATAAGAACTTAACACTTCTGGACCCATTCCTGGTTTTATGGGAGTTTTATTAGAATCCTGCCCTCAATCGAGCGTTGCAGCGAAAATGTGATGTACACTTTGTACTATGAGGTCAACCCCCTCACCCTGCCACAGCACAAGTGCTGCAGGATGCAGACAGTGGATGGAAACATTAAGACCAGCAAGTCAGCAACCACTGTATACGTCCAAATACACTTACATGTGTGGTAGCAGATGTTAGAAGTGGTGGATCTCTGGACCAGCTGCTTTTTTTCATGCACTTCTCTGTTAATTCTCATTTAAGAAATCACCCAAAAGACAAACATTTTTTGTAATTCATTTATTTGTTCAATTCTCCCCAAGGGGATAGATTAATTTCCACAACGATATGCCCATCACATCTTTATTTCACAGCCATTGCTTTACTATGGTGACAAGCAGCTTCATTAGGCTCTTTGTCGCTGTGCTGCAGGATGGCTGGGAGGACGCCAGAGGTTAGGGAGAACAGCTGTGAAACTCCCATACGCCCAAGAATCACCACATCCTGCAGTATCTCTAAGTCTGTGACCACTTATGTCTGTATAAGTCTTACCTCTTCTACAAACATATAAATCAAACTGACATGTTTTCATCATTTACTAGTGATTCGAGTTTGTAATGATATGGTAAAATACATTAATAAATAAAATATTTACATCCATATTTGTGATAAGAAATGATCAACACCACATCCTCCACATAGAGTCACTTAATGACTGCTGGATAAGAAGCTTTTATTTACCCTGTTATGTCTGCATGTATGGTGAATTTGGCTCGGTCAGCAAAGGATCAGCATAAGTTTCCTTACTCACGTCTGTGGCTGGCTGAATGCAGTCCTGTGAATAATCTGGATAAATAATGTACACTAAGTGGCACCCTTGGCCTGCCAGCTGCAGCAGAGCCACCTCTGCATCCATCCTAGGAGCTGATTATTCTGAGCCTGTATATCCTGGTCCACAGCTCAACATACTGGCTGAGAGAGTTCTATAGTCTTACTTTGAATTTCACAAGATCATTTAATGTTATGTTTTATGTAAATACGCTTCCTTATCTTACAGCTACAGTATATCATTGCAGTATGATAAATATGCATCTGATAGAGACACACTGCTGGTGCTGCCTGTTGACAAAGTGCTGAATCATGTCTAGTATTGACAACCTGGGCTCTGACCTTGGGAGTTGTCTACCACTGCCTGATTGACGGCAGATAGATGCCAAGCACAACAAAGATAGAGTGATTGATCTGGCCAGGACTCACTGAACCCTCACTGATCCTCGCTGTCACAGTAAAGAGCAGGTCTTTTATCATTATATCACATTCTCTTGTTACGCTGCATTTTGTCTTTGCTTCTTGCTATAGTATTAGAACACCAAGAATTTTATTTTACTTTGCAGGCAGTGATCACACTTGAAAACTCAGGTTCTTATAGCAAAGATGATCAGTGACATTATCTTAAGTTTATTAAATAAACATTAATGGTGTGATTACAATACAGTGCCTAGATAAAGCCTAACAGAGGTGGAAGATAGATATTAATCTGAAGCGGTTCAGTTCTTCCTGTAGGCTTTGTTGTTGTCAAGATCATGACAAAGGTGCATACTTGTTATGAATGACAGCACTGACATCTTCTGGACAAAGAGCAAACCTGCAAGAGTGAACATAAAAATATACAAATCCAAGAAAACAGTCAAGACCCTTTTAAATATTTGCAAATTCCAGTAAGAAGTAAGTCTCTTTTGAATGAATCTATGATACCTTTAAAATAAATCTTAATTTATTTGTGTTTTTATATAATATTTCTTAAAGTCTATTGCCCTGTCATTGTTACTAGCACCATCTTCAAGAATTATAAATATTTTAACCATCCTTTAATGTGGGCTCATTTGAAAAGCATTTCACAGATGGTTGAGCCGTCCAAATTTAGAGGTGTTGACAAGCAACTTCCCCTAGAGGGCACTCTTATCCATTCTTTTACTGAGCAGTATATTATACCACATATAAAGTTAAGTTTCTTACAAACATACAAACAGCTGATAATACCTGACAGCTGAACCTAATCTAAAACAAACTTTATACAGTTTGCCATTTAAAGGACCATACTGGTACTATATGTTTATATACTGCTGACTCAGTTACATGTTTTATTGTTTCAGATGTTTCAAGTCATAGAAACATGAGAAAAAATAGCATCAGTGATAAAAAAAAAAACAACAACCAACAACCAAGAATGCAGTGCATGCTATTAGATTAAGATTGTTTAAATAGATGGGTTTTAGGTGTAGTTTTGAATTCTGCAGTGGGCAAAAGTATGTGGATGTGAGGGGGAAGTTTGGGTGTTGGGTGCATAAGAGAAGGCCCTAGCATTCAGGTTTATGGCTGGTAGACCTGCTGTGGAAGACTGCAGGGAGTGAGGTGCAGTGTAAGTCTGAAGGAGGTCTGTGAGATAAGCAGGTGATATATATGTACTGGTAGGGAAGAGCGGGTTAATATGAGCCTGTGGGGAAGTTGAGCCACCCCTTGTTTCTAGGCAACCATAAACAAAAGTGGTTGTGTGACCACACATTTTTGAAGCGTCACCCATTTTACCTTGAGATGGAGATAGGCCCATGGAATAAAAGCACATTTATGTTTAAAATGTTTTCTTTGCCGTTGCTTTCTTTTATGCTGTATGGAATTTAAGACTGTGGTCTTTCAATTTGGGAGCATGCCTTTTTGATTTTGTAATGCTTTCCCCCAAAACCCTGCCCTCACACTCAAACAGCCCCTGCTTGCTTCTGCTGTGTGCTTGCACTCAGATATATTAATGCTTGTACAGATATCCTGCTCTCCAGCTTCAGCCCTTCACCCCGTGCACAGGTCGTTTCTGTGTGGTGAAATGTTTGCTCTCAGATTTCTGCTCTGCTCTCAGATTTTGGTGCAATAACCCAGTCATAATCCCCCAGCCAATAGAATGCCAGGTGTAGCGCTGACCAGTGAAAGAATCCCTGCCTTTTTGCCAGCAGGTTCGCTTTACTTCTTAGAGCGTCCCACACTTTAACTGGGTTCAACCCCTCCCACCCTCCATGGCTTTATTATATCTTTCCTTTGCTTCCAAAATCAGTGGTATGTTATATGATGAAAGTCAAGCCGTTAATCCAGAGCTCACTGTGTTCTACACTAAGACAAAATGGGCTAGGTTTTTTTTTATTAAATGAGGATTTTCATGTTATGGATTCCAAATTAATGAAGAAGTCATAATATCTGAATGAATTTGTTGGTGGAGTGCATGTCACAACCTGCATTTCATCTGTAAATGTCAGGTAACAGATGGCCTAGCAGCTATGAGCCCATTAGTGATCTACCTGATCCCTGTTATCTATAGGATTTATCAGTCACAACATATCATTTTAATATAGCACCTGCTTTTAATTTAAACCTTTATTTAAAAACAGACCACACTGAGCACTACGTATTAAGTACAGCACAGAGTGTGCTAAATGAGTTATGCAAAGAAATTATTTATTTCAGTATGTTAAATGCTTCAGTGACATTGATTTAACAAATTTGACTTTAATTAGTTTTGATGTAAAACAGAAGATTAGAAAATCATTTTAAAGCCATTTTTCCTCATTCTATTTCCGTTTTTAATAAAGCAAATTTGAAAGATAAGGCAATATAAAAAGGAGTTACTGAATGTAAGATCCGTCTTTGACAGAGTTTTTCAAGTTCAAATGTTGTTGTTTTTCTACAAAAATCTTAAACTACTTGTAGTGCACCCTTCTTTTTCCCAAGAAAATCCCTTCATGGTCAGACTCCAATAAGAAAGGAACAGTTTTGTGATCTCTACACTTTATATCTGTTATCATAATGAGTTCGTAGTAGTGTGGGACAGAAAATCATTTAGTATTTTACTTTCTGCTTTAATTATTCCAATGCACATGTTGAATTTTGCAAAGACAAATGAGGGACAGTACAAAGAAGGATGCAATCTGCACTGTATCCATGCAAATCCATCTATCAGCATCTAGCTACACAGGCAGTCCTCATGCAGTCTCAAGACCACTCAGCCATTAGAGGATAGTTCCAAAATATCCACCTCTTTTCTACCACACAGCTTCTTAGCCACTGAAGTGCCAGTGGTGATTTAAACATTACATGGCATTGCGCCTGTCAGAGTGCACATCACACCAAAGCTGCTTTGGATCATTAAATCACATCACAGAGCAAACTGGAAGCTCATGACCTGTTGGTTGACATGATACACCAGCCAATTACCTCTACACGTCTTCTGACGTCTGACGACTCGGCCAAATTTCATGTTAATCCATCCAATTGACATTTCACTCAAAACCATAAATGTGAACATGGTGCTGGAGGAAAAGTCAGGGGATCACCAGTCATTAGGATTTTTCCTATGGGCATTGTGAATGTCTGTACAAAATGTAATGGCAGACCATCCGAGAGATGTGAAGACATTTCACTAAAACCACAAAATGTCATGCTCATTACGGCACCAGTGATAATGTCAAGGGAATATTAAAATCACAGGGATTCATCCTCTGGGAACCATGAATGTCTGTACAAACGTTTGTGCCAAACCCTCCAGTAGATGTTGAGATATTTCCTGAGATAAGTGAAACCTTTCTATTGCTAATGGCGCTACAGGAAATGTCCATGAATGTCTGAAAATTGTGTACAGAAAATTACTTGTCAGAATTAAATACTTGAGTCAGGACCAATGTGGTGGAATTTAAACGGCTTTGAGGTTCTTTATGTTTTGGATTTTGCTATATCAGATTTTGGTAAGCCCTTCCTGCCTTGGTGTTTTGTTCTCTGTGTTTAGATTATAACTTACACTGCTGTAACTTTTACTGTCCTGTTTGATCCTGTTTTTCTGTTTAACTCTTTTTTAACTCTTTTTCTCTTCTGTTTTCTGTAAAGCACTTTGAAATGCCTTGTTGTTAAAATGTGCTATATAAATAAACTTGCCTTGTTGTGTGTTCCTTTTGTAATTTTTTCATTTGTCACATTTCCTGTTTTACTTTGCAGTTATTCTGTCCTTGAAGGTGTTCTTTATTCTTAGGTGCTATTTATTCTTTCATGTCGATGTATGGATTATCACCCGTTTGTCCTTGGATTTACATTGTTTGCTTTTGGACTGCCTCACATCTACCTATTTGGATTTATACTGTCTTCTGGACTATTGTTTCTGCCTCTCGGACTGCCAGCTTCACATCCTCTATAAACGTCCTGTTTGTGTAATAAATTCCTTTGACTCTACCTCCTCGTAAGTGTCTGCATTTGAACCCAAAAAAAACCTGTTTCCTGTGTCAGCATTATGACTGACCCTGACAGGAACAAGCAACCAACCCACAGACCATCACTGCCATCCCCAGTGATGCTGCCAGCAAATTACATTAAATGTTTTTTTGCACAAAAGGAGGTAACATAATAACTGCCCAAATTACAGTATGTTCAATGCGATGTATTTATCCAGTCCAGGAGGTGTGGTCCTTATATGACATGACTGCTGTTTTAAATAAGTAGTGTATATGAACATTAATTTTATGGGACACACTTGACCCAAGACAATTGGTTGT
This sequence comes from Micropterus salmoides, assembly GCF_014851395.1. NCBI lineage: Eukaryota > Metazoa > Chordata > Actinopteri > Centrarchiformes > Centrarchidae > Micropterus > Micropterus salmoides. The sequence goes on from NW_024043372.1 coordinate 32,958,282, forward strand.
CAACTGGTCATTGCTTCATGGGTGGGAAGCCAGTGAGCAAAGATTGTTACATCACTGTTTGTTATTGTGTCATGTTCAGCATATTGCATTAAATGCATTATATGATATAAGATATATCACACATGTTGTTTAAAATTTTCAAACCTTATCTGAAGAAGACCCATATATTCTGTCTTGCTGAATATGATACAGCTGTTTTGGCACTATCATCTCATCATCTCTATCAGCAACTAACAAATGGGTTAGTGATGTTTTTTGTTCCACCTCTCTTAATTGTGTTTTTTATTGACTTTCACAAGGTGTATTTCACGACTACTCACCAGCACAGATTTGCGGCTTGGAAAGCAAACTGCTGGCTTGAAAGGCTGTCCATCTTTTCCTCAGCTGTGTCTGGCATGTTTTCATGCTTCCACAGTCGCAATCTGAACCAAGCAGACACAGACCTTAATGACAGCTTCATTAGTCAGCCTGGCTCCTTTCAAATTAATCTGTGGCTATGCATATCTTTCACTTGAATTATTCATATTAGGCTATTAACAGTTGTAGAGATCAGAATTGTGAATGGCAGCTTCAAGACAAGCTGATAAAAGCTCATTCACTCTAATGAATTTGTTTTTCCCTAAACATGACCCTTCCAGAGATTGTCCTTATGGAAGGAGACAGGCATTATCCCCCTTTTAGGATAAGAAAAGGTTGTTCTCAATGAGAGATGTTGTTAGTGTTTAAGCATGAACAACCTAAAGGTTACTCAATATGTTTTAATTAGATTCTGGTTCACAGATTTTTTTGTGCTAGCTTTAAAGTCAATACCTTGTGACGTTTCTGTCACTGCTATGGCAACACTGTGCCAAAGGTATTAGGGCTACATGTCAGCTTGTGTTCAGGTCTATCACATATCACACACATATAATCATTATTGGTAACTTTAATTGACATATTGACAATAACAACACAGACAGGAAGGCTACTGACTTGGTGACTTGGTGCAGGAGGAAAGAAAACACAGTAGCACAATTTCAGTTCCACATAAAGATATAAAATAATTAGGTATATAATGGTAGTGGTAATAATACAAATATAAAAAATCATTATATTTTATACAATAATTAATATAGACTGTCAGTCATTGTTTAACACTTTCTAAATCATTTCCTTCCACATGGCATGACAAATGTGAAAATAAGTTCTTAATATTGTTCACATTGTATCTTAAAAGTGAACAACCTGATGTGCAATGACCTATAGATCCACAGATTCACAAGAAACCAGTATATGAGCAGCAGACTAAAAAAGAGGTCGCTATTTAACACCTGGGGAGCTTTTACATTACCTTTTACTCACTCGTCAACAATACTATAGCTGAAGTTGGCTACCAACAACCAAAACTGGTTTATTACTGAAAAAACAGACTACTTACTATATTACTATATGTACAATTGATGATGTGAAGGGGAACAGAAAAGAAGACGGAAGGTGGCTCTCATCGTTCACTTAAAAGGTCTGCTCATAGAGACCCGTTCATTCGCGGCTAGAACATCACTAGTAGATCGACTGCAGACACATTCACATTACCAATTCACATGAACATAACAAGTAGTGTATGAATTGCAACTGATACCTAAACAACAAAATAGGTTGATTATCAAAACGACACATAACTGTACTCCAACTGTCCAACTGGCTGATCAACAAAGACAGCTGCGCTCGCATTGCAGTATGAAGTTCTACAAAAAGCAACATGAAAAAACGGCTTCCCACATCCAACCTACTGCTCTGGTAATTTCATTGGCTTCGAATGAGGCTTAATGTTTATACATTGTATCTTGGCTGACCTTCAATGTGAAATACACCAACATTGTTCCAGCGTGTGTAGTGCACGTGATGACTTTGGAGAATGGGAAAAGGATGAATATCTCAATTCTTTTAATTGCATCCACGTTTCCCTCACTTGCGTCTCTGAAACCAAGCGGGGAGAGAAAGAACAAGGTTTTAGAGAAATGAGACGTCCTTTCCTCCGAGGTGTCACAGGTGTGAAGCAGTGTCGGTTTCTGATGACAGCAGCCGCTGATCACAGCTGGATCAGCTGATCACAGCTCTAATTCAGCTTTAACAGCTAGACTTTTGATGGAATTTGTATCTGCACACATGTGCGCAGTGCTGATACTAAAAAAGGCTCATAGACATCACTGTTACTGCATGTTTTCTCTCTATAGCTGTTACCTGTTTAACAAACACCTGCACATGAGGAATAACCTGCATTCTCCATTCTGTAATTATACTGAGCCTGATTTCCTCCCAGGGCATCAAATAGCCTTTTGATGCTTTGTCAGGCTTTCTCAAAGCCTCAGTAGCGTATTTGATGCCCTGAGATGGGAACGTGTTGTTATACTGTGTCCTGCATCCTGCTCAGAGGCACTCGATCATTTCTACTGGCATAATGCATTTTTATTATTTATTCATCATCTGCATCTGTATTTATTGATTTTGTAATTGTGTATTGATTATTGAAAAACCTAAAACATGATCACAGTGATCTTGGATTTATTAGGATAAATGTTTCAGCGGAAACTGAAATAATGTGACGCATCTCAAAGCCGATCTCAGTTTTAGGCTTTCCGTTTATTTCATCTTCTGATATCCTACACTACTCCATACACTTTATTTGCCAGTCTCAACACTTGCCACTGATCGATCACTGCGGTACATCATATTAATAAAACTTTATTGTCGCACAGCAGCGGTTTTCAGTCATACATTTCATCTGGTGATTTTACTCATGGAGCCACCTGCTGCTTTCATTAGATGCAGTTGATGAAATTGTCTAGATGTGCAGGCTTTCTTTTACTTTGCTTGCTTCTTCAGAGTCTTTAGTGCAGTTTAATTAATTCTTTAGTCTGAGTCCTTACTTGTGTGTGTGTATTATGTTTTATTGTCATCTATTTGGACCAAACACTCAGGAATGACGAGCCTCACAGGTGACTTGAAATGGAAATGATGATAAATGATGTATAAAGTGTTTCTTGCTGACAGACACACTCTCCAACTCTCTGATTTTAATTGTCTCCATAATAAATGTTGATGGGAGAAATAACAGAGAGGGGAAATCTGTTTTAATAAATATATATATTTGTTTGTGGTCCTTTTGTTGTTCAGACTTACAGTGAACACAGAACTAGACAGTAAATCATAACACAAATATAATATTAAACTTGGCAGTCTGTAATATGTCTTCACGCCGGTATGAAACTGAAGTGATGTCGTGATGTATCAGATCTGTCAATTTAGCTGTAGCGTCCATTCAATTAACGGATATCCAATGAGGGGGAGTGTCAGTAAGTAAAAGACCTCCGCGAAGAATGCACTCATATATGGTTGCTCATAGCTCTTCAGAGATCGCTCCTTCGCTCCTCGCTTCTTGCTCCTCAGAGCATCAATGAAAGCTTTGGGATGGTCTCCAAGATGGCAGAGTGAAAAAACTATACATACAGTACGTCTAATAATTTCCAGTTTCCAACTTCTGGTTCAAGCAAGGAGCGAGGAAACACAAATAAGGGAATTAAGTACCCACAGACTTGCTACACTGTATTCGAGTAAAACTTGGATTATAGGGACAGAATTGACCACATTCATTCCCAAAGCCCCAACAACACTACAGCGAGTAATGACATGTTACACATACTTACGCTCTGGGGCATCTCATACAGTCTACCACTCTAGCTAGCTACGTGTTAAAGGTGTTGACAGCCGCCCGAAGCCCCCTACCCTAACATAACCATCAGAAATGTTAGTAACTAAACCTAAGTCACTGACTTTATGCATGTCGACCGGCTAACCCTACCTGCTATGACATCAGTCGTGAGGCCGATCTGCACAGCTTTGTGTTGCTGCGACGTAGCAAATGGTGGCGTTTCATACGGATGCTGAAGGGTACCTTTAGCATCAAATATTTACACTTTGTCACGCTGTCTGAAAGCGTCAGTTATCATGCACTGAGATGAGAATGCGTTGTCCTTTCACATAGAGATCTGGCTTTCTGGAACCAGTGGTGTAGAAAAAGAATGTTTCATGTAACACAACACTGGAATCCCAGCTGTGGCTTTTCACACAGCGCAAAACTCCCTTAAAATAAGGCAGTGTGAAAGCGGCTACAGACAAACCAAGAGATGTGCTGTCCAGGTGGGTTAGCAAGACAGAGAGACGGGAGAGACATTCACTGCCGCTAGCACATTCATTTAACATTAGTGTTATTTGCTTACATGAGACATTGAAAGGAGAGAACACTCCTGACTCTGCTAAGCTACAGCAGCCATCAGTTGCTGAGCTACAGTAACAAAGGTTAGGATATGGTAACCCTAGTTCTATAAGCACTCTAAGCTCTATTGGACTCTATGGGTACAGTGGGTGGAGCCCAATGACTGTCCGCCCTAGCCGTGACAAGCCAAAGTCCACCACACCAACCACCGGTCGGCAACAGGCCAGCCAAAGCCCCGACCACCACATCACCTAGTGACAGAATGGTGGGACACCCCTGAGAAGGTCGCTGGACCGATAGGGGCTTGGCCTGACCATGTTCAAGAGATAGCATTTTCAATGAGGACTGCTCCAGGGGCTCATAAGGTGCAGATATTAGAGCCACCAACACAAGCAGGTAAGTCATACTGAGGCGCCAAGAAACACGACACCTTTCGCTGTCTTCTCCCAAACTGCAGAAAGCGTATGACGAGGGAGAGGGTGAAGACTGTTCTGTCATTAAACCCCCTGTGACAGGAGATAGCTCCTTGTCTAGCAGACCTTGCAGGAAAGAGAAAACGGATCCCACCGAACAGGTAGGCAGATCCGTCTCCCTCTCAATGCATCAACGCTGAAAGCCCAACCACTTAGCTTTACAGCAAGACGTGGTGGAGACTGTCCACCGCTTGGATGGTCTGTGCAACCTCAGCGGATAGACCAGCCTGAGTCTGCCTCTCCACAATTTTAGGAGCAAAACCTGGAGAGGCTCGTCCAACACCAGCATTGTGCATACGGAGCCTCACCCTTGTGACAGAGCCCCCCAGACCATAGGTACAGGCCAGGGCTCTATCACTGTAGGCTGTATCACTTCTTACAGAATAATGACCGTTCCCGCCTCACCTAACTGGAGGGATGAGATGGGGGGAACGCAAACAGCAGCCCTTCTAGCAATGGCGCGTGTGTAAAGCGTCCATCTCAAAGGGTGGGCTGTCCTGTGGCTAAATTGAGAACCACAGCGGGCAGTGGGTGTTGGCAAACAGATCCACCTCTGCTCTCCTGAAGTGAAGCTACACCTCTGCTCTCCCGAAACAAGCTCAGATCTGCTGAATCACATTGTTATGCAGTCTCCACCTGCTTTGTTGGGGGCCAGCCCTCGACAGAGGTCACCATGCATCACTTTTGCCTCTTGAGGTCCAGATGCAGGCTGGCAAACCAACATTGTAGCCGTCGCATGTACAGCAAGCCCAGAGGGACCACCTGATGGACTACTGCCCTGAGGCCCAACAGCAGCATCACTGACAGCACTGCTGCAGCTGTCCCCTGCTGCAGCCTGTGGGCCACCAAGCGACACGCACAGATACACTCTTGGAGTGTTGCAGTTGAGCACTATCCCCAAATACTCCGCTCGCTGTAGCGGCTGGGGAGAGCTCTCTTCCCAATTGATTGCAACCCCAGTGCTGTTGAGGTGCAAAATCAACTGGGCTGTGTGGAGATCACTCAAGGGGTAGGCGACCCCTTGCGCTGGCCGGACAGCTGGCTAGCAAGGAGGAAGCCCAGGTCCTACTACCGTCTCGTTCGGATGCCACCAGGAGAGCGACGTGGGACAGGGGCTTCTGTCCCAGTGGTTTGACTAACGTAGCAAAGACCCGGGCCCTCCCATTGTCTCTCTCGAGCTTAGCAAGGAGAGTAGTGTGGGCTGTAGGTCAGGTCACCATGGAATTGGAAAAGGCTGACCAGGCCTTGAACGCACCACAGCTGGTGTGACTGTGGTTGACATGCCACCTGGTGTTGACGTCAGCCTCAAGCTCACAGCTTCCCTGTGAAGCAGTGGCAGGTAGACAGCCTCGCCTGCTGCAACAGGCGCTATGAGCCGCTCGTGGAGGAAACGAAACCAACCGAAGCAGCGAGCGATCTCTTTCGTCCTGCTATACCGAGAGAGACCTGACTTTGGCTGTCTCTCTCCCGCTATAGCGGACTAGCCTAGCTGCCCTGTGACCGTCGGCAGGGTGGCGTTTCTGTTTATGTAACACGCTTTCACCACCGGTGAGCTAGCAACGCGCTCGTGCGAGTCCTCGTGGGCACACTGGGAATGCAAAGTTACAGTACACTGCTGCATTGCCCAGTTTCCACGGTAAGAACAGCTCGGCTGTCACGTCGTGGAAGCGAAATATTATGGCCGCATGGACTCGATGGTCAGGCTAGCGAAGTGGATGCCCGGGCCTCACCCACCCTCTCTCTCGGTTCTGAGACACTAGCTTAACCGTTAGCTTAGCGTCGGTGAGCGCAGCGGCGCGTTCAACACGGCTAGCTAAATGGGATGGGGTTGGTGGTGGGGAATTAGCACTTTTAAGAATGTAATGTGTTTCTAATAAACAGTTTAACATTCACAAGCATCACCACAGTGTACACACAAGCAGCACATGTTAGAACAGTGGCTTTATGAACACAAGGCCGCAGGGTGAACCCTTAGCCTCACTCCAGGAGTTAACATTAGCTCTTTGATGAGAAGTTAACTTAGCTGTTTGAGTCCAACGAAGGTTAAAATCAAGGCCAACTGGATTTGGTTGAAGATACTGTATCTTCAACCAAGTCAATTTCAGTGGGCAAGTGCGTGCGTGTGATTGGAGGAGGTAGTACCCATAGAGTCCAGTAGAGGGCGGAGCCTGTGTGAGAACCTCTCATTGCTCCTGAACTGATACAGCCCTCTGATCCTGCCAAAATACGGCAGCCAACAGTTCCTGTGCTTCAGCAGCTTCTGGTGTTCCTGGATCCACTAGCTCTCATGCCTGACTCCCGTTTGTCACCGGCTTCCTCTCCTGCTCATCTGTCACAGGCCTCCAGTCCTGCGGCCATGTTACCAGTCTCTGGTTCTGCACTGAATCCCTCCACCCACCCAGGTCCAACCTGGACTTTTTTTCACTTGCCTCTCCAGCTCCCTGAACACTTGACCCTGTTGCCTCTGTTGTAAGGTTCACCAATTGTTAATAAACTGCATCTACTCTGCCCGGTGTTCTGCATCTGGCACCAAATCGCAGTTTCTGTTTAGGCTCCAAGAAGATTTGGCTTTTCTCTCAGCAGGGAAAGATGAGAGAAAAGAGAATAAAGACCAACATGAAAACATTAATTTATGTAGTCCTTTTAAAAACACACAGGAGCTGACCTCAGCTTTTCTTTCATGATCATCTATTTTGACTTTCCACTGTCCAGATCCTATGACAAATCTGGAAACTTATTATTTTTTATTCTTTTAATCTTACAAATCTCATGTACTTCAAACTTAATCACACAGCTCCCTTTAACAGGAACATTTCAGCCTGCTGTTCCACAAATTGAATGTTGCATGACTCTTACGTGAATATTGCCTCCTTCTGACAGGAAGAAGAAGAGATGCATATATGCTTCCTTCTGCCTTGTCTAGCTGCTGCATCTATCTTAGCAGTTCACAGGAGTTTTGACTGTCTGTGTGCAGATGAGACGTGAGGATGTCCTGAATCTGGGAATTGAGTCAGTTGTCTGAGCCTATGCACAACTCTGCTTACTATTAAATGGAAAAGATAGTCTTTGTTGGGTTTCATAAGAGGAAGATTTCTCAATCAGGTATCAAAATAATCTTACTAACTTTGTCTGACTATTTCAGAACACTGGCAGGTTGGGTCACGGTGATCCAGATATTACCAGATAGGGATTTCCTAAACTTGAGTTCCAGCCCCTGGATCTGAACAGAAAAAAATGACTGGATTACCGAGAAGGTCATAAAGATAACCTTCATAGCCAGATTACACAAATGTACAGTGTTTTCGTAATCCATTATGTTGATGAATCGCCCCCAGCCCTAGTTGATGTTTTTCCCGTCCATTATGTATGAAATAGGGTGTAAAACTGACAAAATGCAAGAGCAGGCATCTCACAGTTTATCAATTTATTTTGAAAACTTTACATTCAGCATGGTATTTCACACTGCTCTTCCAGGTGGTCCATCAGGCTGCGGTGGTGGTGGTGGCAGGTCAGGGTGCAGGCACATATTACGCAGTATGATGTGCTTCAGTACACTATTGAAGTGCTCGATTGTGCCTCCTGTTGTGCCATCGACATTGTACCTCTGCTGTGAGTCATAAGTTATGATGTCGCTGAGATGATGCCATCTAGAGCAATCTGCTGGAACAAATTTCTTTCCTTTTAAAATACAGGAATCATACACAGACCCAGGCCATTGCACAACACAATTGATTATAAGTGATTATAAGGTCAGCATTTCCAACAAACTGTACATTTATACTGTGGCAGCCTTTTCTATTCTCCCATTCTTTTATATGAGGTGCCTGAATATGCATGTGTGCATTTAATAATGCCAACAGTGTTGGACATCCTGTCCAAAGAGAAAGAATTTCTCTCTTTCTGGGTTATTTCATCTTGATTTTCAGGGAATTTCCAGATATAGGTAGAGTAGCCCAAAACTGTACTCAAGTAAAACTTGAAAAAACAAGTACTCAAGTAATAAGTAGCAAAACTTAAATAATAGGGACAATAAATGGGTCATTTTCATCTAGTCTTTTATTTGACGTGGATGTGACTAGAATTATTTCAGATGGTCTTCCTCAGGTTAAGGTAAAGTACTGAACATACACTTGTATTTATTTGTGATGAAATGACAAGTCATCATCTCCTGATTAGATAACCTGCCACATTTACACCAGACAATATTCCCTGTGTGTATCCATCAAGTTTGATTACAAAATATTGCATAAATATGAATGAATGTAAATGTTTTAGTAAATGTTTTAATGTAGCCTATTGGTTTTGATAGTGTGCTGTTACTGTCGTTTTATGTTTGTACTGTCGGACTTGCTGTCCTGCAGCCTTTCTTGGCCAATGGGTCTTTCCCCCTGGTTAAATAAAGGTTAAATAAGATAAGATAATAAACAAAATAAATAATTTGGTCTGTTTTCATCAGGCTACACCAATGAGCATTACTAGTTAAATGCAGACTGCTCTACACTGTTAGCTTGAACATTTCCATTAAGGCAGAAAGGAGGAGTTTTTAATCATGATATACTGCGTGTAGCTATTTATTATTAAACATTAGCATTAACTCAACAGACACTGCTGTCTGTCAGCTCAGTTTCAGCACGGTGTAGCCTACTGACTGAAAGTACAATACTCTGATGAGGACAATTTACTCAAAAAAAGTTACTTGCATTCATGGAATTTCACATATTCACCAAGAAGACTGGAAAGCTCAGATTCCACTGAATGCAACACACAGCCCAAGTAACATTAAGTACATCCCCTATCACTTCATTGAAGGAACCTTATGCATATAAACTCAATGCAATCCGACCTGCTCCACCACAGTCAAGACTTGGCTCTTGCAATTTGCACATTCTAGATGTGGACGAAGAATATAATTTTAAAATACTGGCCGACATTAGTGGTGATTATTATGTGTTATGTGACACATAAATGTATTCATAAAAAAATAAAACATTAGATTCTGGTTTATTAAAAAAATATATGATCTGTAACAATCAGCTTGTTATTGAAACCATTCTATACTCTTGCTTGGCTTGATGGAATCAACAGTCTTGTCGGTGATGTTAGTTGAAGAATTTCATATGAACAGTACAGTGTCCAACACTGTCTTGGCCTTTAATGCATAATTTAGATGCTGGCCATTTCTCAGAATGGTATCCTTGATATCAGTGGAAGTTTTGTTGTAAAGCATCCAGGTATAGCCACTGCAGATACATATTTTCATGTTTATTTTCTTTTTTTTTCTTCTTCATCTTACACATCTCTAGTTCCTGTTAGGCTTTCAATCTCCTGGAGTTTGTTATATCATTATCTACCAGCGATGTGTCAAGAGATGAATCACTCATAGGTTTTTTCCCCTTTCCTGTGACATATAGACCTGAAGACAACATGAGGTAATTTGGGGTGATAATGTTCTACTACAGGTGCATCTAAAAAAAATGTAAGTTTACTCAAGTATCTTAAAATGTATGAGCGTTTTAGAATAAAGAAATTATAACACGGAAAAGTCAACCTGAGAAGAGCTCTAATCAGCTAATTAACTCTAAACACCTGCAAAGATTTCCAGAGCCTTTAATCTCTCAGTCTGGTTTAACTTTTCCACAATATTTGATTTTTTTTTTTTTAGATGCACCTGTATATTAATATAAACAAGCCATCTCGCTGATGAGTACCACAACATGTTTGATATAGCTGCTTCTCAGAAAACCACAGAATATTTTCCTCAGTTTTGTTTAGAAATTATTAATTTACATAGCTTCTTGTAACCTTATTTCAAGTCAGTATGCAAATGAAATAGCACTCTATCAGACAGTTTTATGTGACTTAATGTAAATCCCCTTCCAGCAGTTGACTTGCCATGCATGAACTTGGAGAGGGCTACTTACACTGTTGCTATATGTGCCACATTTGTATATACTATGACTTTATGTTTTGAATCTATTCTGTACGCATGATATCTATTGCATGTCTGTCTGTTCTGGCAGAGGGATCCCTCCTCTGTTGCTCTCCTGAGGTTTCTTCCATTTTTTTCCCTGTTAAGGTTTTTTTTTGGGGGGGGGGTTTAGATGAATTCAATGAATTGATGTTTGGTTTGGCTCTACACAAGCTCTCGATCACGCTAATGAACCTGTGCAAGGCACAGGCATTGATTTACATGCAGCAGGTATTTCTATCCAGCCTCTGCTCACATATCACTGTCATGTGTGCCCTGCTTCCTCCCAAGAGCAGTTTAGTTGGACATCTGTGCAGAACGATGCATTTAAGAGAGAAAGCAACCGGCAGAGATGGGCAGTAAATCAAGTCATTGTATTTAAAATATGTATTAAATTATTATTTTGCTGGGCATAAAATTATACTAAAATATACTAAAAATATACACTATATTCCAAAATGTTTTGGGACACCTGCCTTTACATGCACATGAAGGTTAATGATCCCATTATTAAGTCGTAGTGATTAATATGAAGTTGGCACACCCTTTGCAGATATAACAGCTTCAACTGTTCTGGGAAGGCTGTCCAAAAGGCTTAGGAGTGTGTTCATGGGAATTTTTGACTAACGCATTTGTGAAGTCAGGCACAAGTGTTGGACGAGAAGACCTGGTTCGCAGTCTCCACTCTAATTAATCCCAAAGGTGTTCTATCGGGTTGAGGTGCAGGCCAGTCAAGTTTTCACCAAACTCGCCCATCCATATCTACATGGACCTTGCTTTGTTCACTAGTGCGCAGTCATGTTGGAACAGGAAAGGCCCATCCCCAAACTATTTCCAAGTTGGGTGTATTAAATTGATCAAAATATCTTGGTAAGCATTAACAGTTCCTTTCACTGGAACTAAGGGGCCAAGCCCAACCCCTGAAAAACACCCCCACACCAAAATCCCCCCTCCACAAAACTTTACACTTGGCACAATGCAGTCAGGCAAGTACCGTTTTCCTGGCAACCACCAAACCCAGACTCGTCCATCAGATTACCAGACAGAAAAGCGTGATTCATCACTCCAGAGAACATGTCTCCACTGCTCTGGTGGTGTCCAGTGGCGGTGTACTTTACACCACTGCATCCGACCCTTTGCATTGCACTTGGTGATGAACCCATTCCATGAAGCTCTCTACGGACTGTTCTTGAGCTAATACGAAGTCACCGACGTTTAGAGGTTTGTATTGACTATTGACTCTGCCGAAAGTTGGTGACTTCTGCGCTCTGTGCACCTCAGCATTGGCTGACCCCACTCTGTGATTTTATGTGGCCTACCACTTTGTTGCTGAGTTTCTGTTGTTTCCAGTCACTTCCACTTTGTCATAATACCACTAACAGTTGACTTAGAATATTTAGTAGTAGTAGAAATTTCAAAAATGGATTTATTGCACAGGTGGCAACCTATCACGGTACCATGCTTGAATTCACTGAGCTACTGAGAGCGACCCATTCTTTCACAAATGTTTGTAGAAGCAGTCAATACTTTAAGAGCTTGTATTTGTGCTCTCACAAGGCCGCTATATCAACCTTAATGACAGCAAATCTAATCAAAGGCCATTACTGGCTAGTAATGGTAAATACATATTTTTATACTATAGAGAATATTACAGATGAAAAACATCACTTCTGACAAACTGTACCCCACTCTCCCTTAAATACCAGTCCTGTTCTGAATAATGGAATTATACGTGACTTTTGTTTTGATATCAGATTTACATATCTGTCATCAGCCGCCCCAGTCTCTGAATAGCATCATCAGCATCGGCCATTGGAAAACCTATATTGGTCAACCACTAATAAAAATTATTATTTAAATGTCACTTCATTTTCAAATAAGGCTTTATTTTTTTATCCCCAGATTCAAACTGAAGGGAAATGTTTACAATAATTAGTCTAATAACAGTCTGCCACAAGATGTGAAGTGAATTACTGTTAATAGATTAGCAGGGACCCAACCAACGGCGTCACCAGGTCATTTTTCGGGTGCTTTAGCCCCGGATGTTTTGACTGTAACCCTGAATGTAACTCAACAACAGCAACCAAAATATTTTGTTAATATGCAATAATCTTCATGACGCAGCCTGTCTTGCAGGTCTTCAAAGAACGGAGGCTACTCGCAATAATTGATACATTTTGTTTGAAGTTCACGTATAATGTGACCGCCCGACAAGAACACTAACGAACCAGCGGTATCGATGACCCGGGCCAACGACCCCACTGAGGTTAAATAGCTGAGTTTCCCTGCCAGTCAGTCAGAACTGAAGAAATCCTTTGGATGAGGGACGAAACGTCTTCCAGTATCTTCAACCAAGTCCAGTTGCCCTTGATTTTAACCTTCGTTGGATAACTATGACCTGGATGACTGAGAATCTTCATAGACAACAAGAACAAAAACTACAAAACTGTTGATAGCATCATTGCATTCTGTTGTCTCCACTCCCTCCCCCTCTGCTCAAGCTGTTTCTTGTGTTGTGGGCCAAAAATAAATCTCCAAATGCGTGAAAATAACTGATATATTTGGTACTGGAGCTGCAGTAGCTTCAGCATCAGCTACATAGACTACCCTGCCTATAGTGCAGGCACTTGAAGGAGTAAAGGAGAGCCGTGGCCACTGCCAGGCAGAGGAGGAGGCCTGAGACAGTGAAACAGAGTGACAGGGCTGAGGGACAGAGAGAGAGCAGGAGGAAAGAGGTGAAGTGGTAAGCATGAAGTAGCTCAATCTGTAGGGAGGGAGCAGGGAGCGAGCAGGGAGGGAGGGTAATTTACACTGGGGATGCTGGAGACATGTATCCAGTACTTTTTGAAAGCATTTGTGAAAAATAGCTTGCACCAAAAAATGTTAATTAACAAATAAAAATGTTGAGAAGGCTTTATTTGTAAAATAAGCCTACAATGCAAATATAGAAGAAATCTCTATTAAAAAAAGATTTAAAAAATGTATCATTAAGGTGAAAAGGTGCCATATGCACATTTGAAAAGACCTTAGGCTACTTCAGGCATGCCTGCATTTATGTAGACTCAGCTGGGATCAAATTGCATGAGAAAAGTTGATCTACAGGAGAAACATATCTGACAGCAATACATTATATTACACTAAATTATTATTTTTCAGAGGGAGGACCCCCAGACCCTAGTTAATATTTTCAGTGTTAATTATTATCAGAAAATGAGACAGATGTTAGAGTTACTGTGTAGAGGTCTGTTGCTTTACAGACGTACTTGTGTTAGCGGCAACGGGGGTTGGGGGTGAAAACAGGTGAAAACATGAAAGATTTCTGGGCTGGGCTAAGTCCCCAATGTTTCAAGAGCCTGGAAACGCCCCTGGACCCAACAATTGCAAGTGCATGTTAGTTTAGCTTTATTTATTCTGAAAGTTTCAAGATAAAGATCTCTTTTGTATGACCGTCCTGAGAACAAATTGCATGGATACAAAATCACAACAAGATGAGCCAGTCAAATTGACACCAATTAAAACAATCACAAATATCACTAGACCTGCAAGCATGTACAGTATCAACGGGGTCAAAGCCCCCCAGCGCAAGCCATGCCTGGTGGCCCGTGGAAGCCATACAAGTGGGACCTGCAGTCCCATGGGTGCAATGCAAATCGCAGGTGGAGAGCAGCACAAACACTGGAAAACAGTCATTTCAAAAACAGCAGTTTGGAAAAATTTTAATGAACACACAAGGCACATGAGGCAGCAAGGACGGGCATGGCTGACAATGGCTGAAGGCCGGCAGGCAGACTGAGGAGGTGTAGTGGGTTTGTTGTGGTCTGAGTAATACGACATTGAGTGAAGATTGGCACTGGAGGCAAGGCTCTGAAGAGCAGAGACATAATAAGTACTTACGCAAAGGTACTTAAGAGTACAAAAGACAAAAGTAGTTTTCTGGCCGAGAGAGTACGTTACGACAAGTTGGCAAAAACAAGTGATGAGTGGCATAAGACCAGTGGCCTGTACTACAAAGGGTGTGAAAATCCCAAGGTGCTGATGTTCAGGTTTAATATGACCATAATCACCTCTGATGTGACTGTGAATTTAGGGTGTTCTCACACTAGGCCCGGTTGCCTTGTACCGTGTCTGAGCACGATTGTCCCCCCTCCCAACTCCCCCGCTGGCCTGCGCTCACGCTAGTGCCTAACGATCCAAGCCGAAGCATGTTTACGTCATCACTCAGTCAGTGTTTCCTATACATTGATTTGTTTGTGTCGGCCTGCCACAGTAGGCTATCATTGCCAACTGCCACATATGATAAGTGACTTTTTTTACTAGACCTAGGGCTCTTGCGCTTCTTGCGGGGAGGGGGACCGAAGAGGTGGATGACTCCGCAGCCACCATATAGCTGTCTGAGCCAGAATCAGTGGCCTCCTCATCCTCCATCTCCTGGCTCGGGGCAGCCTCAGTAGATCCTGAGCCATCACCAGAGGCCTCAGCAACCACGCCAGCTGAGTCCATAAGGGTGAGAGCTCAATGGATGGCCTCATGCATGTCACCAAAATATGGCCATGTAGCTGTCAGTCCCCATCCCAGTTGGTGGGCATCTCAACCGCTACAGAAACAAAAGCATGGGTAAAGTTTATTCCACAGTACACTGAGCAGGCATAAATATGGGTTTCACAGACAGACATCAGTGAGCATTTACTTATTTAGTAACCAAACCATATTTTCTTTTGAGGTTGTCCCACTTCTTGGCCACTTGTGTGGGCGTGAAAACATCTTGGAGGTCCATCTTCTGAATAATTTTCCTGAGTGATTCAAGAGATGTTAGTGTCTAATTCCTGTGTCATCAAGTAGTTAAGTTTACAGCCACAGGAGGTGTTAACTGACAAACAGAACTTTGAGTTACGCCTTTCAGGAGACATTACTTGTTGGCACCAATTCATACATGCTTATAGAACATATCTTCACAATACACAAAAATGTCTCAATGACATTAAGACAGCAACATAGAGACATCTCAAGGTTGCAATGAACAGTTATAGATTACAATATCATGCACTACATAGAAATTCAGTCACTCACTCCCTGGCTTTGTTGACTGTGTGCCTTTTTCCAGTTAACAGGTTGTCATTTTCAGATGGTAGCGTGATGAGGTCGAACATCTCATCATCACTCCCTGTGTGAAATGGCAGAGTAAAATTTATCACAAATGTGGCTCGCAAAGTCATTTCAGGACTATACTCTTGGAATGACATGTGCTGACTACATAATGGACACTATCATTACTATGTGACAACATGAAATACAGCAAATTAGTGCTGAAAGAAGAGAATGGTCTGGTTGATTTAACAATTTCACACTGGCAGCTGTTTGCACTTTCAAACATCTTGTCAGGAATTTAGCAGTTGAATTGAGTATAGAATACAGTTAACTATAAAAACACAAGTAATGTGGTTAAAACAGCGCCAAACGGGGAGGGCAGACAGTTTGATCGAGCACAATCTTCAATAAGAGCCCGTTCTCATCTCAGGGCGTCCAATACCGACACTTTCAGAAACAGTGACAAAGCGTAGTTATTGGACGCAAAAAGAACCCTTTAGCGTCTGTGGGAGATGCTCCGGGTGAGTCTCTATGAAACGCTCCCAGATATGTCTGTATGAGACGGTTACAAACCTTAGATTGAAACCCAGGGGGAGGAGGTAAGTACAATTAATAATTTGTTCCAGGGCAGAGGAAAACCAGGAAACATGAGTAAGTTAACAAAATGATGGATTTATTTCCAATATTTAACAAAAAGTCTCTCTAAATGCACAACCAATAGAAAACAACTCCCAGAAGAGAAGCGAGCAACAAGGGTCCTTTTTAAAAAGGGAACTAAGGTATCGGACAAAACACACACAAGCACACATTGCAAACAAAAAAAACACTTAACCGCGGGATTCCCACTGTTGCTAGTGATGGCAGTGCGACACTGAAGATTTGATACACGCTTCAAACCCCTGGACTACAATCCTATTGAACCACTGCTTCAAAGCTTGCTTTGGTGCGAAAACAAAAGTCACGTGACATGTGACGCCCGAAGCAGCAACTGCTTCACTTACTGGATGAATCACCGACTGGTTCGCGGTCCAGTCACGTGATTCACTGGCACTGCCTTGATCGTCTCGAAAGTGAGTGTTGTGCACTCCATCTAACACATTCACCCCCTGTCATAGTTACACAAGCACATCCAACCTATGCCATATTTCCCAGCATTCTCTCCTCAATAACAAAATACATGCATTCATCAATCTTTATTTGAACATGATGTTCAGTCTTAATGTGTGTGCATCAAAGAATTTTCAAAGTAAATATACTTTAAAGCCAAGTGATTCAAGCAAAGATGCTTTATAACTAATGGTATTTTCTACAAAAGTAAAGTAGTTTCTCCAGCACTGCTCATCGAGGGGCCTGCGTGTATGTACTTAAAAGCCTCCTGTCCACCAGCTAGCCTGTCTAATTTGCCTGCAGCCTTGAGCTACGCCAGGAGAGGTCACTGTAACTGAAGCTTCGAGTAATGAACCCATTTTCAAAACAATTGGCTCAGGTGGTTCAGTGCTTCACAAAAGCTTCATTTGCCCATCATTAACTGTTGCCACTGCCAGTTACTGTCTCTGCCAACTGCCACATGCTCACCGCAGACTCCAAACACTCAGTAACACTGTCTCTTTTGTTGTAGACCACCATACTCTCACACAGCAGCTTCCTTCACCAGCCCTTATACTCTCCACTGATTAGGAGATTGGAATCAGCCGCGCTCCTCAGGTTGCTGGCTGCAGCATTGGGGCGGGGCAAGGTCCTGCTGGTGGCGGAGAGGGAAAACACACAAGCACAACATCCCATATACACATCAAAGGCCCATGGGTCGTAACAGAGACGCTCTGGGGCATTTCTAGCTAGCTAGCTACGTTCGTGTCAAAGGTGTTAAAGGTGTTGACAGCCCCCCGAAGCCCCCTACCCTTACCATAACCGTCAGAAATGTTAGTGTCTAAACCTAAGTCACTGACTTTATGCATGTCGATGTGTTGCTGCGACGTAGCAAACGGTGGCATTTCATACGGACGCTGAAGGGCAGATTTAGCATAAAAAAATTATGCTTTGTCAAGCTGTCTAAAAGCGTTGGTAATGACGCATTGAGATGAGAACGCATTCTAATTAATACAACTGAATAGAAAGGAAAGTCCTGCTTCCACCAGAGTTTGTCAAGCTGTGTTCCAGCTGTTTGTCACACCTCTTATATGTTGTGGTTGCCAAAAACTACAAAGGATATACTGGTGTATGCTCGCTTTTAGTTCCTCCAGCAAGCCTCCTCACTTGTTCCTTGCTCCTAAATATTTTTATCAGCTTGACGTTGAGCTAATCTGTGCTCTCTGCATGACAATGTTACACTGGCATTTAGTCAAAATGATACATCAGCATTAGCATGCACGCTCGCCCAGTGCATGATCCAGGTTGTTGATGGGCCAGGTCTTTGTAAAGATGTGGGCACGACAGTCTCTGATTTCCGTTGCTTTGCCAACATGATGACTGTATTTCTGTCATAGGTAACACATTTTTCTGCAATAAAGCAGGAAAAGACAGATGTAAAAACGTGTAGTGAAGTTTGAAGGAGCTACTGGCTGCTGCTTCTACAAGCGCTGCCAGTTGTTATTTTATTTGTACAAGATGGCACCAGGATGTTTGCCAGCTCGCCACAGCCTGTCCTTGTCTTTTTTATTTGTTAGGGTTAGGGTTAGTTTGTTTTATCTATTTAAAATCCGATCGGCTGTGTCTGATTGTTTATTTCGCGATCCCAGAGATGATTGGCATCTGCACTCGCCAGTCGCATTGATGAAAATGTGTTACCTGCCAGGATGTCTGTGCATGTGGAGAAAACAGCGAAGGAGGAGTGGGAAGCGTGCTGGAGTCCTTGGGAGATCGAAGAAGATCGGGAAGTTTCCAGTCATCGGACCTGCTTCTTCAATGGTGGAGGCCGTAAACTCGAGATTTTCATACATTGTGCCTGTCTTTCCGTCTTCGGCGTTGATACCTCAGTCTTCACGGATGGTTTACCGTAAGGCGACAGTCTGCAGATCGAGGAGTTAATCATCGGAATCTTTGCTCTTTACGTAACGGGAGTCCGGTAACATTTTATGATTCCTCTCTGCAATCCTCTTCCGATACCACTCCAGTGACAATGGCGTTGATTAACGTGAGATCTCTGGCAAATAAGACCTTTATTTTGAACTTTTTCTTTCTCATGAAATTGATTTTTTATTTGTTAATGAGACTTGGCTTAATGCTGGTGAAATGACTTCTCTTCTTCCTCTCAACTTTCTCCTCCTGGTTGCAGTTTTTTTTAGTACCCCCTAGGTCTGTTGGCCGTGGCGGGGGTCTTGCAGTTTAAGTTAAGTTTAAGTGTAGACTTTTACCTTCTGCGTCCTCTTGCACTTTTGAATCTCAGTTAATTATGCTGAAATCTTTTAAATCTGTGTTATGATTTATATGATTTTGATTTATAGACCCCCAAATTTTCATGGGGATTTTATACAGGAGTTTTCTGAATTCTTATCTGGTATTGTCCCTTCTTTTGACAATATTTTGATTTTGGGGGATTTTAATATACATGTGTGTTGCCCTTCAAAGCCCTTGGTCAAAGAATTTTTAAATTTATTAGAGTCATTTGATTTTTTACAATGCGTTTCGGGTCCAACTCATGAATGTGGTCATACGCTTGACCTTGTATTATCTCTGGGATTCTCTGTTGATAGTGTGAAGATTGTGAATACTGTTTTTTCTGATCACAAGACTGTTATTTTAAATTCTAACTTTCATACTTTCTAACTTTCATACTTTCTAACTTTCATCTCGCATACTCAATCCATGTACAGCTAGTAGTTTTTCAACTGCTTTTAATACTTTTTCATTGTCGAGTCGCACTCTCCCTGTATGGGTTTAGAAGAGTTGGTCAGTTTAACTCTTCTTGTTTAGAGATTTTAGATGTTGTGGCTCCTGTCAAAGTCAGGGGGAAAAAAGTCAAATCGCAGCCCTGGTTGAACAGTACTACCCGTGCTCTTAGACAGGAGTGTAGGAGGGCTGAACGAAAATGGGTTAAAGATAAATTACAAGTCAATTACCTTTTATTCCTAAAATATTGGAAAACATTGTAAATGTACAGCTTAATGACTTCTTAATGAGGAATAAGATTTCGATAGATTCCAGTCAGGTTTTAGAGCTGGTCATAGTACAGAATCTGCTCTTTTGAAGGTCTCTAGTGATATCCTACGAGGTGTTGATTCTGGAAACCGTGTTGTTTTGCTTTTGTTAGATCTTACAGCGGCATTTGATACAGTTGATCATAACATTCTCATTGATCGTCTTAGGGATCAGGTTGGTATTCAGGGCTTAGCCCTGAAATGGTTCTCTTCCTATTTGAAGGATAGGACTTTTTCAGTCAGTTTAGGGGATTATTTTTCTTCCGTTACCCCTCTTGTGTATGGGGTTCCACAGGGCTCTATGCTGGGACCAATTTTATTTTCCCTTTATATGCTCCCTCTAGGTTAGATTTTTGAGAAATTTGGGATTCAGTATCATTTGTATGCGGATGATTCCCAAATTTACTTAGCATTGAAACATGGGCATAAATGTGCCATTCAGTCTCTTCATGCATGTTTGGCCGAAGTTAAGTGTTGGCTTGCGAATAACTTTCTCCAATTAAATGAGGATAAGACCGAGATGATTTTATTTGGAAATAAGCGGTGTGTGGATGATGACTGCCTGGGGTTGTTTTCTGGGAAAAAACTGTCTAGCGTGAGGAACCTTGGTGTCATTTTTGACTGTGAGCTTAAATTTGACCGGCAAATCAATGCTGTCCTTAAGAATAGTTTCTTCCATCTCAGATCAATATCTAAACTAAAATCTATCCTTTCTTTTGACAATATAGAGAAGGTTGTTCATGCCTTTGTGTCATCCCTTTTGGATTATTGTAATGTGCTTTATCTGGGTGTGAGTCAGGCTTCTCTCTCCCGTTTGCAGCTGGTTCAGAACTCTTAACGGGTACTAAGAAGAGAGAGCACATTACTCCGGTGTTAATTAAATTACATTGGTTACCCATACGATACAGAATTCAATACAAAGTGTTGTTGTATGTTTTTAAGTCTCTGCATGGCCTAGCACCGGAGTATGTTACTGATTCAGCCGCTATCAATCCAGTAGATCGCTGTGCTCAAATGATCAATTTCTTCTCATGGTTCCGCGATCCAGTTTAAAATGTAAAGGTGATCGGGCTTTCTCTGTTGCTGCTCCTAGCCTCTGTCTGTAAAAACTTGTCCTTCATTGAGTACTTTTCAGAGTGCGCTTAAAACTTATTTGTTTTCTTTAGCATTTGATAATGCTCTGTAACTTGTGTATGTTATGTTTGCTGTGTTTTTTGTCTCTGTTTTTTTTTCTTTCTCTTTTATACCTTCCTTACAGCACTCTGGTTCCACTTGTGGTGTTGAAAGTGCTCTATAAATAAAGTTGAGTTGAGTATCTTTTACCTGAGAGGCTTAGCAATGTCAGCACAGCTACATTTATTGGATACTAATGAAAAGGTTAGTGAACTAGACTGAATATTATAAATGAGATGGGGCTGGGGCGATTTCATCGACGTAGTCAATTACATAAATATGTCAACTTGCATTACGTGCGTGGAAGCGTCGCTGCATCCAGCGTTAGCAGCGATTCCCCCAGCTAAGCTCCAGCTATGAGACAGCTTTGACCGTATATAAGTTTTGGAGTATTTTATACAGACACTCAACAATGTGCTGCTCCATGATCTTTGTGAATTGGAAATAGCTTCACTGCAGCAACTGCTGTCCACAAATATGTGAAGCAGCATGAAAACATAAAGTGAATGCATCCCGGTGCACTTTGTCTAGATGACAACAGCAGCAGCGCAAATCCTGTTTACTTTTTGTCTCCACACAAGCATGGCACATTATCAGCACGAGGCCACGTAGTCCGTTGTATTTTCTGAGTATTTCTTCATCACCTTCATGTTAAAAGTAATTTCAGCCCCGCTGCTGTCATGGTATCATAACATTACACTGTGTGTCATCTAACGTTCAGCCGTTTCATATTTTCTGTTTATTTAACAGCTATCTATGAGAGAGAAAACAGCTAACATTACACACAATCTGTGACTGTCTGCAGAGTCTGTGAATCGTTTCAGTTGTTTTCTTTGCCCCACACTGATGCAGAAATACATTTGCTTATCATACTGGATTTCTAAAAAATTTAAATAAATCCATGTCAGAAACATTTTTAGTTTTAAGTAAAGTAGACTAATTAATGTGTGTTATTGTTATTATTACAACACATCAGTGACGTGGAAATGTGATTCATTTTAAGATATGCTGCTGTTGTCATTATTCTAATGTGCTTCATCAGGATGAATAAAATATTGATTAGACATGTTTTTTGATATTTATTTTGAATAAATTGGTATGTTAATTGAGTAATAGGCTTTAGACTACACAAATTTAGTCGTTAATAGAAAATATAATCGTTAGATTAATTGATTTGAAAAATTATATACCCTAAAATGAGATTGGTGTCAAACTTTATTTCGCTACATTGGGCACAGCTGTTCGGCATGTGAGAACCTGGAGAGAACTGAGAAATAAGCATCTACAAACCTTTGACACGGCATCGCTACTCAAAGCATGAAGGTATGTATTAATTTATTATTTAGTTAGCAAGCTATGCAAACTTGTTTTGTTGCACAACATTTTGTTAAAATGGATGGCGACCTAGTTGTTTAAAGGAACAGTTAGCTAATGCTACACTCGCTAGCTAGCTAGCAAGCGAGTTAGTATCATGCATCCTCCATGTTAAGTTGAAGTAGCCTTCATCTATTTATCATTAGCTAGTTTCCGTGAACTATTATAAAATTATTCACCTTACATTGGGTAGGAAAAAGCCCTTAAATGTTGCTGTTAAGCATGTGGAAAAATGGCCACTTGCCAACATCGCTATAATTATAGACCTAAAAACCAAGCAAACGCAAATGTGTAACAAATATTGCCATTTATTCATTGGTTCAATTTGTCTTCACATTTAGCAAATTTTATTGATTTGGCGCTTGCTTAAATAGCCGGAAAGAGATAACAGCTTAAGGAAATCTAAACTAATTAACAACACTACAGCCTTGCGTGGTATACTTTAGCCAGACAAGTTGAAACAGTGTTATGAAACATGTTAAGAAAGTTTGTTAGTAATAAGTAATTTACATAAATCAAGCTATATCATTTAACATTAGTATTCTTTACTCCTCCTTCTCACACACCACTACCTGAACAGAGGCAGCAAACAATTCAGGCCTAGTTTTTTGGTCATCTCCAAATATTTTAACTTTTTGACTTCGCTCAGCATTTTTGATGCTCTGGTTTCTGTATGTGTCACATACAAAATGAAGCTCTGTGGACATGGTTGCCTTCGCCGAGCTAGCTAATGTCCTCAGTACATGGTCAGCATATAGTCCAAATGTTGGCTGTGGCTTTAGCTGTTGCACCAGAGCCATATCATCCCAAATCCAAACTGTGCCATCTGGAATTTCCCTCACTGTTGCAGGTGGGCTGATGACTTCCGTCAAGATGTGCATAAGCTTTGCTTTGTTGGTTTTTACAAGAGAGCCATTAAAGTTGGCAAGTAATTGTGGGAAAGGACCTAGACTGTAAGTTAACATTTCATCTATGTTAATCTGTCTAACATTGCCCACAACAATTAGCCTGGCATACAAGTTGTAGTGTGATGTTAAAGTGATTTCTTTTCCTTGAATGTTTGACTGTGGCTCATTTTCTTTATAGGGTCATGGAATGATGCCTCTGCTTTGACAATCCGTTTTTCACAAAACTCTGTGAGAGTGTTTGAACCTCTTTGGCCCCAAGTAAATCTGGCAATATTGTCTGATACCTGTTGACCAGAGGAGATTTGATAAAGTGACTCTCCATCCAAGGGTCAAAAGGATTGACCATATGTTGGATTGTGGCAATAATGTTCATCACATCCGCCTGATCTCGCTGCATTCTAGTGTTATCCAGCTCAGAGTTTCGATGTGATACTGGGTACTGTTCAGCCATTGATTTACATTTGAGTGTGATGGCTGCCCGCTTGTGTCAGGGTCCATTGGTGAACTTCACCTTTGTTTACAGTGAACCCACTGATGCCTCCTTTTGTCTTTGAATCACGATTGGCTGTTTGTTCAATGACTTGAACACATGCAATCCCGGAAAAACCATGCTTTTGATGCGTTTGTGCCACAAAGTCTCCTGAAAGAAATTGATGGTGTACTGAAGGCCGTGAGATACCTGGCGTGATTGACTATGTCACATGCAAAAAACACAGGGTAGCATAGATTGCACAGTTGACAAATGGAGAGCCCAGTTCACCTCTCTGGTCACCCTGATGAAAAGAAGTTTTCTACCATGTCAATGTATGTGCTCCAAAATTCATTATCTGCAGGTTGTGATGAAACTCCAGATGTCCATGCAACAAAGTTAAAACGTTGGTGAGGTACTAAATCTAGGGCCTTCTCCAGTGTAAGGTCATTTGCTGTTGGAGGCCATGGGAGCTTTGGTGATGTTTTAGCTGTTTTATTGATTATGTCCTTAAGTGTGAGAGCTGCATCAGCTGTGATGGTGCATATTCAAGCTGTCCTTGACTTGTCGTTGGTGTTTCTCCTTCACCACCTTCAGATGATGAGCAAGAGGAGGAGGTGGCAACTTCATGGATGATCTCCTCAACTGTCAGATTGTCAACTTACACAAAGTATATTGTAGATGCTTTCTGAAATTTTAGGAAAGGGTGTGACTTTTGAAGTCTTGCCTTTAGTGAGTGAACTTTGTATGTTGCAATGTCAACTCCTTCCTTGTCTTGTACAATATCTTTTAAAAGCATATTCAGCTTTGGCAGTCGAAGCACCTCCGTGTTTTTTTTTTTAAAGCTTCTCTTCAATCACTCTTTAACAGAAATACTTATATCCATATTCACATAGGTTGCTTTTGTGTTTGTACAGGTATAGAATATATTCTCTGAAACAGGTGAAGTGGTATCGTGCTTCACTGGCCACTAGGTCCCTGTCTCTAATATGCAGAAGCAGACTCTCATCTCTTCTATCTTGAGCTGCAAGAAGCAACTTCCCTGTATTTAGTGTTTGACACTGAATCAGTTTTTCTTTAATTATTTTCCAGGTGTGCCTCTAGTATTTAGATTTTTGATGTTTGCAAATGATGCACTGCGTTGGAAGCAGGGGCTTGTTTGCATATATACATGTCAGTGGTGTGTGACTGTAGAGCCCATGTTTTGGCTGGAGTTACATCACCAACTTGTGTCTCGATTTCTACCGGTAGTTTGTACCTGGTTTTATATTCCTAATCTAAGGAGAGTGAAACAGAATACTTGTGAATTTACAGTAAGTTACACAAGATGTAATGTGTGAAATATTGTGACTTGCTCCTAATTTCCATTATTTGTTTTCTTCGATAGAAAAGTTCAAAATCCACCTTCACACCAATTTTCATTGCATGTTACCAACCCTCTTTTTTTAATTAAAACTGCCTTCTCTCTTCTCTTCTGGGCTTGTTTTTGTCTTCGTGATGTTTGTAAAACGGCAGTAACAGTCCCTGTGATAGCCACTTTTAGCTGGTTTAGCAGCAGGATCCAAGTTGAATTTTTGTTTCGATTTCTACCTGTAGCACAAAAAAAACAAAAAAACAAGCAGAAGGCATCCACAGATTTAGGCTTCAACTTTTTTGAGGCTTAGCACCCTCTCTCACTCCCCAGCCTACATCATCACACATTGAAGAAATCCGGTTAGTGGTACAGTTGTATGTAAAGACTCTTATCCACCCTCCCCTGTGTGTACACATACACCAGAGGACAGGTAAGGGTCTTGACATACAATAACTATATCACTAACTGGATTTCTTCAATTTGTGATGATGTAGGCCAGAAATAACGGCCAGTAATGCTTCCATGTTTTTCTTCAACTACATGTGAGGGGGACAGCTGAGGCCTATACTATGAAGCATTGTAACTGGCTTTTCCCGGTAACTTCAGGAGTAACTGACATTCCCGATTAACCTGAACTACGAAATGTGGATAGGTGTTACCCGAGGTCTGTTGCCATTTACATGGCAATTTACGCTGCATCTCTAAACTTCTCCTTTTGTTTGATGAGAAGTAGGCTATGACTATACACCACTTGATAAAATATGTTTTGATTTCATCCTGACTTGTTCCACTGTAGTTGCAGCTGAAACAGGGTACCCCCAGGATCCTCAAAGTTAAATTTAAGACTATTTAAGACCTTTTTAATACCACCTAGGATGAAATTTAATACCAACTTTGCTTCCGTATAATGAAAAATCTATGAATTTTAAGCTCGAGAAAATTATTTACAAAGTTACATGTATTTAATAAAACATTTTATTATAATACATTAATAATTAACACACTGTAGCTTTTTGGGGTGTGTTTGTACTTTGATATGATTCAAGGACGTCACTTTGTGTTGAAAAGTGGTGGGGACATTGGTTCAAATTAGGGGTGTGACAATATACTTAGCTCACACGCACGATTTACAATACTGGGTTCACGAGAACAAGACAAGATATTTTAACACTATTTTGATGAAATATTCAATGCTGAAATATATAAATGGGGGTCCCCTAGAAAATTTTGAGCACTAAACACTTAATTTCCTGCATTCTGGAGACATTGTCTGACATTTGTTTCACAATTCTATGGTAGAATTGTCTTTATTTATATAAAGTGATTCAGACAATTCAAACAGAATATAATGCAGTACTCAGCAGCTTGTTTTTTTAGCTTAAGACATGCACCTTTGTTTCTTCTATATTTAAATGGCATTGCATATTTTCTTATTATGGAAATAAACCTTTCTCAAAGTATTTTCATTTGTTGTTTTTTTTTAACATTTCTTGTTGCAAGCCATTTTTCAGAACATATTTAACAAATGCTTCAAAAAAAGTGATGGAGACTTAAAGAGATTAAAGTTCAAGATCCACCTTCGCACCGATTTTGATTGCATGCTTCCAACCCTCTTTTTTAATTAAAACTGCCTTCTCTCTTCTCTTCTGGGCTCGTTTTGTCTTCATGATGTTTGTAAAACGACTTTTCCATGCATACAACACTCCATTTCTTTGTCTGTGATGTTTGCCAGCGAGAGGATGGGTACAGGAACAGTGTATTGGGGGGCTCGTTTTTATGACTCATCATTTTAAGAAAAGACTGACAGGTGTCCAGCTCCCAAGCAATACAATAGACCAGAGATTTGTGAAATCAGATATTTATTACACACAAACCTTTTGAGGACGTCAGTAAAAGTTATGACAGTAGAAGAGATGACAGTGAGCACTACCACTAAAGCGCTGACATTTTTGTTTTATCAAGCTGAAAAAAACGTAGGGAGACTAATTACAATGCCAATCTATTTTCGTTTTAGCTGCGTTGACAGTAAAAATGTGGTTGTACATTTGAAAATGTTTAATATAAACTAAATGTGTTACCACGATCTTTATGAGAACTCATTCATTTAATAATTACAGATTGAGACATTTAATTAACGGGTTTCTTTTTTTTTCTGGCCAGCACTTTTCCAGACACGCTATTGGATGACAACTACAAATACGTCATGGATGTCGGACCCCAAATGTAGGTGCCCGCTGTCATTGCCGGAAACATAAACTTAGACAAAGACACAGATAAACAAAACATCTGCAAGAAGTATGAGTGGCAACAAATTTTCTTTCATTTGTTGAAAGTAGTTAGCAAAAAAACTGGATCATCCGTCAATAGGGATTGTTTAAATTCGCGAAAACTGCTGTTGGCCCACCACATACTGTATTAGTGGACTTGTGGATTTTGTTAGCTGCGCGTTGTTGTTAAATGCAGCATCAATAGTCACAGCCTACATAAATCAATGGATTTCGTGAAAAATCCAACCAAATTTCTTATCACACAGCATACAGGCAGTCATAGGTAACTGAGAAAGCAAGTAAATGGTTCATTTTTATGTGAGGTTACAAATGGAGATGCACCGATTGCATTTTTCCTTGCCAATTCCGATTACTGATTTTGGCCGATTCCATTTTTCTTTCTAGAGCTGTAAATGACAGTGCACACAAACATTTTTATAACTTTTCTTTATTGGAAAATTCTTTCTTTATTAGGATTTGTATGTTTTATTTTAACATTTTTGATAGATTACCCTATTGGATGACCTCTCCATCATTTTGGATGTGGCTATGCGGTTTGCCTGCACCAGTTTCTTCACTTATAATGTCCTTTTGCATCCCAGGTCGCAGGCTGCCTCCAACTATTCAACCATAAGAACAATGCTAAGAATTAAATTAAGAGTAAAAAATTGTTTGCTTAAAGCTGTGCTTTAAAGTAAATTATAGAGCATTAATCCTAATTTGAGTGAAGTGTAGGACTAAATGTGTCAGTCTTAGTACTAATTCATGACACTTTGCTGTGCTGCAAACAGGATTTTGGATAACAATGTAGGAAAGGACCAATCATTTCCTTATTTAAGAATATTCTCAGATACATTCACATTATTTTTGGTTGACTCAAAACCATGACAACAATATTTAACATTTAAAACATTGAATTTTTCCATTACAATAAAGATGTATGGGAGTCGCCTGACGGTCGGTCAGCCTAAACATGAGCTCTCCATATGCCACAGCTGCTTTGGATGTCCCATCATGTTCCTCAAAGTCAGGTAAACCTTCAAATTAAAGTATTGAGACTACAACACGAATACTCCACCCTAGCACTGAAAAAAATAGTGACAAATAATGGCCTGATTAAACCACACATGTGTATTTATATTTATTATTATGTGTCCAGGGCAACATTTTGTCTGAAGGCTGGCATCTCCAGCTTCTCCATCGTTGTCATCCTCTGGTGGAGGTGGGATGTAGCGCCTCTTGCAAATATTATGCAGTATTGCACAAGCCACTATGGCACACTCTTTCAGAGTACCAAATTTCTGAGTCAGTGGCATATGGAAAGGGGTGAGCAGCCACCGTCATAATGGGTATCCTTCATCTCCTATTAGATGACACCCTGGCGGCACAAGGTACCTTTCAAAGGTCCAAAGCTGCTTCAGGTCACTTTCATTCAATATCTGCACTCCATGGGTAGACCCAGGCCATTTGGGTACCACATCCAAAATATTGTAGTCTGCATCAAACACAGCTTGTGTGTTGATGCTGTGGTATCTCTTCCTGTTCAAATAAACGTTCTCATTTACATTGGGAGCAATTATCTTTATATGAGCTCCATCTATTGCACCTACTACTCCTGTGAAGCCATCTTTTTGCATGAATTATGTTTGCTTCTGTTGGATTACGAGGGGTGTTGTTGGGAAGTCGATGAAACGTGTAACAATGTGTGGAGCTGTAAGTGCCATAATTGTTTCCATGACAATTCGGCTTATTGAAGGTTGTCATGGCCCCAATTCATCAGCATAGCATTGCTGCATTTTTCCTGTGGCAAGGAAACAAAGTGTCATCACCACCTTCAATTTAGCTGAAAAAGCATTGGTCAGATTGGTCACCTTCAGTGGTGAGATGATATCCCTCACCAAATCGCTGACAAAAAGGATGCCTGCTCTGTCCAAACGATAGCGTTTGATTAACTGCGTGTCGTCAAACAATTCAAAAACGTTCTTCGTCTCCTGAAAGATTTGCGCATGTCTCAGTCTCACAGTGCCATCACAAGCCAAGACTGACAACTCCTAACCACTTGAGAGACCTTAAATAACTGGGAGAGTAAGAGTGATTCTCAGCTTTAAGAGATTTAATAACTTGCTTTTATACTTAAGGTTGACAGTAGGAGTAAATTTCATGGATTCTCAACACTTTTAGAGCTTGATAAATACCAGCCCTGGTCACCTACTGGGGCACCCTTGACCCCAAATTTTACAGTCGCGTATTCGCAGCAGGCTCCTCTCTGGCTTGCAACCTATGTAGCGCTCCTTCCCATCCAGCCGCCAGCTGTGTCATCGCCACCCCTTTACCCCACATGCGTAAGCATGTGGCACCTTTTCACGTCAATGATAAATTAATTAATTAAAATCAATTCATGAACCTTTCATAGAGCTATGAAAGTCCAGGTGATTTAAATTAATTGTTCATTTTTTCAGCAAGTTTTCTGCTCATGTTCAGAATTTTATGCAAATTCAAAATCTATCCAACATTTCTGCTCTCAGACATTTTGAGAATACAGTTGTAATATTTGTTTTAAATCTACCTGCCCTACTCTGGCCTACTCTGCTGTGCATTATCCTACAATATTGCTCTGCTGATAAGGTAGTATCCAATTTTGACTGTCTGACAGAACCTTTTTTAGGACTGTACTGGAAGGCATTGCGCTGTTCCACACAAATGGTAATATTACCACCTCTAAATTGCAGCTCACAGCCACTTCAGTGGGAAGCATCTAAAGAGACAGAGCAAAGGTGTGGAGACAGAGACAGCAGCGACACAGAGGTACCTGTCAAAAGAAAGACACCACACTGCTATTTAGACTTTTTACAGGTCTAAATAAGTGGAGACGGCCTGGAAATACTAACACATGCAGATATGACTAGATGACTATCACAGTACTATGCAAAGGTGTTAGGCAGTTGTGGAAAAATGCTGTAAAGTGAGAATGCTATCAAAAATAGATAGTAAATAGATTATATTTATAAATAAACAAAATGCAAAGTGAAAAATCTGTTATGTAGCCTAAGTCAGCATTAACATTATACTTTACGTAGGTTATCAGCGACAAGTGGCAACTCTAGTTAATTACACTAATTAGAAAAGCTACTCTCACTGTCACGATTTCTCAAAATATAATACAGCAATCACTGCTCAAGCCCACATAGCTTAATAGTCTTAACGTTTTGATTCTACTTACATCTGGTCATCTCTTTGTCGTCTGTCTAAAATACCACTGCTTATGAAATGTTTATGGACCTACTGTGAAATGGCAGCATGACAACATGTGACAGAGCCTGAAAGCCAGTGTTTTAGACCTGAAGAGTGAGGTCTGACAACCCTGTTATTATACTAGGACTAACTAGTTCTAAGCTGCAATACCAACACAATGCTATTTCTTTGTCTCCTACATGATGCCTGAAAAGTGTTGGCTTTATCCTCAATCTTTCAGCACAATATCATGTGTGCATCCTTCAAAATTACTACGGTAATCACCCGCGATGGGAAGGAACCGGTGATGCTCTTAGCCATGAAAGCAGGATGAGGGCGCAGGACAGCAGAACTGCCGTCACCCTGTATCCGGAGAAACGACGGAGCCGCAGCCAGGTCGCTGACCCTCTCGGCCGACGTCGGAGCCAAGAGTAGAGCGACCTTGGCCAAAAGGAACCGCAGTTCCGCCGTCTACAAGGGCTCAAAAAGGGCTTGAGTCTGGGCGCATAAGACTAGCGCCAAATCCCACTGTGAAGCGGCAGGCCGCGACACCGGCCTGTGCCTCTGCACCCCCTTCAGGAAACGCTTCACCAGCAGGTGAGCAAACACCGTCCTGTCAACGAAGCCTTCGTGTCAGGATGAAATGGCCGCCGCATAGGTTTTAACCGCACTGAAAGCCAGACCTCTGTCCGTGAGCAGCTGGAAGAACGAAAGCACGAAATTCCAACTCCTGGTCCAAACACCGGCGTTGGAACACCAACCATTTGGAGGGGTAAGAGGACTAAGTAGAAGCGATCCCTGGATGGTGCACACCACCGCTGGGGAGAGACCTAAAACCTCTAGGTGCCGCCTCTCAGCGAGAAGCGGATAACTCCTGACCGTGCCTCCCGCCTGAGGGAGGGCATCCCCCCTCCAGGGGAGTTTCCACAGCTGATCCGACAGTAGTCGCTGGAGGCAGAGAAACCAGGACGCGCTCTGGAGCCACCAGGATGACCACCAAGGTTGAAAACTGCATGCGGTCCAAAAGGTGCGGGATCTGCCGAACTGGCGGAAAAGCATACAACAGCTGAGGAGGCCACAGGAGGTGCATGAAGGCGTCCACTGCAAAACACACTGCACAAAAGTAGCAACAAGGTAAAATACACAGTCCCGACCTATAGCTTACCAGTTGTCTGCTCTGAGCGACGAGGGTTGGCCAGCAGCAAGCAATCTGGTTGCTAGATGTCATTAGCCACTGTTAATGTGGAGCAACGTGGGCACACGGGGTCTCCCTGGTCGGCTCATCCAGGTAGACCTCATGTGAGTGACACGTTAGCTATCTATTAGCTCAACGTTAGCTTGCCTTGCCGCAGCAACCTAGTAGCGTCGAGGCCGGCGTCATCGGAGGTCAGAATGTGGGAAGCTCGGAGCCGCTCGGAGACCCGTGAATGGGAAGAGTGGAGCCCTACAACTCCCGCTCTACCGTCAACAGCAGATCTAGGGCTTCGTCCAGAGAGCGGGTGAACCGCCACATCTCCTTGTTCTCAATGGCAAAGCTATCTGCCCGGCGCCGCCACTCTTCAGGGAGAGAAGGGCGCCGAATGGGCAATGCGAACCGAGGCACGTGTCGCAGCGGGGACGGAGATCACCCAGCACAATGTAGCCCGTGTGGCAGATGCCGCACACCCGTCCGGTTATAGGGGTGTCCCGCCCCATTCTGGATGGCTTGCTGGAAGACATCGTTCTTGTTTTCTGGCTGGAAAGACTTTTGCTCTTTAGACAGCTCAGTGCTGGGAAGTTACCTTGCCATGAATTTTCTGCTGTCTTCATCATGCAGTCTGCTGAACCTTCTACATAAGGGTGAATTTTACCTACAAATCTGAACTTCATTGTACCAGTTTAAAGCACCACCAATGATTTAGGTACAACATAGTAAAGTGGACAAATATTTATTTTTAGCCTAATATGTTCTGTTGTTTACATTTATTGCTAACTTAGGTCAATTTGTGCAAAACAAATTTGTGAGCCAATACAACACGATACCACTCGTATAACATGTGTTCACTGACCTTACCTTCCTTCAAACCTATAAGTAGAAATATCTCAGCGACACTACAAGCCTCATCCGGAGCTCTGAAAATTGACCACATCCCTCAGGCCTGAGAGATAATAAGGAGTCAGACCTATTCCTGGGACTAGCAGCCATCATAAATACACAGCCCTGTTTCATTTTAATTAAACTGACATCAGGACTATTAATTATATAGTGCTTTATTCTTCTTTGCACTCTTTTGCAAGTTTCTTGAGAAACTCACACTTGCACAATATTAAAACCCCTAAGTGAAACATCTGGACGACAGCAGTTTTAGTGGGTCGTTTTTTCCCCTCTGTTGTTGAATGTGTGTCTTCGTGTAAATAATCCGATCAAGGCGCCCAATATGTGAAATATGCATTATCACAGGGAAATGTGATTGAAGCATATGAGGTTTCATTGCATCCCAATACACATCTGTTTATAACATGCTAATGAATGTTTCCTAGAAATGACATACATACATTGATCAACTACATACATACATTGTGCTCTACATGTGTTTGTTCTCTTTATTCAGAGCACAAAAAAGAAGAATATTAAGTTCAGTATGAATGGCAGCAAGGTCATACATCACAACAAAGCTATTATTTCTACTAAGATGCAGTTCACATGAGGATCCTCTTATATTTTAAAATTCATTGTTTTTGAATTGAATTTATTTAGCTGTAACCTAATGGAGACAAAATGCACATTAGATTTTCACACATAGTGGTCCGTATGTCACGCAGTCTTGTACAGGAGTCGGCAACCTACATGTCATCTGTACAGTCAGTCAGAAGCCTAAAATAGTTACAAATGCCTCTTGTGCCAAAAATCTTTCTTCTAAATTCACATTTTTTCACCATATTTATCGTCTCTGTTGCAAAGTAAACTCCTTTGATCTGCACCGTTGAGCCAGTCAGATTACTGCAAAAACGAGGATCAGTCCAATTTGGGAGGGGCCGTTCGTATCCCCCCTCAAAATTGAATGTTTTAGTTTGGCCCACTCCTACAGACACACAGACAGCGTTCCACTGCAGCTGACCGTCAAGTCGGCCAGTCCAGTCATGGATCATACTACGATTAATCCTGCGTTAAAATATAAGGCATTATTTTTTCTATAGGCTATTTCTTTTATTTTGACAACCCTAATAATAATGTCAAAATTAATTCATCATGGTGGTTATTCGTCTGGTTTTTCACTAAGTTAATGTAATATTAAACAACATAGTAGCATATGTCAATAATATTGTAGGAATGAGTTTGCTTTCAATTCAATTCAAATTAGCTTTATTGGCATGAATGTGTAACAACAATATTGCCAAAGCATCATACATACTATGCTTTCTCACGTGCCACTTAATATGTCTCTGCGTGTCCACGCTGGCAAGCAGGTTGCCGACCCCTCGTCTAGTATGTTGCAATATCAGGTTACTGAATCAGATTAACTGGGCATGATACCCGGTTTAATTCCACTCAAGGTCTGACCTGCATAAATCATAAGAAATACATAGTGATGTAGAGCAGAAATCAGTATTACTTCTTTGTAGGGGTGCAAGGGATCACAAAACTCACGAGATCGTTCTGTGGTTTTGAGTCAGGGATCGGATCATTTTCAGATCAGCATAAAAATAAAGTTACGTTTTTACAAATGTTTGTGCAATATGATTGCTGTCAATTACTCTATTTCTGATGGCATATTTGGAGCTCCTGGATTAATTATTGATTCAAACCGCTTGATTGTTGCAATTTAAATCTTGACCAGTTGATCTGTAGTTTTGATCAGAATTGGGTGATGCTTAAATGTCAATTTGGTTTTCTTGTTGTCTTTTTTTAATCAGTCTAACCAATCTTAACTTTCAGGTCTGGAGTTCACAGCACAGGCCATCTGAAAACACAGATACAGCCCTTGGTGCTCCTTAGAGTTGTTAACATTCCATTTCTGAAAATGAGTGATTGTTTGCAGCCATCAGAGCAAATTGACTGTTTGCACATTTCCTAAATTGTAATTATTGTTTCCCTTCACTTCCACTATTAGCCTGAAATGTATGACTGCAAGGTGTCACACAGCATTGCTTGCCAAGCCATCACACATGGGTCAACAACTTGGGGTACATTTCGGAAAAAGGTCGCCTCTTCTTTATACCACACAGACTATGCTGCCATCTACTCTGCCTCCTCCACATGCCAAAGCAGAGATGTGGACTCTGCACCTGAACATGTTCAATGAACTGAAAACATGGCATCAGCACCAGACAAAGATCTGCCTTTTGGGAGACTGCATGTGCATACTGGACCAAAAACACGTCACTCAGCCAACTCCTGTTTCCTGTGTCTAGCCGGCGGTGCAGCCGTCTCCAGTCCAGACAACTAGACTTTTCTGTGTCCTGATGGCGGTCTGGTTGACACCAGCTCCTGGTTCCTTATTGGCAATGACAGCAACCACCTGATTTGGTAATGCAGCAACAACTTCCTGACCCTGCTGATCTGCAAATACCCCTAGTTTCTGTGCTGCAACAACCACCTGAGCCCGAACTGTAACAGTCCCCAATCACAGATCTACAGCAACTTCCTGCCCCCGCTGAGCTTCAACAACCCCCTGATTCTGCTGAGCTGCAGCTATCTTCTGACCTTGCTGAGCTTAAGCAACTCCCTTTTGTTGAAGAATTATTGTGAGCCAGGTTCAGGTGTGAAGAAGTTTCACAGACTGATGAAGACTTAATGTAGCATGGTTTATTCAGCCTGGCCGAGGAGACAGAATCCCAGCGTACAACATGTGAACACATCGAATGCCATCTATCATCCAACATCTTTTGTCCGTGCCTGTAGGATTTCCCTCTTAGGTCATCTTTATCTGGCCTCAACCTAGAACAACAAATTTATGTGATGTTTATTCTCCAATGCTTCGTCATATTGAAATCTATCACAATCCATGAGTTGTACTTTAATATGTGGAGCCAGTGAATTCTTGTAAGACTCAACCTTGCAAGATTCCCAGAGAACAGAGATATCTGCTTGCCTGACGCCTGAGCAACTGTCTCTACCTTATCAGTCTAAATGTTGTCTCCCTAACAAGGACAGTTACATGAGAGAAATAACTAGAGCTGGAAGGTCAGTGAACACTTGTGGGGTCAGCTGATGACTCCAAGCTAGACCTGTCTTACCTTTCCCTGTTACATCAGTAGGCCCCCTAAGAATATTTTTTAACACCTGTTCCTGCTGAGCGGCAGCAACTTCCTTTCATTGCTGAGCTGCAATTGACTTTGGCTCCAGCAACAATGTCCTGAGTTAGTGTGTTCCTTTAGTTCATTTGTCCAGTTTTACTTTGAAGTAGCTCTTTGGTGTCTTGCTTTTTCTTCCTTTCTATATTTTCCTTGCTTGTTAGCACCTGTCTCATTCCCCTGATTGTCATCACCGGTGCCTTGTTATCCTCACCCCTCCTGTGTATGTAAGTGATTGTCTTCCTGTTGTGAGTTGCATACTAATTGTTTCACTACCATTCATGGATGTTTCACCAGTGTTTACCACAGCTTTATTCCTAGTGTCTAGTGTTCATCATGCCTCTCTTGCTGTGTGGATTTATGCTTTCAGTTGGATATGAGAATTACTCATCTTGTCTCGTTGTGGATTTCTGTGCTTTTATTTATGGATTACCACACCCACCTCACCTGTAAGTTCAACCTGTTTTGTTCTAAACTGCAGTAATTTACTTGCTCTGCTCCTGTGTCTGCATTTGGACCCTAACTCTAACAATGCCTTTTAAGACATCGTGAGTTTCAGACATTCAGGATGCTAAAACAGGAATTTGAACATGTATCATCTTATAGCTCAAATGGGGTGGTGTCAACGTTTGATAAATTATTCATAGGAAAATATTAACACCTAATAATGATGTAAATGTTTAATCTGATTGTTTCTAGCTGGTTGGAATAAATATATTCATTTTGGGTCATGTTTGCCCCACGGGGGGATAACATTAGGTGACGTTAACGAGTTTCTGGGAGGGACACTGGGCATTCTATTAGTATTAGGTCAGGCTCTTCTTATGTTACTGTCACACTGTGTATTCACCTTTAAAGGGACAATTTTGCTTTAACAAAATTGAGCAGATGAAAATTTCAATGTCTGGGAGTTGAAAGTCTCTGATGGGGGATAAAAGCAGAGCACAGGGGATGATTATTGCTTACTGCTGATCACTGCAGGTGGCTTGATTGCCTTTAGTTGTGTTCAGTGTGCCTCAGGCTCAGGTTGGAGCTGTTTTTCATTTGGCTGTGTTTAGAGTGCGGCTAAATGCCTCCCACTTCGAGCGAACCTCTAACAAAAAGAGCCAATGTTATCAAAATGCATTTGTTCAAGTTTGAACTAGAGCACATGTGACATGTGGAACATAATATTGAATTAAAGCTACTTTCACTCTCAAAAAAGTAATCTTCAGGGTCTCTATTGTAACGTGTGACTCTTGAATATTTAACTTCTAAGTTTCACTAAGCCAATGGATACTCAACAATGCAAAATGGTCAACTTGATTGGTGTCTGGGGATATGCTATAATGTTTTCAAACTTACAAGGTACATGCTAAGCTATGTTATTTAACTTCACCCTGTATGGTATGGAAGATGAGTTTTGAGGGCAGTGTTCTTGGACTCATGATGCATGGTTGAATTAATTGTACTGATCATTTCAGACACCTCCCCAAACCCCACAGCACTCCACTCCCATTTCTAGCTGGAAGATGTTTTTATTGTCCCCACCCACAGTGACATGAATAACCCTTGGCAGAGCACTTATTACAGGAAGATTTCTGGTGGATTTTTCGTTGCAGCTTGGTGAAAACAATTCCACAGAATGAAATATTCAGTACAGTCTACTGAAAGAATTGTCATGTCAGATTTGCTTGTGTTTATCAACATGTCATAATGACATGTCTGCAGTTTTGAGAGGTCTTTAAATTACCAAGGCAAAACATGGCAGTTATCCTTGAAAAATGTCTTTTTAGGAAACTATATAGTGACATACTGCAGAAAAACAGAGGCCTGAAGAAAAACAAGATAAACTGCAGACAAACGGAGGCCTTTGTAGCTGAGCCTTTTTGAATAGTGCAAATAAATATTTCAGCTTTAGAACCCAGATTCTCATTGTCCCGATCAGCCATGTTTTGTCCTGTGTAAGGAAGCTAGGTAACCTTCAGCTGTAACGGCCTCTCAAAAATGTACAAAGGCTCCGTTTGAGACCATAAAATATAAAAGGACGCCAATTGATTTGAGAAGAGAGAGCTCACAAAAGATATTTATTTTTAAGAAAGATCATCATACTTAATTTCAAAAAGGAAATAAAAGGGTTGGAGATCCCAGCCAAAACAAAGAAAAGGGAAGATTCCAAGCCAGCCAGGCTATGAGAGTTTGAAGGCAGGCACAGCAAGCATTGGGTTAGGAGACAGGTGCGGGAAAAGACAGGATAGCATCCACCTTAGACTGCACCGGCATGGCTTCTCCCCAACCTACAATTTTGCCCAAGTATGTCACCGTAGCCTGCACAAGCCCCAAGAAGAATCTGGTTTTGTGACCCCATTCACCTTGGTTTCTGTGTAGAACTGATCTGAGTCGTCAGACTTGCCAGCTAAAACACACGGTTAACTGCCAAAATACTACTACTGGGCTCTGCAATGCTGTTCTCCCACATGTACACTGCTAAAAACAATAAGGGAACACTTAAATCACACATCAGATCTTGATGAATGAAATAGTTAAAAGTTCAGAATCTTTACTGTACTTTTGTCAATGAAAACTAAAACCACCAACAGATTGAAGGCTGGATTCAAAATGAAAACCACTGAAAACCAAAGTAAAAAATTGAATTCACAGGCTGATCCAACCTGCGTGACTTTCATCATGGCAACTCCTAATATGACTCAGTAGAGTGTACAGCGCCCACGTGCTTGTATGCACTCCCGACAGCTTCAGGGCATGATCCTGATGAGATGGCGGATTGTGTCCTGGGGCATCTCCTTCAAGACCTGGACAAGGGCATCAGTGAGCTCCTGGACAGTCTGTGGCGCTACTTGGCCACGTCAGGTGAACTAATACGTAACGTTCTCAATTGGATTTCTCTCTGGGCAACGTGAGGGCCAGTCAATGGCATCCATCCTGGAGGAGCTGGACTGCCTGCCTGTGAAATGGGCTTCAGGTACAAAGACCTAACAAGGACATTAGCAAAACGCTAAACAAGACAACAGTCAGTCAGGAGAGAGCAAGTGTCTGTGGCCATCACCTGCCAAACCATTCTCTTTTTGAGGGTTGTATTGCTCTTGCCTCTCCAGTGTACCTGCCATCACTTTCATTTGCACCAAATGCTTGCTTCCTAACTTGACAGATTGTTATCCCTGAAGTTGAATTGACTTGATGTTATATTGTGATAATCCGATTGAATAGCGCATGCTTTTTTTTGGTGGGCACTCAGCTATATCAATGTCGTGTTGCAGGACATGAGTTCGAGTCAATTGTGTGATTCAAAAAGACTGACCACCTCGTCACTTGAGGACTTGGATTGGATTCGAGGATATTTGGAAAATATAAACATTGAATAAATGTTATTTTAATCAGTGCATAATGTCTAAGCATTGGTAAACACAGTTTTGATAATTGAAGACAGCCATCATTACTGTAATTTCACAGATGTTGACTTTTGTTATAATTATTAGATTACAATTAAGATTAACATTTAAATTTTTGGGCAAGTATTTACTATAAGTAAAAGTAAAATTACAGAAAGGTAATATTTAATTTATTGATAAATGACAGGTGTCCACACCTTTTAATGGGGTTAAAAAAATGTAAACTTTCTTTAAAATTACAGGTTCGTGATTAAAAATTATTATTATTTAATGCCATTTTACAGAAACTGTGATTGAAGAGTCTTAGTGATCGGTGTATAATCAAAACCTCTCACAAACATATTTAAATTCTGTTATATCTTAATTAAAAATTACCACATGTTAACATTTTACATTACTGTAGAGTAATATATCCATTTATCCTAGAATAGGGACCAGAAAACCCTTTTGAGTTATCTTAAGGTTATTTGTGACAGTTTCAGGCTTCCTTTTATTAACTTAATTTGAGGAAGCCTTTCAGATTAACACCACAATACAAATACCCACATCTGAAACTATTGATAGACAATTTATTCAGTTCCATGCTGAAAACAAATAAGCTACACAAGTCAAACATTTCACTGTAAAGTATTGTTCCCCTGAAACAAAAATTCTTCGGAAAACATTTAGTTTTTATTTACCTTATTGACGACATCTTCAGATCTATTCATTAGAAACCCAACTGGGTCGACATAAAGAATATTTTGGACACTGTCAGACTCAGCTCCAAGATTAAAGTGAAATCTGAATGTAAAGTAATTATTTAAAAATTGGATATTGTTTCTTAAATGCAGGCATTTTGCTGTGAGAGGACTTCAAGCACAATCCAAAACTTCCTGCCTTTCTGGTTTCAATATGATATTTTACTACTTTCTAAAGCCAGTTTTTGTATCTGGTAAATGTTGTTACATCTGTGTGTTTCTGTGATACCTATTCAAACAACAAACAACGGCTGGCCATAGCTCACTGTATGTAAAATATATGCAAGTTTTACTTGGCAGTCCTAATGAATCCATTTGTTTGCATGTTTTTGGTACGCAAGTAAATTTTCATATTCGGCTGTCTTTGCGGGACAAAACCTATGGATGACCTAAAGAAACCACTTGGCTTCTTGAGGTAGCTCAACTGCCAATTCCCATAAACAATGGGAAACAAAATCACCAGTATATTTATCCACACATTTGCTCAAAAAACAGGTACAAATTGAGTCCTCTGGTCAGTAAATTCCCTAAATAATGGTATTGTGACCATATTCTGGAGATTGAATTGAAATTGAGAAAGTATAAAAAAAATAAAACAGTGTTTAAAAAAATAGGAGATGAGCAGCAAAAGTACCCTTCTTTCCTGTTTTAACATACTTCTATCACATGTGCAACAAGGAGTAGGAAGAAGTAAAACTTATGTACTCCTACCCCTTTAATTCTTAAATTCCTTCAATTAACAATTTTCATATTATTATGTTTTATACACATTTATTTATATTTATATATATATACATATACTGTACATACATACACACATTTTATGGACGCAATATTAGAGTGACCACTGACAAGTATTTATTTATCTAACCTCGATTATGTACTTATTCAAACAGCAAAAAATACAACAAAAAAAACAAACAATCAAACAAACAAAACATAAACAAAGGAGCACTCCTAGCTTCTCAATGCCTCTTGAAAATAATTTCTTTGTACATTTTTTTGAAAAGGAATGTGTTTGGGCATTGCTTTAGGTTCTCATTTAGTTTATTCCACAATTTAACTCCACAAATTAATAAACACAGTCTTTTCCTTGTTTTTCTAAATCTATTAGTCTTAAAAAATTATATGTTAGTCTATTGTCCTCTCCACAGAATTGTGGACAAATTCAAGTCTTTGGCTACCTGGCTGCAAAAATGACAGATTCAAAAAACAGATGATCTTCACTTGCTTGCAGTTCCTTACATCCAAAAAGCTTGAGAGCATTTTACAATATAATTGCCATTAGCTTGTAACTTATTATAAAATACAACACAAAAAAGCAGCAAACATTTCAAACATTTGTAGAAGTCAACCAAGAAAAAAAGTAAACAAATGGAGCACAAAGTCTCTGGCACATTTAGGTAGTCAACTGAAAGATAAACAAAATAATAATCGTGTACTAGTTTTACATATCTCAAATGTTTTAGAGGTAGAAATCTAAGTAAAAAATGCAAAATGTAAACATTGTAATTGTAAACCAGTCATTATGCCACACCTTTTATCTAGTGCACATCATTTGTAACCCCATTTTTTGTTTTTGTTTTTTTGCGAAAAAGACTAGTCTGTCTACAGTGTCTGGTTTTAAAGCTGCCCTGTGGCAGGACACAATATTGCCACTAGTGCTAAAAGAACACTCTGAGGGTGAGCTGGTGGCAGGAATAGACAGGTACCGCTTTGCCAGGAGGATCACTCTGGGGTAAGTTACTGAGTGGATGCCAACCCCCTGTGATGTGCTCTGACATTCATCCAGCATCTAGAGCCTTAATCTTGTCATCTTTGATGTATAGGGTCTTGAACCGACTAGGCATGGCATGTTCAGGAGGTCATCAGTGACATGGACGATGCACACCTGTCGGTTTTCGCTAAGGCCCCAATGTAATGAATAATGAGACTCAAAAATGGCTCAGATGTATGGCTGGACCATAGGTTGGTGGTTGTGGCAAAGTATCCCTAAGCTGAATTTCCAGCTTTCCACGGCACTCTTCATAAAGATGAAGCAGTGCGGTTTTGGAAAACTATTTTCTGCTTTGAAGTTCGTACATGGAGTCAAGCACTTTAAACTGTTTCCTGAACCCATCTTTCTCAACTGTGCTCAGGGGCATCATGTCTTTTGATATGAAGAAAGACACTGCGCTGGCTACAGTATATCCCTGCTTTTCAAATTCAATGGTCGCAAAAGACCACACGATAGATTATTGCTTTGGTACAGCCCTGCTTGCACTGCCAACAGCAGAAAAACCACTAGTATGTTGGGTTCAGGTGACTGAAAAGATTTGTTGTTTCTTTTCAGTCATCTTGGTTGTCACCAACCAATGGCATATTTGCACTTCGTCGACAGGAGATAATAGGTATGTCTTTTTACAGCATTAAACAGTGAAATGTATATTGTAATAGGCTGTATATTCACTTATTGGGAGAAAACTGGTAGTTCTATGTAAAATCAGATGTTGAGCACCCCCATATCGCCAAAATGGCGTGATCCTTGTTTCACTGCAAAGATTCGACTGTGAATCTCACAGTCGGAGAAAGTCATATTTCAATTTACACTGCAAGCATGACTGTAGGCTCCTGCACAACTTATTAATCATTATTTTTTTCTCTCTGAGGCTCTCAGCAGACAAGTGAGTGAAGAAAAAATTGTGACATCCTTTGTTGAATACACGAAAAAGCAATACATCAACTGAAATAGTTAACAACGTATTGGTCTCTGACTAGTCTGCCATTGACATTATCAGGAAATATTGCCGGATTGTCCCAGCCCATCTCCAAGGCCACTCTAGGAGCCCTTTCCTTCCTGAGAGGCAATGTTGTGAAGGACGGCGCATGCAACAATGATATCACAGGCCCTGTCTGGGGAGACCCTCAGGTGGTGAAGGCACTGGAAACGGGACTGAAGAAGGCTAAATTCCATTTCTATTTGGGCCCTTTTTCTTGCATGGGCGAGATTCTATGTACGCTGTGCTGTTGTCTGTGGGTTTGCAAAGAGAGTAAGTAAAAATGTCTGACAGGCATAACCCTCGTCTCCCAGCAGCACACCAGAGTTCACCTGAGAACACAAGTGTAATGGTTACATCTTAAAACGTTTGACAATGTCATGAGGGTCAAGATGCTTACCCAAAATGTGGCTTACCTTGTTGTAGTGACCAACCAGGGTGCACAGTATTTCACATTAAGATGAGGTGAGATCAGTAATTTACAAGGGGGCCTCATCCCTAAGAATTGGCCTTTTTGACATGCAAAGAAAGGACACAGCCTTTGGTGTTTGGACAAGGACCCCTGCACAGACTCAAACATACATGCCAGATTTAAAAATGTTTATTCTGGGACCATCTGACCTCTGTTGCTGTAAAGGTGTCTACGGATTCTCTGCAGGACGAGCAAAAGGGCTTATAACCACAGCAAGTGATCTCACCCTGCAAGTTACCTCAAACATCCTCGCCCTGGTTCTGTACCACACAAAATGATCAAAAGCCATAAACTGAGACTCTTCAGCATAATCTCTCTCTCATTTACACACACCAAACGCTGCCCTCTCCTTTTCATGCTGATGTGCACACTGATTAGATTGCCAGACACCAGAGGAAAGATACAGCCTCACATTCATTTTCAACAAAGAATATTCCCCTCACTATAAAGCTGTTTTGTATTTCTTCTTTGCTAGAATGTGTAATCTATCGGCCGATAAGTGTACTGAACCAGGATTATAAAATCTATACCCAGGTTTTATTCAACAAAGGCAGACACAGGACAATATCCGCTGAACGCTTCACTTGATTGAACATATTAAAAACAATAAAACCCAGGCAGTACTACTGAGCCTTGATGCAGAAAAGGCTTTTGACCGAGTCAGTTGTGAGTTTTTATATAGAGTACTACAGAAATTTAGATTCCATCAAACCTTTATCGCAACTATTCGAGCACTATATAGTATCCCGGAGGCAAGAATAAAAATAAATGGAAGTATTTCAAACTCATTTGGCTTAAAAAGAGGAACTAGACAAGTCTATCCTATAAGTCCTTTACTTTTTGCAATATTTATTGAAGCCTTAAGCCTAGGAATTACCCAGGACAATAGCATTACAGGTATTTACATATTAAGACGTGAACGTAAAATTTTGCATTCAACAAAGTTGTATGACTTAAACTTCAACCAACTGAATCAGAA
Organism: Micropterus salmoides; assembly: GCF_014851395.1. NCBI lineage: Eukaryota > Metazoa > Chordata > Actinopteri > Centrarchiformes > Centrarchidae > Micropterus > Micropterus salmoides. The sequence continues at coordinate 33,002,579 of NW_024043372.1, forward strand.
AATACAGGACGATATAAGGCACTACAAGGCACTACAAGGCACTACAAGGAATTAAGAAAACTAGTAGCACTTACATTAAGCAAAAATGGGAAAGGGAAACTAACAGTTGTATTACAGAGGACATCTGGACAGAATATTGTAAATTTCAGTGGAAGATATCATGCTCAACCTCTTGGAGAGTATTTGGCTGGAAGAGTCTCAGCAGATATTTTATTTCACCTGTTCAGCAGTCTCATCACTCGGGTTCCTCCAGCTGTTGGAGAAATTGTGGCTCTCAGGAGGCAAATCACTTTCATTTGTTCTGGGCTTGTCTAATCGTAAATGCTTTCTGGCGTGAGAGCTATATCGAACTAGTGAGTATATTTGAGACAAAAGTTCCTTTTAATTGGGATGAACTACTGTTTGGGTTTCTACATTCAACATCTGCCAACAATAAAACAAAGTGCCTGTTGAGGGTTGCAGCTAGGAAAGCAATTACAAAGAAATGGCTTAGGCCAAAAAGCCTATCTATAGAGGACTGGTATGATATTGTCTTTGAGATCTTTGTGATGGAAAGAATCACTTTCTCTGTGAGGCTACAGAAAACCAATTTTCGAGGAAATTTGAGAAAAGTGGAAAAGGTATATTGCCCCTAACCGCCCTTTTTGTTTAATTCTTTGTCATCTTTCTCTCATTTTATATATATATATATATATATATAGAACACCCCATGTTCTGTTCTGTTAGTACATGTATATAAAAAAAAAAAAAAAGTGGAATCCCTGTATAATGCTATAAGGAATGAAGTGATATGTGACTCTAAATAAAGACAAAAGGAAAAAAAAAAAGAAAACAAAAAAGACTAATAATTTCCCTTGTTTGAAGCAGTACATGTCCTGTCAACTGGACATGTTAGACAAATGTGGTCTATGGGGAAGCTTCTCTTTGTGCGCAGGGGACTACCAGATTTAAAGGTCAGGCTGTTATTATGCTACTGTCACACTGTTCAACCAAAGAGATATTTTCATTTTAATATAAATTTGCAGATTAGCTGACAGTCGATGATGGGGATAAAAGCAGAGCACAAGCACAAGGGCAATTTGTTGAGAACAAAATGACATAACAATGGTCAGTGGAAATCAAAATTACCAACAGATTGAGGGCTCGATTCGAAATCACACCGAAAATCAAAGTAAATAAAATAAAAATCAGATCCATGTGATCCAACTTGCATGACTTTTATCACGGCAACTCCTAATATGACTCAGTAGAGTATGGCGCCCACGTGCCTGTATGCACTCCCGACAGCGTCTGGGCATGATCCTAATGAGATGGCGGATTGTGTTCTGGGGCCAGACCTGGACAAGGCCATCAGTGAGCTCCTGGACAGTCTGTGGCGCTACTTGGCCACGTCAGGTGCACTAATACGTAACATCCCTTAGGTTCTCAATTGGATTTCTCTCTGGGTAACGTGAGGGCCAGTCAATGGCATCCATGCTTACACACTATGGTCACAAGATGCACCAGGAGGAACCCAGGGCCCACTTCATCAGTGTAAGGTCTGACAATGGCTCTGAGGATTCCTGGTACCTAACAGCAGTCAGTTTACCGTTGGCTATCAGGTGGAGGTCTGTGCGACCCTCAAAGAATATGCCTCACCACATCATCACTGATCCATCAACAAACCAAAAATGCTGGATGATGTTGCAGGCAGCATAACGTTCACCACGGAGTCTCCAGACTGTTTCATGTCTGTCACATGTGCTCAGTGTGAACCTGCTCTCATCTTTGAAGAGAGTAATTTTGGTGTTCTCTGGTGAATGCCAATCAAGCTGCATGGTGCTGGGCTGGGCAGACCCCACTAGAGGATGTCGGGCCCTCATGCACACGGCATGCAAAGACCTCTTTTCTGGCATCTCCTCCATGCTCTTGAGAATGTGCTGGGAGACACAGCAAACCCTCTTTCCATGGCACGTATGGATGTGCCATCCTGGAGGAGCTGGACTACCTGTGCAACCTAAATGAGCTGCAGGTACCACCTCACACTACCAGTAGTGATAAGGACACCAACAAAACGCAAAACTAGAGAACAATCTTTCATGACAGATAAGGAGAGAGCTACTGTCTGTGACCACCACCTGCAAAACCATTCCCTTTTTGGGGGTTGTCTTGCTCTTGGCTTTCCAGTGCACCTGCTGTCATTTTCATTTGCACCAAAACAAGTGACGATTCACAATCACTTATGCTTCCTAACAGGACGGATTGATATCCCTGAAGTTTAATTTACTTGATATTATACTGTGATGATTAAGTTTTCTGTTGTGTGAAATTTAAAGTGTTTTAAGATATAGGATGAAGTTACTACATAGTGCATTGTAAGCCACTTTGTTTAAACCCCTCTATTGATCACTCTTCCTATGTATGCTTTAAGAAATATTATACATAAAGACTTAATGTGTTTTAAGGGTCGATATGTGTTAAACACTACACAAGATTTAATATGTATTAAGGTTTAAACTACTTTCGCTGCATGATGATTTTTGCTCTAAACATGACAATGATTTGTCTTTCTTGTAAGGGAGTTATTCCTAAATATTAATCCTTAATAGATAAGAGCCCAGTGGCCTGTACTACATAGGGATTTCAACCTACTCAGAGTTAACTTGGGGTTAACTTAATTGGAGTTGGTGTGCGTTCGCATGCTCTGTATTTTCCCCAGAAAAACGCACGTTGATAGTGTCAGGATATGAAGAGTTTAAAGACATGTTAACAGCTAAGTCTAATATCGTGGCGGCTGACAAAGCCAGGGAGGCTTGTTGGCATCGCATGGAATAAATTTGTAATTATCTTCACAGTGTTCTTATTGTAGGCTTATTCTTTATTATGTATTTTATGGGTTCTTCTTTTATGTGTAATATCATGAAGATGTGAAGGTACAACTGCACATTATGTCCATTGTAAAAGAAAAAAAGGAGCTAGAGGAGAGGGGTAGTATTCTCTATACTCATGAGTTTAGCCCACAATCACTATATTATCATGCACCTTAGAGACTTTGCCATGAATTGGGTGTATTCAGAAGAAAACACCAGAGTGATTTTGATTTTTGTGACATTATTTTCAGGAATTTCCAATTTTTGTTACCCCCTTGACGCTGATTGTCGAATTTGCACCATACCTCTTCCTTGCAGACTGCCCCTCCCTAAAATCACATAGGCTGCAGGGCTCACTGTATGAATGTAATGCTGTTGTGTTAAGAATAACTTCATTTCAGCTGAAACCACAGTGGAACAAATCAGGATGAAATCTAAACATATTTTATGAAGTGGTATGTATTAATATCGCACTTCTCATCATTAACACTGAGTACAGATGTGGTGTGTAGTCCACGTGCAGGGTAACCTCGAGTTAACCACGAACAAAACCTGCTCGGACAGACCTCTGTTAACACCTATCCACCTTTGGTAGTACAGGTTAATCAGGAAGTTACACCCGATGTCACAAAGTTATTCCTGAAGTTATCTGGATAAGCCGGTTAGCTTGCTTCGTAGTACAGGCCCCTGAGGGCTGTTTCACAAAAGCAGGGGAAAGAGATAAAACTAGGTTATGATCAGTGCATCCTGGCTTTATCAGTTTCACAAAGGCCAAACCAGCCTCAGAAAGTGCGACTATGTCAAGCCAGGTGTAAGTAATTCAGATAAATGGGCGTCAACAGCTTTCTTCAAGAGACCACACAGTCGATCAGATTCATTGATGCTGAAACCCATTAAAGACATGTGCAGCATACTTTATTTGCTGTCACTCACGGTGTGTAAAGAAGATTTATGATGCACATAAAGTTAAAAAAAGAAAGAAACACGTCCACAGCATTAAAAAAACTGTGTGTGTGTGTGTGTGTGTGTGTGTGTGTGTATTGATACACTGCTGATTTTGCAGGTTTTCCTACTTACAAAGCATGTAGAGGTCTGTAATGAATGTACTGAATCTAAAACAAAAATCCAGAAAATCACAATGCATGATGTTTTAATAATTAATTTGCATTTAATTTTCTGACTTCTGGAGAAATATTCTGCACCAATTTGTGGTGGAAATGTATTTATTTTTATAAAAAGGAAACAAAATTCAGCTGGCAGGTGACAATTCAAAATATAAAAATATAATGCAGTACTCAGCAGCTTGTTCTTTTAGCTTAAGTTACTTTTTTTGGACAATGCACATATGTTTCTTCTATGTTTACATTGCATTGCATGTTTTCTTATTGTGCAAATAAACCTTTCTTAAAGCCTTTTCATGTATATAGTAGGCTTGGCAGAGAGGCTGGAGGTCTGTCAATTTTGTGTGAAAATGGTGTACTTGTTTAGGCAGTATGGATAATAGATAAGTCAGTGATGTGGTGCTCATAGAAAATACTGTTTGATATCTGTGACTTGACCCTGAGGCTGTAGTCCTACAGTCTGACAGCCAGTCTGGCAATGTAGTAAGTATAAGGACACCCACAGGTGAACATGTCCTACTGTGCTAATTGATATGTGTTTTACAAACTGTCAGATGTCTGAACTGCACACACTTGAAAAAAATAACTAAATAAAAAACAGGACTTGGACCTAGATATGGAGAAGCACTGAGGAAATTGGAAATCCAGCAACTACAAAGAGAGGTGATCATAGCAAAGCACAGTGTAAGCATGACTGTAGCACAATGTATTAATCATTGTTTTTTTGATCCCAGGGAGAAAAAAAACAGGTCAGAAAACATTGTGGTATCCTCTCCCTGTTTCATGAATAAACAGTGCACAATATAACCTCCTTCTTGAAGTGGGACTGTAATTTGGGAGTATTATACAATTATGAAGCCTAATGAAAATGATATAGGCCTATATAGTCGATCACTTCAATCATATCTGCTTGTCGTCATTAAATATTACTGCTCCTCTAAAGGTTAGGCCTACGTCTAAAGCTAGTAAGCAACCCTGGATAAATGACAGCATTCGCAGCCTAAAAAGGGAATGCAGGAAAGCAGAGCGCAGATGGAAAAAATCCAGTCTCCAAGTCCATTACCTCACTCTGAAGGATTTATTAATTAAATACAATAACTTGGTTAAGGATGCGAGAACACATTATTTTTCTGAACTCATTACTACACATAAACACAATCCCAGGTTTCTGTTTAAGACTGTGGATCAGCTGGTAAACCCAACCCCTCCTTGTGCCTCAGCTGGAAGTAATGATGACTGTGAATTGTTTTTATCTTATTTTACCAATAAGGTGGTGTCAATCAGAGCGCGACCTCTTACTCAGAGGTTCCTCACCAGCAACAAGAGAGTTTTAACCAGTTTTATCCCATCGGCTTTTAAAAACAGTATCACAAATGAGAGTGTCCTCCAGCCCACTTGATGTAATACCTACAAAGTTTTTACTGAAAGTAATAGATTCTGTTGGGCCCCATTTGATCTCTGTTTTCAACAGCTCCCTATCTACTGGTTGTGTCCCTGATTATTTTAAAACGGCTTGCGTGAACCCACTTTTAAAGAAACCTGGTTTAGATCCCTCCCTCCCACATAATTTTAGACCAATTTCAAAACTGCCTTTTATTGCAAAGATTCTAGAAAGAATTGTGTCCAAACAGCTGCTCACTGTACTGGAAAATAACAAAATATTTGAAAAGTTTCAATCTGGTTTCAGGAAGTACCACAGCACTGAGACTGCCCTGCTTAAAGTCACCAATGACCTTTTAATGTCTGCTGATGAAGGCATGTGCTCAGTCCTGGTACTCCTGGACCTTAGCGCTTCTTTTGACACCATTGATCAGAACATCATGTTAGACAGACTGAGGCACTGGGTGGGGATCACTGGTACTGCCCTAGAATGGTTTTCATCCTACCTGTCAAATAGGAAGTTTTGCGTGTCTGTAAACAACTATGTCTCTTCGTTCTGTCCAGTTAAATATGGTGTGCCTCAGGGGTCGGTCTTAGGACCCATTTTGTTTTCCTTGTATCTGCTTCCCCTTGGACATATTATCCAAAAACATGGTATTTCTTTTCATATTTATGCTGATGACACACAAATATACTTGCCCGTCAGATCCACAGACCCTGGAATGCTGAGTTTACTTAACAACTGCCTTTGTGAAGTAAAAAAATGGATGTCAAATAATTTCCTCTAGCTGAACTCAGACAAAACAGAAATCCTGGTCATCGGGTCCCAGCAAATGGCAAATCAAATACTGCCATCTGCTGGTTCCCTAGTAAATCACATTAAGCCTGTGGCAAAGAACGTTGGTGTTTGGTTTGATAGTAATTTAAATTTCGAGCAGCACACCACAAAGCTTGTTCAATCATGTTTTTATCAACTTAGAAATATAGCAAAAATTCGATCTATGTTAACTTTTAAGGACACCGAGACCATTTTACACGCCTTCATCTCATCAGGCTTGGATTATTGCAACAGCCTTTTCACCTGTTTAACCCAAAAATCTATTGATCAACTCCAGACTGTCCAGAACTCAGCTGCCAGGCTTTTAACCAGAACAAAGAAATATGACCACATCACCCTATTTTAGCTTCATTACACTGGCTCCCCCCCGAGCCCCGAGGCTCTGGAACAGCCTGCCCGAGGAAATCAGGTCGGCTGAGTCAGTGAATTCTTTTAAGTCCCTTCTTAAAACATACATTTATAGGAGAGTCTTATTTGACTTAATTTTATTCCTTTTATTTTATTCTATTTTACTAAATTTATATTTATCTTAAACGTGTATTTTAGTCTTTTCAATGTTTTCTTGCTCTTTATCTTGTATTGTTTTTTGGGTATTATTGTCTTTACACTTGTTAAAGCACTTTGTAACTTGTTTTGAAAAGTGCTCTACAAATAAACATTATTATTATTATTATTATTATTATTATTATTATATATCTCCTATATAGTGTGTATGCCATACATTTCTTGAGTGACGTATAACGTCCAGTGCTCACTTTGCAGGATCAATATAACATTACAGTTATGACAGTTTCAGTTAAGAGCAGTAATATTTTTAGCTTCTCACACACTCAGTCCACTGTTGCCTGCCACACTTTCTTACGCTGGTTTATTACTGTACCTGAGTTACTTTTTCTTTTATTTATCATTATCTTTTCATGTGCTTTCATTCCAGGTAAACCTACTCGCTGATGTTCGTTGTGTGCAAAGTATGGTGCACGCATCTTCTCCAATTATGAAACCTTATAACCACAAACTGCTATTTTAATACTAATGAAAAATATGCAAAACACAGGAGAACATGGAATAACTGAAATAAACTGATCAGCGTGACCGCTGACTGAACAGATAAGGCACCAGGATTAACTAAGCCTGGCTGTTAGCCTGGTCTGGAGCAGGCTAACTGCACAGAATAAATCGCCATGGTAACTTATGTGCTACTGCTTTCGTGAAACCGAGTCGAAGCTTAATTCAGCCAGGATATCTGGAAAATCCCGGCTTAATCCGCGATCTTGGTTTTGTGAAACAGCCCTCTGGTCTGTGTACTTCTGTGTTTGTTGTTGTTTTGGCTTTGTCTGCTCTGTGTTCTGATTGATCCTAGTTTATTGATCCTAGTACGTTTGTAGTTTATCTGTATGATTAGTTTTTTAGTCTGTTCTGTGTTCCAGCTCCTGTTTGTTTCTTCTTCAATGTTCAGTCTGCTTGTTTCATGTTCTGTTTAGTTTTTATCTATTGTGGTAGTGTATAGTTTGTGTTTCTGCATTTTGGTCCGGTCCTGTCTGTTCCTCTCAATTGGTTTAACCAGAGGCCTGTACCACGAAGCAGGATTTGAGCTTATCCAGGTAACTGGGTTTTCAGTACCACGAAGGTGGTTCACTTCTTACCGAGGTAGATCTCCATGGTAACTTATGCTGAACGACTGTTTTAGCCAGTAGGCTGCTTTATGTTTGCAGCAGTCCTTAAAATAAATGGGTTTTATTTTTCTTATGTGAGTATGAATATTATGAGCAGTTTGGTAGGGATATTGAAATACTAAATTTTAATATGAACGTAGGCTATCTATTTTAGGTTACTATAGCTTTCTTATAGGCCAACTACAGAGAATGTAGTCATGTTCTGTCAGTGAGTTTTCAGCAGCCTAAATGTTGAGATTCAGTCTTTCAACCACTATGGCATGACTGGAGTTTTCATTTCATTGCTTTATGAAGTTAATTTGGAAAAATGTTTGGAACACTTTTGAGTGTATTAAATAAATTAATCTCATTTTTGAAGTGATTAATGTGGTAACGCCGACACACAGCCGAGCTGAAAGAATAAGGCTGATATTTTCATATAGCTCATAAGAACACTTTAAATCAACGCAATATTATAGACTATGCCTACGCCTGTTTATTTAGGCATTCACACTGTCTGCGATTTTCTGTCTCCCTGCATATGTCAGATGCAGGTGTGCTACTGTCGTATTTCTATAGTGTTACAGTTTAATCCTCGTTCATAAAATATGACGCTCTGCTGACAGAGGACTTGTTCATCTCTGTGATTGGTCATCTGCTGCTAACACCGCCTCTTTTATGTGAACGCGCTCACGGCTAATTGGGAAACCCTGGGTTGACTTACCGAGTTGATAACCAGCTTTGTGTTACCGCTTATCCCGATCACGATTGTTAGGGTTAGTTAAGCCAGATAACAAAAACATATCCTGGGTATGTTGAACTCGCTTCGTGGTGCAGGCGCCTGATTGCCTGTGTCTGTGTTCTGTCTAATTACCTCATGTCCTCCACCTGGTCTTGCTCCCACCCTGCTCATTACCTGTAACTTGTAGCAACTGTATGTAACTGTAAATTTGATGAAAATAAACTTTCAAAATTTTTTAAATATTCCAGGCAAATGTCCACATTTTGGCAATAATTACTGTTTAAATGTTGACTTTTATTGGGAGTTATCTTTAAAACACTTTCTGTCCATACAACCACATTCCAAATAACATAAAGTTTCCAAAACATTGAAATATTGATAAAAATATTCATCAACATTCCTATGACCAAACACACTCCCATGCTTTACAGGCATATAACTTGAGAATGGAACATCAATCAATCCGGATTGAGCAGACTTTCGTTTGATACCCTGGATGTCTATGTAGCTACTACTAAGTCGGCTACCAGACTGCGAAAAAGGCTGTGTGTTCCAAAGCGTCAATTCTCTTTTTCTGCAGAAACAGCAATAATCAACATGGCGTTATGAAAGTTATGAACATGAACAGAAAAGCTGCTGAAACAAAGTTCAGGAGTTTATAACGGAATTGAAATTAAATAACTTATCATTGAGGTAAAAAGGTGCCCCAACAGATAACTTTTCAGTTTTGTTTATAAATCTTTGTTTGAATTAAGCAAAATAAATATCTATCAATTTATAATCATTTGTCACTAACAACTATAGAGGATAATAAAGTAAAGAAACAACATTTTGATTTTGGGACGCTATACCTTAACTTCACGACGGTTCAAATTGTTTTCCGGGACGGAGGTGTGGTGGTGTGTTTGTTTAACTTAGTTTTATTGTGTGGTTTGATTTGCTGTATTTAGGTGGCTGCACACCAGTGTGAGTATAGTGGTGTCAAGGCACTTGGGTGGTCCACAGGAAACCCCCAGCATGTCTGGCATTGATAGATGCGGAGGTGTTTTTAACCGTGTGTCTTTTATCCTTTTAGCATTTCTGGCAGCATTGGCATCTACATCTTGTTGGTCACATCCCACGGTGTTTTTCAGAATAAGAGCGTTTTGCCTGCCTGATTTTGCTGACATGTTTAGATTTTTTTTTAGTGATAAGTGCTTGCTTTTGACTTTCTACTATGATTAAGTAGGCTACAGAGTAAAATTGTCTCTTCTGTCTGTTTAAACTGTTTATTGTTGACATATGATTGGGGATCTGCACAGAGTATTTTATTTAGAAAATGGTTGCGGATTCTCCAAAGAGGAGTGAAGAGACACTTCTGGGGCAAGTTCAATCTCAAAACGTTTTATAGGCACAGAATTCGACCCTGGTGTGAGCACAAGCATTGATTAGAGTGGCTGCGATCAGCTTCTGCAGCAGTGGACTTTCTAACTTGGTATAAATGACTTTGTAGCAGGTGGGCCCCATGATGAGGCTTACTATACATGTCAGTTCTTCTTAATAGCCCAATGATCACAAAGGTTTTCTTATCTTAGTCAACCAGTTAAATTTTGCAAGATTCAGATGTCTTGTGGATGAAAGCTTGCTGCATTTTTTTAAAAACGCACAGGAAGTGGGGTGGTGATGGCGCAATGGATAAGACACATGCCTTTGGTGCGAGACCCGGGTTCAATTCCCCACTGTGACCCATCCACCATTGTGTCCCCGAGCAAGATACTAACCCCTAGTTTCTCCAGAAGCGTGCGACTTCTGACATGTATAGCAATTGTAAGTCGCTTTGGATAAAAGCATCAGCTAAATGAATAAATGTAAGTGTTTTTCAATTATAATTTGCCTGATTACATTAACTTGAATTCACTATATATTCTCTCTATTTGGGACTAGATAAAATTCTTACGTTTTAAATTTAATTCAATATTTGCCTCAATCCTATTGAATATATTTTACCTAATACACTAATTCAAATCTTCATGACCACAGAATCCTTTTACAGTATATGGCAACTGTTAAGATGTTTGGGGGTTTGAACCCCTCACTATTTGCCTCAGTTACAAATGTTTGGTTTGAGCTTCAAGCTGAGCCTCCTAGCTTCACAGAGGTGTGTAGCATGGTTAGGGCGATGCAATACTAGTTTCAGACATAAGTTATGGAATGGAAAATTACCTAGGAAAACAATGTTGGAGTGGGAAAAGTGCCCTAGAAGGAGAATTAAAAATGAATTTGGGGAAAAGAGGGAATATTAGGACTATAAAAGACGGTGTTTAGTATTTGTCTTCTGAATAAATAAAAGCTGTCTTGCTCAGATTGTTTGACTGACTCCAGTAAGTTTCTGGACCCCAAATTGCTGTCTGTTTTAGCAAAGATTCTTAGAACGGCGAAAATATGTTCTGGGTTTTCAACTGGCCTAGCTCAAACCTTTTCTTCATCACTTCCTTTAATTTTGTTTGAGCAGTGTATAACCACTGTTGTCCGTCAGTGTCTAGTATTTTGGCACACAAACAGTTAAAGGCTCTTGTTCTCTACTATGAGTCCAATGCGGTTTTAAAAGATTGGTTGGTCCCTTTTTCAACTACAAATCTAGTTAGTTATTCCAACCATGGGGAGGGGGGGGGGGGTGAGAAGTTGCTCAGAGTAATCTCAGTCAATGTCTGCCCCCCCTCCCCCCGCAGGCAGGAGTGAGACTGAGTTACTATGGTTACTTGGACACTCTGAAACTTTGCGACAACACAGGAGAACAATGTGAACGGCAGATAAGCAGCAGACTTTGGAGAGATTGTTTCATTTGTTCACCCCCTCACCCCATCTCCAGCCAGGAGATGTTTTTATTGTCCCCACCAACAGTGATATGAAATACCCTTGGCAGAGCACTTATTTGCAGGAAGATTTCTGGTGGATTTCTCTGTGCAGCTTGGTGAAAGCAATTGCACAGGAACGTAATATTCAGTTTGTCTGCAGTATACAGATAGAAATTCCATATACCATATTTTTCTCATGTTTATCAACAACCTCAGTCATAACTCGTCTGCAGTTATGAGACATCTGTAAATCACTGAGTCAAAACATGGCAGTTATCCTAAAATGTCTTTCTGCTTTTCTTAGCTGTCACCTGATGGTTTCCTCACATTCCAATTCTCCAAATGGAAGACGTGGAAGATATATAGTTACATACTGCAGAAAAACAGAGGCCTGGAAAAAAAACGACAAACTGAAGTATGTATGGCTCAGCCCTTTTCAAGAGTGCAAATAAATATTTTAACTTTAAACCCAAAGGGTGATTTATCAGCAAGACAGTTGCTGTTGGGAAGAAAGAAAACAGACATGTAAAAAATCACAACAGTTTATTTGCGTTCAGAGAAAATGTCTTTGAAAAACGTAAACATTGACATTTGTCAGTGAGCAGCATCTTGCTGCATAATCGAAGTCACTTAAGATTTAAGAAACACTGGCCAAACAGACAGTGTAATGAATATTTTCACAAGTAGACAGAATAATCATATTCAAAGGACATACATGTGAACTACTACATAATTACAGGATAAATTACCCTTACATTTGGGGGAAATGTCAAATCACACAGTAGCCTACATCGATGACTTTCTGAAAATGAGAATTATTACTCTTCATTTCACAAGACCAGCTGTTACATATACCTCTTTGACAAAAACAATTACATGCAATGGAATATAAGTATCATTTTATGCAAATTGTGTGTTCATTACATGATTCTTGTTAATAATCAAATTTTCTGGCAAAATAACCTGATTCACATTGTACTGTGGCTCCCTAATAAAATGTATTTTATTGGTTGACAGTAAAGCCGCACAGTATCTGCTCTTTGCTTGGGTGAATGAAGGATCGAAAGGTAAAAGGTAACTTTGGTATTTTTCAACCTGGACCTTATTTTCCCAACAAGGATTGTTGAAAAATATTAAAGTACCCTTTAAGGGCGTGTTAGGTCAGGCATAGGGAATGGTGTCACCTGGAGGGCCCAGTAGATTTATGATGGCATAGCCTGACACCTACTGCAGGGCTTATGATAGGTCAAACATCAGTTAACATGAATATGAATGCTCGCAGACCTTTTGGCACATTTTACAGTGTAGTGATCACTACAAAAGAAAGAGTCTACAGCCCGGCTAAATACTAACATCAACATGCCAATATACACACAATGAAAATGCTAACATGCTGATGTTTAGCAGGTATAATGTTTACCATGTTAGTTAGGTGTGTCATTAGTTTGAGGTATTCTGTAAAAAACATATTGACCATATTGCACAAATTAAAGCAACATATAGTAATTGTATCTTAAAATAACAGCTTCAAAACCTTTTTGATGGTACAATGACTTATAATAGGGAGAATAGCATCTCTGTTATTGCTACTCTGGACCCTTGTATTGCACTATGCCAACCAACAAGACTCTTCAGCAAGCTAGCAATAAGAAGCTAGCTCGGTATTGTCAGTATGGATATCATGGCAGACGCCTTAAAGAGACCGAAGAAGATGTTGTCGGGGAAAAGAGAAATGGAGAGCAAGAGACAGGAGAGGAGTAAATATCGGACTGGAATTTACTCGATGGCATGAGCTAAAAGAGCTGAAAGAATGCAAGGCAGGTGCCGAGGTTGCCTTCATTACAAATTATCCCCTGGGGACCATAAATGTCTGAGCCGAATGTCATGCAATCCATCCAATATAAACCATAAATGTCAACCCCATGGTCAAAGTCAAGGGATCACCAAAGTCAGAAGGATACATCCCCTGGGAACCATGAATGTCTGTACAAAATGTTGTGCCACTCTATCAAGCAGATTTCAGATAAGTGAAAACTTTGACCTGCTGGTATCGCTAAAAGTCAGGGGATCATCAATGTCGTTAGGACCCGGGTTCAATTCCCCACTGTGACACGTCCACCAATGTGTCCCTGAGCAAGACGCTTAACCCCTAGTTGCTCCAGAGGCACGTGACCTCTGACGTAAATACAGCAATTGTAAGCTGCTTCGGATAAAATCATCAGCTAAATTAATAAATGTAATGTAAATGTATTCATCCTATTAAGGTCTGTATAAAATTGCACGGCAAAAAAAATTCGTAGATACTTGAAAAGTATGTGAGTATGTTAATGTTTCACTATAATATCCCTATTGAGACTTGTGGTGTGTCTGGATCTCCATATATATTATAATGTGATGTCTGTCTTTCCACCTAGAGGATTTCAGTATGTTTTGCTCTCATGATGGAGCCATGGGAACCTGAGGTGAGAAAAGTGTCCAAGGTGTCAGTACTTTCATCTGCAGTCTGACAGGCTCTTGAGGCTGATGTACAGGGAGCTGACCATGGTTGCCTCCTCCTGAATGGACTCCTGCACATCGGGCTGACCCACACACATCAGTCTCTTGGGCAGCTTCCCGCTGAACAGCATGTAGATGCATGGGTTCGCACAGCTGTTCAGACTGGCCAGCAGCATCAAGATGGTGAAGGTTGCAGCTGAGAAAATGAGACAAATATTCAACTGTGGCAATTTTTCTTATATTTTGATCTGTTTTACCAGAGGAGTAATTTCTAGTTAGGGTCATCATTAGGAAATAGGGTCATTTTATGTCATTGGTTGCCTCATGATGGAGTTTATAGCCAATCGTTCTTCTAATTTAACAGCTGATAATGTGCAGTAATGACAAACAGATTTGGAATGCCATTTTCTTAATATTGTGAGATCCCAAACTCTGTTATCTTACTCTGAGTGGGCGCCTCGGTGTCCCAGACAGACCAAAGCTGGACGGTGAAGAAAGGCGCCCAGCAGATGATGTAAACAAGCACGATGACCACGGTCATCTTCACCGTCTTCACCCTCGCCTTGGACACCCCCGCCACGCTGCTGGCTCTTGAGGACAGTGGCTTACTGGCCGCCTCTCCGACGTGTTGCGTCTTCATGTGAAAGTTAATGTGCACGGTGCGGCAGATGCGCACTTGGCACACAATCACCGTGAGTACGGGCAGGACAAATATCACCAGAGTCGTCCAGGTCACGTAGGCTCTCAGTCCCCACGGCTTGATGAACTGCGCCCAGCAGTCGTGCACACCGGGAGCGACCTCGACCCGAGAGAAGATAAAGATCTGCGGGAGGCTGCCGATGAGAGCGACGCACCAGGCGGCGCACACCGGACCGTTCCAGCGCGCCCTGCGCCTCCGGAACGTCACCATGGGTTTGCAGACGGCTTGATATCGGTCTATCGTCATGACTACTATCATATAAGTGGAGGCAAACATCCCGACCACCTGCAGGTACTTCACTACGCGACACAATACATCTGGACCGAGGAATCTGTCAGTGATGTCCCACATGAGTTGGGGACACACTTGGAAGAATGTGACCACCAGGTCGGCTACGCACAGATGGAAAACGAAGACGCGCATCCTAGAGAGCTGTTTCCTCCGCTTGCACAGCACCAACAGGAGCCCGAAGTTTAGGATTCCTGAAGTGAAGAAGATGATGGACAGGAGACTTATTTCCACTTTAGCCAAGTTCTCATCTCGCGGCTCATCCCCCTCCAAAGTGATGTTACTGTTACTGAGATTTACACTGAACCAAGCCATGCTTTCACCCTAAATAGAGAAACGAGTAGCTGAACACGTCATAAAAGTATTCCAGGTGACGCAAGCCTTAGCTGATGCATTTACTAAAATACACAAAAAATATGTAAGGCAACCTGGAGTTAGACCAGTTCCATCACAAGGTAATTCCCTGAAAGAAATCGCTGTGGGAGTTTAGAGGGTGAATTTCCAGTAAGCAACAAGTGTTGAGAGTCTGCAGGTGGAAGCTGAGGCGTTAGTACAGGAGAGGGCTTTATATCGCATCTCTGCAAGAGGGAGGAGCAACCTGTTAGTAAATTAAAATATGCTTTGTTTTAGGCAGTGCATGCACACAAACTAAAGAATCACCATGTCTTTTTAATAAAATGTACACAAACAAACATTTTCTTTACTAAAACCTTGCAAAGAAATACAAAACTGCAGTTAAACTGAAGAAAAATAAAAAACTAAACTAAGCTTCTGCTTTCCAATATAGTTTTAACAATGAAAATAACTATTTTCTATAGTTAATGACCAACACTTTATTTCATTTTTCATCACAGATCCCTGCCTACATGTTTCATCTGCCTTCATCACACCAGTTGAACTAGTGACATCCAAGGAAGATTTAAATGAGGAATTTTCATTAACAGCAGTTCTGTAATAACACCTGTGATGAAATCAGCTGCCATTGTCCAGTGCACATGTTTTCACATGGTGGCAGCTCTGATGCTGAGAGCATATTGTTTGTGATCTTGTCAAATTTCCGGCTCTGGGGTAATTTATAATGAAATTGCATTCATGCATGTCTAAATTCTTGTAGTGTCCTTTATCAAACATGCATCCGTCTGCTCAATTAATACCTGTCAGCACAATTACAGTGTAATGTGTGATTGTCTGACACACAAAAACACCTCTGCTTTTCTATTCTTTCAAGGCTTTATGTAACTGAGGAGTTCATCTTTGTCCATCTGATAACGACTTTTCTTCCAGATGTCACGGAGCTTCTGTAAGGCGGCACCTATCTCCTTGCCTGACGTGACGCCCACCCGCCTCAGATCGTGACCGCTGACGGGGAAGCGTGGGACGGACCATCTGCAGAGCTCTGTCAGCAGCTTCTTCTCACCTTGATACTTCAGAAGCTCACACACTTTACTTTGAGAATCCAGCTCCCGACTCTGAAAAGGCACAGAATGCGTGTGAATTTAAGCCCCAGAAAAAGTTTTTTTTCTGTAACATACAAATAATTAAATGTGAAGTTAGGAAAAACACATCTATTTAGAGTTTAACATTTGGCTACAAATATCAACACTAATCTGCTTCATCAGGACTGTGTGGGTGTGGTTTGATCAACTTTGACTGACAGCAGTTGACTACATAAGCAAACAACCCCATTACTGTCATCACATTTTCATTCAAGTATTCCTAATCAATCAGGATATTTGGTGTCAAAAATTCGTGACATCACATTTTTCCAACTGAGCTGGCCCAATTTAGACCAGTACAAAGAGCACAGGAAAGAAAACACCACCTGTGTGTTCATGAACAGTGTGTAGAGACAATATCACCTAAGCTTTGAGAAAATTGTGAGAAAAGGCCTTTGAAACATTCTAGTTATTCTGCAGTGTAGTGTTGGGATTCGATACAGACGTTTTGAAGCTAAACCCAGTTTTGAATGAGGTTTTCACATCTGAATCCTTTGGAAACTCTTTTTAATCCATTTATGTTGAACTTTTAAACATAAATTTCTGTTTTCTTACTGTTTTGAGAAAAGTTCAAGTACTAAACTAAGAAGTAAAACTCATGTTATAGGGTAACTTTGGTATTTTTCAACCAGGACCCAATCTTCCCATCTTTTTGTGGCTAGCACACTAAACACAGTAGTTCAGTTCATCTGGTGAGGACCGAGGAAAAACAATTATACATTGTTAGTTAGTTCTGGTTCAGTTTCTGTTCAAAGTGACTTTTTACAAACAAACCAAGACGAGTAAATATATGAAGTGATACAGAAGGGCAGGTGACTTGTCGACTGGATAGTTTTGGCGATTGCCATCCTGCATCATCAGCGCATCCACGTGGGGAAATCAAATTCTGGTGACTGACGAAACTTTATGCTGCACTTGCTGCTTCTGATGCATATATTTCTGTTATTTGGTGTCACAAAGAGCTCACGAAGAAATAAGTATCAAGCATTATTAGACAGCAAATCGACTGCATGTGATGAATGAGGTACAGACAGTACGACAAGGAGGCATCTTGTACAGTAATGACTCGGGGCTTATTACTGTGGAATTGATGTCATACACTTTTTAAACTGACTTAATGAACTGACACAGAGTATAAACACGAATTTTTAATAGCTTTTGATCTATTAATCTCACAAATTACTCACTGGAACACCAATTCCAAAAAACTGTATCATATATAAGACCTGTGGGAAAATAATGGAGGAACAACAGGCTGGTCTGAACCAGCTGTACCTGACCAGGCTGACTGAGAAAGCAGACATGGTCTGCATGGATACATCCCATCCATTTTCAGTGGCGTTCCAGCTACTCCCTTCTGTTAAGAGGTATAGATACTTTATAGATTACCAACCCAAAAAAACTAATTTATACCCATATAACTCAATAAAACTAAATAAATTCTTCTTATCATTATTATTTTTGTTTTGTTTATCTGATGTAGGTTTTTGTTTTTTTAAATTGGCCTTTATGTTTTGTGCTGTACTACATTTGGCTCTCGAAGCACATTCAAGTTTTCGAAGTTACTCTAGATTATCAGGGAAAAAGCCACAGTGATGTGCATACCAAATGATTTGCATGAGTATATACACATGAAAACATAAATTATAAGATCTCTTCTAAATCACATATCTGTTATGCTAAACTCCTGTGGCTGGTTCATTTGCATCACAAGCGAACAAACTGCTTGGAAGGAAACATTTCAAGCCCGGTTGTTTGGGCCACAGCAGAGTTTGATTGACCGGGCCAAACGATCCACACCAACATTTTAACCAAAACAAACAAGTTAGGTGCGAAAGCACCACTGATGGAGACAACTATTTTTGAAATACAGTAGGTCTAGTATTGAGGGAGAGCGCTGCAGCCGGTAGAAGCTGAAACGGGCTGCAACATAATCCTTCCACGTAAATGCGCACCGTCAAAGTATGCCGACTTCAGTGCTTATCATTTTGCCTCTGCCAGGCTCAGACTGTTATTACCGGATTCCAGTAGTGATTTTTCCTCTCTGGTTTACCGCTGCTTCAATTGGTTAGTGTTGTGTTATTGTGTTGGTATTGGTGTTGGTGTTTATGACCCTTTAAAAAAATCAAAGTCACACAACAATGCAAACAAAAGAGATGGAGGCAGCGGTAGACCAGCAACTCCTGTGGTCTGCGCACTAAAATGACTGAATAGAGTGATTTAGCAGCGGTTTCTGCCTAAACAAAAAGGATCTTACTCTTAAAAAAAAAAAGAAAAAAAAAAAAGGTCCATCTCTGTAGGGATCCTTTCCATAATTTTGTCCGACACTGAACAATCTCAGCCTGTCAGTGGCAAAAACTTTAGCACTTTAGTTTATGGAATTGCCCTGCAGGACTTGCGCTATAGCCTGGTTTTGATCTGCTGGTTGCAGCGCTCTCACTCATCCTGTACCAATTTATTAAATAGTGTCCAGGTTGAACAATACTGCAGTTATGATTTAAAGTTTAGCCAGAAATGACCACTAGAATGTTCTGTAATTGCTTGTTGGTAGAAATGAAAGAGAAGAGATTCATTAAACTCAGACCTGAACAAATCCAAGTATTTTACACAGATCCATTTTGGTCAGAACTAACAGATGGGTAGGAACATGTTGCATTCAGATAAGAGCTATGGTTGCAGATGGACCACTGTCCAGCAATGTCAAGGAAATGAGTAAAAGGGTGTGAATTTTTTTTAAATTAATCAATCAATAATCGCTTGTTATCAGGGGGATATGGTTATCAAATTTTCCCAGAGCCCAAAGAGATGTCTGTAAATTGCTTTTTGTGTGTGAACATATTGTGTCAGTTCTATCATAGAAAACTAAGAAAACAAGCAACCAGTGATGTTTTGCTTAAAATTGGCAAAAAGCATTAATTGATCATTAAAATATTTGCTGATTAATCTTCTGTTGATTGACAAATCGTTTCAGATCTAATTCAAAGCATATCTTATGAACTTCATCTAGCAGCCAGGAATGCACTCAACACTGAAAGCTTGCAGGTACTTTGGATTTGCGAGTTCATGTCTCACTGCATTACAGGTGCCTGATCATTCAGCTCCACATTAAGTTTTCACAGGTGATCACAGGCTACTTTCACTGGCACGTGACATGCTGATGGTCATATCCACTCTGAATTCTGGCTAAAATCAATGACCAAATTGTTCTGGTAAGCGTCCCGCTATAAATTTAAATAAACCTTTAAATATTATAAAAACACACAAACTATTGACACTGTTTCTACAGCCTAAGTGGAGGATCTGAATCTTACGTCAATGATAAAGTCAGTGAAGGGTTTCAGGCTGTCCGGCTCGTCTTCGCTCTTACGGAGCTCCCTTCTGTGTTTGACCAGGAACAGGGCCAGATTCTTCTCCTCCCTGGACACCTTCAGTCGGATATCCATCTTTTCCACCTCCTCCGGGCAGTGGAAGAGAGCAGCCAGGATGGTCATGGGTTTGGGAGAGTGGTCTTTGGCGTTTTGCCACACTCGCTTCATCTCCTCAACATTGCCATCTGGAGGTAAACCTAAGGAGGAGCAGGGACAAGAGGGATGAGCACAACTGACAACAGCTACACGAACTAAACAAGATAAAGACCAAAAAACTTGGTTACATTTGCAATCCATTTTATTGGGATCCTGTTGATATCATGCCTGAAGTATTGGTATCCTTCTTCTGTGGTTACTAAATAACCTGAGAAGAGATAAATAGTCAAGAGGCATTGAAGCATCTCTGTCTAGTGCTGACTATTACCAGAGATCACAATACCACAGAGGTCAAGAAGCATTTAATCCACTCCATCTCAGGGATGGAAAGTTGAATCTTTCACCATTTAGAAACTCCACATTGTCAGATTCTTGAGAACTGTTGAGCTTCGACACTATTGATCCCCCTTACGCCTGTACTGTTCAAACAATGACAAAGTAGCAGGGCGCATGTTCTCTCAGACCATTTTCAAAAGGCATCTGAGACACGACAAAAAAATAAATTATGTTCTAACAAGTGAGCGCATTTTCTTGTAACCAAACTGGGCTACATGGGCAAAAAGCAATCCAAGCAAAACACTTCTTTCTGATGTTAAGTAAACACATGATATAGAGTACATTTCCATGTTGTATTAGTCAGGGTCATGCTGCAGCTAGTTGCATCTCTAGACATCTTTTCTTTGCCGTCATGTGATTTAATTCATGCTGCTTCCTATACATGCAGCATTTTATGTTGTTAGTATTTCAAATTTTTCTTAAGTGTTAAACTGAGCTTGAATATTTCAACTAATTATTTTAAACACTATTCCCCCCAGCTGCCAGTTTATCAAAAAGGGATCTATACAGAAAGCACTTGAAAGCAGAACTATGATCAGAAGTAGAATAGTTCGACCCTAGTTGGGGAGTATATTGATACCACTCTGACGTCTTGTCTGTTAAGCATGAAGCTAGAGCCAGCGGGTGGTTAGCTTAGCGGGGGGACACAGCCAGACTGGCTCTGTCCAATGTAAAAAAAAAAAAAACAATCCATCTATCAGCTCACTACTTGGCATATTGTTTAATCCATATACAAACTGAAATATAAAATTGTCAGTTTGCAATTATGCTGTAACATTTCCTAAACTTTGAACAGAGGCAGGCTTGCAGTTTCCAACTGCTTCTAGTCTCCTGTTTCCAGTTTCAGTATTCTTATCCATCTCTCAGCAAGAGTCGTTTCCCGAAAATTTAAAACGACTCATAAAAAGGCATTCTCTGCTTGAAGCCAAGTAATGATAAGTGATGTCATAACGGTCATCATGTCATGAACAAGTTCATGTTTTTGTTATGTGTCCTGGTGGCCTTTTTACAAGGCTGACCGTGTAAACACAATGTCCGTGGTTCAAATCCGGACGGTGACCTTCGTTGCGCATATCCTCCTCTCCTTCCCCCTCAGATGTCAGGAAAAGTTACTTTAAAAAAAGTTTGTCTATTCCGTATTACAAAAAGTATACATGTCAATTACATTTTAGTAATAAAACAATTAAAGCTGAGTGTGGCACATACTGTTTTTTGTTGTTTAGGTACTACCATAACCAGCCCCTTTTTTCAGAAATCACATGTAAAATCTTTCCCTTTCCTCCCCTCTCACCCATGTACTGGGCCAGTTCCAGACTGTACATCAGCTCCAGTAGATGAGCAGCGTGGTCACCAACAACAAGCTTCTTTAATTCCACCCAGATCCGTTCTCCTGATATAGCTCCAAGTCCACGACCGTTTTCCCTAATCGCAGCCAGCGTCTCAGGCTCGTGGTCATCAGGCTCCAGTGCCACCCTGCCGTAGAACCTGGAGTGACATGAGCTGGTTGAGGTCAAAGCGCTTATGTCAAACAACAGTGATTTTCTTCTTTCACTTAAACTAAGCTGAAAGAGAAATGAGGCAGCACACCTGAAATAGCGCAATATCCTCAGGTAGTCCTCTTGGATTCTTTGTTCAGCACTGCCTACAAACCTAACTTTACGGTTCTGCAGGTCTTCGTATCCTTTGAAATAATCATATAACGTGCCATCAAGTCCTGTGAGGGGGAAAACGTCACCAAAATACGGTAAAGAATTTAGTGATACCACATGCTCTCCACAACACAATACAAGAAATATACATTTCGAGTTCATTTAATTCAGTGGAGGAAAAAACTAATACCACTAATACCTAAAAACATGGAATTGATGGTGAGGTCTCTCCGCTCAGCGTCTTTCTGCCAGTCAGTGGTGAATTCCACCTCCGCATGACGTCCATCTGTCTGGACATCCACTCGCAACGTGGTCACCTCAAAGTTCTCATTGTGTAGCTATGAAAGGCGACAAATAAATAAAAAGACAGATAACTAGAGGCACAGCAAAGACTGCGCTCAAGCTGCTGTGAATCCAAGTGTCATGTACATTAACCCTGATTCTTCGGTCAATGTCCCTTTCCACTCACTCACTTGAGGGTGGTTGTGTTTCAGTCGGTACATGGTAAAACCACCTTATGCCATTAGAAATTAAATTTGTAGCATTTCTGTATTTATCCAACCTGTTGGAGCCATATGGTGGAAGCCACATCACTCCTCATTAGGTGCAACTTATTTACATATTCCAGGAATAAAGAAATCAATCAGATGCAAAGCTTCCTGTTTCTGGGCTGCTGATCTGTGGAAGGTTCTCCAACAATCCATCAGGATGGCTAATCCATCCATCAAGACAGATTGATTCCATGTGGAAGAAGAAAATGACCCATGCAGTACTATAGCCTGTGGATATACACTTTGAAGTTTATGTGTTCGAATGACTGTGTCATGTATTTACTAAATATCTGCACATTTGTAAATGTCGGTTTACTCTGTGAGCAGTAGTAAGTAGTAGTAAAAAGCAGAGTGAACTAGTTTTTCATGATTACCTTACATTAGTATCGCTGAAGATTGAATGAGCAGCTATTCTTCTGCAAAAAGTAAAAGCACCTAGCAGATGGTTAAAGGAGTCTTCGAAGCATCTTTCCTAACAATGATTAGTGAAAGCAGGGTACAGCCACATCCTGCCCTCTCAAATAGGTCAGCCTCTTACTCTTGCTGTAATAGTCCCATGCTTCTCTCCTTTATTGTTGATCATCCTGATCCCAGCACTTTGGAACATGTGCTTCATCTCCTCTGGAGTGGCTGTGGTGGCAAAGTCCACATCTTCAGGCTGCTTCCCAGACAGCAGGTCTCGTACTGCACCTCCAGCTATCCTCAGCTCATACCGGTGCTTCTGAAACACCTCTGGAAAGAACAAATGGACACTCATGAGTTGGGCAACTTTTCAGAGGATGCGTGTCTGGAGTATTTTTGACTCTGTCTATAGGTGTTTTACTCAAACCATAAGATTGTTACTGCCCCCAAAGCTGCTTTGGAACTGTGTTTTAGGTTAATAATGAGTGTGAAGTGGTAGTTACACTAGCAACCCCAAAATTATCCAAGCTTGAATGTGGTTAGCTCACTTGGTAGAGCGCCCGCTCAATGCACAAGGCTAAGGCCCCATCCACACACAAAAAAACCCAAACTCAAAAACTGAGTTTTTTGGGGGCGCAAGAATAAAGTAATGCAGACGAAGAATTACACCAGATTTCTTTTTGCATGGACCAATAACGAGCTGGGACTGTTACTGAATATAACACGGGGGTTTAAAGCGACTGCGGAAAAGAGAAAACTAACGGAAACAGATTGGGAGTCGTCGCAAAGTAAACGGCCACATGCACAGAACAAGTGTAAGTGTTATTTGCACAGTACATAATATTTTAATAAAAATACCCTGTCAAAAACTCTGTCAGTAGCACCGTGTTTCTGCTTCGCATGACTTATAAGACCCAATCAGAGAGCCAAGCGTGAGCGTCTGCGTCATCGTTTCTAAAGTCCTCCATTTTTACCCGTCCGCTAAAATGCTACCCGGAGTTTTAAAACTAAAAACGGGGTCAGCAGTGTTTTCAAACTTTTCCGTTATAAAACAAAAAAGGAGTAGTGTGGATGGGGCCTGAGTCCTCACTGCAGTGGCCAGGGTCTCAAGTTCAGCCTGTGGCCCGTTGCTGCGTGTCGCCTACTATCCCCCTCCCGTTTCCTACCACTATCCACGGTCATGTCTCTCAAAATAAAGGCAAACATCTTTAAAAGACAAATATCATCCAGGCTTGTGGAGGCATCCACCAATTTATCAAATGGAGACCAGTTTATTAGTCATGGCAATTACTGAGCCTGTAAATGTTTTATGTGGCTCTGAAGGAGCTTTGTCAACACTGGGAAATGATCGCCGATGACGGTTATCTTGGCTTGGGTTAAACATGTGGTAAAGCCTGCATTTCAGACTGAAGGTGTAGAGTGTGAAATAAATATTTACCTGACAAAGATGGTCTGAAAACTGATTAAATTTTTTCCATTATGGGAAATGTAGTGGAATCTTTTTGCCTCTGTTGCATCAATTTTGACTGTTAATTTTTAATCTGCCTCTGTCCCAGTACCCCAACTTTATGTGCAAACCTAAAAAGGGGAGTACCCCTTTAAGTCTCTGGCTCTTTAACAGCTCAAAATAGCAAGTTGGTAGAGCTCCACCTAAACAAACACAATATTCACAAGGGAATTCTCTTTTTCAGAACTATAAAGGACTAAACAGCTTTAGGGTATGCCTGTAGATTTGGGGACATGGATTTCATTGAGACTGACCAATACTGGATTTTTGAGGTAATTCAAGATTTGTAGTGAGTGGGACATTTTACAGTTAAAAAAATAAACATGTCAGCGTGACAGCGAGAACAGTGTTTCTAAAAGATCTCAAACATGTTCGCAATATGTTTTATTTTAAATAATCAAAGTAAGATGTGAAAAATCAGGTCAAGCGGCACATCCATTTTATCTGCTTTCTCTCAAAGTCCTTCGATTGCTCTCTCATTTCTAAAAACACCTCCCGCTAACTTCCTTTACTGACCGATGTGCGTACAAGGCAAGATAAGCAGGAGATGTAAGTGAGGACACCCGGCAGGTGTCTGGCCACAGCTGCGTCTCACCTGCTAGTCCAGTAAGTCCGTCATTGAACAGAGCCTGGAACTCACTGGTCTTCAGCTTCATTGTGAAGAGACTCCTCCGATAGAAACCTGTTCTACAAATCAGTCGAGGACTCAGTATTCTGCTCCACATCTGTACAAACAACAAAAACGTGGTAATGTGCTTCTGTTCGTCCGCGTGTGAGCTTTAACCGGGCTAGCTAACTTTACATTTCACTGTAATCATGCTTGCGTGTTTTAGCCGCCCGCGTGCACTTGTTCTGCATTGCCCGCGCTTGAGCAACATCGACTTACCAAAACATTGCAAATATAACAGAGATATAACTGACCTGCAACCCGAAACAGAAGACTTTATGGACATTTAACGTAGCTGTCACTTCATGATCTCCTTCTCTGTCAAGAAGCGTTGCAGGAAGTGTTTCGATAACGTGCGGTTACTGACCAATAGTGTGAGATGTCGTCAGGCTCACGAGGCGGGGTTTAAGAGCGCGGCTTCTCGCGAGACAGTAGTTCGTGGTTTTCCGGCTCTCTCTGTGGTGGCAGGACAGATTAGTGAGGTGAGCTGGAGGCAAATGGCTAAAATAGAGCTGGCACCGTTCAGACCGTGGGACGACTTCTTCCCCGGCTCGGAGAGATTCGCTAAACCAGATGTGAAAGATCTGGCGAAATGGAACAACAGAGTTGTCAGCAACCTGCTTTATTATCAGACAAATTATTTTGCTTTGGCCATCGTTGTTTTCCTCATTGTCGGGTAAGTTACATTTGGTAACTTAGGACATAAATACAGTAACGTTACTTTTCAAGCTGTTCGTCACCTTGCTTGGTGTAACGTTAACTTTTAGTTTTCGTCACCGTTGCCCTGTTTGTGTCAACTGGGATGTAGACTACTTAAAAAGGGATTTAAAATGAGCGTAAGGTTACCGTACAGACAGGATGTAACTGCTTATGTGGTGACGAGTTGGAAGGAGTCCTAAAAGAATAACAAGATATTGTGCCAGCTATCATGTCTCATGGAAACCAAAGTCAACACATTTTTATCCAGTTTGTGCCCCTCACGTAGCAATATAAAATCTGAGACCCTTTCATTGGATATTTACATATAAGTCTAAAAAAAAAAAGTAAATATGATGACACGAGGCCCCATGATGTAGGCTACTCTTGTGCCCTGTTGTAAACAGACAATTGCCCTAAGATACAAGCTCATACTGAGCTGAACTCTATACAAGTAGACCAGGGAACAAGAGGTTAAATCTCTCATCTCGGGAATATCTTGGCTTTAGTTGGCACTTTGTTTCAACTAAAGCCCAGCTTACTAAAAATAGTGATGCCCTGTCATGGTCTGTCCACTGAGCAGTATGATGACATTGTTGCCATGAAGGCCTAGTCAGCTGTTGCCCTGCAGATAGCACAGTTGTGACAAAACAGCAGCTTAATCAGCTGCCTCTGTACCCCTGATTAGGGAGATAATCCCATATTGGTTGATTTGTCAATGAGTTCCTCCTCAGGTATGACCTTAAACCAACAAGGCTGACACATTCAGTTGACTTTTTTCATTAAACCACGTGATGTTATTTTTAGCCTCTTTCGAAACAGTTAAATCCATGTGCTTTTTGCATAGACCTCATTTGCATTGCCAAAAGTGTGTATAATCTCAAAAAAAAGTAGCCTCTGTGTTCAACACTTTACCATGAAGTGGGTGAGGAAGCTCATTTTGTTATGGTACATTTTCATCAATCCACACAAAGTCCATACTTAGACAGCCATCATGGTCATAGGCTTATCATTACCCATGTAACACAGCAATATTATCATATTTTTGTCCACAACCCACATATATTCACTTAACTGTTATAGAGTAGCAAAGAAACCAGGAAACAGTCCCATTCGAGTGTTTGCTGAACACACATTTGCTGAAATCAAGAAATTTTCTTTAAAAAAGGACTCAAAGCGATCGATTATTAAAATAGTTGGCAGTTAATTTAATAGTGGACAGATAATGGATCAATCGACTAATCGTTGCAGCTCTACTGAACCTAGAATGATTCCGGGTCTCTTTCAGTTCTTCTTAACACAATGATTACATAGAAAGCATACTTTCAGACTGGTTATCCCAGCTGCAGGCACTGAGTATCACCTGCTGCTCAAAATAGTCTAAAGGTGTTTGTCAGTCGTTGAATCATTGCTGTGTTGGCACAATGTGTGTGTAATACGCAGAGGGCCAGAACAGAACTCTATAATCAGTATGAAGTCACAAACAAAGCAACACACCAGGTTAGTCACCTGCTGCATGTGCCAGAGGCAGAGAAAGTCAGAAGTGCAGCTGTGAGGTGTAGAAGTAGAGCATGGAAGGTGAGAAATTCATTGAAGAAGCGACAGTTGCACAACTTTGTTACATTAGACGACGTGAGAGGTTCCATCAGACTGAAACACTGAACATGTTAACAGTACGACAGTATGACTTTTAACAGTTGGCCGGTTCTTACTGTTCCTTTTGTGTCTGGCTCAGTGCATATCTTGGTCGCCGTCCTTAAAAATAGAAGTTAATGGATCATTACCAACACAAATGTTCATGCATATTATGTGTTTATTTAATAAAATGTTTTATATATTAGTCAGTATATTGTTATTGCA
Source organism: Micropterus salmoides (assembly GCF_014851395.1). Lineage (NCBI taxonomy): Eukaryota > Metazoa > Chordata > Actinopteri > Centrarchiformes > Centrarchidae > Micropterus > Micropterus salmoides. Next base: position 33,030,167 of record NW_024043372.1, read on the forward strand.
TTTTTGAAACTCTCAAATATCAACATCAGGAACAACCTCCGAATCTGCTATTTGCCAGGTTCTAATATGAGGCAACCTTTGAATATTTTTTTTTTTATATAAACTCAGTAATTCTACTGCCAAATACATAAAAGGTACACTGTTTCCTATTTAGCCCTTTACCTTCAAAGCACATTGTATCTTTTTTCATGCTACATTTTGATCACATACACCTTCATCGAGCCTTGTTTTCTTTAAACTCTTCTCAGCTTTGTGAGACCTGTTATAAAAGATCACCAGTGTGTGTAAAGCCAAATACCTCAAACTGAAACTGAGTTAAGTTGAACGTGTTTTGTGAGACAGGCCCTTGGTCACACTCATTGAGGACATCACTGTAGTCATTCCAAGGCTGGACTTGTCACACAAAGCTTTTCTATGCTCTAAATTATTGATTTTTGTTGTTGTTGTTTTTTAGGGCCGCATCTTCCCTATGTTTTCGCAATTAACGTAATCATTTGGTTTATAAACTGTCAGAAAGTTGTGAAAAATTGCCCACAGCCTGAGGTGGCATCTTTAACTTCCTTGTTTTAACTTGTCACATATCACTAACAAAAGCAGCAAATCCTTACAGTACGTTGGACAAGACGGAACAAGAGATTGAAGTTTTGAAACGATTAATCGATAATCACAATAGATACAGACTGATTTCTGAATAACCTACAGAGTAACCGTTGTTTTTTTCCCTTTTATATACGTTAATGAACACGAACCAACTTGAGCATGAACATTTTGCAAACTTTTTTGTTTCGTTTGTGTGAGGTATTCTCAAAATTAGTGTTGTTATTTCTTAAAAATGCGTCCAAATAATGGATAAAACAAATAATTTCAAATGTACATAATGTTATTAACATCTGTGGTCCTATGTCTATCCTATTTTCTTTCATAAAACAGCTGGTGATACTAATAGGGGTCATTTTGTTGTACAAACAACAACTAACCACTTGGTGGAGCCAGTGACCACGCACTAGGCCCCTGCATGTGCTCCAGCGGCATCAGAGCAGTTTGACTGACCCCTCTGTTCCCACGTCTTGTGTCGCTGCCCTGCAGGTTCCTGAACCCTGTGGGGATGTTCACAGCCATGGCCGTGGTGTCGGCCATCTTCCTGGGTGCAGTGTGGGCCGGAGAAAACGGCGCCGTCATCAACAACTTCAAGAGGCAGAATCCCACGGCGTTTGTGATCGCGGTCATGGTGGCCAGCTACCTCGTGATCTCCATGCTGGGAAGCGTCATGGTGTTCATGTCTGCAATCACTCTACCTCTGGCTTGTAAGTTCAAGATGATAATGTTGCACAATGACATTTATGGCACCGTGAAGAGAATTTGGATCTGCAACATCATTTCTGGTACACAGACTACTGTAATAATAAGATATGTAATACTGATAGATATGTGTGTAGTGTAATGATTTCTGCATTTAAAGTATTGTGAAATTAACCTTAGCTAACAGTTCTTTCAAAAATCAATGAAACATGTTTTGGACTGAACCCTCTCAGATCCATTAGGACTGATGTTATTATACTTTGACTTGAACAAAAGTTTATAGGTTTGTTTTTGCCAAACATTTAAAACAGTAACAGTCACTTGCCCATCTGCTTTTCAGTGATATTTGCACACGCTTCATTTCGCCTCCGCAACATGAAGAATAAACTGGAGTACAAGATCGAAGGAGCGGGACTGAAGAGGTCACTCATGAGCATTTTGCTGGAAGCCCTGGGTCAGCAAGAGGAGAACTTTCAAAAGATCCAGAGCTTTCTGGAGGGAAAACTGAAGGAATAATTGGCCCTGGAAAGAAGCGCACACACGTGCACACATGTTCTTTTTTTTGGGGGGCCAAAGAGCCTGAAATTCTGAATCTCCGTCTAAACCTCTGAAAGTATGTTTCACATGCAGTGTGTTTTAAAAGAAAGCTTATAATCTCAAGGGCTTTACCTTAACCTCAGTGTATATGTCACTCCACCCTGAACTTGCCAGGGCACTTTTAGAGTGATAGGGGCATCTCAGTGCTGCCTCACATCTCTGCTATGCAATGTTTGCAATGTTCAAGTGCAGCACAGAAGAAGACTCTTTCCTAGGTAGGAAATCTGCGTTTGATCAGTCTCAGAAACGACAGTCAGTCCTGCCAGTTTACGCTCAACCAAAAACTGTGAAAGCAGTGCAAAGTGTTGTTTTGTAACAGAGAATAAACTGTGAAAACCCAACATACATAACAGCCAAGCTATTCTAAAAACAGGATTGTTGCAAGTTTCTGAATGTCTCCTCAAAAAATGTTATGTGTGCATTTGAATGGAAACCAACCAACCTTATGGTCATGCAAATAAAAAGAGCCAGACAAAAGAGAAAGCGCTGCTTTGTCTTGAGCTATGAAATAAATGTGTCTGTGAATCCAAAAGTCCGACCACTGTGTCAATATTTAAAACGAAGACTTCAAAGGAGGGTGAGGTCTTAACCCATGCCCATCAGTATTCCTCCTGCCCCTCGGACTGTTTAATCTTGACAATGTCCCCTGGGTGATTGATTAGCCAACCTTGCTTTCCTCTCCACTTACCCAAATGCTAATCAATGGGCTGCAGTAGATTATAGTGCAGAGAGTTGAGCGCTGCACAGTGACAGAGTGGATCTGTCTGCAGTTATTCACCTCCAAACTCGAGTTAGCTGCTGCGTCAGCTGTTTTTTTTATTTTTTTTTATTGGATTCCATTTGAAATTGACTGCAGATAACGAGAATCCATCTGGGAAATAATGCTCTGTTATTTGGCTTTGAATGGCAGCTTTTATGGATTGGGGGAAACATGGAGATAAGAATGATTGGTGTTATAAAGAGTAATCACTTCAGAGAACTTTTAAAACAAAATGTCGTCATGTGCTTTAAAAATGACAAAAATACATTTCATGTGGCATCTTTCCCTGAAAGGAATGCATGGTACTTGAATGAACCCTTCTGATGACCTTGTCACGCTCAGGTGTTCACCCCTACTTTGACTTGAGCTGCAAGGCTTTCCCCTCTGTAGCAATTTATATCCTTTCCTGCAGTACTTCATCTCCATCCATATTGTGCAACTTGGATGAGTGAACGCAAGCACTGGTGGCAATAAACTCAAGTAAAGTCATGTCTCAAGCGCACAGTGAAGGCCCTTGTCCCTGCAGCTGCAGCTGCTGTTAAGAATCCTACCAACACGTGTGTGCTGCTGCGCACCCAACAGGTGTGCGTCTTTGGTGTTTTCTCCTCAACAGACGTGTAATCCAGGAGAGGAAGCCCAGTGAGTGTACAAAACAACGGTCATCCTTTCTAGGTGTTTTTGAATGAACCGACAACACTCAGCTAACTTCTTATTTTGAAACAACAGTAATTGCTTCCAAAGGTAGTCTTCAGTGGGGCAACAGAAGTCAGTGATACAAAAACAAACCTGTGTACTGTTTTTGTACCTGCTGCTGAGTAACAGCTCTTGTCCCTGTGCAGGAGGCTTTGACTTTCAACATCTGCCTCCTGTTTAGTTTCCACAACACGAAGGCGTGGGACAGGCAGTAATCTTGATATTGTTCATTCAGGCACACTTTGACAGCGCGCTGCCTTTGGGTTGACGCCTCCATCCCTCAGCTTGCCTGAGAGGATTTGGCTTTTGGCTGTACTAAGCTGGTTAGCTAGCCTCATAACTCAAACAGCCTGCCATTCAGCAGATCCGGCTGCTTGGACCTACACTACAGCCGATCATGTGACACATTAATGACGGCCTGCTATGACCTTTGCAGTCTGCTGTATTCTGATGTGGGGTCTTCAACCTTCCCGTGCACCCACACTGCTTTTACTGCCTCCTTGATGGAAGGTCATCCATGTTAGCCCCATGAACGAGCCTTGAGTGGATGTGGCCGCTCAGCTAATCCAACTATTCCCTCTTCATCACTTGTCAGAGCCATTACTCCCTGGATCAAGGTGAATGTGCTGATCCTGGGAAAGCAACGGCATAACATGATTTATATTCACTTTAATCTGAGCTTGGCTGAGTCATGTAAAGGGGTTTTGCTGTTCACAGCTATCTGCACTGTGGATATTGTTTAAAAATGTTCCATATTAGTAGCGATTTACTGCCTAATTTTAGTACTGATACCAAAAGGATACTTAAAATTGGCATAACTTGAAAGCAGCATTAGGTGATTTTTTTGCTACTTTGGGGTAATGGAACATCATTTAAATCCATTGTATGATCTTGTAGAGTTAATGTGGCTTACTTGTTAGCAAACAGTTGTCTATTTACACATCTAGCAGACACAAAGCAACATCAGAGTTCATTTGGAGTCTGGAGGCGGATTATTGTCCGCCTGATGAAATTTCTCGCTCTTTAGCAGCTAAATGCTACACTATGTTTACTAGGTTGCTGCTAACTCTGTCTTGTGTTTGGTGCTGGGCAGTCAGTTTATTAGAGCCTTTTTGACCATAACAGCAGCCTGCTACTGAAACAAACAGGGGCGATGAGGCGAAACCAAAACAGTAAAGTTGCGGGCCATAAAACCAAAACATTGAGCTGAAAGATGCTAAAACGCTCTGTAGAGCTGAGGGAACAGAGTCAGGCGACAATCCTCTGTGGGTTTAACCTTTTACATTACACAGTCATTGAATCCATTGTTACAATGAAAATATTGATTAGGGCAGCTTTTAAAATGGGAAACTCTTTGTTCAAAGAATATTTCAATGAGACTACGAATGTGACCAGACATTTGATGTCAACTTTCAGTGCTTGACAGTTTTTGATACAGTGTTACGGGCCCATTTTGGTCATGCCAAAAAAGGATCACGGTTCGATACCATGCCCTAATCTGTTCTCCATATTAGAGTTGTATCTGTAGTGTATAAGAGCCCATTGTTTGTGTAGTCGAGTGTCAGCTGGAACAGCCTCGCCTGATGTCTGGCTGCAGCTGGTGTGAAGCAGCAGAGACAGAGAGAGACAGCTGGATACGAAGCACTCCCCCTCTCTCACTGCCTCGGGTATAGCAGAGGAGCTGGAAGAGAGTCTGAGACCTCCCCTGAGCTCGCTCAAGAAGCATAACACAGCGATACGGTGAGCAAGTAAAGCTGCTCAACTGCAGCCTTTGTAAAGAAGTTACCAGTGGTAGAAAATGTGGGCCAGCTGGGGAAGAAAGGGAGGGAAAGGAGGTGAAGGGTTACAGCATAATCTACGGGGGCACAATACATGTGTACAGCAGACTTATATTACATGGATGCCTAAAGGGAGGGTTTGGTGCTATAAACACTAGCTTGTCGTTCACAGGGAGGAAGAAGAACGGGTTATAGCTTATAATGGGTGTGACAGGTTTTAAAGACTGGTTTGGTTGGTTTATGGCTTAAGGACACAGAAAACCAGGCTGGCAACACAGCAAGGCGGTGGGAACATACACAGCAGAGCTCTGCAGCAGGAGAAGATTTCTAAAAACAGATCATTTATTGATAATTGGCTCTCATCATGACTGATTGCAGTTCTGCATTCATTCTTACAAGCTCACAAAAGAAGGGATGTAGTCAGAATGTAGTGTTTGGCTCCTTGAATGCACCCCAGATAAGCAGTTTCCAAACCATTTATATGTAAAGACCACCATCCTAAGCCACTGTGACAAAGCCTGTTCACAGACTTTAGGTTAGGTTTAGTAATTTTCCTCTAAGCGGTGACAATCATTGTACTTTCTTCAAACTCCATTTCATCGATTGATCTGTCTCAACAGACTGCCAATTACCTAAATTAATGGATTTGAATTTCCTGCACCCTGAATTTGATTACATTTCCCTGAGAAGTCTGTGCACTGTTCACATTAATAAATATGAACTCCAAGCAAAACAGCTGATTCAAATGCTGTTTTTTTTATTCAAACAAATGCAATTATACAAATTACTAAGAACCAGCTTAACAACAATTGTTTACTATATATTACATGCTTTTCAAATACATAAAAATGCTCTAAAAAACAAAAAGACAGAACCAGTGTATTTACAATACCAACATGTACACACAGCATCATTCTCTTTAGAGAAATTGGGAGCACCAGTCCATGATTTCCAGCATGGATGAAATAACCATGTTAAAAATAATTTGTTGTCTTCCTGCAGTGACTGATCAGATGTGGCAGTGATATCAAAGTTGGTGACTTTGGGTAATACCATTCATAAGCATTCCACTTGACTCGACTATATTGTAAGTACTGACTGAGAAAAACGGAAAACTTTTTAAATGACAAACAAGACTACAAGGAAGCGCGGTGGTAGCTACAAGCAACGCTACGATAAATCTGGATCTGGTGACTGCAAAATCTTCCAGGAAGTAGCCATCTTTTTGACTCATTTTTAATGAGTTCAATCCTTCATTTTAATAATGTCATTATTAATGCTTGTCCAGTCCTTCATGGTTACAGGGTTCACACATTTGTGTAAGTGGCAGATCAGGATGAGTCATTCTCATTGTTCATTGCGGCTCAGTATCCTCTTACAGAGACAGTCCTGGTCCTTTTGTTTGTGAAGCCGGCATCTCTACAGAGAAACACTTGAAGTTTATTCTACGTTTTTACTTTGGCTATACCACGCAGTGCACAGCAGGTCCTGGTATAGTTTCAGTGCACAAGTGCCATCACCACAAACACTCGCAATCCAGACATGTAGATGCTCCTGTGGGGTTTTGTTATTGTTAAACACAAGGATGTGATCAGTTTGGCAATTGCATTCATTTTCTTTACACACTGAATTCCACAGAAGTTAAGTTTCTTCATTCTTTGGATCCACTTGAACAGAAAAACAGGTAAGTGCAGTCTAAGGCACAATGACAATTTGTCATGGTAAAATGTTAATACAGCACGATGTCAGATAGGCAGCTACACTATTGTTCCCGGTTTTGAATCTTCGTGCCAGTAAATCTGGTCTTCTGGCTCCGGGTTAGTGTGCATTTGGTTATTGATGTTTGGGTCCATTTCACTGACATCTATGTATGATCTGTAATAAACACACAAGAATAAAACACATTAGACAGGTGGCAAACTGAGTGTAGCTTATGACTGGTTAACAAGGACTTTAGAATGAATTAACCCTGGGCTGTCAAAATCATCCTGTCATATTTCAGCTTTGTAGTGCCACGAAGGAATATAAAAAATATTCATGAACTACGTTTAGGGTTGGGCATGTCGAAAATCGGTTCAAAGTTGGAACTGTTACCAAATTTGTGTGCATTTCAATTCTTATCGGTTGCTAACTTTTTGCATATTTCAGTCAGAACCTGCTTCGCAGACATAACGTCACATTATTTGTTAACACAGCATGTCAACAAAGTATGTGAGAAGAGAGTACTTCAACACAGCAAAATGCAACACCTGCAGTAAGCATATTTCATTCAAGGGAGGAAGCGCGTCCAAAATGTTCAGTGTGTTGCGCTCTCCTGGCTACAATGACGCCTTACAGCTACCACTAACAACCACTGACGCTAAGGAATAGGGATGAAACGATTCATCAGTTAATTCAATTACAAAAATGCGTCAACGAAAATTCTTTGCATCGACGCTTCGTTTAATCCATATAACTATATAGCACAGTGTTTTGCACGGACATTTATTACTGTGGCACATCGCGCTTACGCTGTGAACACAACGTGATTATGATGGCGCTGTTTGCAAAGTGGAGGAAGAGAGAGAAAATAGCAAGGAACGAAGAAGAAAGTGTCTAAAGTGTGGGATTATTTCAAGCTACAAGAAAACAACAACTCTGCAATGTTACAGTCCGTCCACCGTAAAACGAAACTTATGTTGCCTACCGCAACAGCACGACGTCATCTGATCAGAAAGCACCCGGTGTTATGCCAGCGGCCACGGACAAGGTACAGTAACTTTCACTAGCCATGAAGGGGAAAATGAGCAAGGAGGAAGTGGATAAATGTCATCGAGTGGTGACCAGATTTGTGGTGAAGGGGTTGGGAATCAGAACCGAGATTTGATAAGAACCGGATTTGATAAGTAGAATTAAAATTGAGACCCAACCCTAACTAATTTACTTCATATGTTCCACCCATGATAATGGTAATATCAGTTTCAGACAAGGGTAAACCCAGGGTCAAACATTTTCACCCAACAAAACAGCAGATGCACACAGACATACACACACATAGCCTTTAAATGCAACAATATTCAGGGGTCACATTTTTTCCTCTGCCACACAAGTGCTCTCCCACCACCATGAGACACCCAGAGAAAATCAGCAAGTGTGGTATGAGATGATTTGGAACTTTCTGTCCGTCCCTGCCACATATAAAAACAGACACCATCACCATGATAACCATGTGGGTAGTTTTACATTCTTGTCTCTCACCCTTTCTTCTGTGCTGTGACTTTAATTATTGGGGGGAGGGGGTTAATTTTCCAGGTCAGTAGCATAGGCAACAGCACCACACCTCTCTAAAGGCCCCGCAGGGCACGCCATCCTATCACAGCTCCGCCACTCAAACTCTGGGGGACATCTGTGCATGAGAGGGGGCAAAGATCAAGGGTGAATGGAAGCACATGGGCAGGGAGTCTCTGCATGGGCCAAGAGGAAGGCAAACGTCAGAGGAAAAGAAACCAAAAAATATATATAAAAAATCTGAACGGCAAAGGCACACTGCAGAAAAATGTGACCACTGGATGACAATATGCCGACTGTAAGAGCAAGAAGGGCAGGCATGTTTTTTTAAAGCCATGCAGTTACCATATCATACATGACAATGAAGGATCAGTCAAACAGCTCAAAAATGCAAAGTTCACTTCAAAACATCAACAAGCAGACTATGGAGTCGGAGGCTGCGGACAAATTGAAGAAAGCAAACGCACAGGCTCTGGCTGTTGCTGTTTACTTACTATTAACTACCTTTCACAAAGGACACCTTACTGAGCTTGTGCCCTCTGGAGGATTGTGGCTGCACATGGTTGGAGGTCACCTGCCTGACCCGACAGCCAGGGGAGGAGGAGGGAAAAGAGGAGGGCAGGGAGGAGGTAGAGGAGGAAGAACTAGCAGGGAAAAGGGCACAGCGCCTCTGGCCATCAGGGCTGTGCCAGGAGCCCTTAAAGAGCTGGGAGGTGCCATATCTATAAGAAAGCAGGGGCCAGTGGACAGTTAAGGAGGAGAGCAGAACCAGTGTTAAGCTCTGAGGAAGAACTGACTGCTGGCTGCACAGATCCCATAATCCTACGCCTGAACCAAGCTTACAATGCTAAGCAGATGGATGTTTTCTGATTCCCAAACTTAAGGGTAAAGTTGAAGAAAAGGTAACATTGGCTACTCATCGGTCCACAGTATTCTTGTGTGCATGAGATAACAAAACCAAATAGCAATATTCTCTGTAGTCATCCATTCTAGGTAATTAAACACTAGCACTTTTAGTATCTCTGGAGATAAGGAGGATCAGGGAGTGGCTTATTGGATAAGGAGCTGAGTTGAGGCAACATTTTTTTCCTCACCTGTTGTGGGCGGAGTGGCTGTAGGGGGCTGTGCTGTAAGAGTAGGACTGCGGCGCATGCACGGGCATGTCGTATTCTGACATACCACCACCACCACTCATGTGGCTGTGCCAGTTTCCACTGGAGGACACTGGAGAAAAAAATGGTACAAGTCAGCAAATGACCCACCTACATGTGAAACCAGGGTCAACAACATAATGCACTAGACACTGTAATATATGGTGCATTGATCTGACCTGTGGAGTAGGAGGTGTTTCTGTTGTTGTGGCTGTAGGGTGCAGGCATGGTCTGATAGCCCACGCTCTGCTGGGAGCCTCTGTCAAAGCTGTATGCTGTCTGTTTGTGTGCAGCGTTGCGTTGGTACCAGCCTCTCAAGTGTTCAGACACCAAAGCCTTCTGGATGTTCCTACTGACCTGCTCGTTGCTGCGGGGCACCGGGCGGTTCCTGGATGGCCGCAGCGTGGCGTACAGGTTCTGTGACATGCCATCTATCTCGTCATTACTGTAGTGACTGTGCATATCGTGGCTATGATAAGCTGTTGGGGTTGGGTGGTAGGAAGGATTGACGTTATAGTGTCCTTCCATCTCACTGTCGTACATGTAGAGTCCATTGGAGTAAGACTCTGGTTCTGCGTAGCTTGGATAGCCCGTCACATAGTAGGCTGTCGTGGTGGGTCTGGCCCGAGGCTGGTAGGCGTAGCAGCGGGTGTCTGGCTGAGCCAGGTTGGGCATGCTGCCCGTGTTGGCATACATGTCTTTTCTGTGGCGGCCGCGAGCTCTGCGTCTGTGGGTGGGGTTACCGGGGACACTGTACTCTACGCTGGACTGGCTTGTATAGGAGGAGCCATCATCGAGGACCTCAGTGCTGTTGCTGCGCCGGGCTGTGGAGTAGGTGAGCGTTGGCACAGGGGGTTCGGTTTCCGTCTGGAACTGAGACTGGGACTCCAGACTACCGCTACGCTGGCGGAAATGTTGTGGTGCATCCTCTGATCTACAAATTAAAAGCACTTAATAAAATAGCTGTGTTTTGACTCACATATACACCAAAACACACATGAAGCAGATATTCAAGAAAAAAAAAAACCACAGGTGGGTCGGGCCTCACCTGAGCTGGGTGCTGCTGTAAGCGTTGCGTGTGAGGAGGGGGGTAGGGGGCATGCTGCGGGCATCATGTGGCTGTCTGGAAGCCGGTTTATACGGGCTTCTGTGGCTTGATAAGGCATCACGGTGACTGTAGGGATGTAGTGATTCCTGGACATCATAATTTATTCTGGAACACAGATAACAACAATGTTTTCAGGGCGTTCGACTCTTTGAGATAAACACCTCTACACTCTCTTCCCTTATTCTGAAAACTGAAGGAGGAAAGAAAACACCTTGGGTTTGCTTGAATGCAGTATTTTAGTCATCACTTACACCTGAATGACTGCTATTACATAGTCCATTGATCTTTCTTTTCATGCAACAGCAAGCATTATGACTGTTTTAAATGAGCTTCAACCTCTGACGCTGAGGGCAACACATCACCCATACCATTTTGTAAACAGTCATGAAGTAGCTGCCATATAAACCAAGTTCCCAGAGCCACTTTCCTGTTTCCCTTTTCTTCTCAGCTTGGAATTGTTGTCTGCTCCTTCACAGGCAGCGACATGTTCTTTTCCATCTATTTTTAAAGCCGGTGCGTTGGGCTGATAAGAGGGAGATTGTTGGAGAGGCAGGAGAAGGAGGGAGGAGGTAACTGGCAGGAATGTAGCTCTGGGTCTACTTTACAGGTCTGTACTAGCTCCATGCTTTGGGTCTCTAAAACAAACAACCACACAGTGGAAATTAAAAATTCTGATATGTCCATGGGTGTAAGTGCTAGTTTTATACCTGCAGTCTGCATGCTGGTCATTGGCAGAGGCATGTCTGTCTTGGCTGTAGTGGATGTCCAGAGTTTCTGCATGGTGTGGTCTCGGGGAATACTGAACCGATCTGGACCGCTGCCTCTGGGTAGCAAGCTCATCATCTGTGAGATGAAAGTGATTGGTTAAAATTGATCTAAAATGTAGTATAAGGGGGAGGGGGGAGTAAACACTTAGCGTGGCTATGCCCGGGCACTTACCATCATCCAGAGTGAGGCTGTCAGATAGAGAGCTGAGGTCTGAAGGGTTGACATCATCTGAACAGAAGAGAGAAATCCTCAGAAACACCTCTGATATTCTATTTTTCAGAATCAGAAACTTTATTTTATATACTTTATTACATTAAGGTGTCAGACTTGTCAACACTTACTACTTCATAGTCAAACCAAATTGATGATCATTAAAAATTTATTTCAAGCTTTGATATGCTAGCAAAGCTTGAAAGGTTTATGATATCTACCTGCTAAGATCAGTGAGGCCCTCTGAGTGGGTGTCTTTCCTTTCTTGATCCTGTAGGTGTTGATCTCCTTCTCGATCTCCTCCAGCTTCCTAATTGCATCCAGACAGTTGTTTCTCCTCTTTTTCTTCACCGTCTTGCTGAGTTCACCCTCGTTGGATAACTTTACGGCTGCTTCCACGATCTTCTGCTGCAAGGCGAACATGCTCTCCAGATTCCTCAGATGTGGGTCCTACAGGGAAACACACAACATGGACACAGTTAATGGGGAATTTCCCAAAAATAAAGACAGATCCTGTCAACAGCAGAACTCTGAACAAAGAAACAAACACATCTCCAAGTTAAAAGTATGTTTTCCCAATTGGCTCACAGCAAATGTTTGCCTCAAAACACATGTTAAACTCTTAATCCTCAAAAAGTCATCTGAGCTTAAATGTTCTCTAGGTAAACAAACATTGGTGTAAGAACTGTGTTTCAACAGCGTGTGACATGCCAAATTACATCACAGAAATATATCAACAAAAACACAACACAACAGTAGCTATACTAACCTCATCATAGGGGAAAAGGTCATCCAGCTTGAAGGCTGTCCCAACACGCCGTCGTACCTGAGGAACCTTCTCACCTGTGGCCAAGGGATACTCTTTAGGCAATCTGCCCGTAAGCACCTGAAAATGGGAACAACCAACAGTCAGCTGGGAGTGTGGATGTTTTAAACATCATTGGAAAACAATAGAATAAGAGGGACACTCACAGCTTCTCTCATGCAGATCTTCTTCAGTTCCTCAAGTTTCTTTGACAGTGTCTCTTGAAGACCCTTTTCTTTCTTTTTCAACTCTGCAATCTTTTCTTTCTTCTGTTCCTCGCTGACTTCAGAGTCAGCAGAACCTGGAACAAGCACACATCTGATTAACTACAAATTATAGCAATACATCATCGCTCATCAGTCTGATGTGGAACAGAGGCCATTAGCTTACCGGCTGAGATGAGGCTTCCGTTGCTGGCCATGATAAGCTGGTCTTTGCTCTCAATGCTGGAAAGTTTACTGATCCGCGGGGCGCAGATCTCTGTGAGGTCCATGGCGATGTCTCCTGAACTCCTGGTTGTGGTCATTTTTGACTGTGGGGGAGGGAAGAGACAGTTAGGAGGAGGAAACATGGACAAGGAGGAAGGAAGAGAGTAGTGAAGGGGGTGTGTGTGAGTTTTTCATTTTAATGATAGCGCACTGCGATAGTGGTGGCTCCATTTGCATGCTTGGTACTCCAAGCGCACTGCTCTCTCATCAATCAGCGTGGGCTCTATTCCTGGATGAACACTGACACACCATCTGCCTTTGAGGGAGACAGTGGCTGAATAACCTCATTTGAGTGCAGCCACACACTCATCCATCTCCACCACGAAATGCCCATCACACACCTCTCATACCGCATAACAGCCCTGATGCTCAGCAAACATGCATCATAAACACAAACACATGGAGTGTATCATTAGGGCATTGGGACAACTTTTAACGCTCAAACAAGGACCTCGCCTGTGAACACCCTGTGCCTTTTCTTATTTATTCACAATGGTGAGGTCATAAAAGCCACATTTTATATTGCAAACTGTAGTTTACTTGAATATGTTTCCTCTTAAGCCACAGACAGGGCAAGAATAGGCATAATAATAGGTACTACTACAACTACATCAGTCTACTATATAAATAAGCAATTTCAAGCTCTTGCACATTTTCAATTTCAGCTTCCCAACTGCCTGTTACTTCAGGTTCAATAGGTAAGAGCTATTCTAGTCTTTTTAAACCAACGATGCCTTTACCAACATAAGGTTTACTGGCATGGGATATATTTACATTAAACCAGGAGGCTGGGGATTCCCTTTGCCCAGCTATTTACACAAGGCACGGGACACGGATCAGGCAGTGCGCATCACATGATGAACAAACTCCAGTCAGTATTCACTTAGGACACTTAGCTCACGAGACGATCCAGGATAATGGCTTCATGAGAGCCCGATTTTAAACACTATTTTTAAGAAATCTTCAATGCTAAATTATATGAAAAAAAATCAGCATTAAACACTTAATTTCCTTAATTTCTGGATAGTTTTTTGGTACAAATGTCTGCCTTTTCTGCATCAATATTTGGTGAAAATGTTTTTATTTATATAAAGGGAAACACTAAATTCAGGTAGCAGGTGACAACTGAAAAAATATAAAGGAATATAAAGGATCTCAAGCGTTCTATATTTCGTTCAGCTAAGTTTTCTCCTGTAGATCAACTTTTGTCATTTAATATCACCCCTGCTTAGTCTACACACGTGCATGCATGAATTAGTCTTCCCCCTATTTTGTGAATTTTGTTTGGGGGAAGCAACCTCTTTAATGGGTATATACAGGAATCCTGAAGTAAAATTCAATACCTTTTAAGACCTTTTCAACATATTTTAAGACTGCCACGCCACTTTGAGGTGTAACTGATTAAGTCAGCCACAAACCTATAAAAGGGTCATTTGAGTTTTTAAAAGGAATTTACATATATTTATAATATATTTATTGCCTATATGTCATCAGGTTGTAACGCCACCTAAACATTTAGGCATTCACCAACTTTCTGGTCTGGTCAGATTTCCTGAGAAAATCCTTTGTCTAACATAGGCTATGATGTTTATGTGTGCAACATTACAGCAAATCATGTGAAACACAGTGTGATTTTGTGTTTTAGTTGGTTTAAACTAGATAATGTGAGCTTGCCTGCAATGATATGTGTGATACCGTTCATCACCCACTTGATCAATACAACAGAATTCAAACAGGCCAGGAGGAAACAAAGATGAAGAGAATAAACTGAGTGATGAATAACAGTAGTGTAGGTGGTGTAGCACAGACACAACCTGGAACCAGGAAAAAGTCTAGATGACTGTATTAGTATAATATTATAACAATTAAAAGTATATTGTTAATATAAAAAATATAAAATTGTAAACAATTAGTTTGTGTAATGTATTCATTATGTTACTATATTCAATGTAATTTCATATAATAGTATATAACTTACCACTAATATAATATTAATTACAGTTAAAGCTGTTTATTTTGGGGTTGTTTTTTATTCATTAACTTTGTGCAAGAAAAATGCTCTACACGGTAGTCTCCAACCTTAATTTTAAGTAGGCTACTAACTCGTCAATAATCAATATCAACAATTTCAACATTTATAAAGTTTGTTGTAGCACATCAAACTTTTTTTTTTGTATCCCGCTCCATCCAGGCTGTGATTGATCTGTTCACAAAAAGTGACAGTGACGAAAGTATCTGTTTATGAAAAATTTAACATGTTTCAATAAAAGGCAAAGATTTAGCTAAATAGCCACCTAACGTTAGCCAAACCCAAACGCTCCTTGAATTGTCCCTATAGTCTTCTGTCTATGCTGCTGGCAGTGCAGCTCGCTGTTGTTTTTGAGGAACGGGGCTGTTCAACTAGCCACAGAGCGACCGGCCCACTGGGTTAATCCCGGTACTCTTGATTGCCACTCCAATTATTTTTTGAACGATTAGCATTGAGGGTCTGGCAGGGTGGGAGATTAGGGTCGGTTGTACTCGTAAATTATTTTCCGGTTTGCATGGTAGATCCCCGCGTCTAATGTTACAGAGATGAATGACACAGTCACAAAGCACTGTCGAGTATTTTGGGCTATATTTATATAAATGCAATATAAATAAATACATCCAGCTGAACTTTTAGCAAACAAACTATTTGGACAAACAGGATTTTCACATTGACAAAAATAATTACTAAATAACTACTAAATTTTATACCTTGTTAAATGGCGATTTAGACTTTTAAATAGCCTTAATTATCGCAAAATTGATTTATTACCTTTTAAGATTTTTAAGACCCCGCGGACACCCTGCTTTAAATGTGACTGTGTTTTCACCTCAATGATGAATTAATTCAGTTATAAACTCCTTGACTTTAATAGCTCCTGTGTTTCAGCAGGTTTTCTGCACGCACACACACACACAGGCCTGACCCTGAGCTGTAGGTAGGTCGCATATGCGGGTCACTCGACCTGAGGCAAGCTCTCTACACAGGTCAAGCATCAGTGGAAGAAGTATTAAAGAGTTTCTGTCTTAATGTGAGTTGGCAGGAAATGTGAACAAAGTGAAGTGAAGAGAAAACAGACACTTACTTTGCTTTGTTTCCTGTCCAGGTAGAACTGGTGTTGACTGATGGCCATCACCCAGATGGTTTTAATCAGAGAGTGGCTGGCATACCATGTGTGAATAACCAGACTAGACTGTCCGAAAGTTCGCTTGGTCACTGTTCTCCTGTAAAAGATAATACAAACACTCAGTACTTGCTGCATATTACAACTAAACAGTTGATGGTAGATAAATGAGGCTGTAGGTTAAAAAGGCAGATTAGAAGATTAGAAAATAATTATTATAATTTTTTATCCAATTAAATGTGTGAGTGTTTGTGTAATAAGATAGTGAAGAGGAGAAGAGCAGCAACATCTAATACATTTTGAAACAGACAGTGGGATTTAATAACACCTTTAGAGGCTGGAAGTGCCACATTAAAGCCTGTGTGAGGAGCAGACAACCTTAGAATAATAAAGTGGCCCTTGAACACAAGGAAAACACTCCTTTAACAGACAGGTTACAGCTATTAACACAGTGTCCTAAATGGGCCACTGGCTGCAGATGCCCTTCACAGCATGTAAGGTGTAGGATAAGGACGTCTGAAGCAAGAGAGCAGCAGCTAAAATGGGAACACTACAAAAACCGTGAAAGGACCTATTAAGATCAGTTAAGATAGATTAAGTGGTTTGCCTTTTCTGACCTGTGCGGGTCGTTCACTTCGACAGCAAATTTCTTCTCTCGGAAATACAAATTCTCCAACTGCTTCCACTGAAACAACTGCAGAGAGAAAGAGCCAGTTCATCAGAAAGGGGGGTAGGGGTAGAGAGACATTACACATCACTGTACACAAGCCAACACAGGGCTATTAAATCATGTGGATTTACAGTACATATACAGAAATGTAATTTGATAATCAGATGCTGTTAAACACACAATGGCGTCAATTTACTCCAAAAAGCTTCTGATATGAGAGGGATCAATCTTGCCAAAAGACAACACAACAGGGAGGCTGGTATTAAAACAACTTTTCAGGTCAACTTGCAACATTAGCAGAAACAACTTAACAGCTGAAGCTGTTAATGGGGCTCAGCGGGCCATTCAGGTGGAGGTTCGAGCTAACACAGGAGCAATTATAATGCTGCTGCAACTGCAGAGAGAAAAACCGTGCCAAGCGGCCGGCCAGCTTCTCGTTTCATTCTGCTGTGATTGAAAACAGAGACAGGACTTCTCTGTCAGATTGAAACATTTGCTCCACTGATACTGGGCTCACTGAACAGATTTGGAACCACTTGCCTTTAAACAAATCTTCCCTGCTCTCATTTTGATAAACAGAAAAGACACTGCACAGCAGAGGGGTTGAGATTTTGATTTGATTTGATAGAACTGTAACACAAATAAATGCATAAATAGATGCCATCACATTGACAATATACATTTATCAGAACTGAAAGTTACAAACTTATTTCCATTGTGGTCCTCGATGTAGATAAAGATGGCAAGGCAAGCTATGGATGACTGAAGGTATTCTGTGCAATCAACCTTTACAAAATAGTTTAATTTGGGAGATCATTTATAACCACTGTTTTACCTGATAGAAGGTAACAACCTAAATTACTCCAGACTACAAAAATATATTATACATCTTTTAGCCTGAGAGAGAAATTGTACCTAGGGTAAGAAATCACCATAAGCTGACACATCTTCACTTCCACTGGACAAACACATTTGCAATCCAACTATAAAAACACAGAACAAATCTTCCTTTACAGCAGTGTGGTTCACACAGTGACATAGTGCACGTATCTAGATCACAGTCACCAGGTACAGCACCACACTACAGAGAACATTAAAAGGAGCATGGAGTGAAAAAAAAAAAACTATTTAAACCCACTGACTATTTAAAACAGCTGAACAGGTAATAGGTGGACACAAAAACGAGGCTTACCGTGAATGGTATTTTTTTGCTTATCAAATTCCTGCTGATCGCTCTTGGGTTTGCGTAAAATACTTTGACTTTCCCACAGGGCTAGAGCTTCTTCGAACAATACTCTCTCTTGTCTGTCTGGAGCCAGATAGGTGTTGCAAGAGTTTCAGCTGAGCCTGGCCATGCCCCTTTAACAACGCCCCCCCCCCAAACCTCTGACATCACAGATACCTCACGCTGCCTCTGAGGCTTTGTACTACTATGTGCTTCTCTCTCTCTCTTTCTCTCTCCTACACAACTCACTTCCTTTTTAGTCAGACCAGATGGGCAGGTTGTACACAAGTATTTGCTAGGCCAGGTTTTTCCGTGTATGAAGACATCTCTGCTCCATTTCCGTCACTCACAGATACGGGATCAACCCTACGCAGACACTGAATACTCCACCTCTATCTGGGAAGTTCTCTGTAAACACCATACAAAGCACTGTTGTGTAGCAGAATATACTATAACCATCTCCCCCACCAGAGCAAACATGGTAGGAATCTGTTACTATGCTCTAATCATTAATAGCAGGGGTGCACTCTGCCAGGCCATTTTGTGTGAACCTTACATGTAGATTTTTTACTCCAAAGCTATTATCCATAAAGACACTCAACGTCAATATTACGATTGTGCGTATGGTGGATCATTCCTCATGCTGTACCAGCAAATACGGCACTTTTATCTATTAAATTACATCCAGTCTGCCACTGAAATGAAAAACATGGTGCTTAATGAACAATGGGAACCAGCCGGCAGGACACTTCCAAAAATCTCATCCCATTGTAGAGGGGACCCCACACCAATTGACACCCCCTAGTCGCTATCACTAGCATCATTTACATTGTAACAACAGATAACAATGGTCTGGACAATAAACACGCACTTTCACCGGATCATTCCTCCTATTTGAGAAACTCCACACCTGTGTGAGAGAACACATTAATGAAACTAATAGAAGACTCTCCGGTGACTGCTGCTGAAGCCACGACCTAAATATTTCAAGAATGTGACACACCTCAATCTCAAGACTGCATCTAGTACTCTTGAAGAGAAAACAGTCCAAGAAATCAATCTGCACACAAGCAAGTTGACACAGTAAGTGACTCATAAGTGGAACTCCAAAATTAAAAAAGTCACCATTTTCCAGGAAAAACACCAGTTTAAGTGATTATGATTTGAGTGAACACACAGGATTTCTGCATGTTCGTATCTTTCGTATCAACATCTATCTTGTTTTTGCCAAACATCTCATTACAGGCTGGTGGAAGTGAGCCAGAAATGTCTGTGGTTTCAGATGGGATCAGGCTGTTCAGATCCAGCTCAAACCCACAACCCAAGGACCCTGACAGCCACGAGTCCGCAAAATCATATATGGATGAAAATGTGTCAAAGGGCCTGCTCACACACCCGTACAGAAAAAGATCAGCCCCACCCTTCACATAACACTTCAAATACCAGCTCAGGCTGGCTGGCAACACCGCAGGTCTCCACAAACATGACGCAAAGCTTAAAGTTGTGAAAACCTGACAACGAGAAACCGCCGGAAGGAACTTGATCCTGTTTTGGTTCGTGAAGTGTTCAGTTAAATCAAATTTTTAAACTTCCTTTTCACTAAGACACTTCTTAATTTTTTCAGGTCTTTTAGATCATGTGCTTATTTCGCCCAAGCTGACACTAACACCCATAATAAACTGAAGAATTATTTTGGTTCCGCTGGCTCATCATCCATGTGGACCAGCATGTGGTCTTAAGGAGTGTCCCATTACCCACTGGGAGAGAACACACAGTGAGGAAGAGAGACAGAAAGGACTCCTGGTTAAATTCAGGAAAGGATTAAGTCTCAACTTGCCATCTGATGCTCTGGAAACACATCACACTCACATTGAATAGTCTCAAAATCACAATTAAGTTTATTTTCACATACACAATCATACACAGTACAACTATACTTCTGATCCTTCTCCTAAAACTGTTTTTGACCCTTCTTTTTCTCCCATGTCAATCTACATTTAACAGTACCTATATACTACTATCTACATGTAACTTGTAGATGAAGTGACAGGGTACTTACTATTTCACTTTTCTTTAACACAGCAGGAAGAGTAAGCTTTGAGTTGCAGGCTCTTCAATAAAAAGTGATGAAACTGGCATGCATACAGGAAAGCAAATGTGCTACTTCAAATGATTTTTAGAAAGTTAAAAATTTAAATAAAAATTACATTACAACTGCTGACCTCCCACCAGTACCACCTCTACATCTAGCCCCCCTACACAGATAATAATCCCTCCAGGACACACACACACACACAGATTACCATAATGAATGCAGCATGCTGTGAGGGGCTGGACAGAGTGGAAGGAGGGATGGGCAGGGTTGAATACAGGGGCTGTGAACTAAGGCAGGAAGCACTATCAATATTCTCCAGATATACAGGCAAAAGGAATGTATCCGTACACGTCCAACTATCAGTAAGAGCAACAAAAAAGGTCATTTACAAAGGCAACAGTTCTTCCACAACAGGAAACTAATGACATTCTCATGTGACTGTCCCTTCTTTGTGTGGAGGAGTCGAAGAAGGCATAGACTAGTTTAAAACCCTCACAGCACCCCAACACCCTCATTACTGTCCCCCAACTCTAAACACCCACCCAACAACACAGCGCCAGTGCCAAACCCAGTCCCCTAGGCCTGCTTCTTCCTACAGAGAACCACAACACCTTTCACCAGGAGGCTTCGGGAAAAAAAGACACACTTAGGCTGTGCCCAGTGTAACAGCACACCCTGCTATGTCAACAGCTTGCTGCCATATAACAACAGCTATGACTAGTCTAATGAAAGAGGCAGGGGAGAAATGCTTGGTTGGGACACTAGTGAATAACACCTTTCAAACGGGGGAGGAGCAGGACATTTCTGTACTCAAAGAACTTTTTTGACAGATGCACCACAATAGGCACCTGACGGGCTCTCTACAGGCCAGAGGAGTAGCCAGGAACTTGTGTCTGACAGAATGTGTTAACAGTAAAAGCAACGTTAAGGCTATTTGTTTACAATATACATGTTGTACTTTACAGAACATTGCCCTAATGATTTGATTTATAATCATAACAGACAATTCCCAATTTTTCTAGTTCAGCTGTTTTATAATCCCTATGACAATTCATTGCTTTCACTTTTGCTAGTATTGTACTCTATTTGCTCTTACACCTACAGCCTTGACTGCACACAACACATACTCCAAAATATTTTCCCCATCTGTCTTCCTCTTTCTCCTGACTGGCATGGGAACCAGGGTCTTAATTACGGCTATTTACAGTGTGGATGGATCATTAACCAGCTAACAAGAGGCATGCAGATAAAAGCTGTGAAATGTAAGTATTTCAATAGTGCCAAATAGTACATACTTCCAAAAGAAATCAAAAGCTAATAACTTTAATATTAAAGCGTTTTACTTGTTTGAGTATTAAAAGTCACTTTGTAGGAAAACCAAGTCAAGTTTATTTATAAAGCCCACACCCTAAGTTAGACCCAGAGGGCTTTACAATTTGTACAACATATGAAATCCTGTATGCTTAGATGCTTGATGTGGATTAGCAAAAACTACACAAAAATTAACGAGACAACAAGAAAATGTGTTTCAAGTGGAGGAGTTCTGTTTTTTTAAATGGGAAAAAAAGAAAACTAATAAGGCAATTAGAGCAGCTGTAAAAATAATTCAACCTACCTTTCTTGGTTTCAGTTTATCCTGCAAATCGTACTGGCCAATGCCTTTGTAGCTAACTCCTAGCCACCATGGTATTTCTTGCTTGTCCTGCACATAAACACACACACACACAGCACCACTACTCATTAGAGGTAGCTTTATTGGTGAGAGTTTGACAAAAAACCAAAGCAATTACCCCATTAAGGTCGCAGCAAAAGCAACACAAGAAGACATCAAATACAGTAAAGGCCTTATAATCTCTGCATGCCTGACTGAGTCATTTTAATGCCACTGTTTGATCTCCTCAGACACCTTGGTAGAGAAAGTTAGTGAACGTCTGTAAAATCAAGGAAAGTTAAAACTTGAAACATGCTAAACTAAAAATGTACTGCTACAATGGTTTACTGGATCCTTGACTGAGTTATGTAAGCAGCAATTTTTTATTCCTTTTTTAAACATGCAGTACAGCTGCTTTCGCTAAAGCACAGAATTTAAACAGCATCAAGTAAATGTTATAAAATTAAGTGAATAGAGGTTAGATTGATGACAGAAGCTGACAGAAGCTTGTTCAAAGGTTAAGCTTCTGTATGATTCAGGGCACCACTGTTACCTTCACTGGGTAATAATGGACTCCATATGTCGGCAGGGACTCCACCAGGGCCAGATACCTTGAGAGAAAGAGCAACACGTTAACAGGAATTCTGCCACTTACACTTCATCACTGTCAACCGGTGGCTGTTGTACAACAGACAGAGTGGGATTTAAGCTACAGTCATTGAGAAGCCACAGTCATTTGCAGTGGCAAGCTGATCGATTTGTTTCAGGGCTGTGAGGGAGAGTCCATTGATCAGTTCAAGGGCACAAATCATCCGAGCCTAAATGACCCAGGGTTGCTCTGAGTTACAGTCCCAGGAAAAACACAGCGGAGGACTGACATCCTCACAAGGCTGGCTGGCTGCCTGCTCAAAGAGCACCTCCTCTAATTAATGACACATTCTGGCATGTGACAGCCACCTCTTATAACAACAGCCACCACAGTGCGGACACATGAGGTTTAAGGCCTTACGTTCTGTGGAGAACTGTGACATCAGAGGCAGTGGTGCATGAGGGACACACAAGTTAATTTGCTCAAACTCAAATCATTTTTAATCATAAACATAAAGTAGTGTTGAACTTACTGCACAATGGCTTGTCCTCTGGTCAGCCCCTTCAGTTTCTTGTAGTGTTCAATCACTTTGTCCTCACTGCAAATGGATAGATAAAACATTTAATGAATAATCCATCAAGTGTTACACATTCCAGCCACAGAGGGATTGTGAGAGGGCCCCTTTTCTTTAACACAGATTCTGTCTGCTCATGCAGAAAATGCAGTCTGGCCTACTGGCCTGCTGATGGCTCTCCTCTACCTCTCCTGCAAATGCATCCCATTTCCTTCGCACTGTAATCATCCCTTTTAATAGCACAGCCAGACAGCAAACTCACTGTGGCTTAACAGACAGAAAGAGACCGACGTGTTTGTGTGCTCATCCATGCACCATAAGACTATAATTTTAATTTGGATGTTAAACTGATGTATCGGCTTCAGAGGCTGCAGCAGCCCCAGATGACCATTTAGCCAGAAGAGGATGGGAAAGCAGGGGAGCAAAATAGCAGCGTGGATTGAAGAGACACACAGCAGTCCTTTAGACAGCGAGCAGCTGTCAGCACCTCCATGTGCCCTCTCAGGGCGAATGGGCAAATGTAATTAACCCAGGCATTAATTAGTCACCACATCAGAGTCCAAACCATTCAAGTACCAGGCAGGCCTGTATGCACCTTGCCACCAAAAACTGCTCTTCTGATTTGTACAACCAGGTGTCACTGACGCCATTTTGACAGCTGAATTGTAAGCGTACATTGTTGAGGAAGGGCTGTGGTATTGGCTGAACCATGAGTATCTATGGGGCTGTGTGTGATCCCCAAACAGCGACCCTCCCACACCACGGGCCCTTAAGCATTTTGTGGTTTGTTTTCAGAAACCTCAACAGCTCAGATAACTTACCAGTAATTGAGAGATGGATGCTCCCTTAATACTCTGGTGGGAAGAACTGGGAGTTGCTTCAGGTCTGATCTGGCAGTCTCAGCACTGGAGAAAAAATAATATACACTTAAGAGAGAACAACCACACATTATTAATTCACAATAACAAGAGTCCTTTCTAGTTGCTCATTTATGCTTTATAGCTGAGAGCAACACAAGCACCAAAATTACATTGTTTATTGATGAAAGACACATTATCATGGTCCAATTACCAACTCTCCTACACATGCAAATCTCTACACTTAGATATCTAATAATAATAATAATAATCTAGTATCCTGTTATGACTGAGTGCTCTAGACCAGAAAGTCAAGGTAGATGTTTACACAAGAATCTTAAGTAAAAGTCTAAAAATGCATAGAGAACACATCTCCAGATGTGTTTTCACAGTGTGGTTTGAATTTCTATCTTAAGGCATGACGGCAATAATTCCTGTTTGCAAACCTTTAGAAAAAGGTGCAGTGTCAGGATCTTGTTTTCATCTTTCTTATGTACAGTATAAAGAGTAGTGCTGCTTGCCAAGACTAAACTTGAGCTTCACTCATGTCTTGCCAGACTTAATTTAAAAGTCTGGAAAGACTAAGTCTAAAAGCACACACAGGGCCTTTAAGTCATAGGGAGCCTTTTTCAGGGGCTTGGCAATAAATCTTTTCAAAATGATAAAAACCATTTCATGCAGGTTCTCAACAGTAATGCACTCCACAGTTAATCTATGTACTGTGGGTAAAGTACTTTTTATTTATTCACCTTCACATATTAGGCAATAATAAGAGCATGACAGATGCAACAGGTAGCCTACAGTTTGTCTCACCCACAAACTCTGCCAATAATGTTAAGCAGAGGCTTTGAGTGTTGTAGTAAACACAGAAACTGGCAATGTTAACTGTACAGACAAATTGTCATTGTCTATGATAGTGAACTATGAGCCGATCCAACATTATGTAGGAGCAAAAACTGGGTCTACAGTTTCTGCAGGACAAAAGGGGCTCTGGCTTGGCAGGCCAGTCCACCCGAGACCAACCAAAAGCCATTCACAAGCACTTGGAAGCCTCTCCCTGTGTTGAAAAGTATTGTATGAGCCCCAGCGCTGTTACAAAACAGTGTGTGGCCTCGGAGACAGAACTCAAATGTGTAGATCAGACCATACTTATAATATAAATTATAATATAAAATTATTAGAACATCCTCAAGGATTGTACCAGCTTTAATAATAACCTCAACATATCAACATAAGTATTGAATGATCTCAGACAAAGGGCCACTTGACCTTAAGATGACTTTCATGAACATCAATTTAAGTCTTCTTCTTTCAAGAATAATGGAATTTAACAGTTGCTGACGTGGTTGAACAGAACCATTATGAGCAAGTTATGTGAACCAGCATACTAAACAAAAACAAGAGTGAGCCACTGCAAGGGCAGAAGCACTTGAATCACTCTTCCCCGTAGCTACCTCTCCTAGGTTGACTGGGTTTTGCTGCCACGGCACTTCGCTGTGTGTTTGATGGCATACATTTTATGGGGAGCTGGGGCCTGGCGTTGTCGGGGTGATCTGCTCTGCAGCCACGCTGCCGTGTCAGCAATCTGGAATTCATTACCACGTCTGTTATCTGCCTGCAGCCTGCAGCGTGGGGGCAATTCCTACACCCTGTACAGCCCAGCCCAGCGCAGCGCAGTCTTCCCAGTGTGGGAGAGATAATACTCATGTGTCAGCTATTCCACATGGCTGAGACGTGGTGACTGTGGAGGGAGCACAATGAGAGAGCCTGTTGCTGTGAATGAACCACTAACTACAGGCTACACCTGCAAATAGGACTGAGGACTAAAACTATCTGGGTGTTATATTGGTTCATGTGGATAAAATTAGAGCACAACTGACAATGTGTATATATATATATATATATATAATGGCATAGACAAATCCCAGCTCAGTTACTCTGTTAGGCATAACTGAAGGCATAAATCAGTTCAGTGATGTCCTACGTTGTCCACAATACCTTTCATCAACCCCCAGAGAAGAGTTGTAACTTGCTGCATTTAGCTATGGATTATACCTCAGTACAGTAAGAACAAGATGCAATGCAATACCGACACGGCAAAGGGGAACTCTGATACAATACAAGCACAATGTGAAACCTGATGGTGCATTAATTCAATGCACAGCAGGGGGTTGGCCCACTCCACCACCACAATAACATGACTACAGTGAGTCCTTCTGACGCCTTCTTGTCTACAATTGGACAGTGGGTCTGGCTCATCCCTCTTAAGGCAGCTGGCTGTAGGAGGAGGAGGTCTCCCTAACTCCTCCACAGTTAATCTCACTGCTCCAGGGGCCCTTTGCTGATAGAGTGTAGAGAAGACACATTTATATTATATGCTTTATGAGGGGATTTACCGAGCCTGTTCTCTCAAGAAAGCAGAAATAAAGGACACCGCAGACAGGAATGAAAAATACTGCCACAGGATGGGAATGCATCATGTTAGGTATTGGGGCCTGTGGTACATTAAAGTAAAAGAAGTTTGAGGAAAACATTTTTATTTTTCCGTTATATACATATAAACACATTTCTCCAAAGAAGGAAACAGCTTTTATTGTTGTTGTCAAATGACAAAACAATTCTCTAAGTGCCTTCCAACTAAATATCTAGAAACCATAATTAGGATGAGCAGGGGGAAAATAGGCTAGTGTCTGTGAAAACTAAAGAAAAATACAGCTAGAGTTGGACACACTCCCATCCTCGCTGATTGTACCAGATTTGTTGGCAGTTTGTCTTTTATTGTGCTTTCAAGGTCAGGGCAAAGTACAGCCCATCCCCACACCCACATGAGCAGAGTTCAGAAAGCACACTTCACTTCAGG
The DNA here is from genome assembly GCF_014851395.1 of Micropterus salmoides. Classification (NCBI taxonomy): domain Eukaryota; kingdom Metazoa; phylum Chordata; class Actinopteri; order Centrarchiformes; family Centrarchidae; genus Micropterus; species Micropterus salmoides. Next base: position 33,056,764 of record NW_024043372.1, read on the forward strand.
GTAAAGCAGCTTTAAATAAAAACACAAGCATAAAGCTGCACTAAAGCTGCAATAACTAATAATTAACATTTATCAGGTCTGTAAATAACAAGGCAGTTAATGAGCACATGCAAATGCAGCCAAGTGTTTTTTTTTTTTTCAAGAGAACAAAAGGTAAGAGTTTGACAAGGGCTCAAACTGCATTTTCAGCATTGCATGTTTGGCCATTCAAAACCTACATGCACAATTCCTTACAAAGCACAAATCTTTGTGCTCACATAATGGACAGTGAGGCCTTTAGAGGCAAAGCACCGGGAAAACACACAAGTTGTGCTGCTTCAACCTGCTCAGTCACTCAATCAGACAGTGCAGTGTCTACTAATCGCAGCCAATGCCCTTCACTCCTATAGCAGTCAATAAAACAACATACCCTATCAGCAGGTCAGACCTCTGAGAGCAAGGCCCACTGTGAAAACGTTGTCTCCGCTAGCGAACAGATTATGGAGGTTTTGTCTCCCACCAGTGTCATCGACCAAATTGTGTACACAATGTACATGTATGCGTCATATAGGCCATGTCTGTCAGGAAATGTGACAGCTGTTAGGAGGTGATGCAATCAAAACATGTCAGAAAAGAAGTGTCTTTGTAAAGTTTTGTTGTAATTGTAAACACAATTGACTCTAAAGCCAAAGTTTGGACCATGTGGATGGCAGCGAGCCAGTAGAGGATCAGTTCAATGTCACAAGAGCAAAATCAAGGGAATTATTAACTGAGGGGAGTCCAGCATCAAATACAATCTGAGAAAGTCTAATTGAACATTAACTGGCTACACACAGCCATCGTGTACACACTTAGCACTGACCAAACAACTTGACAAACTAAACCCTGCTTCCTTGTCAAGAGTACAGAAGCAAACACTTTTGTTAATAAAATATGCGGAGTTTAGATTAAACTGCAGACACTAGTTCATGAAAAGGTTTTACGAATGTCAGTGTATACCAATAATGTTACAGCAAACATTTCGAGATGTTTTAACTTTAAAAAAAACATCGTATCTCCAGATGAACTTGACTATTTAATGACACCATGTTTTCTTGCTCACTCAAAACATTTACATTTAGCTCATTAAGGGCTTTAACGTTTAATTTTGAATACTTCTTACCTGGTGTAATCTCCTTTGGCCTCCTTAAAAGGGAAACAATGCAGTTAGTCTAAGAAATATAGGAAAATGCAACACTTAATAATAACTCGCTAATGTTATTGTTTGCTAAATGTAAAGCTAACGTTAACTTCAACACGTTTAATTTGACTACGTTACATTTTACTTTCTCTACTTCAATGTAACACAAGAAAAACACTGCGTCTAAGTACAAGCTCAATTTATCAATATAAAAAGGGCCAGTTTTTTTAACAATAGCTCCAAACCAAAGCATCAAATGTTCAAATGTTGCGAGCCCCCCCGACCGTTTTCATTCACATTTGGGGCGAGTGACAAAATCTGTCTAGAAAGCCTGCGACAAACGGGTTCTTACCTGCAATGCGAATGCGGCTAACTTGAAAACATTTTCACTTTCCACTTCGATGGTCTCCTGTTGTAAAAAAAAATAAAATAATAACGGACAAATTACTAGGGTTTAAAAACACACTCACATGCGCAAGTGCAGCCTGTCCGACACACTTGACTTGAGAGAAAATCTTCCCGTCCCGTACCTCGGTCCCACCGTTACCGACTGAACCACTGCCACAGAGAGAATATGGTGTTTGAAACTGTCCAAGAAGTGTATTTAATTCTGTTTTTCAGCACCCGAGTTATCGAGACATTTTGTATAGGCGACAAAAAACACACACACACACTGGTGCATAGAAAGACTAACTGAAGGTCCTGCCTGAGCCTACGTCCCCCTGAGTAAAGTGGTACAGTCCGAAAGCAGGTTCAACAGTCTCCGTCTCCCATGGTGACCAGTCTGCTCTCCCCGCGAAAGAAAACTGCACTGCAACGTTTGACCACATGCCGCGTTCACGTGCTCCTCGTACGTTTCCAAAACTTACAAATCCGCATATAGTGACTACACTTCATGCCTAGTACACTTATTTTCCAATAAACTTCGCACACCCAATAACTTCATTTATGATAACCGAGATTTAATAATAGGTATCAATAGACTTAGCCGAATAGTATTATTTTAATTTGACCTATGTTATAACAAGTTTACAGTAACACACTTGAAATAACTGGTCCTTGGCTTAACACCATTATAATGATTGTAAATGCTACACACAAACAATTGCATTAAACAATAACATATTACTTGACATGTTACATTACAGTGAGTCATGCACTTTGTGTAATATTGTAAAACTTCCAACAGCACTTGAAAGCAGCATTTTGAAACTGCTTGAGATCTCATAACAAAGCAGTGTGATCTGTAGGAGTTTCAGAACTGTTTCAAGTCATGAAAACATGAAAAACTGTAGGTTTTAGGAAATATCATTCCAATCTTTATGCTATTTGCTAAATCAATGGGCATTGAGTTTGGCAAAGAAAGTATACACAGTATAGACAGCCTATAAGTTAGTTTTTAATATGGACATGTAATATGGACAACAATAGGCCTATATGTGCAACATATTGATCATACTGACCATCAACTCCCAGTTGATTGAAATCTGTTTCTTATGAGTCTATGGGATCAACATTGATGGCAGATCAATAGTTGGATTAGGCACCTTCAACAATCAATCAACTATTGTGTGCAATGATCTGAAACTATAGGATTACTAGGATACAAAAATAAAATATATTAGACAAGGTTTTTAGAAAATAAATGCTTAAAAACACTTACATTAAACACTAAAGATTTAGCGTTCAGGAAGAACAGCTCCACTGTTGGGTTCTCTTTCAAGAAGGTGATCTTCTCAATATAAAACCTGTGTAGAGTTTTCTGTGTCAGCAAGCTTCACTTGAAATAGTGTTAATACATTTTACCAGTGCCTCAGAATTATTCATCATGTTCAATATAATTTAGCAGTTACACAGCAAGATGTAAACTGTGTTCCATCACTGCCACCTGCTGGTCAGGACAAGCTGTGGACGCCACAAAGCTCTCAATACACCAACTTGCTTCAAAGCAGGCTTCAATTATTGACAACTCAGTCTAAAATGTAAAATAGTGCGATTTTCAATTGTCAGTATAGGCTGATGTTTCTGATAAAGCACACCAGTAATCCAAATTTGGCAAGCTTTTGCAGCGAGTGCACTTACCTCACAAGGAACTTCAGCTCCAGAGGCCCTGCAGTCTTGGAGAAGTCATGATCAAGGACTTTACGATCCAGCTGGAGCCAGTTATTCTGGCCACTGAGCAGGGATAAAAGAATAAATCATAGAATACTGCTTTTTGTAATGTTTCTCACTTCTTTTTTCCTTTTTTTAAGATTTCTGTCAACAAGGATTGGGTCTAAATCAACCAATAGCTTTAATTAAACGAACACACACACACTATTAGAACATATCTATTACATTAGGAAATGTACTTACGTGTCATCTATGAAGCACAACCCAAAGTATTCTTTCTCCTTCAGGTTAAAATGCGAGGCCACCAAATCTAACAGCTCACGGGACAACAGCTTGGGCTGGAAAGTTTAGATTAAAATACAGGAGTTCAATGTAGATCATGTGTATGCTAACTCAAAATTCATGTGCCAGAATGTCAAAAACACAACAAGAAATGACAGAAGGTGGGAAACAAGTGTACATGTGACAGACATTCATAAAGCATTTCACTGAAAAAGGTTGACGAGGTCAATTTGACAAGAAATAAAATCAATATAGAAGCCATGGTGAATAAGACTTTCTTTACAACACACATTATGAATTCCAACCTAATTTCAGTACATCAGGAAAACCTCAGAGGGTATGCAGCAGAAAGATTGCAAGCAGAAATTGTCCACTACCTGAACCAGCAGCTCCAGCTTCCTGCCATCAAGGAGGTGAACCTGGCACAGACGGCCCTCGGTCATCTGGAGGAAGACAGATAACATGAAACATGAAACTTCCTGCAAGACAGCACTGCCACTGCAAGAGCATTGTCTCCACCTCCACCTGTGCCTCTCCACTCAAAAGCCGGGCTTCCACTGTTTTAGCCCAGGGATAAAATGGCTGCTTCTCTTTCTCACGTTGAATAGTGACTCACTTCAATGTCATGTGTGTCTTTGTGCCGAATGAATAGGTAAGAGGAGCCACTGGGCAATTGTCCATAAGGGACCCATGCTCCGAAACATCAACAGTCAGTGAAAGATCATCATCCTTATTGGTTAAAAGTTGTTGTTTTTTATTAAAGTGCAGCAATATTTCAGCCATAAATCAGCTTTTTATAAGTGCACCACGATTCATAAACAAAGAGTTTCTTTTTGCCATTAAGACTCCACACATGTTATCATCCTTTTCAACCACATATCCTTCCTCTGCAACAACACTGGTCTAATGAAAATCCCTGAAATGTCAGCATCCCACATCTTCCTCTGCTGGTAAGAAACACAATCAAAAGACAATGAAGTCCTGGTGCATAGTTTAATTGAATTTCGACTGTATTGTTCAAGATGAATGGTTTTAAGATTAATTCTGTAGCAGTCAGCAGAAGCGCCTTTCAATGCAGGACAAGGTAGAAATCTTATTGTATGCTGATGAAGTCAAGCCATAGAAGAAGCAGAAGCTGAAGTGCTAACTGGACAATCTTCATCTAATGTGGGGTTCAGTATCTTGCTCAAGGACATGCAGGCTGGAGGAGCCGAGATTGAGCCACCGACTGTCCGATTAGTGGACGACCGCTCTACCTCCTGAGCCACAGCTGCCTAGTTACTGGTCATACCAGACCAAGTAAGGGCGTATCAGTAAACCAAGGGTGAATTTGTTTCTTATGAATTCATGTGTTTAATTTGTGTTATTTATTCTTTCAAAGTTACAGTCTCACAAGCTTAAGGTCATTTACCAAATATTTTGTTGAATCACTGGCTATGGTTCAACAACACATGGATAAAGGCAAGGTCTGATTGAACAGGTGTGATACAATGCATCCACATAATTAAAGTCACTACATGAATTTCTTGAATTACGGACTTTGGAGCACCCCAAAAAGGAGACAGTAGCAGACAGCAGTGCATGCCAGTACCCTTTGAGTAGGCTAAAAGGCACCAATTTTACCAGGACTGTTTGATTTTTTACAAATAAAATCTTATTCCATCAGAAAAATCAGAAAGATGCTACATGATCACAGTGAAATTATACACACAGAATCTTTCTGAATTACAAATATGTTTTTTAGTGGTTGGGAAATTGGCACAGAGTCAGAAACAGGGTCTTGCTCATGCTGTAAAAGGATTCATTCCTATTCCATCATCCTGTGAACCTTCTATATTATTTACAGCATCAGCTGTATTTTACTACTGTTTGATCTCAGTGACACTGGGCAGAACCTCAATGTGATGACTGCATGTTCCTGTTGACTGGATGCTGTTTATTGCCCAGGAATGTGTCCAGGGTGCCTTTTATTTCTGTGACTTCAGTGAAAAACATGTGGCATCTAACTGCTTGGCCTCTGTGGTGGAAAGGGAGGGTCATGTTGATGGCCAGCGTGGCCGCAGGGCTGGAAAACACCTTCTGGCCTGGTGTTAAACTTCAGTCTACCAGGACATATTGTTCTCTGTACCACAACAGTGCTGTCATTTAACTTTTATACTGTACAAGCTACTTTCCACTTGGTTGTTTTTTAGTGCTCTAACCCTCAGTGATATTTATGGTTCTGTGGGTAAATCTGTACTTGTTAACAAAGGGTTTCATTTGCAGTCACATTAACTTGCTATTGTGCTAACTTCAGATTTCAACACCATGCCCATTCCTTGTACTGTCTGATGTGTGCTGCACAGGAAGAAACGTTTTAAGCTCCACATCTCAGTGGTCCAGAAGAGGCAAAAATCTTTGCCAGTGATTCTAAAGAACTACTGAAGCTAACCTCAATGAAAACCACATGTTTATTTGATTTGTCTTGATAGGAAAAAAAATAATTGTGGAGGTTAATTACACACGTTCCATAGTTTAATCTGGGATTAATCACTATAGTAACCCTTTCATGAATTGTTGTGGCTGTCCAGCAGCGCACAATCCTTTCAAGAGCCCATCTATCAATGCTGCATTGTTTCTGGGCAATGGAATCAAAACATGGAGGAATGGACAAAGGCCTTTAGTTAGTCTGATCGTTAAGCTCATAGCCAACAATTTAATCTTAGGTTCACCTTCAAAATCTGTGCAAGTTACTCCAAGTCCAAGTCTTTTCTCCGTATCTTCACGCTCAACCACTTTTAAAAGACGAATCAAACAGTAAATTAATTCCTAAAACGCTCCCTTTGAAGATGTAGTATACTTCTATATGGATCCACAGTAGAATATTCACAGTTGCATTAACAAAATAACACTGGCAAAGCTGCCAGACAATTTTATCTTTTTTTTTTTATCAAATGCTGACAGAGATCATTGCCCTCTGTCCAGCTGAAGAGAGGACCTGAGCTTCAGAGCAAGGTCCCCGATGACAAAAAGAAAGGTCACGACTGTGTCAGGGAGGTCAACCCCCTAAAGACCCGATGGTACTTTCTTCTCATGACCCCCAGCCACACTGACCTGATCAGGCTGAACCGGGCCCACCCTGCTGCTTTAAACAGGTTAATACTACTCTGCTACATTTCAGAAGGATATTTGTACTTTGTACTCCACTACGTTTATTTAGCAGCTATAAGTTAATTTTCAGATTCCAATTTTACAAACCATATGATTGCTTTATAAAACATAACGCAATGTTATGTATTAAAAGTAAAAGTTACACATAGCTCCACCCTGACCAACTACAACATGAATGTAGCACTTGCACATATTAATGTATCTTTAATCATGATCCAGTAATATAATAATAACACAGACAGGGGCCATTCTGCATAATGAGTACTTTTACTTCTTGATACAGCACATTTTGTTGCCAACACCTCTGTACTTTTTCCTGTAGTGAAATTAGTAATGCAATGACCTTTACTTGGAATAGAGTCATTTTATAGAGTGGTATTGCTAATTTCACTGATGTAAATGTTGGGAATACTTCTTCCACTGCAGTGTATGTAAACATGAAGGGAAAAATACAGCAATCCGGGATGTGGCTTATAAATGAAGATCTGATACTTGTGTTACTTCTGAGAACTCTTTTAAAGAGAAGCAAGAAACTCAGAGGGCTGTTTAGAGAATATCAGGGGTTCTGTTGCATACCAACCTGAGCGAAATCTAGAATCTGAATGTAACAGAATAGATTACACAACTGATTATAGAATTGATGATGTACCTTGTAACTGTAATGGAAAAACAGTTTTAAACTTAAGTCCAAAGTGCAATAGCACAAAATACATTTTCAGCTGGCAGTATGCTGGTAAAAAGCAAAAAAAAAAAAAAAGAGGAACCAGAACACTTTCAAGTTTACACAGAGCAAGTAGGATGTGTTAACCACAGAGACAGTATTCTGGTGTTCCCGCAACAATGCATTTCAAAGACAACTTTGAAAGTTCTCCTCTTCAGCCAGACACTGAGATCAAACGGCTGGTCATGCTGCTTTCTAATGACTGCCATATGTGCTGGGAGAGAGAGAGAGATCCTTGTTAAAAAAAAACAGGCTTTGTGACTCACCAAGAGGCAGCCCGCACCTCATCACATTCACACAAATAAACACATGCATACGCTAATGAGCCAAAGGAGAAAAAGTACTGACTCACTTCACTTGGTGGAAAGTTGAAGGGAGATTATAGGTAATCGAAGCCATACAAAATGGGTAATAAAGGAAATCCATCTGGCACTCAGCAATAAGTATAACATGCAATAATTAAACTCTTTATGCTGCATTGCTCTAGGAGCTGTCATACCTGGTAGCATTTTCCAATCCTGAACCAGGCTTCTAGGAAGCGTCTGCATGGCATAAGCCCACGATTGTACCACCTCCTCAGGGTCTGATGTGCCAGGCTCCAGACGAGCTGGCTGCCTGATGCCACTAGGTCTTCCATTCCGCGGATGATGCGCACAGCCATGGTTAGCAGCCTTTTCTCCCTGACAGCCAGTTTCTGCCTCTACTGACGACACCTCACAGTTTCAGGACCAGGATCTGCAGACCACTTTGTTTTGCTTCAGCGCAACAGGCTGAAAAAAGCATCTACAGCACACACATAGTCTACTATTTCTCCCCAGCTGATGTAATGTCAGTGAGAGTCGGCTCTCTGGAGAGGCTGGAGCGGAGCAACGTGCCTCAGGCTTGGTCCTGGGCCCCAGTCCAAAACACTGCCTCATAGAGTGCAGGGGAGGGCAGGACAGAACCACGAGGCCCCTGCTGCAGAGGCTCTGTCTCCCTTCTACATAAACACACTTGTATACAAACAAAACATACACGGAAACTAACTCCGGCTGGCCGCTCAACCGCTAAAGTAAAATACTCTCCTCAGTGACTCACAGTAACATAAAGGTGAAAATGCTTTGTTTTCAGAATCACTGTGCCAGTGAATTTGTGATTTTCCTCTTCTGTAAAATAAATCACAAAAGGAGATAGCACCAAAATATACTTCTTTTCAATTTCGCTAAGCTAAGGCAAATGACACCATCTTTTATTTTATCAGTATCAGCTTTATTGACAGGTAAAGCAGTGAGCAGAGTGCAAAGGATGCTGGAATAAATAAGTACTTAAGTATTTTGTGCAGGAGTAATGACTTGAGGTAGGTGGATTTACAGTATCTACAATATGACAATATAACAGTATGAACAGCACTGAAACAGAAAAAGCACTGAAATAGAGAATTGTTTAATTTTAGAGTGTCTTTCAATTTCATTGTCTGAAAATGGGTGTGGGAATGGTCTGTCACTTTGTCTGGGATGTGGCGGCAATTTCCTGAGGAGACCAGACATCTCCACCCATTATATTCTGCAGGAACACTAAAAGTAATTGGTCCTATTTGGTAGAACTGGCAGGGCAAAACTAAAAGTGAAACCGCAGGGAAAAACATTTAGAAAGGCTTTGATGTAAAAATGTAGTGGAAAAGGCGCGTGTGACGCACAGCCAGATGTCTTCCTTTGTACAGCTGCAATTAATAAACAAAAGTCGCACACAAGCTGCACACCTGACTCAGATGAATAAGTCAGAGAATACGCTAAAAAGCAACACACGCAGAAAAAAAGACAGCTCTTAGAGGTGGCGTGTTGCACATAATCTGGAAACAATATCCTGCTGTTTGTTTTTATGACCCAAGGTATCAAGAACGCTTAAGTGTCCAGAGTCAACATGGTGCCGTTTCATTGGACATGATCTGCGTAATTGTCTCAGAGAAGGCAAACTGTGGCCCCTACATCTGCAGCAATAACACAGAAGAAAGATGAAGACTTGAGGTTTGAGAAGCAGACTTGTTACTGAAATTGATTTATTAATAATTCCCCAAAAACATGGTAAGGAAAGCAAGAGACTGAGTTTTTCTGCCTCATCAACTATTATTGAGGGGGCAGATGAGCTGCTCAGACAGTGGCAAACAGTTACAGTCAGTTCCCAGTTACAAGACTGCCCATATGAGCTCAGTCACACTACACTACACAAACAATAATAATCAAATCATCATGATCAGTCATGCATCTAATTGCTTCAGTGCATGCAATAATGCATGTAAGGGTAAATCCGCTCCGAAGCATACATGTTGGGAATTAACATATCAATTACCATTCCTATGCAGGCGATGAACTGGCTAATCCGAGCTGTGTTAGGCAGCTGTGGCTTTTCTAAAAAAAATTATGAGCAATTCTCAAAGATGAATATGAACATAGATCTTCATCTATGCCCAGTCATATCCATGCGCTGTGCAGTGATCTCAAAGAAATACTGTAGTTCAGCACTTAACACGTTTGTTTGCTTTCTTCCCAAGAAAGGACTAGATGAGGAGATGCCACTCTCATGTCTGTACACTAAATAAGATGCCAGGAGACAGTTAGCTTAGCTTAGCATAAACCCAGGAAACACTCTGGCTCTGTCCAAAGGTAAAGATTCCACCCACACATAACCCCCCATGAAACCAGCATTAACGCAGGTTAACTACACATTTAAACTGCCTTTGTAGAAGGCCAGAGCCTGCAACTTTTATGCTTACACTAGGGGAATGGTCAATCAACAGGTCACGAAGTGGGTGCTCACGTGAGCATGGAACCCCCAGTTGGACTTATCCAGTGACAATTCTAACAAAATTTACTCAAACAAGAAAACGGCATCCACAATGTCTACAAAAAGAGAGAAATGCAGCAATTCTACTATAAAGGTAAAGTTAAAAAGAAAAAATAACATGGAGGCTGGAAGATGCAGACTTCGGTCTGTCTGTTCTGCAGGGAAGTTCCGTTTCATATCACAGAAGTCTCAAAGTAAAATATTACTCCAGTAACATCAAAATAAGCTTACTATAATTTATAATGGATCAGCCTAGTGGACAAAAATTCTGACGATCTGTGCTGCCTTGTCGATAAATGCTACTGTAGCGCAAATCGACAGTAGAGTCTATCGAGTCGCTCTGCCCTATCGAAAAATGCTACCTTATGTGTTCCCTTTTCCAATCCCATATAGTGTACTATATAGTATACTCTCACAGTGTTATGACATATTCTGTTTTTTTTTATTATATTATAACATTATTTCAGGGGTAGCGTATTCTGATTCTGACTAATATCCCCTATCAAATAATGCTCCCACCACAGAATCATTTTATTTTGCACCACTACTCACTCCATGTGTACTGTACGGAGATGGGAAGCATGTTGAAATACTATATTATACCATCTTTATTAAAGATATCAGGGGTAGCATATTCTGATAGACTAATAATGATATATATTTTTTTTGATGTTACTGACGATCAGCCACTTTCTCAACGGCATTCCCATCAACAAGGTTGCACAGATTTATGGGCATGGAAACAAACCACGCTTGTGGGTCGTACGACCTTTCAGGCACGTGTGCAGTTAAGAACTGTATATCAAACAACAACAAATCTGGCAAAATTTGTCCTGATTCTAAAATGTATCCGGGTCAACCAACCTGGGCCTAAAATTGGGCTTAATCCATATAGTGTCTACCTGGCTTTAGATGCAAGAGCCAGGCTAGCTGTTTTCCCTTGTTGCCAGCCACTGTGCTAATCTAACGCGCCACTGACTGTAGCTTCACTCTTACTGTACATGAGAGTGATAAAATCTTCTCATCTAACTCTTGGCAAGAAAGCAAAGAAATGTGTATTTCACAAAATGATTCATTTAAATCTGTAGAAAATAAATCCCAAGCTGTCTATGGTTGCCAGAGTATCTACTCTTTATTTCAAATACAATTCAGACAGTTTCTTCAACTGATAACTGTTTGGAAGAAATTCAAACAAACATAAGAATAATAATGTACAGAGTTTAAGCAGAAATAATGCTGACACTGCAAATGGGCTGTTACTATGCTAGGTGTGATTTAAAACCTTTCTGGAGTACAACAAAATGTCCAAACATGATGAAATAATACAATTCATGCTGTAATCCAGCCCTGCAAGAACTTGATGGATCCATTTCTAGAGGGCAGGATTCATGATCAGAGACCCATTTTGAAGGTATAGATGCGTCATAACCAGCTAACCATGATAAACAGGGACAGATGTGCGAGGCCACAGCTGCCTGGAGCGACAGCGGGTGAGGCAGCCAAACATATGGTGGACACAAGTCGTTTGTTGATCACGCACAGGATTCCCACGTGTGTAAAGGAGAGCAGCGTGTTCTGGTCCACATATTGGTAATAAATACTGGGTTTTTGATGCTTCTGGCAGCACAGTATTCTATGAGTCTATGCAGTGTAGTGAAAATACACAAATAGTGGTTGTATTACAATATAGGGGCATACAAGCATTGTCTTTAGAGCCATGTGCACTTCTTGTGAACACACACACACACACACACACACACACACACACACACACACACACCCCAAATGCCCACTGGCATTAATAATCCCAGTTGATGTTTTATACTGGGGTTTCAGTGGGGTGAACATGTAGGAAGGAGCAACAACCTCAGCTAGAATCAATGTGTGGGAGTATACGCTCAGAGAGGGCATCCCAGGGGAAAATGGGAATTAACTGCCTGCGCTAACTCTGAGAGACGCACATTAAGCAGTCTATCTGATCCTCAAGTTGTCTGTCTACAAGTGCCTATGCGCTTTTTCTTTAGTACATGTTACTAATAACATACCTATGTAGAATTATGCATAATTTCTCATTGAGCCCTCATTAACTTATTCTCTGGCCACTTGTGGAACAACACAACACCTCACATACTGTACCTAAAATGACCTAAAGTTGATATTGTGAACATGCTAGCTAACACTTGCCTAATTGCACATCCACCAGACACATAGCAACATTAGCATTCATTTGGAGTTGTGTTTCTATCCACTAGGCAAACGCCAGTCCAATATTTACTAGTGATGTCAGTGAACCATAACAGTAAAGTCTACACACCAGTCTTATTCCTGGCCAGCAGACGAAGGTAAGTTCAATATTTACTCTCCTTTTCCAAAGCTAAATTCTCCAGTATGTTCACCAGCTAGCCTACTCGCTAACTTTGTCTGTCCATCGCTTGGCGCCGGAGGGGTAGCATACAGCAGGTTTATTGAAGTTTTTTTGTTATAAACATATTTTTGCTGCATCTGTAAATGTTGGTGAAGTCATTATACAGGCCTTTAAACCATAACAATGAGCCAGAAAATGCTAAAAATGCTCTGCAGAAATGAAGGGAACTGCAAGGACAGGAGTTAATTCCCAGTGGGTTCATCACTATGAACAACCCATTATACTAATTTTTACACATTACACAAAGTAATTGGATCCAATTTGATTATTAAAATATGGTGATAGCAGCTTAAAGATAATTTAAGATAATAAACTCAGAATTATCATATATATAAATTCACACTGAAATGATCAATTTCTGAAGCCACAAAAGCTGTCTTTGGAGTATATGTATGACCTATATCATTTATTTTGGGGGTGAAGTGTTCTTCTGAGTAATATCGTCTTTACAGGCACCAGTATAGATGGCTGCTGCCTCCCTGTCTCCAGCCTGGCACCATAGCTGTAAACACCATGACCTCACACCACGGTCCGTCACCCTCATTCGTCATTCCATTCTCTACACTGTGCTCACTTAAAGGCTCGTTCTTTCCAAGCTGTTGTTATACTTTCCCCCTCAGGCAGAGAACAATCAATTGTTGTGGAAGTGTGGCAGTGGCTGCAATGCCCCTTTATAGCCAGCAGATGGGGAAATCGAGTACCTCACACAACCCCCAGGGACTAAAAGGGGAAATACATTTAGTGCTGGTAAATGATACTGTCTGGAGGGTTTCCTATTATCTTTAAGCCAATGTCATGCCCTTTCTCATAATATAAGGGCCTCATTTCATGTGTGATGCCTGGATTGAAACTTTAATAAGAATACAGACAGGCAGGCTGTCACAATTTAGCCTATTGCTTTGTTCAGTCCCAGAAGTTCAGTATTAATAGGCCTGAATCTGTTGAGAATACAAGGCAGGGCATGACAGGGGCAGCACTGCTGCCAGGATCATCATAGTTCCCTGTCCCAGGGTTGATTTCAACATGGGATGGCAATTACCATGTACAGTCAGAGGTAGATTAATTATCTAAAAGGGGAAGGCCTCCGAGTGAATGTAACAGAGCCTGAGCAGGGCAGGGAAACAGCTGTCATCCACACGGGCCTACAGCTGATGAGCTATGCCACATACTGAGACTGCAGCTGACACACTGAATGGTATGCCTGACACACTCCTTAACACACACACACACACACACACATACAGGATTGTTCAACCCCAGTTATAATATCCTTGCCTCATAGGACCCCGCCTGCACTCTTGTCAAACGTCTTACCTGTCACTTTGGTTAGAGATGGAGCAGGTGGACACAGTGGTCAGAAATCATGATACTTGATAATCTGTTCATTTATGATGTATGACTAAGTTCATAAAACATGAAAGAGGGCCATCTCTGGTCATGCATTGAGCACGGCCCACCTTTTAACAGGCATTGCAGCTGCAAGGCTCATGTAGTAGTTGTAGACCTATACAGAAAATAAATATCATGCCTTCTGTCTTTTTTTGCTATTGTTTATTCTCTCCTAGGCACATTCTTTGAGAGCATTAAATCAACACAAAAGGAACAATAAATGTTAAAATATGTATTCCCTTCAGATTTAACAACAGTGCCAGTATGTGAGAGGTTGCCATTATGCATCTTGACAGAAATTGTCACTGCATCTGTTTTAAAAAACCACAAGACATGTTAATTACAGTCAATCAACACCATGTGATGAAGCTCCATTTCACAAATGAATGGCGAGACAGAAAAGCTTTTTGTGTGTGTTTAGGCGGTACAGTCAAGCCTAGCTTTGTGTGGCCAGGAAGGGGGTACAAAAAGAAAAGAAGGCAGGGAAAGAGGAGAGGGCCCGGGGGCTTCAGGCTGCCACCATCTACCCATTGGATTGTTGGTTGTGTCTGGGGATCTGGGGCCAGTTTCTCTTGCTGTACGGGACAGCACTCAGGGGCTCACTGGAGGCCACAGGCCACGACAAACCATGTGTGTGTATAAACCAGATGCTATGAAGAGGAGGAGGTCAGAGCAGGGGAAGCGTGGTGATGGGGGTAGAGGCCATGGTGTCAGCCAGCAGCCCCACACTGTCTACCGTGACAAAATGTTGCCTGGAGGGACTGTGGGTGCCCAGATTTGCCCAGACATTTCTTAGAAGAAACATAAAGAGCTGGTGTCATTAGTTTTCAGTATCATAGCCAAGTGATGGAAAATATGAATGGCAACTGTGGACATCTCCACAGGCGTCCAAATGAAACAAAGAGATAGCAAGAGATGAAAAAGAGGAGGGGGAGGGGAGGAGACACCACCAGTGTGGGGCTATAATGAGCCTTGAGGCAAAAGGGGATGGGGGTGAAATTATACCAAGGAGAAAAACATGGAATGATTTTAAATGATTTGGCTTTTGAGGTGTATTAAACTGATAGAATGTCAGGTAAGAGTAAGTAATATTATATTTATGTATTTAATAAGCATTCCCATCCCATATATTTTATGATTTTTATAAATCATATGCACTTTCATCAGCACAAAGCTGTTTTCATTCAGAGCTATGTTGGGGAGTAGACTGTAAATACATATGAACCCTTGTAGGAAAAATATAACTGAATACAGCCATCTTCTATATCTTTTCCATTCATAACTATTAATAATGCCTAGGGCAGAATGTGTGGAGAATCAGGAAAAGGTCATAGTTCATATTAAGATTTGTTAAAATTAGTTTTTAAATCCACAAAGACAAAACAAAACCTCAGTTTCAGCTAAATGGTCTACACCCACACGCTAGCTGCTCTGTGAGGTGCTTTTGAGGTAACATCAGCATCACTCATAATGACAATTCTAACAAGCTGATGTTTAGCAGATATACTGTATAAAATGTTCACCATCTTAGTTTAATGTGTTAGCATGCTAACATGTGCTACTTAGCACTAAAAACAAAAGTACAGCGACGGTACTAAGGGTTTTACTACTAGGAGGTACTACTTAAGATATTTTGTCATGAAAGGAAGGCTCACCTACCTGATGAAGGAGCTAGAAAGTGTTTCAGTCTAGACCAAAGCAGAGATGGGGACTTGAGTTAGGGACTCGGCCCCAATCCCAACTTGGAAAGTGATTGAGTTTAAGAGGCTGCAAGGGCTCAAAATGCTGTGAACAGGAAGGGACAGCCCTTTGCCACTTTATCACCTTAACAATGCTGCAAGGTTGCACACTTTTTATTTTATGTTTTTACCTGATTTTAAGTCCTGCAGGTTCTCGCCCTACAGAGTGGAGGAGAGGTAAATGTTAATATAGATTTGTCAATAATCAATACACTACTGTTGGTCAAGCAATCATTAAGCAAAAACTAAAATAAATAGTTGAATAAACTAAGTATGTAATGAGATGATTGCATTCCTCTGACTTTCAACAATTTAAACATCAGCATAGGTGTTGATGCTTGTTTGTTTACCGTTTTCTTCTTCTCTAATAACGCGGATTTGCCGTGATATTTCTCTCGCTTCCGGGCTTCCCCCGGTAACCCCTGCGTTTCACGTCATACCGCTTTGAACTGTGGGCAATTCCCTCAGCCAAAGTCTACAAAAAGCAGACTTACGAAAAGGTTCTATAAAGGGCTCAAAATGTCCACGAGAGAGACTCGCGCACTTGACGATTTGACAGTGGGACAGCCCTAAGCCCTCACAGACTTCCCGGGAACGTGCCTCAAAGTCTGTGAGTCTGTGAGGGTGGACATTGGGATTGGGCCTCGGACTCGAGTCGAGACTTAAGTCATACCCACAGTGACTTGAGACTCGACTTGAGACTCATCCTCAAAAGACTTAAGACTTGACTCGGACTTGAGGTGCGGGACACGAGAATAATGTTTATTTTTAGGAAACATCTGATGAGCTTGCTGTTATTCCCCTCCCTGTGTTACCCATAACCTGCCTACGTAACACGTACAACGTATCAGCTGCGCGGCATCCGCGGCCAAACGTGAGGCAGGACAACAAACGCCGGCAGCTGCTGTTCCATTCATCATAAACTTTGGCTTTAAAACTTCATACAACAAGGCCCAAACAAAGAAGCACTGAACGCAAAATAGGTTAGAAATCTGAGGTTAGTAAACATTTTTAGCTCAGCGTTGGCCATCTAACGTTAGCTTGCTTCCCCAACCAACAAGGGGTTTACTATGACTGTCGTTCATTATGAAAAGATGAATGAGCGTTTGTTTACTTGCCAAACTTGTGGTAGTTGATTAACATAATCATTTACGTCCTGCTGGCTGCCATCACGTTAATTATTAACAGTGGCTGCAGAGAGTTAGTTTTATTGTTGATCATTGTATTTAGTTAACGTTACACTGGTTTAAGAGTCTGGGGAAGATGTTGACTTAGTCAACTTGAGTAGTTAATAAGCTGTCATTAACTGCACATTACATGGTTGCGCTCTGTAAGTGAAAAACAGGTTAAAGTTACATAATTCCTTACAGCTATGCAGTTTTATAAGCAGCCTGGTTTGAGCGACTTGACTTAGACTCTAGCTCAAAGACTTGTGAACATCTCTGGACCAAAGTGGTGACATTGCCATCCCTAGAGCCACATTTCTAAGGCTGTTTCAAATCTGTGGGTGTTCACTTTGATAATGACAATAATTTATATAAGCCTGGTTTAATATGTTACCAGAAATGGTGCTCCTAACACACCAAAAACCCTTTAAGTGTAGTCTATATCTCCATTCAATGACACCAATATATTTACACAGTGCATAGGCAATTAAGTGTCTAAATCCATTTTACGGCTGCAATCTGCAATTAGATGAGTTCTGGCAGTTGATATCTGCATTTAAATGATGTACAGTAATGAGACCCTCTGGCTTTTCACTCTCAATCCAATTTACTAACTAGATAATTAGATTGGTTACATGGCCTTATCTGGCCAGACAACAGGTGTCTGAAAAATCACAGCCGATCCAGATATTGTATCTTGAAAACTGCTACTAGCTACTTGCTGTACAGATATACTGCAGAAAATATGTGGCACAAGCAGACATCACTGTCAAACATAAAGTGTAAAAGCTGTTGCACTAAGCCACCAATAGGGCAGAACACCAGTGTTTATGTCTGTGTGAATACAAAAGCTCTGGTGGGCGGAAAGGTCTAAAAGGTCCCAGTTCCATCAGAGCGATTTCAAGAGGTGCCATGGTTTGCAGGGAGTGTGAGTTCACTGGGAGTCAAATGGGGATTTATAAGTAGGTAGAGCTAGTAGAGCAAAGAGCCTCAAAACAGGGCATCTGTTCTTGCTTCACTGCTGCTAGAATATCTAATTCAGTGCTTTTACTGTTACTACACCCTCACATATTCTGAAACAGCTGCTACATGGCAGATGGGAAACATGTCTCATTGCTTTTCAATATTTTATTGGTTAGAAAAGACACCATATGTGAACTAATTAAGTTTTTAACTGTACAAATATTCTCAGAGGAAGAGTTGCTGTGGAGGCAGAAAAAGTCTCACTGGTGACCTCAAATGGCAAAGCTGAAGAACACCGTTTTTATGGTAAAGTTATAGGTGAAGAGCCAACAAAAGAGGAAAGGGTGAGAGATGAAGCAACAACTAAAAAGAAATCACCAAATCAGCTACATATTATTTATTATAGAAAAGCACATTATTATACAAATGTTCAGAGGAGGAGAAAAATTGCAGATTTCCAAGAAAAACAAACTTGAATCTTCTCTGAGATTATCAAGTCACATCTAAAGAGTAATACTATTCTTTAGATTTGCTCCCTTTATTAAAAGAAGGGTTTGCAGACATGTCATCACATATGCTACTTTCACCAACCAATTCTGTTCAAAGACCAAAAGCATAAAAATTTTGGAGAAGAACTGCAGACATTTATCAATGAGATGTGACATGCTTTCGAGTGGCTTTGATTCAGTTCCTCATATCTGCCTAACTATCTGAAAGCTCCACTTCTTTTCTCATGTCTGCAGTGACTCTTGTTTCATTAATTAATGACAAAAACTTTTTTCTCTTATATATACACACCACTTTAATCTTGGAGAATATCCAGGTTCCTTTTTTGTACATTTATAACTTGAATTATGGAAATCACAGTGCAGCGAGAAAGGCCTAACTGCTTCAGCTTCTTCATATCAGCTTGAGTTTCATCAAACTAGAAATTTACATTTTTCTCCAAAACTTTAAATTCCTCATAACATTATCACAATGTGTGACATGACTTAGAATAATAATCTATTTAAAAGGTGATGTGGAAATGTTTCTTTTCATACATGTAACCATTTAACTAACATTCATCTATTAATTATTCCTTTTGATTAATCGGCTAGTTGTTTAGTCTATAAAATGTAAGAAAATAGGAAAAATGCCCAGCACATTGTCCCC
Organism: Micropterus salmoides; assembly: GCF_014851395.1. Classification (NCBI taxonomy): domain Eukaryota; kingdom Metazoa; phylum Chordata; class Actinopteri; order Centrarchiformes; family Centrarchidae; genus Micropterus; species Micropterus salmoides. Next base: position 33,075,845 of record NW_024043372.1, read on the forward strand.
TAGCCCAAGGCCACAACTTGAAATGACTAATTTTCTTTTACCAAAAGTCCCAAAACCTAATATAGTAAATTTACAAAACTGAGTGGGGCACCATATATTTTCCTCAGTCTAATCCCTTGGGGATCCAGTATTATCTTTCCTCCAGTGTGCTTGATACCTGTCACAACCATGCCCTGCACACCATCTATCAGCTTTCCATCACACCACAGTATCACCAAACACTGTCCTTACATCATTCATTTCTGCCCTTTGATATTGCTGACAGACACCTAAGTTGTTGTCTTGAAGGGACACACTTATTTAAGTGTGACAAATCCTGCTGTATGAGACATGTGTGCTGCTGTTATAATAGAGTACAGTAGGTGAAAGGGTATACACACTCATATAGGACAACCCACATATTCAAAAGCAAGTAGACAAGCCTCTTAGCAGCACAATGCAACCTTGAAAAGACCTCTAGATCAAAGACAGCTTTTTCTATTGAATTACGGGGTTACCTGTAACATGGTTTCCTCGTCATTGTATCATCACACGCCTACATCGTTCCTCCATGTCACTGTTAGCATGCAATCTTTTATCCACAGCCCCCCCCCCCCTTGTTACAGAGCTCAGAGTGGCCTGTCTGAGTGAACCAGCAGGGTGGCTCAGTTTCGGTCCACGGGGCAGGTGATAATGACTTCCCTCCCGTCCCCTGCTTCTCCTCCTCCTCCTCCTCATCCCAAGCTGCAGTGGTGAAGGTGACTGCAGCTGGATGATTTCTTTCCTTCTAAACTGGAGCGGATAGGAGTTAGAGTGAGTGGTGTCTGGCAACTAGTGTGTATGTGAGTATCTGTCTAGATGGAGTTGATGGTTTCCAGTATTAAAAGAGAAGGCTCACATAACACTCCATTAATGATGAATGCTAAGCTCTAGTGTGTGAGCACCTATACAACCCCCATTTCTATTGCATACCACACCGCACTCTAAAGACACCCACGCTAAAAATCTACTGACAATACCAAACAATATTAAGTTATTTAAAAAAAGAAAAATCTAGCACAGCAACTCAACAGGAAATGACTCTGTGGGGGGTTGTGAGACTCAGAGCATCACACATCCACAGAAGTCTCCCGCGTTTCTCCTTACCATGCCTCCATCCCTTCTGGCACTAAACGTGTGAAACACTCACATGGGGTTTTAAGGGCTGAGAACTATCGATCAATACGGATCCAAGGCTGTGGGGTACGTCTGCTGTGCGAGCACGGTTGATTTTTTTTCCAGACTCGACACCATGTACCTCTCTATTTGTGCCTGAGAGGGTAATAATAGCAGCTCAGGCCCTTTCCATCCACCCACTCCTCCTTTACCTTGCACACAATCGCTGCGTGGGGAGTCTCATTCTGGTCATTACCATTCAGGCTCTCAAACATCCCCTCCATATCACCACCTCACAGCAATCCTGGTGCATGTGTGATCTGTGTAGTGTGTACATAAGAGGAAAATAGGAAGAAATGTTGAGGGATGACAAAATGGGGATGGATGGATAGACGGTGAGAGCCACAAAAGCAGCATAATTACAGGGAATACCCCCCCCCAACCCCTCCCAAAACATTGTAGGCCAAGCCAGCATCGGCACAGACAGAGAAGAGAGTGGTAGAGGGCTTTGCTTTGTTGTTATTTTCATTTTCTCAGCCTCACAGCAATTACATCCCAGTCTGAGAGACACGAGGAGGAGGAGGAGGAGAACTCAAACAAAAAAAGGATAGGAGTGTAACCCTAAATAGATCTGTTGGGTTCAAGGGTACCTCGCTGCCCGAGGTTGTGGATGAACCCACCAGGAGCCAGGTGCTGCCCTGTTTGGATCTGGTACCAGATCTACATCTCACCTACCCACCTGTGCGGCAGCACATTGTATTTTGAATACTAACATTTAGTTCAATCTTAAAACGGTGATCATCATGAGCGTCCAACAATTTCTGTAATTTTCCTAAACTGACAATCCGTCATCCAGGCCCACTTTAGGAGGTGAGACAGGGGCCAGGGTTTGAGCTTGTCTCTCTAACTCTCGTGTAATTCTTACACAAATATTTAAATCACTGTCAACAACTTAGTGCAACACTATGAACACTATGACTTCTAGGAGAGACTGTCTGAAAATGCTAAATGGCCTTCCACTCCACCTATGGATGAGTATGGGACGACTACAAACACAGACGTGGTTGGATTCCACATAGTACAAACTTCTTCCTTTCTAGTATAACAGTGAACGCAGTGTAATTTATTGTATTAACTACATAATAATTTCCTGGGCTTGTGGTACAGCTAGTCACTGTTCCACTAGACTCAGTGTTCACTCAATCTCCCATCAATGTTTTCTTTCATTTGTCTTTCTGAAAAGTTGAAATGTCTTCCTGGGCTTTACTGTCCATGTTCTAGCATAAATTAATATCTACTTCAACACTTACTGTTTGATGTCGAACCCATTGAGATTTTAAACAGCAATTAATTTGTTAGCATTTAAAAAACTGCAGCCCCAATGACATGCTTCCACTGTAACATGTGTTACTGAAACTGTTTCTCAATTATTTGTGCAACCCTCTCTCCCAGAAATTACACTTTATATGCACATCTAATCCAATTATGTTGTGTTGGCAAATGTAATTGCTGGCCAGATTATGTTCCAGGCAATGATTTGTTGGAGTGAATGAAGTGCTACATGTCCCGAACATGGCTGTAGGGAGGTGGTGGGGGTGGATGGTAGGTGTACAAAGCCCAGGACCTTGACAAAGCACTTTTATTGGTTAAGGTAAGATCATGGTTTTGGTTGATGTTTATTAACACATTTGTCTTGTGCCTCTTTTTTTGTGCAGAAACCTAATTAAATACATTGTCAGTGTGAACATTTTAAGGTTATCTTCAGTATCAACATTTTGTGACTTGCTTATGTTAAATGTCTGTTTACCATTTCCTCGTTATACGGATAAGAATCTCAATCTGTTGGAGACAGGGTTCTATCTGTGATATTAATAATGTAAATATTATACATATCCACACTCCTTTATATTTTTCTATATATTTTATATTCATACTCTTATATTTATATTTTTCTTATCAATGTACTTTCTATTATTGTCATCTTGACCAACTTTTTCACTGTAATCTCTAACCTTAATCTTAGATTTGTGGGATCTGGAAGTAAAAAAAAGTATCACATTGTTGTTGTTTTTTAATGCACTATTCCTATCCAGACAAATGGAGTGAATACTGTTGAGAGAGTTTATGTCATAAGGCTGCATTTTTTAGAGATTAGTATGATTAGAAATGCCAATGTGATTTTGAATGAGTTTTTTTCCATTGGCTCTACATTGAGATGTTACAAGCTTCAATGCATCTTGTTTACAAAATAAAACAACTTCTAATTTCTAAATCCTTTTCTTCCCTAATGGGACATAAGGCTTTGATGATCTGCCACCAGCTGGACCGGTCTTGTGCTACATGCTGGGCCTCGCCCCATGTAAGATGCATCTCATTTATCTTAGCTGTCACAGTTAGCCGACAAGTTGTTTTGGGCCGACCTGGCTTCATTTTACATGATGGAGTCCATCCTAGTGCAACCTTTGGGATTCAGTCCTGGGCTATTCTGAAGACATGCTCTACCCATCAGATCAGTACCATACTGTAAGACTTAGTCTTCTTGTATAGCTGTTCATTTGAGAGCTTCTCTGGCCAGAAGATGTGGCAAATTTTCATGTGTTGTCACTCGCCAGCATTCTGAGCCACACAACAGCACAGGTTGTACGTTGCTGTTGTACAGCAGGATCATTGTTCTTAAACTGTACTGCTTTGACTTCCAGATAGGCTGAAGCCTAGCACGAGCAATGAAAGTCTTCCCAAGCCTAGCTCTGATGTCCTTTTGTGCTGCATTGTCTTTGCTGATCTGAACTTTGACAGGAGTAAGATTACTTCTTGGCTTTGGTTGCTCTGCAATGATTTTGCGACACTTAATTAATTTAAATAAACTACATAGAACGATATTATTAACTATCAAAGCTGAAGATAACTACTACTATTACTGCTATATTAACAGCTTTATTAAAAATCACAAATAAAAATTGCCTTTGAAGAGTGAAGCATAAAACAAAGATCGCTATTTGTTTTCTGTCCAGATTTTCATTAAAACAGTTGTCTTCGTGATGGGTAAATGATGATGTATCATTATCCTACTGTTTCACCTAATTTGTATATCTTATTGTACTGGGATAAACTACGCACTGCTGGAATTGTGATTAATTTCTCACAAATATTCCCCCGGGACAGGGAGCTTTTACTCTGAAGTGCCTGGGTCAATAGCTGCTGATACACATGGCTAAACTATAAATCTATCCTTGTGTCCATTCTTTAAATAATTCATCAGGAGGCGGGTTTGAGCCTTACATTTGGATGGGAATTTGTCCGCATGTGTCTGTCCTTAAACAGATTGGAGCTTGTTTTAATGCAGTCTCTTTCATCTAAATGATATAGAAACCATCTCCCAGAGGAATTACCAACCAGCTGAGAGCCACTCTTCAGGGCTGATGCTAGTGTTTTCTGCTGTGTTCTAAAGGGAAATAAACACACAAACCAACAAACAGTGTTCACTACAGGCACATAAAAGGACCAGATCCCTCAGAATCAAACAAAAGACAACACAAATTTTGTCTCATTAAACTCTTGGCATGTGGTATTTCTTGTAACAAGAATGGTAAATTTTGAAACACACAATGAGGCAATGTTTCACAATGTCCTTATTTTACTCATGAAACTAAGGGCCAGACTCTTTGTTTTACTCAGGATGTCCTGTCTGACGGGACAAAGCAGACATGAAACAAGGAAAAGAGATGTAGCGTCTGTTCACTGCTGAGTTGGTTCACAGCCACTGAGGAACAGATACCTGTTGACAACTTTTGGTGTGAGCCAGTTTTGCGGGGATTTATTTTTAATTTTTAATTTTTTTCTTTACAAAGGGCTCTAAAAGCTTTTGGGGACATTTACAGCCCACACAGGAGCACCAAGACATTTGTGATGCAATGTTTTGGAGTAAATCATTTTACTTAAAATACTCAACAAGCAAGGCAGCCTCTTCACTCAGCTGCCCCCTCTGGACTGGGGATCTGAATTGATTTCCTCTGCTAAGCCTATAGATTACTGCTGACCCACAAACATATTTACTCCAAACACTCCAGTGCCTGACCCTGAATTAGGCCTCTAGCAGCAAGCCTGTTTATATTTTGAATGTTAAAGTGCCAATCCACAACATCCATGTTTTCCAATTCTGACAATAGCTAAGCACTTGTGGTGTTTTTTGCCTTGAACTTAGAGAGTGGTGTACCTAAACACATTTGTGCATGTACTGTATTTAAGCACAAATTGGAGGTGCTTGTACTTTCCTTGAGTATTTCCATTTTATGCAACTTTATACTTCTGCTCCACTATCTCTAGGAGGCAAATATTGTAACTGCACTGCATTTGTCTGTGCTACAGCCGTAAAATGCAACATACACATTTATGCAGCAGTACTGCTTATCCAGAAACATCATATATAGTAGGAAAACACTGACAGGGGCCATTTTTCTGCATCATGAGCACTTTTACTTTTGCTACTTTAAGTACTTTCCTGAAAATACTTACATACTTTTACTTAAGTAAGGTTTTCAAAGAAGGATTTTTACTTGTCGTGGCGTATTTCCACAGTGTGGTATCAGTACTTTTACTTAAGTAAAGGATCTGAATGCTTCTTCCACCACTGCACTTAGATATCATCTGTCAATCAAAGGGAAATGTGACATCTTTTTGCTTGGGTTTTCTGCAAATTAAAGCAAGACTAGCTACAGTATTGAGAGAAGAAATAACATATTTTCCTCTAACAAATGAAAAGTATAACTCACAGCAATAAATACCCTCATTGCTAAAAACCTTTTACTGCTCCAGCCTAATTTGGTCTGGTGTGACCAGTAGCTTGTGGTCGCTTATGTTAGGTATGGCTGTAACGCATACTTCTGATTCAGTTAGCTGGCTTAAATGACTCTTTTCAACTTTAAAAGTAGTTTAGCATTTAGCAGTGGCCGTTGTTCAACAAAAGTTACACAGTCTCACTTTAAAAAGGAGCAATCCACTAATTTTAATAATCAGGTTTTTTTTACTCGTCATGAGGCGTCTTACACAGCCTTCAAATGAGGTAGTTGGCTATGAAGGGAGCCCTCTGCTGCTTTGATTTTTAATGATTCCTTTCTGATCTGTCCTTTGTGAGTCCCCCCAACTTTACAGAAGAACAATACTTAATCGCTGAAGTACCCCTTTAAGATTCAGTATTGTTTTTTATATGTCTGTCAAGAATCTGCTATTCTGAACAAGCTGTGTGTCAGAGATTTTTCTCCCATGAAATACCTACCAGACACCAAAATGTAAAAGCTGTCATGACCTTGATGTGGGTTGTCATTTTTTTATATTCATTATGTATGTGTTAACTGTTACGTACATAAAACCAGCATGTCTAAAATGGATTGATTAAAGTTGCAAGGATTCTCATTCACATTGTCAGCTTTCACATGCCAGACATAGATCAAGAGTTTGTTCTTTCTGAGTGGAGAGAATCTGTCAGAACCAGTCTGGCAGGAACTTGTTTTCTAGCAGAGGTGTTGAATGGTATGAACCTGTAGAACAACAGTATCACATAGCCTAACTAGCAAATGCTTTTATTCAAATCTCCGTGAAGACAGGTTATAATAGAGATGCGTGGGGAAATTGCTGATGACCAATTTTAAACCCAAAATAGCGGCTTTGAGGAGAGGTGGGAACACACCATCGGCTCGGGTCACACTCTCCAGGTTGACTGGATGTGGTGTTTAACTGTGTTTACCCTTTCAAAGACCGCCTTGTATGGATATGGTTGTTCATAGACCCTGATTGGCAAATATCTCCTGTCTGTGCCGAGCCGGGCAGTGGCGTTGGAATATTCTGTGGCGGCTAATAGCTTTATTGAATCGGAAGAGCTGACCCCATTAAACGCAGCTGAACATCCTAGACTAAAGTCAACACAAAGCAGAGCTGCCTTTGCAGTTTGTCGAAAAAGAGACAGCACATGTTGCTCTCATGAGGCACGAATTCAATATTGTCACCTATACAAACCAGTCCTGCACTATTGTTCTGTATCACTCACATGCCTCATGTCACTGGGTTTCCTCATGCAAGGCCTGCTGTGTGTCAAAACAAATGAATGACAACGAACAAGAGCCGCATTTCATTTTATGTGTGATATATGGGCCTATTTCTGTTCTCCTGTTTTTCATGGTCTGGGTTGACACAAGACCCATACAGGATATCATATGCCTGCCTCCCCATTGTTTGTTTTGCCCAGGAAACAGGATATTCACACAGAGAGCAGACCAGCTGACCACAGTGTAAAAAAAAGGAGTGATTTTCTACTTTTAAAACAGTAAGCAGGCTTCAGTCTCTTCTTTCCTCCCATCCTTTCGGTTTAAGGTATCGCAGAAGTGTCCACAAACTGTCCACAAACCATGACCATCTCCAATATAAGTTTCTGTCCAGCAAAGCACTCATGTTTACATGTCAACAGTGGAACACCTAGTTGACGTTAAGTCAGCAGAAGTCAAGTAAAAGTCATGTAAGCTATATGCGAGTTCGCAGGAGGCGTGGGTCCATTTACACTCAAACAGCAAATCAGCGGTGTTTTGAAGTGATGTAGTAAGGAATAAGAACAAAAGACATGTTTCTCTGCAGAAAGAGCATTGATTAGAGCATTTAAAGGCAACAAATAACGCAAACGTTAAACACGTTTTTAAAGGCAAATAAGAGCGTAGTGTGCAAGTTATTGAAAATGCAAGATAACAAAACGAACCGTGCGGCAGCCAGAAAAGCTGTTACAGGTGATCACACAGCCGGGTATCATTTTACGGTTAAACTAAATGTCAAATGAGCTCCAAATGGTTGTATTTGATGAAAATGAAACGTTTCTCACCTTATGTCTTTTGTCTGATCTGATCGCTGCCACTTATTGTCTGTCCTCGGAGCGTCTCAGCTGGCACCGGGTCAGTCAAATAAATCCGCCTCTTTCTTAAAAGCCGAGACTTTCAGAATAAGAGATTTGAATGAAGAGTTGGTTTTGCAGAGTTGATCAGAAATCGGGCTGAAAAGTCCAAGAGGGGAAGCTATTGCCTTTTCGGCATAACAACCTTGTCTCTGACACTAGTCAGTCCCATCCATTCACACTCCCCGCCTCCTCTCCACTACCTTCCACAGATTTAGGACGGGGCAGATGAATTTCCCTCTGTATGACATTCATGGTCAATGGAGGAGCGCACTCTGCTGCGTAAACACACTACTAACAGTGGAAATTAAAGTGTAAAAATTAAAATAATATTCCATTAAAGACTCCACGTTTTTTTTACAGCTAAAATGTTCATTCATCCATTTATGATCCTAAGTTGTGTGTAATAGTATGATATTTATATTGATGCTCTAGGACTTTTTTTTACTGTACACAGTAATATACCACAGTGTTGCACTGCAGCCTATAGTGTGGGTTAATCTTGTCAGACCAATATTTTTTTCGCAATTCAATAAAATGCTCTTTAATTTATTTATACTATGTGTGATGTAAAAGGGGTCTCTCCTAGTGACTAACCCAAAGAGAATTACCACCCGACCCTACTACTCTACAGAGCATTTTATAGTAATGGCTTTGATTTTGGTGCCTTCAACTTTAAATGTGTTCACTCTCATCAGTTTTTTTCCAGCAGCAGCAGGAAGTTGCATTTTCAGCAACAAAAGCTCTGATAAACCCACTGGGCACCAAATGGCAGACATAGTTAGTGTGACTAGCTGGTAAAAAAAAAAGTGGAGCATTTAGCAGCTAAAGAGCCATATTGTCTTGGTACTTGAGTACTTGGTGGAGACCAAAACTGAACAACATGGAGACTTACTATTGGACTTAATTCATCAGTTAACCAGAAACATCTATCTGTCTGATTTTACAAAATATGCCTGTGAATATTATAAAAGAAAGTCAGAATCGTCAATCAATCAGAGTTACAAGAATGGATTTACAGGTTTGTCAGAACATAATATTTATGATTTTGACACATTGTAGATTTTCCAATGACTACACGGTAAGAGGAAGGAAAGAGTGCCACACTGTTGTGGCTTCATGTCAGGCTGAACAATGGAAAAGCCCAGTAATCCAGACACTGCAGCAGCAAGGAAATGGGAGGGATGTAACTGTCCAGTTTATTATAAACCAGTTGAACCAAGTGTCAGGTCAGCTCCAAGGTGACATTTGGCTATCTCAGTTGTGCATTCACAGCGAGCAGGGAAAAAAGGTGAGTCTTCATGTCTAGGCAAAAGCCTGGTGTGTTACTGGAGCAAAATGCTTTTTTCTAAGTTTAAATGAGTCCCCAAAGGGACAGCCCCATCCCCCTCCCCATTTGTGAGGATTTCTGTGAGCATGTGATTAGGCTCACCCCTGTGCCATGTGTGCACCAAGTACCCCCCCCCCCCCCCCCATGCACACCCATTGAGATTAGCCCACTTGCTATTGTTCCGTTGACACTTCATACAAGCTATACTGTCATGATAATACAAAGACAGCATTGCATTACGTGGTGATTTTGAAGAATAAGAAATATGTTTATTGTTCTCTATTTTGAATTGCAAACAGACATGCACAAACAAAATTCCGGGTATGAGCCACACAAGCAAAATTTTTATTTACATCATGTGAAGATGCCAGTACTTTGATAAGATAAAAAATGCAAAATGCATTCATTAAATGAAAACCAGAGATTTGTAGCTCAGGTTAAACAACTAAGTTTACCAGAGAATGCAAACAGTCTAAGTGACTGTCTTGTTTGTGCAGAGGGGGTAAACTATGAATTTTAAGTACAAGGGGATTATGTTGTGCTCATGGAACAGATGTTAACATGGAGAGGTCTACTCTCCTGAGAGCAGCCCCTGACTGACACACTGTCCCACAGTCATTGGCCCATTGTCAGTGTGCATCCTCTCTTCTGAGTCTTTAGTTGCAGATTGCCCCCACCCCCACCAGGAGAGATTAACTCTGCCCCCTTACCATCAGCCTTGACCTTGATGGACTGGTAATGTCATTTTCTTTTGTGCTTTGACAGAAATCAACTCCTGCCAACTTTCATGCTTCCCTTTAAAGCAAATGTTACGCATTCATGAATGGCTATAGAGCCAAACAAAGGATGGATGACAATAAATTGCATCAACAATAAGTGAGCTCTGACCCCTCCATCCCATCTCATCCTCTCATCAGACCTCTAAGCAGGTCAGCTGTTGTGCTGTTGTCCTCGTGCCACCAGTCTTCATTCTTCTTCAAAGCTTGCTCATTTCAGTGTGTCTTTAGTATTTTACAGGTCATGGTGAATGACTGTAGATATGTTACCCTTCCCCCCTATCTTCTTGTAAAAATCACGACCACTTTCTTGAAAAACTGGGTGCAGGAATATGTTGCTATGTAAAACATTTGTGATACAACCCACAATCCATGTGCAGTGACAGTTCTAATCTAAAGCAGTGAGAAATGATGTGTGATTACTGCACAGTACTTGCTTAATTTAAGTCACAGCAAGTTAAAAACAATAGGAAAACATTTTCAAATTTATTTTTTTCCAATTGATTGTTTTTTTTAAATGAGTCTCTGCCAAACAAGTGACCATTCACTAAGCCTTAGCCCGCACATCCTTAGTTTCTGTTGCTACATCTGTCAAGCTTTCTATTCTCATGGGCAGTTTAAAGTAACTATGGGGGCAGCTTTACCACATGGAAATTGACAGTGAGTCTTCGGTTTCACTGAGAAATGAGAACTTTTGTGTGAAACTTTCACATAAAAGTTCTCATTTCTTGCACACAATGGTGGATTTTGCTGGCTGAGGTAACAACTAATGCTAATTATGTTAGGCAAGGTTTTATGAGCTGTAAATACCTAGCATTAGCTATTGGTAACTCCTAAAAACGGTTGAAAAGTCTGTCAACCTGCTCCTTGCCTGTGGAAGAAATGTAGGTTACTAAGCCAGCTAGGACGAAGTAAGCTAGCAGATAGTATAAACAGTAGACAGCAGAATACTGTTAAATCCTTTTCTTACACTTGCTTTTCGTTTTCATTTTTGGTTTTAGTAAGGCATAAAAACCTCAAACCCTCCCTCTGAGCTTTTCAAATGCTGTGTTTTGGGCCCCACATAGCCTCACGCACATTGCTTTGTAAAGACATTCAAAGTTTGATTCATGATTAGTGAATTCAGGCAACATTGGGAGGACTCAAACGCATATAAATGAAGCATGAATGAACATTTACTGAAGGCAATGGTAAGTAACAGACTTACAAGTCAATGGGAAGGCAGTATAAACTATGGAAGCATATCTAGGACTTATTTCAAATTTTAATGTTAACTTGAAAATGAAACTGTAATTCCACAATAACATTATCATTTTCCACATATGTATGTGTTATTAGGTAGAAATGAAAATGCAATGATCCAATTTTCATTTTAATTTTCACATACTTTTGTGGGTATTCTAGGACCATATAAAAATTAAAATAGAAACAGCATTTGACATTTCATTTTAACAGACATGAAAGTGAAATAGCACCCCCAGTCTGTAGGATTAGCATTTCGATTTTACCATGGTCTTTTTATGTCAAAATTAAAATTAAAATGCCATTTTTTAACTTTTTAAAAATGAAAATGAGAACTGCATTTGACATTTCATTTTCAAAGATTTAATCTGCTCTATAGTGGACTTTATTCAAATGCAATAAGTGAAACAGCGCCCCCAGTTTATTGCATTTGGATTTTCATTTACAAGCCGCTTTTCAATGCAAATTAAAATACAATCTTTCAGTCCTCTCATCAAGGCGGGTCTTCAGTTAAGACGTTAGTTACTCTTCAGCTACAAGGCAACTTCACGTTCACATGGTTCAGTAGTTACCATTACAAAACACAAGGCTGTAACTTCACAACCAAATGAAACCTATTGACTGAACAGCTCATGGATGGATCTATATCTACTTCAAACATAGCACCTGTAAGTTTCATCATTTTTATGTTGCTTTTCTGTTGAACTTGGCATTAGCACATTCTGCAGCTGAAGTGGCTAACTTGAATGGGAGTTAAATTATATATGTGCGGCTGTAATAGTCTTTCTAAATGTTATTGACCGAGTAGATCACTCTTATTGTGAAACAAGTCATTTCGCATGGATTGTGACGCTCAAATTTACCCAGTCGACCAATCATACCTGTCTCTATCACCAAATTACATCACCCCTATGGATCTCTAATAACTTCCTGCAACTGAACAAATGATTTCAAACAAATCAAGACAGGGGTTTTAGTCAATGATGAAAAGGCCCATAGAGAGATACTGTGCACCACCTTGCAATCTCTAGCACTAAAGCTAAGTTAAGCCCCTAGCAAAAAATCTTGGCGCAATCTTAGACCATGACTTAAATTTTGAATCTCACATCAACGTCACTAAAAATTAGTTTTTTGAGGCCTCGTTTCCTTGCCACAGGAAAAATGCAGCTAATTGCGAATGCAATATTGCTAAGACATTAGCTAGGCTGTCCATACATAAGCACATTAACATACTTTGAACATTAACAGTTAAATACCCCACTTATCTTTATTTTTCATCATGAGAAAGGGATAACATTTACCTGTCCACTCCCCTGCATGTCTTGTGCTGTACCTAGCCAAATTCACAGTGGCTTTACACTCAAGTCAACCACATCTTTTACGCTCTTTGATAATTAGGCCACACAAAATTTGAATCAGTGTGCGTTTCCATCACTGTGTTATGCCAGTTTAAAATGCACTCCCCTAATCAGCAGTGGGATCAAAAGGTAAGTTTGTCAGGGTGACTTCTGACAGCTGCTTATATGCAATGCAAAAGATGAAAATGAACACACAACGTTCTTAGGCTTTCAATGTAGGTATTGAAACTGAAATAACTGAGGATAGCCACTGTGCCGTGTCTTTAATGCCTCGAAACTTTGAACCTTTTCGGCACAATCAGGAGGAAGCCTCAAAACGTTAAGAGGCTTTGTCTGCCCATCATCACTTTATGGGCCGAGAGTGCATTACCACGAAGTAGACAAAAACAGTCTAACCATGAATAGCAGGAGACAAGGAGTATTTGAGCAGCAGAGTTGATGAGTTGATTAGGATCAGATGAGGAGGAGAGTCAGGTGCCAGAGAATAGTGTGCCACTCCCAGTTGCAGACGTACATACAGTGCACACACAGAGACACCAGGAAAGGGGAACAAATGGGAAACATAGAAAAACCTCAGAAGTCACTGGTGAACTGTGACACACTTATTCCTATGTTTCATGGCTCAACCCTGGAAATTATCAAGATCTATAGACTCTGCTCCTTTTCACTACAAGTATTGTGTTAATAAGTCCTTCTTTAACTTAGGTACCTGACTCTGTATGCTGTGTCCTGCATTTGGATCTAACTACAGTCTTGTCCTAATAGTGCATGACTTGTTTCAGCCTTGGCTAAAACATGGCCATTGTCTTGAATGTTATAGTTCCATTGAATTTACTTATGGTAATATATTTCCATAATATCTATCTGTTCTAATCTGTGTTTGGCAGACTGAAATTACTGGATGAGATTTGTAAAATGTCTGTTGAACTGGTCACGCGTGTCACGCCTTATGTCTTGACTCCTCTCTCTCTCTTGGTGTAATTACGTTATTGTGCAGTCAGAACCAAAGGGCAGACTGCATGGGATGTATAGCTGAGAGAGCAGTACTGAGAAAGTCCCGTGACTTTGACTTTTCGTTTCGGCTGCTTGTCTCAAAATGTATTGTGATCACACTGTGAAAGAATCAAAACCTTTCGAGTGTTTTTTAGGAGCAGACAGTTGGAAAGACATGAAACATTATCAGGAAGCTGAGTAAGGGCACAAAAAGTGAAACCAACAAGAAGGCTCTGCAGATCTGACTAAGTAAGATGCCGTACTCAAACCTTTCTCAGCCTTATTCACACCTTTGCATTGGAGATATTTGCTTTTCTTTTTTGCTTTCCTTGTTTTAAGTATTTTATGTCTATTAACACGTTTCCCGGTATTCTTTTCAGATATTATTTTAGTATTTCACCAGATGCATTTCATTGATTTATTTTATATGTTACATGTGCCACTATATTTCTATGCTCCACATAACCTCTATTTAACTCACCAGGATATTGAGGCCACTTGCCAGCTGTGAGTGAAACTACATTTACAAGTTGTTAGAGTACCACCATGTGGAGTAAATGTGTTGTGCAGTCTGCTGAGAGAGGAGAGCTTCAGACAGCTCCTATTTATTTTTCTGACTTTTCTCTAATCTCTTCTTCTTTCTTGGGAAAAAACGAGTTTTACCCTGTCAGGCTTAAATCATTCTTATGAATATTGTGAAGACAGTGTGCGTGGGGAAGAAGCACTTTTCGATGAATTGCTGGAAACTTACAGAAATAAAACTTGTGCAGACTGGGTCAGAAGGTGACATTACTTCACATTAAGGGGTAACAAGCAAAAAAAGTTAGGAACAGCTGTCTTGTGTATTTATTTACTGTGACAAATATTTCAAGTCTAGACTGACAAAGCTTTTGTTCCATATCCTAAAAGGAGACAAACAACAATATTTGCTGAAAATCATTGCAGTTGTGAAATCAGAATCACAGCTACTTCATATTATAATGAAATCAATGAAAGAAAGTGACACTTACAATGGTTTGGCTTGTCATTTGTGTTTGGCGACCTCTGGCGAACATTTTCAGCTATAGCAAAAACTGAAAAAGCCACCTAAGAAAAGTCACAGGGATTGTGTTGCTGAACACCTCCAAAAGTTGAACCCAAAACTATCAGCGACTGTGTCCTTTTTAACAGCACATACTCACAAACATAAATTTTCTCTGGAATTTCTGGAGCAGCCAAATTGCCACACGCAGCCTTCATCTTGGTCACCCGCTTCAACCTGAACTCTGCAGACATGCCCTTCAGCTGCCTGATAGTCTACCCCTGTAAGCTCTAAGGTCCTGCAGACTGGTTGACCCTGAACCCCAACCATTCAGGCAGCTGAGATAAAATCTTCCCTGGGGGAATGAACGAGAGACAACAAAAAAATAACTGTATCATGGTTCATGATTGGTGTTTGTGTGTATGTGTGTGTACATCCTATGCTATATATGCTCTCGATAATGGTTATAACAGTTTTGACTTGTTTCAATACGCAGGCCCTAAAGTCATGTTCAACCATCAGTTGAACCCTACACTATAGAATTGAGTGCAAGTACGTAGCTGGAAACATGCAGCTAACCCACACAGAATTACATTAACTATTTCATGTTCATTTGAAAGACAACAGGAACAGCAGAAATTTTCTCCCTCAATGAAACAAGAAGGACAATTAAACAGTCTCATATGAATTATAATTAAACCTTAAACTAAACTGTCAACTTAGCTTGATTTATATGTAGCACTAAAACACAACAATTTGACTCAAAATACTTTACAGTGCACAGAGAAATAGAAAAGGAACGCACAACGCAGAGGAAAAGGGAAAATCAAAAAAAAAGAGACAACAAACTGCTACAGAGAGACAATAATTGTTTTTAAGTTGACACATCAAAAGAGTGAGAAAAAAGACAAGCAGAAATATCCAGTTTTGAGATATGCCCTGTCGCCATAGGAGTCTTCGTGCAGGGAGCCAGTGGAGGAAGGTTTGGATGAGTAATATGGTCCTCTTTTTTGAGCCTTGTTGTTGCATTCTGAAAAATAAAAAGAGTTCCAGTAATCAAGGTGGATGGAAAAAGGCTTGGATTACTTTCACCAGGCGAGAGACAGAATTGTGGGAAATACTGGGAAACATGCTCATTTGCTGTCCAAGAATGAGATTAGTGGATTTATACAACTACGTCTTTGTGAAAAGTACTGAGCTGGAGCCAGGAGGCAGTTAGCCTATATACACAACGCGTTCTCATCTCAGTGCGTCATAACTGACGCTTTCAGACAACGAGACAAAGCGTAATTATTTGACTCTGAAGGTACCCTCCAGCATCCATATGAAACACCACAGTTTGCTACATCGCAGCAACACAAAGGAGGCTAACCCTACCTGCTAGCACATCGGCCATACATGCAGTCGACATGCATAAATTCAGTGACTTAGGTTTAGGTACTAACATTTCTGATGATTATGGTATGGGTAGGGGGCTTTGGGGGCTGTCAACACCTTTATCATGAACTTCCGGCCTGTACGAGATGCCCCAGAGCGTCTAATACAGACGCATCCGGGAACATCTGCCACAGACCCTAAATGATACCTTTAGCGTCGAATAACTACGCTTTGTCACTTTTTCTGAAAGCGTCTGTACTGGACGCCCTGAGATGAGAACGGGCTTGTATACAGTAGCTTAACATACTAGACTAGAAGTAGGGGAAAACACTTAGCACGACTATCTCCAAAGTTCAGAAACACGCCTACCTTTGTTGACTAATTATTCCATGATACCTCATTTGTTTAATTAAACCAAAATGTTGAAATGACAATTTGGAGTTTTAAGGGGGTCACGTGCGGAAACTTTTTCCAGGTTATGGAGTTAATTTTGTCCATTCATAAAGATGCAAATGTTACGTGGTAGTTCTTGTTCTCTTGAACTTTTTTTTTTTAAGTGAGAGCATTAATTCATAGACCTCGATGGTGACATGCATTGCATGCGCATCCTCATTGTATCTTTTCTAGGACAGTCCGTTGTGGATTTACCATAAAAAAACTCTTTGCAGTTTTTAAATTGTAAAAAAATATGTAAGAAAACAGATATACATTTTACTGACATTTCAAGTTTGTGTTAAATTAGTTGTATTTTCAACCTTGTTTAGAGTTTTTACTAAAGGGTTTTTAAAGGGGTAATATGTATTTCTCAGCAGCCACTAGTGGTGCAGTTTTTAGATTGCAGCCAGGTGTGTGCTTGTACGCTCAAACTCATGACTGAGTATTATCTAAAACATAACCACTTTCATTACAGACACCACAATAAACGCAGAAACACCGGCAAGCCCGCTGTGGCTTTTCACAGACACAGGCTCTGTGTCTACCAGTTCCCGGCTCAGGGGCAGATCAAATCTGTCTCTGACCACAGTCATGGAGAAAACTTCTGACTTGACAGTTGTCCAGAAGACACTCATTCCTCCACAAGGAGAGTAAGCTACAGAGGTAATGCTGGAAGTTCTGGCTGTTCGCAGAGTGCTGTATCAAAGCATATTCATGGAAAGTTGACTGGAATGTTAAAGTGTGGTGGAAAACGTGCACAAGTAACAGGGATGACCTCAGCCTTGAGAGGACTGTCAAGCAAAGTCTATTCAAGAACTTTAGGGAGCTTCACAAGGAGTGGACTGAGGCTGGAGAGGCACAGAATCCCAGTTCCCGGTCAAGAGAAAAATGAGGGACACCAGACGAAAAATACAGAAGAGCTGATAGCTGCTATCAAAGCAACCTGAACTTCCAAGCACCTCAGCAGTGCTATGTGCTGTTTGCCTCCATGCCATGCCACCATAATGCAGTAATTTGTGCAAAAGGACACCCGAGTAAGTACTGAGTGTTTGGCCTTTTTCTCTTTCAGTGTAACCCCTCGCACAAAGCCAGCTCCATAAAGATATGGTTTTCCCAGTTTGGTGTGGAGGAAAGTGGCTGGCCCGCACAGTGCCCTGACCCCAACCCTATCCAACACCTTTGGGATAACTAGAACTAGAACGGAGATTGCGAGCCAGGCCCTCTCGTCCAACATCAGTGTCTGAATTCACATATGCTTTTCTGGATTAATGGGAAAGAGTTCCCAAAGACAAACTCCAAAATGAAAAATGAACTTTTTCACCATATTGTAATTTTTTTGAGATGCATCTGAATATGGCCAGAACCAGCACCTGGAATTATGACAGTCCCATAAACTGTTGCAGGTGCTCACAGAGTGTAATTATTGATGTCACAGTTTACGAGACACTCATGACTTATAATAGTATTGCCAATAGACAAGAGTTGTTGTTGAGATGTTGTGTTTCTGTGTAATGTTACCAATGGGAACATTTAGGTGGAGAACAAAATCGGAACAGGTATAGAACCTTGCAGGACCTCACAGCAGGCTGGGGCTGAGGATGAAGAGGACAGTGGAGGATCTGTTAGATAACTACAAAAGAAAAATTCTACTTGAACATTTTTTTGGTGATAAAGCCTGTCATTAGGGACAGAGGACACTGGAGTCACTTATGACTTACAACACGGATACATGTTTTCTCGCTTTTATCATGTGTTTTTATGTGTTTCATTGTCTTTACACTTGTTAAAGCATTTGTTTTGAAAAGTGCTCTACAAATAAAGATATTATTATTATTATAAACATGGAGGCTAACATTGATGGGTTAAATAATTAAAAGAAAGCATTATCTGTACTATTCTCCATTGGATCCTGTGAATAACTGATTATCCTGGGTAGAGAACACAATGTTGCTTTGAATAGCCCTTTTGTGTGTAACTAGCCTTAAGTCGTATCTTTGCACATCAACCACCAAAATTAATTTGCATGCTCCACCCAGTCATGAAGCAGAGAGACACAGGGGGAGTCTCTTCCAGTGAGTCCTGTATAAAGTAAAACACATCTGACAATTTGATGTGCTAAATTAGGAGTTTTTGCACTGTGTGTGAAAGGTTTTGCTGGTAATTAGAAGTGAGGACAAGTATCCCAAAACAAACACAATTTTTTTTCCATTGAAGAAACACAATCATCTGAAGTTACTGAAAGAAGAGGATTCCTAACCCATGCTGGTGTTTTACGTTTCACACCAGGATGCTACACCTCCAAAAAGCCTCTGAAAAGTCGAAAGATAGCTGTGGCTGTGTTGTGAAATCTTTTGTGAACTGAAACAGTCTGGAAAAGAAAGCACCAATTTTAGAACTAAGTTTCAGTACGGAAATTGTTGAATCACAGCCCATGCTTCCTGTTTTCAGTGGCTGCAATAGCTGTGCTACATTTTAAATCTAGGAAAATGTAAGCTTTTACAGGAAAAACTGAAGTCAGTCCTTAGTCATATTATCAATATGTTCCACATTCATTTGTCCAGCTGTATCCATGCAGTGGGATCAGGGATCTTTGCTTTGCTGAACATGAAAAACATTTTTTCATGATGATAAAGTAGCACAGTAGGACAACATTCTTACAAGCAATAAATTAATCAAAATCATAATTACTACAACACTCATATGAGTCTGATCTCCCTCAGTGTATATACTGTATAAACATAAGCAAGCTAAAACGATAAACGAGACAAGGCTCTCCATTGAAAATGAGATGAATGAGAACACTGTGAAATAAATATCACAGTTTGTTTCGTGGTTCAGTGCTGGTATCACCACTGTGAAACAAAGAGATTGTCTATTTTAAATGATCTTTGTAAACAAATATAGGCTAAAAATTTAGATTTTGTTTCAACAGACTTCCTACTTTCAGACAGAGCAACTATGGCTTCCCCCTGTTACCAGTCTTCACGATAAGATAAACTAAGCACAGCTATACGAAGCTATGCTAAGATACCAGATTCTGGCTGTAGCCTTATATTAGATATGAGAGTGGTATAGCTCAACTCATCTAAGTCAAATAGTATGGCAAATAGTAGTATTTCCCAAAATGTCAAACTAGTGTTTTAAAGGGATTGCATGAACTCTATTTTGCACTTTTTTAGGATTCGGAAGCTTGTTTGAGTGTGAGAATCAGAGTGAGTAGTGTTTTATCACTCGTGGGCCGGGTATGGAATATCAGATTAACAATTATCAGTTTTCAGCATAATTTAGGAGCTTTAGGAGCTGTGTTTTCAAAAACACAGTTAAATAGCCCGTGGATACAGTCATGTCCTGCAGACACCCAGATGGTGTTTAGACCTTATTAAACCAAGCAGTTTAAAATACATATTCCATTATAACCCCTTAGCTAAAATATTTATAATCCACTGCTCACATTCACCAGCAGCGGTAAATGGAGATAGTGTGCTAGATAACTGCTTCTGTTGCAAAACTACAGGAACAGCTTGTCCTCCTTTCTCTTAACCAATTTGTTGAATTAACCATAAAGTACAAGACATTTGGCACGTCATTGTGTCAACTTGCATGAGACATTATTGTGTCACACCAGGAAGTCCTGACATCCTAAAGTGCTTTAAAAGGACCTAATTCCTTTAAACAGCAGCAAAAGTGAAGTGGGGATGCGTGAATCACTGACAAACATGAAAATAAAAAGGTAAGAAACCTAATCCTCTGAAAATTCATTTTCATGCTATTTTTGCTTATTAGGTTCATTATTGAAAAAATCTTGTTTCCTGCTTTCTTATTCGTCCTTTTTCTTGTTTGACGAACAGGTTTTTATGAGAGAGTTTATGATGCTTGATCTTGTAACATTTCCATATCCTAACAATTGGCAAAACATCAGCTGTGTGTCTGAGTTTCACATGCATGCTAATCATTTTCAATGGCCTCTGTTGAGTGCTGACTAGAGAGAATTGGCTTTCTGTGGTTTTCACAGAATCAACAGGCCCTTGCTTGGAAACATCAGTCATCTAATTTTTCACCATTAGAAATGGGACTGATTTTGCTACTCATTAATAAAACAAGCAAACCACGATGGATATGCACAGAAGATGACTCATGCTGAGTTGTGCTGAGTCAAGTGTCGCCATATTATATGCCATATATATATACAACGTAGTTCATTTACCATTATAAACGCACAAAGAACGGTGATAATCCGGCTTTCATCTTCACATAAATAAAAGTCTTCATGCCAGCAAGGTTCCTATCCCTGCTCTCTTTCCTCTCCTCTGGGCACTCACTGCACCCGCTGTCCTGCCTGGTCCGGTTGATTGTCTAGGGTAAGCTGCTCTTCCTCTTCCAATGACTGTCTTTCTGTCATGGGTAACATATGTCTCGGCAACAAAGCTGGAAAAAACAGATGAAAAACAAAATTTTAGCGAAATTTGAGTGAACTAAACTTTTGTCTGCTGCTTCTACATGTAGCCTACGCATACATTTTTAAATGAAAATAAACATGATTATGAAAATGTCACTAATTAACTGTTAGACTAAAATATCTTACAATGATATATTACTTTTGTAGGTGTGTGTGTGTGTGTGTGTGTGTTTCTGTCACTTTTTGCATGATTCTAGAAGTGCATTTGTTTTACACTGCATTGTGTGGGAACAGTGCTTATCAACCCATAATAAAATCTAACAATTTTAGTCTGCATATCTGCCACAAAAGTGTACTTGTTAGTTAGTTTAAATGTGAAAACACTAATATAACATGCAGTTGGAGGTCAGTATTTGATTATGACAGATTATGTGAAATCTCTCAGCTGTATTAGATTGTTTGAACAGGCTCATAATAAACTGTCATTGCAAATTCATAAACAAACACTACTCATGAGGTCGTAAGTCACTGAATTAAAGTCGAATGGCATTTTGCTGATCTAACAATTATTTTCACAATACACACAATAGGTTTAAAATTGCCTCATTATGGATCATGGCCAAGACCAATGACGCAGCTTAGCTGGACATGCATCATTACATTTATTGTTATTTAAAACAAGGTTTTTTCAACAAAAATATTTTGAGCTTCCCTTCCACCAATTTATGTTGGCAATGTCTTTATTTATGTAAAATGTGACAGTTAAAATATAATGGAATATAATGGCTCTTAGGCATTCTGTATTGCTTTAAAATATGTATGCTCCTCTACAGTGGTGGCCTTAAAGGCAAAGTTCAATATATTTCAAGAGTGTTACAGGGAGCGTTAAACAAAAATTATCTTACTATTTTTAAAAAATGTCTGTAGAGATTCTTTCCATGATATCGTCAGACAGTTCGTCATAACAACAATCTGAGCCTGTCATTGGCAAAAACAAGCTCTTGAGTGGACATACTTTGACAGGGTGCAATTGCCTGCAAGGCAGGGGTAGACTGGAGCAAAAAATGGCACAGGAATTTGTCCCTGGTAGGCACGTAACAGCCATGGATTTTCTGGAAAATCCAATCCGATCCGAGTCTTCACATGGGATTAGCCATAATGGCCGTCAGACGCAACAGAAAAATCCAGCAAGTGAAATAATAATAATGCAATGCAAAACATTTTTGTTATTACATCTTTGTTTCTGTGACCTTTAAAGGACCAGAAAACAACTGTGTGCACAAATACACAACAAGAATTTAATCGGGAATCATCTAATTTTAGAAAACATTTGTGTCCATAAAATATATTTATTTATAGCTGAAACCATAACCTTTAATTTACGAAAGCTGAGTGAAAAGTGTGCCAACCAAACCCGGTCCCCCCTATGCAGGGACGCTGGCAGTCAATACACAAAATGGGGGATCTGAGAAAATGTTTTTCTAATTAAGTGTAATTACCTCATAGTAAATGGTCCACGATAGGCTATTCATGTTTTTCAGATTCTTTTTAATTGCCAGGATAATTTATATCTATATAATAGTCATTAATAACAAATTATAAATAAATTATAATAATTTGAGAAAGTTTTACACCTCCAAAATTGAACACCATGTGACCAGTTCATCATAGTTTATAATAATGCAGCGCATTGAGGATAGTGTAGGCCTATATAACACAGATCTATCTGTCACTGTTAACAGAGGCTCCAGTCTGCAGTGTAGTTCATACACTTCTCTCGCTCTGTTATGAGACTGCGTCACATTTATTTTATCCATTGGTGGTTTTAAAATGCCTGGCTTTAGGGGTGCTGATGGGGTTGCAGCACCCCTACTTTCCATTTCCATGTCTGTACACAAATATGAATGAGTGAGAAAAATAAGTACTTTATTTTAAAAGTGGGTGAATTATTGATTTCTTGCATGTCACTCGGAAATGGGTGAAACATAGCTGAGGCCGCCAATACTCATGTAGATCAACTTATCTCATTTAATATCAGCCCTCCTCAGTCAGCACACAGGCAGGCATTATTTAGTCTTCCCTCCTGTTTTGTGTCTTTTTTTGGGGGGGGCTCTTTAAATGTGCGGGTCAATTATAAATTCATTCATGATAATTCAATTATAAACCCCTGGACTTTAATGGCTCCTGGATTTCAGCAAGTTTTCTGCTCATGGTCAAAACATTCTGCATTCAGAATCTCTCCAACGTATCTGTGTTCTCGGACATTTTCAGAATAAAGTCATAACATTTTGAGAAATAAAGTTGTAACTGAATGAGAATAAAGTCATAATATATTCTTTAAAATATGATATATCATAGGTCTAATCTGCTGTGTATTAGCCTATGTTATTGCTGATATGACAGTAGCCCCTACTCATCTGAGGTGAAAAACCAAAACCAACTTAAAACACATAAATCTCACACAAGCACTGGCGGACAACAGTGGTTACATTGAATTTTTTTGATCAAATCATTGGAAATGTTACACACAATGCATTACACACATTTGTTATCAACAATGTCTGTATACAATAAAAAATACATTTTGAAAATGCAATTAATTTTTTTATTTAATAATTAATTAATTAATTAATTTTTAACAACAGAAATGAACCCAATTATGTCCTTTTTGGAGTCCTGGAGACCCCAAAGCCCACAAGCACAAGAAACATACTTAACATTGTTTAATCATCTTGACACATTATAACTGTTCTTAATTTTATGAGAATTGTGTATAAATCTGATTTTGAATTGATGACACGTAGTGAGATGATGTTCACTACATCAAATTATACATCACTAGGGGGCTCAGAGAACTCAGCTGTAAAACATGTTTGAATATGTGTAGAGTGTGTATACACTGTCTCTGGGTATCTGTGATTGGTGTTGACAGTGCTTTTTTACGCAGTTGTACCCTTCTAAATCCCAAATTTGGTTGAATGTTATTGGAGTTTTAAAACTGTTTGTTCACAAGTGGACTAACAGCAAGTTATCTCTCTGGACTCAAACTGACCCCAAATATAAGGATGTAGAATAACATACTTTACATGTCTTTGTATGTGAGTTACTTTTTGGCAAACAAAATGGCCAAAAATATTGGCATCCCTTGAACAACACAAAATTGATTTCAATTATTTTTTCCAAAGGTGTGTTACCAAATATTAAGTTGTCCAATGTTTGGAGCTCTGTGTGGAAAGTCTCAGATTTGGCCTTTTCCCTCACTGCTTTATTTTGTGTGAAATAAACATGATAATACCAAAGCATTTGTGACTGCGACAATTTTCTGGGAGAAGTAGCGCATTATGTGACAGACATGCAGGGTTGCCCATATTTTTGGCTATAACTGTACGTACAAGGTACAGGGTTGTTTATTAGTCATTATCTAGCACAAGGCTGAAAACGAAATGAAATTTGTAAATCCTTCATGCTACACACACAACATAGCCTATAATTAAGTGTTATACCATATTAACACTTATTAAACATATTAAAATATGATAAAATCTAAAAAAAAAACCCAATATATACAGTTATTTATATACATGTGAATGTATGAACAGATAAAGATAGGTAGTGTAATAACAATTCTTTATGGTAACATCTTTCTTTATTATTATCTTTCTTTTGTTACTTTCAGCACTTTCAGTGCAAGACCAGTTTGTGTCAAAAGAAAGGGGTTGCCCTTTCAATATTTTTTTACATACTGGGTTTAAATGAGGTCACTTAATAGGAAAACTGTAACCAGAGAAGATGCAGATGTAGAGCCAATATCAACAACACACAAGGGTTAACAAATAAATTGTACATTAAATTATGTTTCTGTACAACTGTTACAACCGCTAAGGAGAAAACATTTTTTATGAACAGTTGATAGCCAGAACAGATCGACAACATCAACACAGCTCAATCAGAACTACTCAGAAAACTACTACTCAGATCACTTTAACTCTTTTGTATAGGATTTACTTATGTCATGAACAAGACACAGAAGAATCTCCTACTCCTATATTAATATTTCTGTGAATAATTAAGATGTTCTTGTCTTTTTTCTGCTAGTTGTGAAGCATTGCGATTGGTGATGTTGAAGCGATAGGTGCAGACTGGGGCAAGATTTGACATGCCAGCCTAATTAGTGCGATTATCACACAGCTGCACAGGCTGAGAGGATTTGAAATGGTTTTATCAAAAGGATCATTTTCCCAGGGAATGCCTCGTCCTGACAGCGTGTGCACTGCCAGATCCATTTCAGTTTGGGATGTGCAGGCGCTGTCCGATCAAATTTGCTGCAGATTTTAAAGGGTGAACTCAGAGTGGACAGGAGGAGAGTAGTGGAAGCACAGCACAATGGCCGTGCACAGTTTTTGCTCAGTGTATTATTTCACATGAGTAAAGCTGTGAAGTGATTAGATGCATTCTGTTTTCCAAAGGGCACAGTTACTACCTCACAACACAGTAGTTATTGGAAGTCGGGTGGCACATAGTCGCACCAGCTTACTCCCAAGCTGCAGAATATGGAGGGTAAACCAAACATTGGCCTAATAACATTACCAAACAGATTTGGCAGCCAATGGTGGGCTAATTAACAGAATTAACTATTGATGCCTCAGTTCAGCAAGGGATTTGCCTTTCCTTCCTTTCTTCCTTCCTAGGCCTACTAACTTGTCAATAATCCTAACATTCATGCAGAAGAATTACTGCACATCATTAATCATTTGTCACATGGAGGCTATCTATTTTTAGGGGCATATGCTAACGAAATATTCTGTACAGCAATGCATCATTCATCCTGGACCCCACGTGCTGCTGTTCTTCTTTTTATGTTTTATTGGCGGGTACTGTTGACTTTTCCGTCACTGTTACAGCTAATGTTGTACAAACAACCACCTGCTTTACCGGAGGGGCATGTAGCAAACATTTTAAATACTATATTTTAAATATAATATTTAAAATATATTTTAGAAATGTTGAAAATAAATATTTTAACGAGATAACAGCGGGATAGAACGTTAAAATAAAAACAGGAGGGTGAAAGGTATGGGTTTAACAAGTTAGCCATACCAACCGTAAAGGCATTTGAGTCATGGAGAGACCTCCACTTTGTTTTGGATGTAAAAACCGACCCTGAGTTGGCTTTCATCCTATTGGATAAGTTTTGGCAGTATAGTTGTATGGCTTGCCACATTACTTCACCAGCTAACGCACTCTGGGTGGTGATGGTGCATAGATAAGATACTTGCCTTTGGTGTGGGAGACCTCAATTCCCACTGTGAGACACCCACCATTGTGTCCCTGAGCAAGACACTTAACCCATAGTTGCTCCAGAGGCGTGTGACCTGACTTGTAAGTTGCTTTGGATAAAAGCGTCAGCTAAATGTAAATCCATATTACTACGCTGTGTACCACTGGTATTATGTGAAAGGCTACGTTCAGACCGCAGGCCTTAATGCTCAATTCAGATTTATTTCCCAGATCCGATTTTTTTGTTTGACATTATTGCTTAAATGTGGCCCATATCAGACTCCAGTGTGAACTGTCTGCGGCCTGAAAGTGACCCGCATGCGCAGAAGAATAACACGACGTCACACGTAGCACGCTGTTGCAGGCTACAGAAGTATCCAAGGAGCAACAGAGGTTAGCTCCAGTTATAGACTCCTGTTTTTTTTATTGTCCTCTCACGGGTCACATTTCTCCCAAATTATGACGTATTCACAGCTTTCTGTTCTTTTCATTACGGTTTCTGACGCTGTACAACGCATCTGGCCCACAGCTCACTGCCTCCATCTCTCTCTCTCCCCAATGTGTCCACTCGGACAAGCAGCATGCACATAACTCAGAAGAGAGCTCGTGGTCCGGTGGATTTCAGATGTAAGAAAGGGAATTTGGAAGAGAGCCACATGTATAATAATGGCTTTTGTGAAGCTTTTTCTTTCACCACGGCTCCGTCTACAGCAGAACAGTGACAACAGCAGCTCTCAGAGTGACGTCAAAGTCGCATCAATTCCGACCTGAGTATCCAGACTCAGGTTGCATTTTTAAAAATTCAATTGTATCAGATTTGGACCACATATGGAAGTGGCCCAGTTCCGAACTGGAAAAGATCAGATTCCATGTGACTTGGCCTGTTCACACTGTCATAAAAAGATGAGATTTGAGTCACAATCAGATTTGGGTCACTTTGGCCTGCAGTCTGAACGTAGCCCAAGTGTTGATATTAACCTAAAAGAAAATGATGTAATGGTACAAAGCAAATGTGGATCTATCTGTTTATACTTATATAGTGCGTATAGTGATGGAAGGCAGGGGCAGCCAGCTACATTAGCTTGGATCTGGCGTTATTTTCTTTGTAATGTTCAATTTAGATTTATTGTCATTTTACACTCGTTTTACGATACTCTTACAAATAATGTACAATAATGCAACATAACAGTGCAGGACAACACAGTAGACCAATTCAGTAAGTTACAGTAATACTAGAGTGACTACAATCTCATTTATAATATTCAGTCTAGCTCACTAAGCGTTTTTGTTATCATGCAATAGATTTTAGCTATGCTCACACTGCTGAGCCTCTCCGGTGAAAGATACACAACACCAACGTATAATGTTGGTAAATCTCGGCTCTCTGATTGGGTCTTGGTCAAGTCACGCAAAGCAGAAACATGATGCTATCGACAGAGTTTTTGACAGAATATATGTATTAAAATAACACTCATAGCCTACACTTGTACTGTGCATGTCGTCGTATTTACTTTGTGACATCTAGTTACCGCTGCTGCCCACAGCCGCTTTTAACCTTCACGCTGTCCCTGTGGGTCCCAGTGACCCGTGATGTGGTTGTTGTCCTAGCGCTTGATGCAGTACCGGTGACCATCCACCAGATGGCGCCACACGCACCCCGAAGTACCACATTACTGGGGAATACCCAAGGTGATAGGTGAAAGGGCTTTTGGGGTGGGTGTGTGGTGTGGTGGGACCCGAGATTTCCTCCTGTGGTCCTAAGTGACAGGCTAAATGGGGCTTTATTGTATGTGTGTGTGTGTGTGTGTGCATACTTGCACTTGTCTTGTTAAGTCTTTTTACCAAAGTACTCATCCAAGTGCAGCTAACGTGTCTTTCTGACCTTTTGTATCCGTTGCCCTAGGTAATCGGCCAGGTCAGTCTGACCCCCCCCTGCCACCTGAAAAGGAAGTGAGTATGTTATCTATCTAAACAATCATAGTATGGCACTACTAAAACTTGTTATTGGTCCATGCAAAATAAAATCTGGTGTGGTTCTTTGTCTGTAGTACTTTATTCTTTCGCCAAATCTTCTATAACTATGGAATAGACCATGTTTACACCGGCAAGCGCATGCCCAGTGTACATGAACGGCCACCAGATGTGCGTTTTCAGTCTTTTTAATGTAGACGGAGATCAACTCTTGATGCGCAGCTAAAATGCTGATATGGACAGAGATCGTATTGGTTTTAAAATTCCATTTTTAAACAAAAACGGAGTAGTGTAGATGTGGCCTCAGTATGGAGTTCATGGCAGAGAGTGTGAAGAGACCGAAGAAGACATTGTGCCATGCCAGAGCCGGGGTCAGCAGCCTCTACGGACATAACGTTAGCTAATTACAGAAGCAAAGAGACCGAAGAGAACATTGGTAAGAAGAGAAAAAGAGTGTGACCAAGTAAGAGGTTCCTGTATATTTGCGAGAGCTTTGTGAAATAAAACGCTGTGAGACAGACACCGAGCTTGCATTATTTTTTATTGGACTAGAAAGTAATATTGCTGTCTTACGTTATCGCACTTGCTTGATGTTTGGCTGTTAGCAAAGTTGTCAAGTTGTCAGTTTTTGATCATAAGAAATGTCCGTGTATAGCACATGTATAGTGTCTATATTTACAGCAGTGGATTACATTCTGAAATGGTAGGGGCGCCTAATCACACAAAAAACTAATCTTCCATTATGCTTTAACTCCCTGAAACATAAATTCATCTTTCACTCTCATTCAAAGAACAACAACATATTCTTAATAAAAGAATCTCTGGTCTCCTTCTCACACTATCATCATATTGTACTCCACTACAATACATCATATTGCTTACTGATTGACTGTGCGTATACACATCCACATGCTATTTGGCCTGGTCTGTTTAACTACTCCCTCCTGTCTTTGCCGTTGGGTGGTCTGGGGTCCTCAGTGCTCCTCCGGATCTGCACGGCCTCTACAAGTGCCTCCAGAGTTCCCACCCTCTACTGGCCGTGACGTCACAGATCCGGATCCGAGAGCAGCCGTTGTTTGCCCATCACCAGGGTCAAGAGCGCAGGGAGGACAGGGAGAGGAGGACCACGAACTTTCTACACCACAGCACCCAACACACCTCCACCGTCCATGTCACACCTCCCTGTGACCAGCCTGCTGTAAGCCAGAAGCCCATGGAAGTTCTCAAGGTAAGCTCACCAACACACTGGTCTACCTGTATGAGCAGCAGGATATGAAGGGTGACCATATTCTGTAGGCGGCATGGTGGTAGATACTTTCATGATGATCTTTGATTCCACGTATTCCAAACTAGATTTTCTGTTTCTGTAAAGCACAAATTCAATATGATTATGGACTTTGGCTTGAGAGATTCCTACGTCTGTGTTAAATCCATAAGGGGGATTATCACTTGACAGAATTCCTGTTTCCAGACATTTGGCATTCAGCACATTTAATCCTATTTGCTCCACTACACTGACATATTTTCATTCATTTAATTTCTGGTATGTTTCCTGATATTTTTTGGAAGAGAAAGAATCCTGAACATGTCCTGGGAAAATGACGGGATTTAAAACCTCTTAAATATCAATATTAGATCATTAGAATGACGTCTCTTGATTAAATGTAATCACTGGATTTTGAGGCAGTTTAAGATCAGGACCAGGTATCAGTTTTCACCCCTTCAGGAATTTCAAAGTATTAAGTTTGTTAAAAGCTTAGAGGGAAAATTCCAACAGTCAGACACTTGATCTAATTGTCTGTGTTGAGTGTTTATTGATAGCGACATACATAACATAATCCTTTAGCACTGTACCGCCTCAAGTAATTTCAGCATGAAAATCAAATCCTCTGTTACTATTGGTTTTGTGTCTATGTGCATAACAGAAAATTACTTAATTGTTGTGTTTTTGTCTTGCTTATAATATTTTAGTGATGTGAGAACATGCTGGGGTTTTGATGGGACAAAGATTGCGTTGCTTTCTCTTCTGCAAGTTATTATAAATGGGTGCAATTACAGTCTCATAAAGCAGAAAAACAATTTAGGGGAGCATTTCCTTTTCATAGTAACAAGTCCATACAACGATCGTTTTCCTGGGATAACACTTTGAACCTAACCTGTCTGTGGATTATCAACCACCCCCCTCCCCCACTCCAAAAGCTATGCAGGCATGGCAAAATTAGCTTAGAAGTACAAGGCAGAGCTGCTGGAGCATGAACATGAAAACATAAAGCTCAGATGAGGTTGTCCAAAAGGGGAGGCAGACCCTTAATTAGCCAGATTAACTACGACCCCTGTGAGAATAAAGTGAAAAAACAGTTTAGGGATCAAGACAAAGTCAGGTAGAGTTTTATCACAGACTCAACTCATAAATCAGCAACAAATGCTCATAAGCAGGTTTAATATTGAGCTTATTTTTAGAAAAATACTAAACTTCCATACTGCAAAATAATCTTAATTTATCAAACATTAGCCTCACCAGTAAAGGTATTGTAAGAACATTTGTTTAACGTTGCCATTGCATCTACCTTCCTTACCATTTTTATGCCTTCTATAGTTCCTCACAGAGTGACTGTCAGTTCAGTAAGATAATCTGTTTAGTTTTTACACAATATAATAGTGCATTTCTATATCTTTAAAGCAGCAATGATCAGAATTTTAGAATGATGTATAAATGACAATGTGAAAGAGGTTGCTCGTAATGATGAGCATACAAAGAGTTTTGCCCTTATCTGCAGCTCCCCTTAGGCTTCATGGTTTAGCCTTATAGTGAGTCTCAGCTCATTGTTTAGAAGTTTGGCTCAGAACTGTTTTGATTTGCCATTACAGGTCTCATAGTTTTCGACAGCAGTAGGCAGCTGTTTTCAGGGAGAATCTGTAAAAACCCACACGACCTGCCCAGCAACAAACAACAGAAGAATTCAGTTAACGACTTGCTGAAGAGACAGATATTTCCCTCAGGAGTAGAGACCAAAACGGAGCTAAAAGAGAGTGAAAGTTGAACTTACATTCACCTATACTCAAGTTGCCTGAAACTCAACTCCAGCAAGTGTTTGATCATAGGTCAACATTGTGTTCACAACTTGTTTCTGCTGCCCCAAAGTTGACAAGCATAGCTTTAAACCACCTTTTTAACAGTGTTGTACAGAATGCAACAAAGCAATTTTGTCAGATATCACAGCCCTAGAGGATGGTCACGCAAACTTTTAAATGCTAATGCTGTTTATGACAACCAGAAATAATAAAATCAAAGTTCTTTATTACACTTGCCTTTCTTATTACACTTACTTGACCCTCAGTAATCTACACTTTTGTTGTCTAACTCAAGCAAAAGTGAAGACAGTTGAAGAATTTGAATCACTTCTTACCATCTGACCAAGGTGCCACTGTTGTTGTTAAATTCACTAAAATATGAGGAGAGAGTATGATTAAAAAAAGATAAATAAAACAAAGTGGATTTTCTCCATACTGTAGTTAATGAAGATATGCATTTATCACAACAGAGACATCACAGCAAGGTTGAGATCTTTCTCAATGGTTGAGGTAAAGTAGGAGCTGATTTTATACAATGGGTCCTTCTTTGTGCTTTCACAGTACAACTCTGCAAAGTGTTCTTGCCTGTGTGCTGCAACTGAGTTGTTATCCTGGTGTTCTCCTGTGCTGTCACTGGGGTAAATCTTAAAATCTATCAATAACACTATTTTTGTTTCTGATCACTACAAGCTGCACTAATACATAATTCATTTTAATAATGTGAAATCTGAAAATGGTCACTTGTAGCTACAAAAACAAAGAATCAAGTGCAGAGTGGCCATCGGGAGTACTGGGAGTTTTTCTGGTGGGCTGCTGGACCATGGAGCCAATAAACCACACAGTGTTAAAATAGAGATAAATAACAGCAGTTAAAAATCAGTTGGTACATGCTTTGATTGTCTGGCCCATAGTGTGTGGTTACTGGCCCAGATGGGGGTGGGGCAGGGACATTTTAAAATGATTGACTGCAAGGCTTGACATTAACTTTTTTGCTCTCTAGCCAATGTGGCTAGTGCTTTTCCAAAGCCACTAGCCACATTTTTGTTGTTGGAAAATTACGTTTTATATGATTAAAGTTGAAAATGGAAGGCTTAAATTGGTGTGCAGAAGTAGTGGGTAGAAACTCGTTACAAGTAGCAAATGAGTAAAAACAAATTTAAGAAAAGGCAACTTGTCAAGTTCCTTTATACTCTTTGCTCTGGCATGTTTTTTGTACTTCATTTGATCACCAACTAACTAACTTTTTGCAAACCTGGGGTAGGTTAGAATTCCAGTATAGGAATACTGGTTGGGTTCCAGGGCTTTGGGCAAACTCGGTTAGGGAATCGTGTGTGGGGGGCAAATTTTTTGTGATCCCCACACACTATTCCCACTGGCAGATTAATCTGCCCTTATTAAGAGAGCATAGAATTGATCTATCCCAAACATTTTCCTCCTGAATTGGGGCTTTGAATTTATTAAAATGGGATCAAAGACAGCTATATATCATTTGACGGACCAGAAGAGCCCTGACTTTTAAAAATCATCAGATTCAGCTCCACGTGCAGACGTCTGTGGTTTGCACTGACCTTTTCCTAAAACTCCAGGCACATTGAGCTGAATAATGCTACATCTTTGTGCTCTTTGATTTTAGGGGTAGACTCTGAGGTCTCAAACTTTACTGAGGCCGAGCAAAGAGAGCCTTTTGTTTATTAAACTCATCAGAGTATACCTAGAGCTCTGTTCTCAATTTCTAGTAGCCAGTAGATTCTTTAAGATAAGGTTTGCAAAGAGCAGGACATGTCTGCACATGTTTCAAAATCAAAGGATCCAGCTGTTTGTTTTCTTAATTTAAAATTGGTGTATTTTATTTTTCACTACTGCACCACATCTGTAAAATATAATAGTGCTAGACTACATGACCGTTGTCTTTGCTGGGAACACACATTATCTTGTTTGAATTGTTTTACTGTTTCACTCTGTTTACTGTTGTAGCAAGCTTAGCTGATTGCATAGGCCGTCACCAGCCATGATAACTTGGCTCTGTGTTTATGTTGCTGCTAAATTAGGCTCTATTGTTTGTCGCTTAAGCAAGTGCATGTTCCTAATCCCACACAGACTGGACAATGTGTCTCATTCTAGGAAGAGGATGTTACATTCTTGCAAATGTTACCCTGTAGCCGCAGGGTAAGTATAGAAGAGAAGACTTCTCTTTGTCCGAAGCTCCTCCTCTTGAAGAAGTGGCCTGTCTATGCTGTAGCTGCTATTTGCTATAGAGAATTGCTTCTAAGGGCATTAGGCAAGACAGCAATCTTCCTCAGGCAAGCTCAGCTAATTCAGTAGTTGTGTAACTCAAATTCCCTCTTATTATCACAACCTCAATGTAAGCGGGTTGACAAGAACTATCCTAAATCCTCCTCTGTTCACTCTACCCTGCCCTACCCCTTTTGGGATTCACTGATGAAATGGAAGTGCTGGTTAACACTGGAATTTAATTCAAACCCTAGTCACTGCCACATCGTCTGCCTCAACACCAACCAAGCACATTCTTTACCTCCACCCTTGGTGATAACAAAGACAACAAGGAGAGAGAACAGCTATCTTTCAGGATTCAAGGTTAATCTGTCAAAATCAGCACTGATGCTGATTAAATGTACAATGTGTAATAATTGAGACTAAACCACCTATCTAATTCATAATCAAAAAAATCAGATCATAACTGCTGCTAACTACTGTTAGCTAGTTAGAGACTGGAATGGGTACACAGCTTTCGAGACTGACGGAGGCCAGCCAGATCGCTGACCCTCTTGGCCGACGTCAGAGCCACGAGCAAGGCGACCTTGGATGAAAGGAACTTCAGGTCCACTGTCTCCAAAGGCTCAAAAGGGGCTTTGGTCAGGCTGCGGGCTTTGACACCGGCCTGTGCCTCCGCACCCCTTCAGGAAACTTTTCACCAAGCGTATAGCAGCCTTGTTGTCGATGTGGACCAGCACGTGCTGGATTCGCAGCAGAGGGGCGAAGTGCTGGAACACCTTCCACACTGTGAGGAGCTCCAGCACAGTTATGTGGAGAGGCATGTGAGCCCCCACACACCGCCCACCACCTGTTAGAGGCAGGTCCCGCCCCAGCCTAACAGGGAGGCGTCTGTGAAGACCGAGATATGCAACGTGACCCTGCCCAGGGGAACACCGACCGACAGAGAGAGGGGGTCCCGCTAGTAGGCCAGATCCATACCAACAGACAGGTGTGACCAGGTGCCGCTTCTGTCTCACCGGTTTGACAAGCAGGTGGAGGAACCACCGCTGTAGCCTCCTCATGGGCAGGAGGCCAGGGGAACCACCACGCCGCTAACGCTACCTCCACCGCCCGTGGGACAACACGGCAGAGCAGCTCCGTCAGAGGGTTCACCCTCTCCTGAGAGAGCCACGCTATCCAGTGAGATGAGTCCAAAACCACACCCAGGTAGGTGAGCCTCTGGGAGGGGAGATCAGCGCTCTTCGTCCAGTTCACCATAAAACCCAAGTGAGACAGGTGCCTAATTAGCGTGTATTTATATGATTTTGATTTTGACCCACCCATTAACATAACCCATATGTTACGTTTAAGTTAGCTGCAGACGTTGACGTCTGGCTTCCTGTTATAGTATCATCAGTTGTGGTTGCAAGATTGGGAGACGCAAGTTAAAGTGGTTGGTGGAAGATTCGATTCTGTCTAGCTCAAACAACTGTAGCCTACATCACATTCTCCTCTCATTTGCGCAGGTCTACAGGTTAAAATAACTTTCTAAAGTCTTTCACCGTGATTTGTTTTCCTCCATGGATTATTTACCTTTCTTTAGCGGTGCGCCTGTGTATTAGCTCGGCCAGAAAGTGAAAGTGAAACTTCAGTTCGGTCCGGGCATCGTTTTCTTACTATCTTTCGTTATATTGGGTAAATTATTCTTTTCTGTTATTTTAGTAGTTTATATTGCGTTTAACACAGCAGTGTATGGGTAAGGGCTGGGCGATACGGACAAAAAATAGGAAAATCATTATTTAATCATTATTTTTATTATTATAAGTTTAAAGGCTGATCTTTTGCTCCTGAAGAAACCAGATGATTCACAAGGTGAGGACGTAAGAGAGGCCCACACCGCAGGTGGCCGTAGACAAGCTTGGGTTTACCCCTAAGCAAGCACATGCATGCTTAGAGGTAAACCCAATACTAATAGCCTTAGAGGACAAAACCTATACAAAGTAGAACAGTACGTCAGTTTTGTGGGGCTATATTTAGGCTTTAAAACATAAGATGCTGCACAGCATCAGTTTCAATCCTTCCTCATTCTACCTCACGGGACAACACTACTGTCCTGTATCAGCACTTAAAAAACACCACAAAGCCATGTATGATAGTTGCATGGCTAAGCCAAGCCAAAAGCCAAAGTCAAGTGAGCTTTGTTAGCTGTGCTGAGACACAGCATGTGACCAAGCTTACACACAATAAGTGACACACTCTGGACTTCATCTCTAATGGTCTTAACATTTCTAAGGAAGTAGTGACTGATCTTGCTCTTTCTGACAATTCCTGTGTATTCTTTAAGATGACTATCACAGTTAACAAAATCATCACAAATTATTCAGTGAATTATTCATACAGACTTTCCCTTCCGAACCTGTCCCCGTGTGGGTCTCTGTCAATGATCTTGTAGATCAGACCCAGCCGCTGTCCTTTCCGGATCTGGACCAATAGCCGATTTATTATTGAGACTTACTATCTTGTTATGGACCGTTCTTATTTTTACCTGTGCAGCTTTTCTAACATTTACTGGTTTATCAACTCAGGAAGCTCACAGACCAATCACATGTGTTCCAATCGTCTCATGTGATGCTGCTCAGCCAATCAAATCTGTGCATTCTGATAAGCATTGCGAGCCGAGTCGCGAGTGAGATTTCACATGGCTTTTAACCAAGAATGTACAGATTCTTACATGTACATTTTTTCCATGGGCAGGTCAAAACCAGAATATCTCATATATCTCCAGTCCTAGCTGGCAAGACAAGCCACAGCTCACTTTTCTCACTGAACAAGAAAAAGTAGAGACGTGGTATAAGCGGGAGTAAAAGAGAAGAGGAGGTATTTAAACTGTTCATTTGTTAAGATGTGTTGAGTGTTTATTATAAAATTTGTTGAGACTACACTTCAATCACTTCAAGCTACACTATTTTATTTTTCCTGAAATTAAGCACGTTATTTTAAGATGCTCATTTAAAAAAACTCATGAATTTTTTTGAATGCAGCCTTTAGTTTAATTAAATTTAAATTTATTATTAGAGAAGCCATTATTTATTATCCCTCCAGTTTGATGTGAAAACTGACAGTAGCCTAAATATTGTTGAAATATTTGATTTGACAGTCAGTTGTTGACTAAAAACATTTGTTAATATGAACTATAAGTTATGGTACTGAATAATAACCCAAATTAGTTGTTATGATGTTCTGGACCTTTGCTTCAGGAAATTTTCTCTAAGTGGACCTCTTTTAATTTTAATTGAATACCCCTGTTGTAAATCGTTTCAGTCCTAATATCACAAATGGTATTGATGCCATTGCTCCCACTAAGGTAATCGTAGTCTCTGGTAAGAAAAAACACCATGAACAAATCCTCCTCTGTCATTAACATCTGAACTTTTATCCATCAACTTTTTATTTCATTCAATTAATTTACAAGCTGTCAATTCCTCCATGTCAGTTATAGGTCAACGTCCACTTACGTTAAATTCAATTAGTTTGACACAACTAGATCCTATAATCTATAGAACCTTTGAAGAAATTGTGCAACATCGGAAATCCTCCTCCTGCTGCCTTGATATTCTCCCTACAGGCTTTTCCAAATATGTTTTTAACTGCATGGTATCAGACCTTCCGCAAATAGATCAGACACTTTCGAGTCCAGCCCGCGGCCCTTTGCTGCATCTTGTCCCCCCTCGCTCTCCCACATTTCCTGTCTCTCATCTGTTCTATCTCAAATAAAGGCACAACAAACGCCTAAAATATCTTAAAAAAACAATTATATCTCTCATCGCCACGCCTCTCATTTTGAAGTAAAATCATTAAATGGATGTTTTTCAACAGCTTGGCCCTAAACAATTCTTCTGATGATTTCCAGTCAGGATTTCAGTCACATCGCAGCTTGGAGACAGCTCTTGTTAAGGCTTTCAATGACATCCACTTTAACACAGACAGTGGAAAAGTTTCAGTCTTAGTATTATTAGATCTCAGTGCAACATTTGAAATGGTTGACCAAAACATATTACTAGAGAGACTGGAAAACTGGGTGGGACTTTCTGGCACAGTGCTAAACTGGTTTTAACTCTTCTTTGAAGGACAGGGACTTTGTTGCATCTCTAAATACATAACTGAGCCTACAAAAAATTACATGTGGAGTGCCTCAAGGCTCCATTTTCTGGTTTCTCCTGTTCAACATCTACATACTCCCACCAGCAGATTATGAAAACAACAACAACAGACCTAAAGTTAAACATGCACATTAAGATATTACAAAACTCAGACACTATCACCGCAAGAATATATCAACAATTAAAGGACTTATATCTCAGCAGGTTTTGCAAAACATGTCCATGTGTTTATCTTCTTTAGGTATGACTACCACACTGCATGCACAAGTATTCTGATTGAATAATTATTTCTATGCACATTTTCCAACTCCAAACCACATAATTTTGAATGCTCATAGGAGTTAATCATTTTCAAGTGATATGTATTTATGTAATGAGGGAGGGTGTGACAAAAGTGAATCACACCTTATATTGAGATGTCCATATAATTAAGCAGCTTCATTACCTCTGGTAAAATGGACCAAAAGTGAAATTTAACTGCCTTTCAGACAGATGCAACACTCTTGAAATAGCTAAACTTTTGAGGCGTGACTACCGGGCAATCAAACTTTCTGTTGCTAATAGTCAACTGGGTGAAAAAAGCGCATGGAAAAGAAAAAGCACAAATTAATTACAAAGAACTTATGTAGAATTAAACATGAAGCTACCAGGAACCCATTATCCTCCAGTGCCACCATATCCCAGAACTGCAGCCTGGAGTATGCAGAAGTACAAGGTGCTAAGTCCTCAGATACATGGCTAAGGTCAGGAAGGCTGAAAAATGACCACCACTGAATAAGATTCACAAGTTGAAGCGTCAAGATTGGGCAAAAAAATACCTGAAAACAGATTTTTCAAAGGTTTTATGGACAAATGAAATGAGAGTGACTCTTGATGGACCAGATGGATGGGCCTGTGGCTGGATCACTGATGGACACAGGGCACCGCTGGACTCAGACACCAGCATGGTGGAGGAGGGGTACTGTTATGGTCTGCTATCATTAAAGATGAGATAGCTTTTCCTGTTCGGGCTGAAGATGGACTGAAACTCCACTACTAAACCTACTGCCAGTTTCTGGAAGATACTTTCTTCAAGAAGTGGTACAGGAAGAAGTCCTCAGATTTCAAGAAGACTATGATCTATATGCAAGGACAATGCTCCGTAACATGCCTCCAAGTACTCCACTGCTTGGTAAGCCAGCAAGGCCCTCAAAGGTGCCCGAATGATGACCTTGCCCCCTTCCTCACCTGACATGAATCCTATTGAGAACTTGTGGGCCCTTCTCAAACGTCAGATTTACAGTCAGGGAAGACAAGACACCTCTTTGAACAGCATTTGGGAGGCTGTGGTTGCTCCTTCAGTGAAAGTTGATTGTGAACAGAACAAGAAACTGACATGGATGGAAGGCTCATGGCAAAAGAAGGGTGGCTAAACAGTATATAAGGCCATTTTTTAAATTATCATTTTGTGTAGTTACAATTACTCTAAAAATTAAGAATGATAATTAATTTGATAGAAATTATTTTTGTAATTTAGCTGCCTAATAATTCTGCGCACTTATATATTCTCCTGAAAATTCAAGTTTGAGGTTCAATTATATTTTGGATTGACTGAGAGCATTGTGTTTGTTCAATAATAAAAATTATCCCGAAGAATTCAATTTGGCTAATAATTGTGCAAGCAGTTTATAATGCTGCCTTTACAGTTGCATCACTAAGACCAAGAGAGTGGATCACATTGCTCCAGTTCTTAGATCTTTACAGTGGCTTTCCTGTTTGTTTGAGAAATGACTTTAAAATACTACTGTTATTAGTACATTTTGTATTACTGTATGTAAAATCATTGTGATACTCCTTTCCTTTAAAAAATGTAAAGGGCAATAGCCACCTTCATTATACGGACTACTTCATAAATATACATGGCTGTTTGAATGTATTTTCCTAAACTAGTATTTTATCCTAGTATACTCCAGTGTGATGCTAATGTCCTCTGTGAGCTCCTGAAAACACAAGGCACCAAATGTCTTGACATGTTTTTGGATGATTTGAAGAAACATTAATTACAATAATTTCTGAGGGGGAAGTCCAGTCTGTAATTTTGTCCAATAGTGACAACATGTTTTATCAATGGCATGTCTTGTGTTTTTGTCTGAAGTGTGGGGTGGAGTATCCAAGGCGATGAGAGCAGAACTAAGACCAAGAGTGGATCACATTGCTCCAGTTTTTAGATCTCTACAGTGGCTTTCCTGTTTGCTTGAGAATTGACTTTCAAAATACTACTGTTATTAGTATATTTTGTATTACTGTGGGTGAAATCTTTGTGTTTGAGCTTAGTGATACTCCTTTCCCTTAAAAAAAATGTAAAGGGCAATAGCCACCTACCTTCATCATATGGACTACATCATAAATATACATTGTTGTTTATGGCTCAGACAGCTAGTGCTTGCTGGCTAACAAGAGTGTTGGACAGTAAAGCCATACTTAGTAACGTGTTTAAGTAATGTGATTACTTTTTTCAGTAATAACAAGTAGCATTAGAGATTACAGCACAACATTACAGTTACTAAACCTAGTAAAACACCATTATTTCAGTCCATGTTAGCTGAGTGAAGGTGCTGGAGGTGGGGGATGGTGAAATATGAGAAATGCTTCCTGCTGTTGTTGTTTTCTTGTGTGTGGTTTTGTGACCTTCAGACAAAGCCAGGCTAGCTGTTTCCCCTTTTCCAATCTTTATGTCTTTAAGTTCATAGTTCCAGATGATAACCCCAACTGACTTTGCTGATCCCTGTCTTTTCCTCTAGGGCCACCATGAGGTTGACATTTGTGGTTTTGACTGAAATGCCTCAAAAGCTATTGAATGGATTGCCATAAAATATGCTGCCATGCATGTCCCTATCGGGGTGAATTATAATATCTTTAATAATTCCTAATTCTTTAATTTGTCAAGTGGCAATCTTTAAAATTTTCATTTAATTAAATGTCTGTTAAGTAAATGTTGCAGAATGAGGTAACACACTGGTGACTGAGCCTATGGCAAACTTATAGAAGTATTGCAATATGTATCTATTTGCAGTATTACGAACTTTGTGTCTTTGGAGACATCCCCATCCCCCCCCCCCCCCCCCCCCCCCCCCCAAGATGCTGTACTGAGTTAATGCTGATGCAAACCAAACATTTCCTATTGTTGTAGCTTCAAATTCAAAGCATTTAACTGGAAAAACACCAGTTGACTTTTATTATGAAGTAATCACAGGAAATGCAATGTGTTTGTCAGAGAGCTTAGCACTAAAGAATGATGGAATGAGGCAAAATGACTGCTCGACTATGTGATCAGCATTTAGCTACCAGAGGGATTTAAATCAAATTTGGCCATGGCTCTTCAAATACAGCAAGATACAGAGCTGTAGTGATCTATTGTACTGAACACCAAACCTCCTTCACCCATGTTGTTACATCAAGCAGAGGATGAGGGAAATTTGAACAAATTAGGGCACAATCACCAAAGTCCATCTGTTGCTTTAAGACTCTAGGGACTGAGTAGCCAATCACTGGCCAGCAGGGGGCACATGCCTCCTGAACCCTGTCTAGCAACACAGAAGAACAAGACCAGCCCACCAACAGCATGGAGAGTAGCAAGTTAACAAACAACTTTTAGTAAAAAAATTTAATACCATAGTTTTAGCGTTCATTCGTTCAGTTCAAACATGCTCTTTTGGAATCACACAATGTTTTTGCCAATTGATATCCTCACACACACTGTTTATGATTTTGTTCAAATAGATAGATAAAGATAACTAGTCACAGCAAATTGCATTGGATAAGTGTATTTATACACCCACAAATTCAAGGCAAGTAATAAAAAATATTTGGCAAATAACAAGAGACAACTGAACACAGGGACCCGGGATTAGAGCTTGGAAACTGTATTTTGTATTGCACTGTTTTTTTTATTTCACCGTGTCTTTCAAACTGTTGCTGTAAACTTATGGTATCTTCCCATTCTGTATGCAGATTAGTCTTGAAATGCACACCAATCTTGGTTCAGCATAACTCACCTGCAGCTTTCATCTGTACAGATTTGCAGGCCCATGTGACCTTTACTCACATTAGAGGGACTACTTACTACTTGCTACTCTGACAAAACCTAACCTTGTTGTAACTCAGTTTTCCTAAACTAGCATTTTATCCTAGTATAGTCACATGTGACGCTAATATCTTCTGTGAGCCCCTGAAGACACAATGCACCAAAAGACTTGACACATTTTTGGATTATTTGTAGAAACATTATTTACAATGATTTCTGAGGGGGAAGTCCAATCTGTAATTTTGTCCAATAGTGACAACATGTTTTATCAATGGTATGTCTTGTGTTTTTGTCTGAAGTGTGGGGTGGAGTGGAGTATCCGAGGCGATGAGAGCGCAACTACAGCAGAACTAAGCTTGTAAAGAGCATTTGTAATTTCTCTCAAAGCAGATTTGCTCTTCTACTAATCTAATAAAACCATAGATGGCTGTAAATGTTGTCATTCATTGGCATGAAGTCTATAAACACATATGATAATAAGCAGTTCACATTTGTCTATTGGTACTTGTAGAGGCTGATGATATAGATATACATATACAGTATTTATATATTTATATATATGTATATATTATTTACAGTAGTTCATACTACTCTAATTATAGTGCAATTGGCCTTAGTAATATGCCATGTGATATGTTAATGATGTCATTTTAATAATATTGTTAGAATTGTGTAAAAGTGTAACATCCAGATTAAAATTTGGCCTGTGTGCCATGTGTACCATGTGTGCTTACACATAGCAAGCGATTTTTTGATTAATCGATGTGTCAATGCACAGAGAAATTAGGTTGCCAACTGTTGATAATAGATGATCTGACAAATGACAAGGGAACAACACTTAAATATATAAAAGAGAGGTGAGGATAATTAAGGTAATGAAGCTGCTTTCACACAGAGATCCGCAATAAACGCAGAAACAATATCCGCCAATATGCCGAATGTCAAGTCGGTTTTTCGGAACCAGAGGCATAGGAAAAGACACAAGAACACAATAGTTTTTCTTATTTCTATTATTATATGACCAGCCTAACCATTATTGAAGAGATGATTTTGAAAAATGCATACAGCTTGGGTGGCAGTTTGCCTGACCCCAAGGTCCCTGATTGACCTGTGGAGATGTTGTTTAAATCAGTTTTACCACAGACAGCATATTACTGGACGAAGCCACCCCACAGATTATGTGCATGACTGCACAGCATAAGCGTGCTTTAAGGACGAAGAAACACAATGCATAGTTGCACTAGCTGCACCAACAAAGTCTCTTGGCTCACTGTGTTTGTCTGACTCGGATCGACACTGTTTAATCAGCCCACCTAAAAGGCTCATCTGCCAAACACCAACGCAGCGTCACTGATGGCTGAATAGTTTTTTTAGATTCACTGAGAGCTTATAATCTAAGCAATACGGTTACATCTCTCATGTGCGATGGGATGTCACAAGCAAGTATAAGGACAGCGTGTGGGAGTTCTCTCTTCTCTACTCCTACGCACCTGTCTACAAGAAACTGTAGTTGTGCTTTAGTTTTTACAGTCTGATTTATTTTAGTTTTTAAACTTAAAACTACAGCCCCAAAGCTGTGAATTCATAAACCTGATATTCAACACTAGGCTCAAATTGAATCCCTGCAGCATAATTAAATCAACTAAAATGAAAAGAATGGATTCAGGTGTTATTAAGAACAAGTGCATAGGGCTCAGTCGGAAAATATAACCACATCAACATGAATATCTCTCTCACTAGAGATATGATTTATATGGTTATTTGTTACATATTTATTTCATCTATAACTTGTGTAGCCATAAATCCATTGACTTGTGTTGGCTTTGATGTGGACTGAAAGGTCTTAATTGTCAGTACTATTGTGGCCATCTGCTTACATTTTTATCACACAGTAAATGTTTAGCATCTTTTTTTGCCCCCAAGTGTGGCTGGTTACCAAGGAAGTACGAAACAGAGTGG
This sequence comes from Micropterus salmoides, assembly GCF_014851395.1. Classification (NCBI taxonomy): domain Eukaryota; kingdom Metazoa; phylum Chordata; class Actinopteri; order Centrarchiformes; family Centrarchidae; genus Micropterus; species Micropterus salmoides. Next base: position 33,119,551 of record NW_024043372.1, read on the forward strand.
AGCTGGTCGAGAGATATGAATGGATCTATTTCTTTTCAGGGGTCAAGAAGTGACAACTCTCTCTCAAATGTTTCTGGTCCTTAAGGCACAAATCTAAAACATGGACCCATGTGCTCTCCTTGAGAAGGTAATAAACCTCTGTTTCACAAAGAGCCTGTGAATAAAGCAAGAGCTTAGCTTGCTGTAGGGATAAATGAAATACATCCCTTGTTAATAGTTCCTTCTCAACCCAAAGGTTTGGCTGAAGGAAAAGGCCACACTGCAAAGGGGAGACAAAGAAACACTCTACTATGAGTTTACAAAGAATGCTTCCTCTGTTTTATCATATAAGGCCCTGTCCAGCCAGGGGGCACTTCCCGTGTTTATGCTCACCTCTCCAGCTTCTAGTGAGTTTCCAATAATTCAGAAAAAGACGTGATGCTCTGTCTTCCAGCAGCCTTGCACGAGATCAACTTTCAATGAAGTGCTTTAACCTTTTTTAGTTTTGTGTGTTTGAAATGGGCATTTTCTCTTTTTTCCTTGTACTGAAAAATCATAGACATTACACTTTACATTTCATCAAATTAACAAAAAAATAATTTGTTGCATTTGTGAATCTTTGAAGATAACTTCCCCAAGATAAAGGTACTGAGAACTTACATGGTGTTAAAATGACTAGCTATATTTTTACTGTATGGACAAAGAGCCTGACACTTTATTCAAAGTTCATATGATTCATTCCTGCAATAGCAGAACTGCCAATGTTGTGTCCTTGACATATTAAATACATTGAACCATGGTATACTCACTGTCTTCCAAAATGGAAATGAAACAGGTTTATGCTTAGTTTACCTCTGATTCTCATATTAATCCCAAATGTGATTCATTATTTTCATTTGACTTAACAAACCCACTTTATTTAGAATATGTTATTGAAGGGACAAAATTTTACTGTTCTGTGATTTACTCTGGACTAATGACTTTGTCCGTCATTGGGCATCTTACACTGCGTTTAAAGGAAACCACATAATTTGATGGGTCATGGTGTTTCCTACAGTGCTTCCCTTGCAGTGCAGCACTGACTGTGCTTGGTGCCATGATCAACTGATTCACAAAAATAAAACCTATGAAAAGCTCTAGAAGAGACAATCTCTCTTTGACGTCTACTCTATTAATATCAAGGTTGATATCAAATGCGTCTTATTACAAAGAGAGCTTACCTAGACTGGACAAAAGCATATCTGAACAGTCAAAGTCAATACTTTATTGCCACACTACGTAGTTGGAAATTGCCTCAGTGCGCTCATGACAGAATTATCATTATTGATTTCTCATAAGCCTGAAAATACTGTTCCCCTAAATCAACCCATTCATCTTCTTTACTCTGCAAACGTGACTGCATAACAATTGACTGTTAAATTTGATTAACCTCTAAAAATCCCCAAAAATGTTTGGGGTTCGTAAACCCACCATACATTTGGGTTTTCATGTGGCTAGTTTGTAGTGAAACAGTGGTGTCAGTTGTGTCTCTGGTGCTCAGAACAAATAATGTTTTATACAAGATGAGCAGAACTAAAGATTAAACGTTAGTTGGCCTTAAGCAAGTTTCAGTTCGCAGACTACTGGTCAACCCGTAAAAAGACTCCTTTGTGAGCAGAAAGTGGTGACGTCAAATGGGCTCTATAAAGGCATAAATTCATAGTTAAGATGAACAACACAGCAATAGGAGGGTGAGTCTCAGTGTACTCCTCCATTTCTTAACTTGCATAACTAATGAGCCTTAAGCCCTGGATAAATTAAGCAGGACAAGTGACTCCTCTCAGATTTGCACATGCTAGCTTGCTGTCCACAGTGTAGGCTAACAAAATAAAGGGATTATATACTGTATACAGATTCTTTTTAGCAGTTACTACTCAAATAACATGTTGGAGATGCTTGAATACAGCCACTATCAGGTGAGATGGGTTGATTTTTTGTCTTTAACTTTATTTAGAAAAACAAAAATAGATGGACTGAAATTGAGTCTGAATATGAATATTGATAATAGTTCATTTCTTCGTTGGAATTGTATTATTTTGACAGTATGTACTGTTGAAGGCTGTATTGTCCCGTCTGTGTCATTATCCCTCCTACACGATCTACACCTGCTATGGTTCAGAATTGTTGACACTATGGAAACCGAGCAGTAATGTAGAAAAGCTAAAGAATGCAAACAAGTTTGTATATTGCAGAGCAAGTTGTTAAGGTGCTGCATGGACTTAAACTGGTCGTAGAGCATGTGACACAACAGCACTGTGGCACGGTGTCCCATCTGTGGAGACATTTTGTCTTGAGTTAATAAAATCAGCCATTGGCAGGGAGAATGATGCTGTCAAACTAATCTACACTGCACATTTGAGATTGGTTCTTCATTTCTCTTATTTCAATAATTGGATTGTAATGCCAGGAGAAAGAGTTGTATTTAAACACATTTCCATATCTTAGCATATACAAAATAAGTGTTCCAAAGAAAGCCTGCAATCAACCTAGAGAAGTAGACTTTTAAAATGGTGTTTTGAGGTCCAGTAATTAGCATGATACAACAGAGATAATGATGCAGAGAGGCAGTAATTTAATTGCAACACAGCAGTATGACTGCTCCGTTTGGTTACTTTTTAAGCTAAGTTTATGATTTGGATTTTAAATAGAAGCATCAAACATAAAACTGAATCTATCTTTAGATTAACAGGTTTTACTTATTATTATGACTCTATATTGTCATTATCACATTAACGGCATTATTTAAATCAAAATTCAAACTGTCCTTTAAATATAATGCCCTATTTGTAAAAGTTCAAGATTTAAGACTTTATTGCCACACTACGTAGTTGTTAGGAATTTGCCTCAGTGCCTCATGACAGAATTATCATTCTTGATGCTTTTTCACATAATTGAGTTTTTTTGAGAAGAAGAAGAATGAAACCGAAATCCCAGGTTGTAATGTTTACTTGTTCACGTAGGTGCAGTCCCACCTGGAGAATCCCACCAAGTACCACATCCAGCAGGCTCAGAGGCAGCAGGTGAGGCAGTATTTGTCCACCACCCTGGGTGGTAAATCTAGCAGCCAGTGTCCCAGTCAGCCCCCCGAGCACGGCATGCCACCCGGGCCTGGAAGCAGCGCCCCCAACAGTCCAATGGCCCTGCTCACCCTCAGCTCCAACTGTGAGAAAGAGGTATGTCATTTAATTTCATTATATTCAGATATCCTGATAAACTGCAATTACTGAATCAAATGTGGCTTTGTGCTGGGCAGATGGATGATGTCATTGACGATATTATTAGCTTGGAGTCAAGTTACAATGACGATGTTCTTGGACTTATGGACGCAGGACTCCAAATGAACAACCAGGTAATTTTTCAAGATACCACCCTGTTTAAAAGGAAATACTGTGTTGTAAATATGACTGTAAAGGATGCATCAGCAGTCTCTATATGTTATAAAGAATTATTACTGTTCACATTCATGTCATGGAATTAAATTTTTATATAAATCATAATTTTTCTTTTTTAACATTCAATAATAACATTTCTTTAATACTCTGTAGCTCCCCGTGTCGGGTAACCTTCTTGATGTGTACGGCAACCAAGGACTTCCACTCCCGGGCCTCGCCATCAGTAACTCCTGTCCACCCAGCATTAAAAGGGAATACACAGGTAAACTACTGAGAGACATCTTTCAAACATATCCTGGATTATGATTGGGGGTTTTTTTGTACTGTAGTTTACCGTACATCATTTGCAAAATTATACTGTAAATTTACAACAAATATATTTTATTTATCATGACTAAATCCTAATTAAGAAAGAATAAAAAAAACATCATATTTCCCTTATAATGTAAAGGTGAAAGCATGCCTATAGGCCAATGCCGATATTGTGTGCAATTTGGAAATGCACAAAATACTATTAAGTCAATTATTTGCTAAACAATTACTCCAGCTCCTGGCATGAAGCAAGTACTGGACAAGCCTGGATCCTGTGGCCAGTATGAAAACTATCAAAGGCCAGAGGGCTTTCCAGTAGGTAAGCAAAGCAAAATGAAGAAAATGATGTTTTGTAAATTTTAAAGCTGTTTTCAATTTGATTTTCAGAAACTGTATATGGCGTTTTGTGTATGACTAAATGCACACAATATAAAAAATGAGAAGCTATGATTTTAGCTTAATTTACTACTTTAATCCACAGAACATGTAAGTGATTTAAAATTTGATACTCCAGCATCCAGCCCAGTACATTAAGATCCAAAATGTGCTAGTTGACAAAATAACAGATTTAGTGCACAGTATGTGAAATACTAACATGTAATTTGAGTCATTTTATAAACTTAGAGCCGTGTCATCCTTTTAAGTAAATCATGACGCTGGCATTCATCTTTCTCTTTGCTCCCCAGAGGCTGAAGTTCGTGCTCTTGCTAAAGAGAGGCAGAAGAAAGACAACCACAACTTAAGTGAGTCAATCAAAATCAAAATCAGAATACATTTTTCACAGCTACTTTTCTTAATGATTGTCTCAATGGTTCTGTAATGTAGTTTTTTAATTTGTACTAAAAGAAATTGTATTTGTAAAATGTAGGTTTATTTAAATATTATGACCTGTAATTAAACTTTCAGACTACAAAGACAAAGTTTAGCAGTCTGCTGTACTTACTGTATGTTTTGTTTGACAAATTTTAGTTGAACGAAGACGGAGATTCAACATCAACGATCGCATCAAAGAGTTGGGAACCTTGATACCCAAGTCAAATGATCCGTAAGTATATTTTCTGTATGTGTTCTATCCATCTATGTTTCATTGAAATTGTTTTTTCTTTGTTGTTCCTCCTATTCACTCATCCAAGTGTCTTTAAAGTGTAATGGCTTATTTGCTTAGAGGGACCATAAAGAATCCTCTGCTGTTTTGGTCAGCTGGTCAGCTGACTCTGACTGTAGACCTTTGTCTCCTGTATACCCCAGAGACATGCGCTGGAATAAGGGCACTATTCTGAAAGCCTCAGTGGACTATATCAGGAGACTACAGCGGGAGCAGCAGAGAGCCAAGGAGATTGAGTGCAGACAGAGAAAGCTGGAGCACGCAAACCGCCATCTGATGCTTCGTATTCAGGTATTCAGGTAGCCTATTAGGGCATTTTAGTATTCTATTCATCAACCAAAGGCTACAGTTAGAAGTGGTAGTATATATAATCTCACCATGAGGTCAGAATTTCAATTTATTCAAGATTTTGGTTTGCAAAACTGCAAAACGGATGACATGCCCATCAGCGTAACTATGTATTTAGTGCTAATTAGCAAATGTTAGCATGCACCCATGTTTAACCAAGATGGTGAACATGGTAAACATTATAGCGGTAAAACATCAACATGTTAGTATTGTCACAGTGAGCATGTTAGCATGCCCCCCCCCTTTCAAAGAGCATAGAACAGCTACGGTGGCCGACACAGGACAAAAGGTGTCGTCTTCTAAGACAGCCGAGAGTAGCCAGTTAAGAAATTAGGTTTCTTTAAATAGATATATTTACTTTATTGTTCAGTAAAACTATATGTTATTGTGACTTGGCCACTGACAGATAACATGGAAAATGTAAGCCAAGAGTGTGTAACATTGTCAGTGTATCTGTACCACAGTCCTGTATAAACCACATAATAGATGACGTTTATACAAACATTGCCATAGGAAACACATTAATTCTCTCTGTGATCATGGACCCTCGCGAAAGGGTCCATGATCACAAAAACTCCAGCACCATTATCTGGCCCGTGTCCAGATAATGGTGCTTTGATAGGGGCAAAAAATAAAAATAAATAAATACTTAGATAGAAGTGCTGAAGTAGATCTCAGTCATGACAGCAACAGTTACTCACATAAGAAGAAGTAGCGCTGTTTGTCTGTTTTTGGCTACTGTAGAAACATGGCGGTGCAACATGGCAACGTCCATGAAAGAGGGCTGCAGTTATATAGATAGAAATGGCTCATTCTAAGGTAATAAAAACATAACTGTTCATTATGTAAGGTCTTTATACACCACTGAAAACATAGTTAGCGATCTTATATTGCAGAAATATTACACACTGAACGTTCAAGTTTATTACATTTAGTACAAATATGTTGTCTACATTACATTTTGTTGTAGGAGTTGGAGATCCAGGCTCGTGCACATGGTCTTACAGTGGTCTCGTCCTCATCTGTCTGCACTTCGGATTTGATGGGCCGAGCCATTAAACAGGAGCCCGTCCTCGGCGACTGCCCCTCAGATCTCTACCAGCAGAGCTCAGCTCCTGACATGTCCCCTCCAACCACACTCGACCTCAACAATGGCACCATCACCTTCGACCACATTCCTGCAGATGCTGGGGACCCTGGTGCCTATGGAAACTCCAGGACCTGTAAAATGAAGGAATTGGTAAGGGACAACACCCTGTCGCCAGTTTCCCCAAGTGATCCCCTGCTGTCCTCAATGTCCCCAGATGGCTCCAACAACATTAGCAGCCACCACAGTTCCTGCTCTAGTATGGAGGAGAAGGAGCACTGCTGTTGACATTGTCTAGTGCCATGAGCCATACTGACACTTTCTATCTGTAGCATCCCGTCAATGAGGCACCGCACCTTAAAGTGACTTAAATGGATCCACATGACTAAGTAGATTAAGGAACATCTGATAATTATTTTTGGCTGAACTCTAATGTTTAAATACTGTATGTTAATGTGACTGAGACATTTCGGTTCCTCCATTGTTCACAGTATTTTTACATTCTTCTAATTTTGATGCCGTATATATTAACAGTCCAGAAAAACTTGACAAACATACAAGAGATTGGTTTTCTGTGAGGAATCTTTCATTTATATCGGCCCACCAATTATGTTGTCATTGATGTTTTCTTATTCTAACAACTTTAACTTCATTTGTACTCTATGTACTAGTTTTGATGAGTAAAGTAACAAAACACGTGAAAGGAAAAGTAGTTCTCAACATTATAAGGTAAAATTACCTTATACTGATAATGTACTATAGTATTTTTTAACTAAAAGAAAGAAAGAAAGAAAGAAAGAAAGAAAGAAAGAAAGAAAAGAAAATTATTGCTTTATTTTGGGTTCACAAAAGACAAACGCACTGGTCCACTAGCCAAAATTTCCTTTATTTAAATTGAGTCCTCTATGTAAAAGTTAAATAATTCCGGACATAATACATCACAAATTTATAATTAAAGCAAATTCTTAATAAATGCAAAATAAAACTGATAAATGAGTAAAAGAAAATGTGATGTGTATGCTAACAAAGGATCACAGCCGCATTTGCCAAAAATGTATCAATTGCTTTGATTTCGTGTTTGTCTTGCATAACTCCTAGTTTAGTTGATGTATACACAGGGGAATCTTCTTTTGTACACAACTGGTTGATAGCATATGTGATATTGTTGTTAATGTTTGTAATATATGACCAGTATTGTAAAAAATACACTTGAGATGCCGATATATTGCAAAAAGTGCCTTTTGTAAAAAACAATAATAAAATATTGTGTGAAAACTATAGCAGATACATTGATCTATTTACCAATTAATATTTCTATCGCATTTGTGGAGCAGCATGTGTGTCAGTCCACATGACAGCATGATGCTCCAATTTTAATAATCAGTCAATATCAGTGAAAGAAAAATGTTACAAATTATGTTTGCTTTAGCATTGCCTTTGCTACCACCATTTAAAGCTTATTATTGCAACAGAGACTTTAGTAAAAAAGTCTGGATACCTTTCAGGGCAGCAAGCTGGTTCGGTGGTTAACACTGTAAGGAGTACTGTAAGTGTGTTAGCACTGTGATCGACTGGCAACCTGTCTGGGGTGTATCTTTCAGTTCATGCTGGGACAAGCTCCAGCTGCTCACCACAGGAGAAGCAGGTTGTGCAAATGGATGAATGGCATAGTGTATGCTCTCTACGGGGAGGTAAAATTAATATCCCATTAGGTATTGACTTGAATGCAACATAAATCACTGCATATTCCTAATATGTCCCTGGATCATTAACCATTTCGAATAGTCTGCCTCTTTCTGATGGACGCAAATGGTTGTGATGATAATAATTCTGATTTGTCTGCGACAATGGCATTTTTAGAAAGACAGTAAAAAAAACTGCACTCTCTATAATGGCCAGCCAAGGGAGACTCCACTGCTTGCAAAAAGATGTCTGATTGTATAGAAGTTTATGACAGAATGACTCAATTTCTCACTTGATTTATTACCTCAGTAAACACTTTACAAATGAGTTAATGGTCTCAATTGCTACTCTATTAAGTCTTCTTCAATACAGATGATGTCAGCCATTTAGAGTAAAATAAAAAATAAAGCAGCACATGCCTTAGGCCGTGGCTACCTTGTGACTGACAAGCTGCTACCATGGAGTGGCAATGCATATCCCTCGCCAGCTCCACCCTCTCGTCCAAATATGGTCACTTCTGGTTCTACAATGCACCATGCAGAGACTTTTGCAATAAGAATGACTTGTCCACTTGTGGTTTATTAAGAGTTGCCTGTAATAATTGTGGGAAGAAGTCTTAACTGCAAAAAACCAATGCTGGTTTGTCATATTTACATTGCAAAAACACTAGGCCAGATGAAAAAGGTTACACTTTAGCCAAGTTAGCAATGAATAGTTTTTACAGCCGTGTATATACAGTAAATGTTCTTTTTGCTGTATTTTTAGAAGTGGTGTTGACAGTTAGCTAGGGTGGTCAGCTATGGCTGTTAGGCTTTTTAGATAAGCAGCAGAAGACTGTTTTTGGCAAACAAGCTCTGATAAACCCACTTTACCTGCCCGCCATCAAACAGAAGGCAAGATTGTAGCAAGGTAAAGACCCAAATGTTTTTTTCTCAGTAGTTGATAGTAATAGAGTAAATATTGGACTTTGTCAGGAGGACAGAAACAGGACTCCCCCACCAAATACTTAACATAACAGTACTTTGATGCACTGTTGACACAGCTGGTCACATCACTGATTAACTGTTTGCTGGAATCCATTCTCCTTCATTTTATTCATATTTTGAACACCTATGCACCTTCTACAGTGTTTGAGAAATGTTAGCTTAAGCCCAAATATTCAAGAGGCATCTCACTTCATTGTGAGTCCAGGTCTGCCCCCCAGCTATTTGACATTTTGGGAGCAAATGTGCAACTAGTTCACCACCACAGGATGAGAAAATGTTTGTTAACTAATGAAATGACACATGCAATAATAACGCTTCCTGTTATTGGTTTGATTGGCGTTCACATCAGAAATGAACCACCCCTTTGAGGCGGACCAGAGAGCGGTTGTTTGGTCTGCACCAGAGTTCAAGTCAGGCGTTAACACCAATCCAAGCAAACCACACAAACAGGGTGAACACTCAAGGTTTTGGTTCAACCAGACTAAACAAGGCTGGTGTGAACCTGCCCGAAATGAATGCTAATGTTGCACTGCCAATAGGCAAATAGGCAAATGCTTGCTAACGCACAGCCATAATAGCTTTCTAAAGGCAGTGTGTCAGAACTGTGGGTTTGTCAGCACGTCAATTCTTCTGCCCTGTCCCAAGGATTATTTAAGTTCATAACATTATTTACTTATACTAACAGGCGGTGTATTGTGAGTTGTTCTAAATTTTAGGTGATTTCATTCACTGCTAATATAGTAGTACAACAATGCAATCTTTTTGTAGACCAACCTGGATGCTGCTCTCAGTGTCCCCTCAAATGATAAAATAATAATCAAAATAGGTAAGTATTTACATTAGTAATACAATATATCAGTATCTTAGTGCCTCTTCCACAAACTGTCTTTATTTGAAAATAAGGATTGTGGTTGTTGAGTGCAACAGTGTCTTCACAGTAAATGGTTTATGTGAAATATGTTATCTTAGATAATTTAAAATGTGTATCTTAGTTGATCTAACTAAATGTTTAGTTAGTCTAACTTTCATTTGTAAGAAGTGACCTTGCCTTATTGTTCAAAAGCCAAAATACTATTCATGCCATTGGAAATTAAGTTAATGAAAGTAAGGAGGATGTAAACATAACATTTGGGATTCGGCTATATAACTGAAACACACACACTGTTTGATAAGCAGTAAAACTCTTTTATGAGGGATACAAGTACACTGTAAATCATTACAGCTCCATTTAGTTATGTCCACTTACCTCTTCTTTTAACACAAAGAGCTCTTACAAGTTTTGAATTTTGGAAGTGTATGAATTTTGAAACTTGAATTAATTTATTGTGTTGACTATTTGATACTTTTGTCAGATATGTGTGTATTAATTGAACTTGGGTTTGTAAGTTATCAGTCGAAAAAAAGGCGGGTATGCGGGGATGGGAGAAAAAGAGTTGCAACCATTAGCTCACTGTGCATTCATGTGCTCTTAAGTCGAAACATGGACACTACTACAAAGATGTGTTGGATTAGCATTATCAGAGCATATAAACAACACGCAGAGATCTAGTTAACTCTACATGGGCAGCAAACTAACAGTTATTTTACATGTAAATTACATGTTTACAAAATATGTATAAGCAATACGTGATTTTCTTGCATGAATAAAAGTTCTGTATACTTCTTTATTTTCCATGTACATTTTATTTCTCTTTTTGCAATAACAATTTAGGGAGGAAAAAATTATTCTGATTATTCCAACACCACATGAATGCACCATTCCCCCCTCCCTTTCCAAGCTGGCAGGAGAAGCTACGGGGGCTGACACGCTCTGTCGGCTCTTGTGCTAACAATAGGTATGGGCTTCCATTTGTCCAAATTTCTCTTCTTTTCTTACTTCTAATAAACCAGTCGACTACTACTAGTACTACTAACGTTACTTGTTGTTGTCCTTCTTTTTCTTCGTACATATTCAACGTAGTGACGAAATGAGCTCTGTAGAGCCGTTTGTCTGTTTGGGCTACTGTAGAAACATGGTGGCGCAACATGGTGATGTCCATGTAAGGGGACCCACAGTGTATGTAGATAGAAATGGCTCATTCTAAGGTAATAAGGCATTATGGAAGGTCTTAAAACACCACTGGAAACATAGTTACTGCATGTATATTATTTTGCATTTCTCTCCACAGGTCCTCCTAAATATTACACATTAAACACTAAAGATAAGATAGTGGTGTACTCGCTCATCCCTGCACTAAAGATAACTCATTCAAATTCCAACATAAATATAGACACTTTTGTGGTAAACAAGAAAGGAGAAGTGCCACCATTGGAAGGGGTACCTGACAACAGCCTTATACGTGTAAATTGAAACAAATTCTCTCACCTTGAAATAGAAAGTTAAATAAATGTTTTTAAGTTGCCTTAACTTGAAACTGTGAGTTAGAATAATGCAGAAGTGTCAGTTAGACTAGCTAAAAGGTTTTTTCTTGCACTGATAAAGAAAAACAATTATTTGTTTTAACACAAAGTATGAAGATGAAACAAGTTATAAAATGTTTAATCAACCAAAAAAGCAACGTTCAGACAACTAGAACACAGTAGTTGTATCAACTTTGTGAATTTAAATTTGTGATTTGAAACAATGACAATCTTCAAGTTGCTGCATCACTTGGTAGCTGTTGCTAAACATACATGAAAATTTAAATCAAAAGTGTTAAACAGTTCAAATATTTGCTCTGTTTTACAACCCATTAAAATTAATTGACAACGCAGACAACATTTGGTATTGTCACCATTTGCACCATTTGAAATGAGCATGAATGAAGCCTGCAGAACATGTAGCATATACAAGTGCTAATAGTTACCCCGCATTTGTCCTTTGAACAATAATGTAAACATATTCTTCTAAAAACATATCGAACTGATGCAGCTGTGGTATGGGGAGGTTAAGGGTCACAGCTGCTGTCAGGAGAGATGCTCAGCTCATCACACCATTTTTCGTAAGCTCTATGCAGGATCTCACAAGATGTGTTGTTAAAAATTTCTAGAATGAAAGAAAGGAGAGCAGAAAGAACAACCTTTACTATAAGCTACTGTGCATATATTACACAAAGTCTGAATAGCATTAGTGCATTCAAAAAAGACAAATACAAGCTAATCTGGTGCCATCATTTGCAGGCAAAAATCGATGACCAAATTAGTTGCCAACAAATTAAATTTTTCTTACTGGAGTGACTTCACTCAGCCAAAAAGGTTGAACTGCAACATTTGCAAAGCTGAACTTTAATGGGATGGCATGGGAGCACATCAGTTATGCTGGAGCATCTGAAGAGGAGGCACGTTGGCTCTCTGGATGATGAAGACTTGTCTCAGTAAGCTAGTTACCTAGCTGGGTTGCCATTATACACAACAATCCAGTTCACATTCCAAAGGTGACTTAAGTTTAGAGTTTTAAATGTTGCATGGTTCATTCAAATTTTACAGCTGGAAAATGTATCGCCACCGAGCACAACTTTAGAGAACACCGGAAAATTGTACCCTTTCTAAATTGCAAAAAGTTGTACAATTTCTGTCTATGCTTGGGTGACCAATGTGGGTAAACATTCTATTGTATCTGTTTGGATCTGTAGGAAAGTTCATTAAAAGACGGATTTGCTAAATCACTCGCTGTATATTATAAGATAAAATAAGATTAAACTATGTCACCAAGCTTCCAGCCTCACTCATTTTGCAAGGACATGCAAACCACTTTTCAGGCCTTAACAGGGATTTCTTTTAAATACTTTAACCTCATTTTTCGAAGCTTTGACCATGTTTAACATGAACATCCAATATTGTAACATTGTAGAGAAGTCATAAAATAAGGAAAAGCAAGAAAGGTCTCCTTTAAGAGTTTTTGGGGCAATGAGAAGGACATTACATTACTTCCTTCTTGCTTCTGAGCATATTTAAAGCTGTTTACACAAAATGCCAATGCTTTGTTTTTTGGTAAGGACGGTCTCTCTCTGTGATTCTTACCTGCTTGCCCAAGACCAACAGGGAGAGGCATTCTGACCAGGCCTCCAGAATGAGCCAGCCTGTCCTGCAGAGACTTCTGTATGAGCTCCATGGTACACCCCTCATGCCAGACAGGCAGCTCCATGCCCACCATGCAAGTGATGACCCTTTGCTTTTCCTCTTCTGTCAATAGACCAATCTCGTTGGACACGTAAACCATGTACGACATATCAATGTTCACTGCCTCGCCATGCAACAAAGATGGGAGAACTTTCTGTTTGAAAAAGAAAAAAGTCAGATCACCAAAAAGGAATGAACATGTAAAAACCCTATAAAACCCATATAATCTGGGAGTGTCATAGACTCACATAGAATAGAATGCATTCTATATACATATGTACAATAAGTGTGTCTAACTATGTTTGCCATGAGATCGATTACCATCTCTAATGCTGGACTGATAAGGTGGCCAAAGTCCACAAGTCTGTTTAGGTCATCCTCCCAAAGATTTGGAGCAAGCTCCTCCAGCATGGTCATAATGGCTATATGAGTAGCTTGTGAAGCAGGCTGCAAGCGCTTGCGTCCGTATACACTGTTGTCAACCTGGAATTTAGTGTCCAACAGCATACAGCCGTGTTCCTCAAGAAGCTCAAAGAGGCCTTTGTCTTTCATCAAAGCCATCTGCAAGAAACCCCGGCAAAAATGCAAAGAAAACTTCAGTGAGTAGTTCAAACATGGAAATGTAAATACAAAAACTTAATTTCTCAGAATCAACACGTCTGCCACTATCAATGAAATTTCCATTTGGAGTGCCAAACCGATGACTGTCTTATTCACAGGCTTATCTAGAGCAGTGAGTATTCCGGATTTTTGTTTCACATTAAACGTTATGGACCCTATTATCATGGCGGCTCAACAAACAGCGAAGCAAACACTTTGACCCTTTTTTTAATTGATATTTTCACTTTGCTTGTGTGTGGGGTATTTTGGAGCACAAGGCGCACAGGAGCGAGAAGAGGTCTAGACGTGAGGGAGGTGCATTGAAATGAGGCTGGCCAAGGCGAGTTGTTGGCATGTTGGTAGAAATTAGGTCCTAGATTTTTACACTGAGAAAAAATGTCTCAGAATCACGACTGTTTCCATTATGCACAGCTGTCCACTGTGTTTACCTCGATTAAATTATGTGCAAATGACACCAGGCTGGTACAAAGTAATCTCACACACGAAGTAATGCTGCTGGGACATATTTTAAGATATGATGTAACCATTTACAACAGGAAATACTGCATAATTATCTGATTGAAGGCATCATATTAACAGCGTCATGCTTTTCACCTTTCACTCAACAACATGATTTCCTGGAGCTGTTTCTTCATTTATCTGTTTTCGTCATGTGTCACTGTGATTGGCACAGCTGCACTTGTCTTTGCACTTGTGCGATTTCAAAGATATATTAATAGTAACATTTATATTGTTACAAAGCGTGATCATGTTAATACTGGAATTATCATTCTCCAGTATGTTTCAGATTTAAGTAAAATATTCCACATCCAGGGACTTTAACCTACCTTTAACATCTCTGCCAGCCCATTGGCGATGTGCCGTCGAGGAACAGTTTTTATGAAGGACAGGTCAAGGAAGGCAGCGGTGGGTGGAATGTAGGTACCCAACTTATTCTTACAGTTTGCAAAGTTAACCCCTGTCTTTGCCCCCACGCTGGCATCGATGTAGGAGAGCAGTGTAGTTGGGACCCTGATGTAAGGGGTACGTCTTCTGTAGAGTGAGGCAGCCAGGCCCACTATGTCCAGGCATACCCCTCCACCAATGGCAATGATGGGCTCTGTACGGCGGTCAAGGGAGAAGCTGTTGACCTCTTCAAGGATCTTTAAGGCCATTTCCATGGATTTGTTCTCCTCACTGGTGGGTAGAGCCAAGATCTTGTATAGGACATTGTATGCATCTAAATATTCAGTTAGCTTGGGACCGTAAATTTTGTAGACTTCTTGGTCAACAACCACAAAGCGTTTGATTGGTTTGTTTGATTTTTTAATGTCCTCCAGCTCTTGCGGCTCAGAGATGTGGCCCAACAGGAGGGTGTCGTTGCTTGGGTCCAGCAAGTCCTGAGTCTCGGTTACCTTGTAAGTAAAGACGATGGGGCTGACCACTGTCCAAGTGGTGCACTTTTCTGTGATGCTCTCATAGCTGCCAAACAAAACACAAATACTTATTATAATGGTATGGGTACCAGTTATTGTTGATGTTGCTTTCTCTGTTTCTGCACAATGTGTACCACCAATGACAGGCATTATTACTAAATTTATGGAGACAAAACATGGCAGCGAAATTTACTTTTGGCATACAACAACAGGACACAGGCACATAAATAAAAACACAAAATTGATATAGAAAAAAACTTGAAAGCTTGAAATAAAGAATTAATTTTGTGCAATGTGGCAAACTGCAGCCAAATCAGTTTATTGATATCATAGCCAAACCTCAACCAAGCTGTAAAAATGAAGGCGAGCCAAAGCATGTTTATTTGTGTGGCACATTTCAACAAGGTAATGTGCTTTAACATAAACATAAAAACAGCATAGAACAATAGTGACATTCAAATACTATTAAAGGGTTATAGAAATAGAAAATAAAAACAACGTCAAACAGGACAGTAATAGCTATAGTGCAGTGTAACATATCAATTTAATAATTTAATAAAAGGCAGTACCAAAAAGGCTTCAGCCAGTCATTTAAAAGAGCTGAGAGTTGAAGCAGACCTGCAATTTTCTGGGAGTTTGTTCCAGATATATGGTCCATAAAAACTGAACACTGTTTTTCATAAACAACAGCTGATATCAACAGGGTCCTTGTCTCTTCAGCGTCATTTTCTTAAATGGGTCCTCTATTAGACAAATGCCCCTTCTGAGTCTCAAGGACCCCCCGCCCCATCCACCACCATTAAGAGATTAGACATCAGTGCCTCCAAAGCTCCTTGTCCCTGTTTTGGCTAGAAGAAAAATAAACAGGTTATTATCAGACAACCCTCTTCCTAAGGGAACAAGCACTGCAAAACACTTAAATCGAACTTGAGACAGAGTAGTACCTTTGGACCTTAAATCTATGCTGTCATGTGGTGAGTATAGCAAAAAATACTGCCACCATTATTTCCACATTTCTTGTAACTTGAACTTAAAAACTCTTTTTCTTTTTACCACCTGAATGCTAACTAAATCCACACTATTTTTAGATCCAGATATTCTTTTACAATCCAAATCTAATACCGTTTCCACATTTTCCAGAGACAAACTATTAAACATTAGGACAAATACACAACAAAACACATGCTGGTCATGTCAAAGTCAAAGTTAGTTCTCCCTCAAATCCTACACAGTTCTGTTTTACCGTAGTTCATCCTTACAAGTTGAACAGGTTGTTGTCTTCCCCCAAGCACACAACATGTGCCCCCAATGGCTTTCTAAAGGCATTATGTTGATTGACAGCAGAATTTCTGCAGGTCTGTAACTTCCCATGAAGCCTGATGGTCTTCCAGCAGCTGTCAAATTGATGATGTATAGCCTCTCATTAAAAACATGAGTTACTTCACGCCAAATTCCAACCAAAGTGAAATACCTGAGCCACTGTGTTAAACTAGACACATTACAAAAGAAGAATGACGACCTGGAGGACATCTTGATGATCCAGACCAGTACTCTAGACAGAACTGTCTGGCCATTTTTGGTATACCAGAAAACAATCTTGAACACTAATAAGGTTTACAAATAAAATAAATTATTATTTATTATTATCTACCTGCTAACAATGTCAAACCAGTCTGATGCCAATAAGTTATGCTTCTCCTAAAGTTTGGATCACTTGATTGCATTTCTTTATGCATTTATGGTTTGTTGGTTTCTATCTTACATTGAGTAACAAATTGAATTTTTAATCTTTTGTCTTTCCATTTCTTAGTTTTTAGATGTAAGGATCTTTAGATATGAGGTTTCTAAGTAGGGTACATCAGTCACTTGACACTCTTCACGTCACCATCTCACTTTGTATGGGCTTTGATGATATAAGCTGTGGAAGTATTTGAACAGCATCGCCTTTATACTGGTTGGAAGCTAAATTGTAAGCTTTTTACACCTGACTGGCTGAAATATATAATAATTAAAAAAAACCTATTCATATATGTTGCTATTTCTTAACATTAGAAGTCTGAATGAGCATTACAATGATCTAGTTTCCCTTTTGGCAGGCATAGGTTGTAGTTTTGACGTAACTGGCTGCAATGAAACATGGCTTACAAATACATCATATGTGGATAATCTTAACCTTGATGGCTATAAGTTAAATACCATAATTAGACTTGGCAGACTAGTTGGTGGAGTGTGTCCATATGTAGATTCAGGACACTCCAAAAATATTTGTGAAGATGATCAATCACATTCTCTGTTCACTGACCTAAATGTAAGCAAAGGTGAAAACCTCATTGTTGGAGTGGTTTATCGACCTAAAGACTTTGAGACTTTTAAAATTAAACTGAATGAATCATTTAAAAAATTGGATTTGTGGGGATTTTAATATCGATATTTCTATTAACACTCTTTATTCCACATCCTTTCCCCGACTATATATACATTTACTGGAGTAATGGAATCCAGCAGGCACAACAAGCACGTTGGTTCAGAAGAAGTTACAGCCACAGGCTTGTGGGCTGGGTCTAAGCAGATATCACCTAACAACCCAGCCAAGGTATCTCTGTCAGCAGTATCTTTTCATAAAGTCACTCATCAATGCCACTTTTTTTGTGAACCGACTAATCACAGTCTTGATCGGGCGGGACAGTAAAAAAAGTTTGACGTGCTACAGCAATCTTTAGAGATGTTGAACTCGTTATGCATGAATGGTTACATTTATTGACAAGTTAGTTCTTAACATTAGGCCAACAAATGAGAGACTAACCACCATGTAGAGCATTTTTCTTGCAAAAGGATTTAATGAATGAAAACAACCCACAAAAATGAAAGTGCTGTTTTGTTCAACTGAAATTAATTATTATATTAGAGGTAATAATAAATTGTATCATTTAGATTCATTAATAGCTCCTGTGTTTCAGCAAGTTTTCTGCTCACGTTCAAAATGTTCTGCACATTCAGAATCTATCCCACATATCTGTGTTTTATGACATTTGCAGAACACAGTTGTAATATTTTGAGAAAAAATATTTTGAGAAAAAACTCATTAGATTGCGACTAGGAATAAAGTCACAATCTAATGAGAATAGAGTCATAATCATTTATTAAAATCTACCTGCCCATACTCTCATTAACCTGCATTATTGCCCTGCTTATATCCCCTTCAGACCGTCTGACAGACACAGAACTCGTTTTGGGACTGTATTTCTCATCATTGGAGGTGGAAAACCAAAACTGAAAACACTTCTGTTGTCATCAGGCATAAATCTCACCACAAATCCACACAAATGTTCAGCACCGTCAATAAAGTGCAGCTCACCGCCGCTTCAGAGGGAAGCATGCTGGAGCAAAGCAACAGTCATTCAAACAGAGCAAAGGTGTCTCTCAGGGAGGGGGACAGAGACAGCAGCGACACAGAGCCATACGTGTGTCACGTTAGTCTCTCACTAAATGGTGGCTGACTGTTTACACACCTTTTGTAAATGTTAGACCATTGTGTCATGTGTCAGACAGTGATACCATAAGGTCACAGTGCAACAGCGTAATATTTCAAAACATAACTTAGAAAATCAACTTAAACGAGAGTAAGAGAAGAAATCTTTTCTAAATCTAAACAAATATGTAAAATTAAAACAAAAACGATCAACATACGGCATATCACACGGTAGGCCTACTTGTATGTTATGACTTGTCACTTACATTATACTTTTTCTGTGTAATTACAGTCATTTACATTACTGTGAGTGAAGAACAATGTTATACTTACAGTTTTGCAGCAGAGACACAGTCAGCGGTGTCCTTATTGTCTTTCTTTCCCATTGTGCTCCTCCATGTACCTTTGACCCGTACCAAGCTAAATTCAGTTTTCTTTTCTTTGGTATCGTTGTCCTCCAGATGAACCTTTCCCATTCTTGCAGTGCTGACTGTAAGTTAGAGATGTCTTAATAATGACAATCCGACACCAAGAGTCTTTTAATACAGCATAGTATTTAGAGAATACCCTGGAGGTCAGGGAGGAGCGTTTGCCTTTATCCAGTTGTTGTGCAACTGTGAGGTAACACCTGCTCCACTGCCTGAAAATTACACTTTTTTTTTGCACCAATGCATTGCACAACTTAGCTATGTAACATATAGAACATGTCAATAACTACATAAAGATAAATGTGGTCATGCACAGCATTTTTGTTGTAATTCCGGTAACTTAGATTTGGAGAATTTTAGAATTGTAGTGCCTCCATGATGAAGTTAGAAGGATTATAAAAGTGGAAACTGACAAAATAATCTGATGCATTAATCCACTCTCAGGATTTTTACAATAGCCTTAACATGCTGTTGCTGTTGGGTGTTTTGCATGACTGAAGATAAGCAGCATTGTTGCAACCTTGACAGTAGTTTTCCAAAAGGCTTGACTGCTGTTTTAAACCCAAGAGACAAGAGAGTTAAAGAGCTTCCATCAAAGTTTGAAAAAACAAAACTATAGTTTTGAGATTTTCCATAAATATGTTGCTAGTTTGACAGGGCTGAATTTTTGTTAGCTGAGTTGTGTTTTTAGAATAACACATATATTTGTTGATGAAACACTGTGTTACAATTTAAATTAAATTCATTTGGCTTTTATAGGATTCAAATGTTTTCCCATAATTGTGTTAAAATACCTTTATTTGAATTGGATCAACATTGGTCCAGTGGTATACAACAAAACGTGGAAGTGCATGGATTGTTGAGGCCTTACAAACTTGTTTTTCTTATAAAACATTCAACAGAACAAATATGTAAAATGAAATATAATATGACATCATGTCTTGCAAATTCAACAGTACGTGAAATCTCAACAACAATTATGGAACATAGAATATTAATTAGATAAAACTTTATTTATCCCCTGTGTAGCATATTTGGGTGTTACAGCGACAAGTAGTAAGTCAAAGAGTAGAGCAGATAAATAAACAAATAAACACAATAGAAATCCAAACAACAATAAATAATGTGATGACTTCATGTGATTTAGAAATGAGTTTTCATTTGAAGTTGTTCTTTTTCTTCCTCCCGCCATCTTTGTCTCAGTCTCTCTCTTTTTGTGTTGCAGTGGAGTCCTAAGAGGGCACAAAATTAAGAAGACCAAAAAGTAAATAAAGTTTTTAAGACAAATGAAGAATAAATAAATTACAAATCTTAATAATGCTGCACTACTTGAGTTACAATTGTCTAATTGTTAAAAATAAAGGGGGCTAAAAGGCGGTATTAAATCCATTTTATGCAAGGTATATTGTGGTACAAACTCACAAAACATACAGTTTTTCAATACTCTCTACAAAAATTATTTTTTGTTGGTCCTTGCATTCCCACCTGAAGCTCATGGTAGACCGTGTGTAGTGCTAGAAGATTGTCTTCTGTAGATCACCTTGGAAGTCCAACCTTGACAGATTGGAGGGAGAGAGAGAGAGAGTGGAGGAGTGTGACATCACTTCGATATGTGCTGCACTTGGACTACAGTTGTTGTATTGGCATTTTAATAACAACATAACAACTTGCAGTGTAATACAGTTCCGTTTAAAAATATCAACAACTGTGACCTGCAAAGTACAATAGAGCTTACCTTTGACACAGTAACTTGACTCCACAATACAATATTGTGAAACATTAGTATTCACTTAAAATTCATTTCAATTACCGTTATTAACTAAGTCAGGTTCAAATTATGTAGGATGCCTCCGTCAGTCTCAAGTTTGCTGCTAACCAAACAAACATATCTGAGTCGATGAAAGAGAGGAGGCTGTATTAAACATTGCATTAAGTGGAAGCCTTGTATTTGCTGGTGCCAATTAGAGTGAAAATTAGATTATATTTCAACATCAAAATTACAAATGGTTATTAGTAGCATAATGATAGTAACAGTAGCTGCAAATAAGACACATTACAAAAATAAATTTAGCTAACTATTTAGATAATGAATAAGGACTCTGTTTCTACTGTCCTAAATTCTTTCATGAGCGTGAAACTAACTGAAAGATAAAACCAGTTTCCTAATTACCATTTTCCAAGAACACTCAGTGTTATGTAAGGTTCAATTATATCAGGGAAATGCCAGCAAACATCCAGTTATGCTGCTGCTTCGCTGTGCATCAAATAAATCTTTCCTCAGTTTGACAGTTTGAAAGTCTCTCCTGACATGGGAAATTTGCAGGACAAATCATGGAGAAAAAGAAAACAAAAACGCAAGCACTGGAAGATGACCAATCACAATTACTGAGGTCTCTATGTGGTGTCTGTGCAGCCCTGACATGTAGTTACAGTGTAAAAGTACAAGTTCAGCTTTACACACATGGACCATCATATTTACATAAATGGGCATCCACATTGTCCATTTGTCCAAGAAGTTTAAACATTTTTGGAAGAATTTAGATTACTTTTGATTGTCAGTGCACAGCTGCCTCATACCACCTCACTTTCTAGGGAGCTGAGGTCAATGTCTTCGGTAAGTCTTCCCCTCTAGTGCTAAGACAACTGCTACTGCTGTCCCTTATCATCCTGCTAAACAAAACTGTGTCTGCCATTATCTTTTTGGAAAAAGCAGCTATCTGACTTCTCAATAATATTCAGACATGCCACAAGAAAAACGATTCAATATTGTCTCTGTAACCCTTAAATCAAATATATAGCTACTTAAATTAACAGCAGTTATAATAACCTTGGGGGGTATAAATCACTTCAAATTAAACTGTTTAAGCTGGACACAGCTGGTGCACCAGTGTACGGCATAGCCTTCAATAGAATGTTCCATAAAAATACAGATAAAAAGAGAACTCAGACATAAAACCAGCTCTCTTTGACCTGGTATGTTGAGATTGGAAAAGAGAACAAGGCCACCAAATGTTTGATGCCATCGGCTACTCCGTCATATCCAGTCTCTCCCCATCTCCCCTCTCAGAAATGTTCTGTATTCTAGATTTCCTCAAGCTAAAGCTGCACTGATCACTTTTTTATGACAATAGATATATGTTTATTTATCTCTACAGAGCATTTTAGTCCATTTTAGAGCATTTGGGTTTTCCATCCCGCTGCTTTAAGCAAAAAAAGCTGCCCGTAAGCTACCTGCCCTGCACCAAACAGCAGAAAGGCAAAGTTAGCAGCAGGTGGACATTTAGCAACTTAAGATGCATACTTTTTACGTATTGGCGGAAACCAAAAGAGAAGACAAAAGACGAACACTGAAATTTCATTTGGCCACACGAAGGTTAGCTAATGTTGTTCATGTATAGGCCTAATGAGCAAATAAGCTACTGCTCGCTAACATGTGTGCAACTTTTGATGGTGACAAAATGTCAATTTAATGTTTAGGCCTACAGCTTGTTTTACGCAGCGCCCAGTAAGTAAATAAACAATTCAGCTTTGGGCTACGATACAGCTGCTCTTGAGAAACACAATTATGTAAAATTATGTATTTGGCAATTAAGTGAAGTCAAATATTTTCATCACTTAGGCCTTAGAGCTTTTTTCACAGCATACATTTGCTGGAAATCACAGGTGTAGCTAATTAACTTCACATGGATCTGTTCCAATAAAATATCCCAGTACATCCATAGACTGGATAAACGTAGTAAACCGTGCCAGTGAGCTAGCATGCACAGAGCAGGACCCTGAAACTAGCCCACCTGAATGGACAGTAGCCATTAATAATCATTTCAATGGTAAAAAATTACTGAGGAGTAGTGAAATAGGCAACTTGAAAAAGCAAAAGACAGAAAAGCACTTTTTGCCTTTGCTTATTTGTTTAAATACAGTTTGATCTCTATATCTTTTTTTACCAATTTAATTTAAACACTCATTTCAGGCACCAGCCAACATGTGAGTAACCACAAAAAAGTAATATTTGCTCCCTGAATAGCAGCACGTTGAACCCAGCGCCGTTTAATAATGTAATCCTTCTGAACCCGGAGACCTCCTGCGGTCCACCACGTGAGGACTTTTTCCCCCCTCTGCGGGTCTCCCTGATACTCTGACGTGCTGTTGGATAATCAATGTTGCGCAAGCTATCTGTCACTCCCCTTTCTCAGCTATTTAAATATGTTGTGTTATAACATGAAGTCTACCAGCACGTCGGGCAGGTAGTCCGACTTGCTGACAGAGCTCGTCACGCCCATAAACGCGCACCATGCCTGCCGAAAAAGGTAAGAGGGTTTTTTTTTACGTTGCGGCGTGGGTCAATCAAAAGTGATTAACACGTTTCATAATTTTAGAAACCAACTCTAGTGGAGTCCCTTGCGGTTGCGCGCCTTTATCAGATCAAAATGTACCTACTGACCGGGCAGAAGTTAGTTTAATATTTGAACTTCGTCGGTTGCCGCGGCTGTTACAGTCAATAGCTGAGCAGCCTCGAGTTCTCCTGGTTTGGAAATATATATGCTGGAGAGCTAACTTAGGCAATCGTTTCAGATTTTTGATCTGCTCAATAGGCTATCACCAAAGATGACGATGCAGAAGTGAGCTGAAATAACTGAATGCGTCACTAACCATTTCAGTCTTCAAAAACATTTTTTGTTTTTCAAGGTAGATATCTCAAACCACTGCTAAGTGGGACAATCCTTAAAGATTTCACACCTGTGAGTGTATAAAAAAAAAGTAATTGTCAATTACCCATTTCCTTAATTATGCACATTGCAAGGTTTCATCTTGCTCATTTATGTATATGTATATATGTATATATTGACCTCAAACTGCCTTTCATGAGTCTTTGACAGCCTCTTACAACTTAAAAAAGCCAGATGCCACAGAGAAGTCTGTTGTCTATTTCAAAGTAACATCAATATATGCTCACTATTCAGATCCTTTTGGAATAAGGTAAAATATTGTGGCTTTTCACAACATTTACTTGATTCATATTGTATGTTAACAAATGATTCTTTGTCTCATGATAATAAATGAATATTTGGCTTTTGGGCTGTTTGTTGGACAAAGTGAGCAATTTGAAGCGGTTCACGCTCTGAAACTGTGATGGGCATTTTGAACATTATTTATTGCTGCAGCCCTAAATTATTTTGCCTAGACCAGGAAAGAGTAGTGGAGAGAGTAGGTGATTACTAAACTAACATTACATTTTGTTATTCCCCCAGTTCCTGACACCCCGGTAGAAGTCCTCGTGGATCTCCTAACAAAAGCCAAGGAGATAGCCACAGGAAGTGGTAATGTGCCAGTAGAGTTGACAAGTCACGTGCAGAAGGCTCTGGACATAGCCAGCGGTCTGGATGACTACTTGGAGCAAATGACCACACAGGAAAGTAAACCTCTGGCAGAGCTTTATAAGTATGTCTTGGCTTCCTACACATGATCATCTATAGGCTGAAATACTAACTGTGTGTGGCACTTTTGTTAATATTTTCATTCATGCTTACTAGAAAAACAATTTCCCATGACTGGGATCAAGTACACAAGGAGGGCAAAACCATGTTCCGGCTTCCCAAGGAGTGCATCACTGGGCATGTTGAAGGTTGGACATTTACTCGCGTTCTGCTCATCGCCATTCTATTCGCTGGTTTACCATAATGTGATAACTAGTGTGCTTTTGGCAGGCCAGGCCCTGAAGATGCTGATACACATGAGTCAAGCTAAGAGGGTCCTAGAGATTGGGATGTTCACTGGCTACGGTGCACTGGCCATGGCTGAAGGGCTTCCTGAGGATGGCTGCTTAATTGCCTGCGAGTTAGAGCCATACCTCAAAGACTTTGCGCAGCCTGTTTTTGACAAGTCTCCACATGGCAAGAAAATTACTGTCAAGACTGGATCTGCCATGGACACCCTGAAGGTGAAAGGGAAAAAAAACCTATCAATCATATAACAATCATGTCTTTGTTTGATCAGTATTCTAATAAATATCTGTCCCTTCCAGGAATTGGCAGCTGCAGGTGAGCAGTTTGACATGGTCTTCATTGATGCTGACAAGAATAATTACATCAACTACTACAACTTTATTCTGGACAACAATCTGCTGAGATTGCGAGGGGTCATGTGTGTAGACAACTCGTTGTTCAAAGCCAAGGTTTATCTCAAAGACACCAGTGATAAGATCGGAATGGCACTTCGAGAATTCAACCAGTTCGTCTGTAATGATCCACGTGTGGAGCAGGTAAGTTTCAAACCTTACATACTACTGAATGTGTTTGACGGGTATTTTTTAGATATACAATAAAATTATTTTATACTATATAATATTTGACAATGGCCTTCTTGTTTTGAAGGTCATTATCCCTCTTAGAGATGGCATCAGTGTTATCCGACGAGTATCTGTGGCCTCAGAGTGCTCAGTGACACAGGTACTGTTTAGATAACCCAAGTGTTCAGACCTCAGTGAGCCAGCACTGATATGGGATCAAACAGCTGTCATCATACCTTCACTGAGGAGTTTCTTTTTCTCACTGAACATGATGGCTTATCTTCTTTATTTTTATCAGAGTGAAATAAAAGATGACACAGTGTTCCGGGGGGTCAATGGGGTGCCCATCCTCGATCGGCTGCGTCTTGATGGAAAGGTGGCCTATGTGACGGGTGCTGGGCAGGGCATAGGTCGAGCATTTGCTCATGCCCTGGGAGAGGCTGGTGCAAAAGTGGCCGTGGTAGACCTGAGCCAAGATAAAGCTGAGGCAGTGGCTAAAGAGCTCTTTCTTAAAGGTAAGGGGTGTTAACACAAGCAGCTGCAAATCGTCATCCTGTTCATCCACTATTTATTTAACTCATGAACTCAGTCACGCAGTTCACGCAGGCAAATGGCAGGTCTACAACAAACAGAAACTCTATATTTGACAGTAGTTGCCACATTTTGTGTAGGCTTGCCAGATGACCTCTGTCCCCACATACACCTTTTCAGTTTACTTCCACACAGTTGTACTAGTTTTAGTATGAGCTAAGTTTACTTTTGAGATTTGAGAAAGTAGTTGGATAAGTTGGATTTAAACAATGAATCTAAAATTACTTTTCTGTCGACTGACTAAAACTCAAATTATCCATAAGTCATTGCACTTGTCGCAAACTTTAAATTAACTGAAATATGTAATGTGAAATTGATTTTGCTCTCTTCTGTCCACACTGATTCTCCTCTTAACAGCTGTTGATCTTATTCGCTCAAAAACTAAGCTGTGCATCTCAAATAATGAGATTCAGAGATGCTGCAAGTGGTCATGATATACTTTGTTTGCATATTTACTATACCTAGCTCTATGCTTTTCCTGTACTTTATACCCCCCAGCCTTGATTGTGAATGCGCTTGATGAGACAGTGAATTTTCTGCTTTTGTTTGGTGTCATAGTTAAAACAATAGCTCTTAAAATGGCTTTAGATAGAGCAGTTATTGCTTTGTGTCGGCTATAAACTGGTGGAAGTCGTCAATCTGCCATGCCAGACTCAGCAATAAATGGTAGAACACCAGGGTCATGTGACTACATTCAAAGTGGGTTTTTTGCACTTAAAACTTCTTCCATATTTAATAAATTGTGAGTGTGTTGAGATTTTTGGTTTTGGCCAGCAGATGGCAGCATACTAAAGCACAAGATAAACTGTTTCAGGTTATACATGTTCCTTTGAACCTCTGTATGTTTGATTTTCTCTCTATTTTCTTGAGGAATGTAATGTCCAACACATAGACACATAAAAAATAATGGAAATTTCCATTTGATTAGATAACTTGTGTGTTTTTGTTTGTTTGGTTTTTTTTATATTTTTATTATTTATAATTTTTTTTTTCTTTCTCACGAGCAACTTTTGCATTTGTAAAAGAAACTCCTAAAATGTCAAGAGTAGAAGCAGTTTATATCACGCAAGTATTCTAACAGACGGGTTTTTTAATAGGTATCAATTCCATTGCGATCACGGCTGACATTAGCAAAGCTGATGATGTCCAGAGGATGATTGACAACATTGTCTCCAAATGGGGCACGATTCACATTGCCTGTAACAATGCTGGCATCAACATGAACTCAGACAGTGAAGACACCAGTCTAGCAGAGTGGGACCAAACCTTTAACGTCAACCTGAGGGGGACTTTCATGTGCTGTCAGGTGGGTATCACCTGCTGTAAAAGACTGTGTGTGTGTGTGACACAGTTTATTCACTCCACTATATTGCTCTGTGATCTGTTGGTGTGATGTGCAATTTTCAGACTATCAAAAATACACTTTTTTTTTAAATGCTTCATTTATGTTGATGGTTTAACTCGAAAATAATTTCACTCAGGATGCAAAGTCAAATCCTGCTCCTACAATATAAACGTGTCACTGTTGCTGTGACAAACTTTACGTAAAAAGAATTGTTTTTTTCCCCCCCAGTTAGACCTAAAGGCTTTTTGAATGTCAGACAGAGGAAAACATCTTTAAATATTGTATATTCTAATGTCAATTTTCAACTTTACATAGACAGGACTGAAGCAGGTGTTCAAAGAGATGAACATACCCAGTTTGTTTCCCCAATTCCATTGTTGCAAGTTGTAGTGTGTTGGTCTATTCATGTCTGGTGTCAACTGTGTGCAATCCCCCTACCTGTGCCTACCATTTCCTGTCACCCATGCCCCTGCATATACAACCCTGTGCATCTAAAGACTGCCACCAAGTGTCCAAAATGCTAATGCAAAATATATCTAAACAAAATAATATGACATGCCAACAATAAATGGCTCCTAAATATAGTGCATTGCAGCATTGAGCTAATATGCTACAGTGACTGAATAAAGGTATCTTTGGATAACTAGAATTATTGTACATAGCTACACTAAAATTAATGAAGTGGTGATAGAAACAGGTAGACTTAAAAAGAATGTAGGTTAAATCATTTAAGTAAGAGAAACAAAAATGCATAGATGACTGTCCAGGAAGTTTTTAAATGGTGTCCGTAGCTTTAGAAGCAGGAGAATTTTCTCAACCTATGAAGAACCACTTAATCCTTCATTTATATTTATATTTCTCATATTGAAAGTTGAAGGTTTTTCACTGGACGGCAACAATTAAGCAGACGCACTGTACAGCAGGTACAAATGATGCAAAGCCAAAGAACTACAATGATAAAACCTGATACATACTTATTAAATAACTGAATACGTCACTTAAATTAAATATGCTAAATTAAAAATGGAGGATCATATATTTCTTCTTCATTATTGGTTACATATTTATAGTATGACCTAATTACTGATGTTCCAACCAGCTTTAGCTACTCCGTAGTTACTAAAATTAGTTGTAAATGATCTAGTCTCTGTATCTGTATATACTAAAACCCTGTATTCAAGACCCTCATGACCCTTAATTAAATCTAGTCTCTGTATAAAAACCCTACCACCCCTTATGTACAGCTTTAAAATCCACTCAAGTGCCTCAAATGTTGTTTAACCACTATTTCTGTCTCCCAGGATAAACTACATGTTTTTGTGTTGATCTGTACTCAGGCCTTTGGTACCATATCAGTACCGTAATAAGGTGTTTTAATGTGTCTCTTTCCCCTGAATCCTTGCCTTAGGCGGCAGGCCGAGTGATGTTGAAGCAAGGATACGGCAAGATTATCAACACAGCCTCCATGGCCAGTCTAATAGGTGAGTGATGATTCTATTCCCCCACCTTCTCTCCGGAGCCCCTCCATGTCTGCTTTTAATCTCTCCATTTGGCGTGGAGAGTTGGGTCGAGAGGAGGAGGGGGAGGAAGGAAGGGAGAGTTAAATACATTTGTGCTGTAGAGTAATGTGCGGGAGCACACTTCACATTAAATAGTTTTTATCACCAGACGGAAAGTTGTCTGATCTGAGTTTGGATCATTACAGTGGCAAAGGTGGGGTGAGGTGGGGTGGGGGGAACTTAAGGTGAATCTGCACATTTCCAGCTTCTTCTTTGCAACTTTTACCCCAGTGAAACTGTTCTATAGATGCATCCACCCCTGCACACAGTATGCATAGCAGGAAAGTGTTGTGATTGCGTCTCGCCGAAGCGGTTTTGCATCATAATAAACATCCCCTCTCTGCGGAGCTGTCTGGAGGATGTGGAAGGCAACCTGAGGTCCAACTTGGGAAGGGAGGGTTCCTGTGCAACGGCAAAACCCGGGCCTGTGCCAGCAGCCTTGTTTGAACAGCGGAAGACACTTTTAGAGTTTAGTGAGACCCTAGTAAAAGCCTTGTAATTCACAGCACCAGTGTAATGTTCCTCCTCCAACAGGTTCCTCCAGAGGAACAGCAACACTTCATCAGCAGTATAGTCAAAATCGCCAGTAAACCTCTGTGCCATATGGGCTCCAGTCCCGACTGCAGGGGCAATCTGTAAAACAGGAGCATGCTGGTAAATAGAGGCCGGCATAAAAAAAATGATCAATTACTCACATTACGTACAGTCCTTCAGGAATTTACTTTATTGGTCTGGACATCTGTTATAATATTGTCATAATGTGTAATCAGATGGGACCTGTTCTAGCCAAGTGGAAGCCCAAAAAGCAGCCGTAAATGCCCAATTAAAATGCACAATGACAGCTTTTTGTCCATCTGCTGAATAGAATGTTGTGTGCCCACTAACACCCCCTCCACCCACACCCAACACACACACACACACTCGACCATCAACCACCATTATTTTTTCTGAATAGTAGCCAGCAGCTCAAAAACACCCAGACAGGAAACATCCAAGTTGATGTGGTCAAACTCTCTGATGACCTAAGTGAGGGATTTGTGACTCTCACACTCATACCTGCAGATCTCAGCTGCATAGTAATTTATTTACAACAGCCACGCCATTCTGGGAAAAGAGTCCATTATTTGAACTCTGACGAATTCAAAATGTAAAAGGCGTGCCTGATAAAGAGCATGTTTTCTCCCACTTGAAATGGGCAATAAGTAGCAGGGTGAATGTTAAAGAGGGCTTTGGAGAATGCTCTCCTTCTACCTCCTCTTCCCTTCTCTGGGGATTACTGCTCTTTAAGACGGCGAAAACATCAATGCAGGTTTATTTAAAGGATGAAGGCATTTTCTGAATGGTATTTTGGGGCCGTATCATCAGGTCTTGAGCGAGGATTAGTGCTGTTAGGCATTTTGAGCTGTGTTTCCTGTCCTGATAAGTCGGATTTCACCTTCAATCTGCGTGTAAGCCCTGGGCTCTGCTCCTCCTTGCCTGCTCTTCTGAGGTCCTAGCCTACCCTTATCCAGCCCAGCCCAACCCAACCTTACCTTCCTCTGCTATCTCGCCACACTCTACACAATCCCACTCAACCACACTTTCAGCTACGCCATTGTCCCACCCTTTACATCTTATTTCTTTAGCTGTTTCCAACTTTTACCTCTATCCTGCACTTTTTTCCTCCTATTTATCCGAGTAATGTATGCAGGATGCGCCAGCCTTTTCTCCCCAGGACTGATCCTTGCCTCTCTGCAGCTGGCTGGTATTTATCATCCCGGTCTCACACTGAAGCCATTTGGCAGTCAGATCGGCGGGTGATGAGGTTAACTACTAAAGTTGTATGTAACTTGGAGCCTTCCTTGCGATGATTAATCAACCAGCAGAAAATGAGCCCCTGTCCCGGCATCCCATGCAGTGTGCAGCATCTGTGATGGTCAAGGCAAACAAATGGCTCCCTGTCTTTGTTGCTGCGGACAGAGCATAACTGGACAGTATAAGCAATTAATTTTACATGGCTTCATCCGCAGAGTCCCCAGCAGCTAATGGAAGAGCTTTTATGTAGTATCCACAAGAAACCACATGAGCTGCAATATAAAATGTAGCTTTTTTGAGAAAGGAGCTATTGCTCATCTGTTTTTTTTGTTTGTTTTTACTCCTAAAAGTAAAATATTATTAATTTCCTGAGAATTTCAAAATTACATACTATTATTAATGATGCAACACACGTTATCTTTATAAAACGCTGCATTGTGTCCATTGAGGGTAACCAACTTTCTTTCCATCCTCTGCCCTGCAGTCCCCCATCCCCAGAAGCAGCTTTCCTACAACACGTCCAAAGCTGGAGTGGTCAAACTGACTCAGACTCTGGGCACTGAATGGATTGACAGAGGAGTGCGTGTCAACTGCATCTCACCGTAAGTGCTGTCTGTTCTCGGCCTTCGTCGCTTGGTCCACCTTTGCGTGTTGTAAGGGATTGAGCTGCAAAAGGAAGTGGTGATTAGTGTGTTTGCTTTCTTATGAGGAGCCCCATTTGAGAATGATGCACTAATTTATGTCCTCAAACAATACATCAGTGCTTTAATTAGATGACGTCTTGAGGGATGAATCAACCAAACACTTGCTCTAATTGTTCTATTCAATTAGGGAATCAAATTTGCAACCTCACTCCAAGTGTCGGCGCAACAATAGCGCCTTGTTTGTATCTATTTGTCTGTGAAGCTGGGCAGGGGGAAGAAAAGAGGAGAACATAGGCAGGGCTGTGTGTGTGTGTGTGTGTGTGTGTGTGTGGCGTGTGTGTTAAGTGGAGCATCCCTTAGCCCCAGCCATCCCTGAGCAAATCCGTCCGGTGGCACCGGGCGAGCCAGGCCCAGTCACAGCCCCAGAACAAAGCCCTCACACACGCGCCACGCTCAGCTTTATTTATCTGCAGCTTGTTTGCTAATTTTAATTTGCAAAGAAGCAATTCTCTCTCCCCTCGCTAACTGGGTGTCTCAATGGGCCACTGATTTCTTTGAAGTGACAGTCGGTAAATATGCATAAAAAAGGGACACAATTAGCGCTCACGAGGTTGACTGGAGCCTGATTCCATTGGCAACTTTAGCCGCAGTGGTGATAAGCTGCATTATCTAGAAAATTGGCTGAGGGAAAACAGTACCTCTGATTGCCAGCAAAGGTTCCAGATAACAGGGCAGCTGAAGAGAAATATAATTGAGGTGGAATATGTTAACCAAGGTGTCACACGCTTCTTGGAAGTGCTAATTTATCCAAATGTTGGAATTCCATATCAAGGCAACAGGATACACCGAACAATGATTCCGGCCTTACAGCTTTTAGTCACTGTCACGTCAATTGTGTAGAAAGTCAGAAGTCGTCTCATATTAGACACAGACAGGCGTGTTGACATATTTATTTAAATGGAAGTGCTGTGAAATTTTACTGTAAAGTGATGAGAATGGCATTTGTTGTGACTGAGTAATGGTGTCGCAGAGGTTCTAGACGCCAGCGCAGTCACAAAATCAAAACCTGTTTTCACCCAAACCCTGATGTCTCAGCATGAAAGTAGTTGCACAAGCACATTTCAATCAGGAATCAGAGAGTTGTAATAAGTAACAAGTACTTAACCAAAGGCTTTGAGCAAATTATGCCAGACGGACCCTCATACCCGTGGGCTCTTCCTGAGATGTGCCAGTCATTTAAGTGCCACCAGTCCCACAGTAAATATCATCAGAGATGCCATGCCATGCCCTTTCTTCAAGGATAATTGGGTTTATTTTTGTCACCAAAGTGGTGGCAGTGAAACAAAGCTGTCACTCCTGGCTCCGAACTGTGATGCCTTCTGATTTCATTATGGGTTTTTTTCCCCCTCTTTCTCTGTCTCTCTTTTCAGGGGGATTGTTGACACCCCTCTCATCCACTCGGAGAGTCTGAGGCCTCTGGTGCAGCGCTGGCTGTCAGATATCCCTGCTGGTAGACTGGCTCAAGTGACAGACCTGCAAGCTGCAGTGGTCTACTTGGCATCTGACGCCTCCGACTACATGACAGGGCATAACTTAGTCATAGAGGGTGGGCAAAGTCTGTGGTAGAGGGGGTAGATGAAGAGATGAAAACTTTTTATTCTCTCTTCACACTTGTGGGATTCCTCTCTGAAACAGGTGCTATTCACATTATCTCCTTTTGACACATTCACAGTGGTAATAGTTTTAAATCTTACTGGATGTTTAATTTGTGGTCAGTTAACATCTGTTATTATGGTGTGATGAGATAACTGGTTGCTTTTTGACTTCAGTGTGTCGTGTTTATGTTGTGTTATAACTGTGGTACACTAAGTTTTTAGTGTATGGAAAAACACGCTATCATGTTTAAATACTAAAAAGAGGTATAACAGCTGCCAGTGTTCTTGTCACACAATGCAAAGTAGCTAACACATCTAAAAAATAACTGAAGTCCAAAAAAAGTAAAGGAAAAGTGTTACTACTGCATGCCTTCCAACACATCCTTTGTTTTGCTACAATATCTGCTCTATGTTGTCTTTGCATTATTTTATACACCAAATGCAAGACATGTCAGTGTCATCCTAATGCCACTGAAAGAAATGGATCTTTTTTTATTGTCAATTGCAAAAACAAACCAAAAACTTGAAAAGTGTACTTTTTAGTTGAAGTTTATTTTTATAGCTATTTCATACAAATGCATTTAGGTGCTTTGCAGGATAATAAAATGAATGGCCGTTTTGTGTTGTGATGAACAAATGGGCAGCTTCTTTGCATGAGTACATGAGAAGTGCATGAGTGACCTGATGTGTGATTTCAACAACAAAATAAACTGTCACATCTGTATTTGCTGCATGTTAAACACTATGTTGATACAAACAACAAATACTTTGTTGCTTATTAGGTTTAAATGTCATACAGAATGATTGGTAATGACCACCAGTTTGCATTCACACCAGAATAGAATGCCAGTGAGTTGTGTTGTGCACTGTCTGCACCTTGACTTATCACTCCCTCTGGTCCAAGACTCTTGTGTACCATATGCAGGATTACAGCATCCCAGTCCGCCTCTCTCCGGCTCTTTCTTGCCAAATGGTCCCCACAAGTGGTGCTTGTGAGTGCCATCTTAATTGCTCCATTAACTGTTTGTGTGCTGAAAAACAATACTTAAAGGAGAGGTTAGCTGAGGACGTGACCCCAGTCGCTGCAATTATATGAAAAGTAGTGGCCAATTAGCACCGTCTGCAATGTGACACTGTTGGTGTTTATGTGAGCAACTTCAACTTCTCACTGTTAGTGACCGTTCTCTGATTTACATAATTGGGGGTTTGGTCATTAATGGGAATGGCGTGTGAGAGGATCCCATTAAGATATGGAGTGAGATCTGATCATCTCCTCTGCTCGGTGCTATTTATCTCCAGCTGCATTGGCATATTAGAAATTATTGGGATTCTTATCCTCATATTTTATGGTGAAATATAGAAGTTTGTCACAGCATGTGCATGCAAGGTCTTTCAGAATTTGTTCCCACAATAAGCCAAATTGTCCTTTGCAGGCCATTCTCCTTTCTTGCCACTGAGGGGCAGTATAGAGACAGGTAGCCACAGCACTGACACAAGGACACAAAGTTATAACGAGGTTATCGCACTATTTGCTATCATCTAAAGGTAATAACAGTGAACTCTGTTTTATGTGTATGGATAAAATAAGAACACCTCTCCAATACTAGTATGCAAACAGCTCAGCATGAGAGACAATCAAGGAAATGCTGAATAAATACACATTTTCAATTACATGATAGTGGACAGTTACATTTCAAATGCATTAAAATGTAATTATATCCATAATTTTTCAAGAGAAGATTAGAGTAGTGTTTAAAGTGCAGAGACAAAGAAGTGCAAATATGAATCTGTAAGCACTAGTTGATAAAGTGCAATATCCATTTGCATCTACAGCCCAAATCTTTACTGAAGACAAATAGAATTTTTATGATTTTCCACGTTAAAATCATATGAAAGAATAAAGGTGAAGTGTTAGTTTCAACGGTTACTTCAAATAAAAGTGATCATTGCACCCCCAAGTCTACCAGAAGGGGTGCAAAACATTCTAACCTAGTTGAGACCAAACACTTCTTTTACCCACAGTCCTTCTGTTTACTCTCTATCATCATTCAGTGGCAGTGTCTAAACTGTTGTTTTGCCGTCGTTTTTTGCACCATATTAAACACTTTCAAAGCCCTCTTAGAAAGGCCTTGTTTTCCTTTACAATTGCAGCAGGAAGAGCCAAATCTATAATTTGAGCAGCAAAACGTGATATCCCCTCGAATGCCATAGCCTGCTTCATGAGGTGTAAGTGATCTTGAATCCATTATTTATGACCTCCTTTTGCTACCATTACACTGAAGAGTGGGACCCTGTTGTACATTGTGCTGTTGTGCTAAACAGTTCTCCAGCAGAAAAAGGCACTTGCGCCCTCACACTGAAAATCAACTTTGATTAATGCTCCGCTCTGTCACGGCATGCAACATTTTACAGCAGCACCTGTTCAGAGGGAGACCCGGGTCGATGCTGAACAACACGATGAGGCAATATGTGTTACTGAGCGGTCTGTGTCCCGGTGACAAGAGGACCCAAGGGTTTATGGATGACATATTAACATTTGACAATATCAATACACTTTTATTGATGGATTATAGCGTCCTGTTACATCCCCACTCAGTGAGGTGTTTGAAGATGAAATGTTACCCCTTATAAATTGAGTTGAGCCCCCTGATGCTATCATCAGAGTAGTGCAACAGCAAAAGGAAAATGTCAACATCTATCTTCTAATACGGGCTGGTAGTGCTGTGTGAACTTCAAACTTAATGACCCAAGACGATTTAATTTGACTAATTACCTAAAGGAAAATCTGATTGTCACTGCAACCAAATCATTGAATCTTTTTGCTTTAAAATACATGGAAAACTTGAACGTTGCTACGCCAGGCATCATTTTAAAAACTCATTCATTTAAGGAAACGTCTTCAGTCCATTGACATGAACAAAACAAATGCAGTAGCCACTGTATCTTGCAGCTCTTGCGGAATAGTTTGATATTTTGGGATGACGGAATACGTTTATTCACCATTTCTTGCCAAGAGTTTCATAAGAAGATTGACATATTCCTCGTACTTGGATGGTAAATATGAAGCTACGTTGGTTAGCTTAGCTTAAATTAGTGATATTAACTATTATAACTGGCCATTTTTACCAACAAGACAAAATTATTTCAAAGTTCATATCTATTTATTGTTAATATAAGTTAATTTACAAAAGCATTGGCACCAACCACTTGATCATGAGAGGTTGCATAAAGTTTAATTAGCCTTTTGTGTTCTCATGTGATTCTGCCTGTGTGTTGCACTTGACTTGCTGAAGGCACTGGATCATTGTCTATCAATGTTTGTTATCTCATGCGTTATTCATTGAAAAGCTGTTTGCTGTTTGCTCTCCTCATGCTACCTGCTGACTTCACATGGGGTGACTTTAACTGGCTGCTCAGAGAGATTGCTAGTAAACAAAAGTGTGAGGAATTTATAGTATCATACTGCTTTTGAATGCTTGTGAGGTGACTTACACAATCAGGCTTTATCAGGAACTTTTTATCAAAATCATGTTTCACACACTTTTGTTATGTTCTCTTTTAGTTTCTTGTCTTTAAAATCAGGGTTTTTCACAATAACAAATTTTCATAATCAAATCAAAACCTACCTGAGGTGTTTTTCTTTCCTCATTGTTGCCCTAAGCGTAGTAACACAGATGTCTTCCTGCAGCTTTATTAGCCACAGGACTGGAGCAGCACTGTATTTTTTGTTTGTTTTAGGTTGATAATAATGCATTACCAAACATGATTTTGATTTTGTTTTCAAAGATGCCTCCTATTGCATCTCAAGAGGTGTCTGAAAAACAGTTCAAATGTCCACATCCTGTATCCACTTTGTAAATGTATCAGGCTGGTATTCAACATTAATACTGAGCCAGAGAGACATAGCACTCCGTGTTCTCTAATTACAATGCAGCTAATGTGTTATTTCCTCCCCATGTGGGATTACTTTCATCTTTCCCATTAAGATGCACATTTTGTTTGGATACTCAAATTACAAACCCCATATTAAATCTGACTGTGCAAAAGGCATTGATCATAGCCCCGATAGCTGCACTCCAACTTTGATTTAATTTGCACTTCCATTAATATCTATGAGACGTCCGATTGTCGTCTTGGGCATATTGATGGTATTGTAAGCCCTGCCTTCATATAATGTTCCCCAGCGGCAATGAGGAAATGTTACAGAGAATTAGGCCGAGAAGCAGGCTCAGTGGAACTGGCACTGCAGTCGGAAATTCATTACCCTAATAAATAGAGGGGGGAAAAAAGCGTGAATCTTAAGAGAAATTTCTCTCTCCCTCTTTCTCTCTCACCACAAAAACACAAAAAAACGCCCTCACTCTGGCCTGAGAGTGGATGACTGTAACTTAGGCACTTCTCATTATTGTCGCCCGTGCACCCAAGGGTCTTCTTGGGACCCTGAGAAGTCTTTAAAATGTGCCTGATGATTCAATACAAAAGCAGTCACTTGGTGCCTGTCCATCATGAAGCTTTGCGTCTACATACTGAGCTACTTGGATATATGTGGCTGCATCTCTTTGATCATTACATTAATGAGAATGCAGCCTAAATCTCATTAAAATCCTCAGAATAGAATGAAAGAAACATACAATACAGAAGTAGATTCATTGTGAGCTATAAGTGTCAAGCCATACTGATTTCTTATGTTGATTAATGAAGTGCCAAGTGAGTATATGTACTGTGCTCTTTCCTTTGTTGAAGCCTTGACATGCTGTTTTCTACGGGGAAAACACTACTGGAGCCAAGAGACGTGAGTTATGCTGTAATTAATGCAATCATGAAGATGAAAATAGCTGTTGTTGCAACCAGAAAACGGCAATGAAGAGCGTGTGAACTGAGAAGGAGGAAGATTCATTGTTAGGTGACTGCGTTCAGAGACTGTGCTGTCCTCTGAGGCCCTCTCCGCGGCTCGACAGTGTATCTTTCAGTAAGCAGCATCTCTGAAACAAATATGTTTTACTGCATCCCTCACTTCCTGTAGCATGGCTTTCATTTCAGACATCAGCAAGCTTTTTCAGACGGTGGCACTTTTTGTTTTCAAAAAGGGGGAGGGCTCCGCTTCTCTTACGATTCTGCCAGAGTGATTCATTTGCAGGTCATTAAAAAACTCGTCTTTTGAAAGCGTTAGGCTGCTCAGGTGGTGAAGCCTGTGCAGGGGAGACATGTCGTAAATAAAGGCAGCTACATTTCAAATGCCATAAATAGGGGACACCTAAGGACCTTGCATGATTGCAGACATCTAATCATTTAATTTATGCGTGTCTAAAGGAGCCCTCATTAACATTCAAGTAGCACTCATCTGTCTAGCGGGATCATTCCGAAGGCTGCATCACTCTCAGATGGAACGTATCTATTTGGGCAACACAGCATGGCTACACACTCAGCAAGCACCTTCTCGTTTTTTCCCCTCAATGTCACGAGAGACACAGCATGTAACTCTCATAACTTACAGTGTGTGATTTGTGATCCAGTGATTGTGTTGCTGTTAATGTGGAGAACCTTTGACAAAGTTAAAGTCATATTCTCTAGGTCACAGTACAATGTTGGGAACTAACACTTCTGACTGTGATGCAGCAAATCATTTAACCTTTTCTCAAAGCGATCCAGACAAAATGTGCGTCTTGGACTGTATTTGCAGACGATCAGCAGCAGCCTTTTGATGAAGACAAGTGAAACCTATGATGTTTATTTTTGAAAACTGTCTGAAGTCTTTGTTAACACTACAATACTGTAGCACACCTCAGTGTCTGCACAGCAGATGCATCCATGACAGAAACTCAATAATAATTGGCGTGGATTGCTTTTGACACGTGCTGGTTGCTGACAGCTGCTTTGTTCTATGGTCAGATTTCATATTTAACACATCAAAGAGTTGGGATACTTCACACTCTGCTAAGGACTGATAGCAAGTCTGACACTTTGCCGTTAAGAGAGAAGGGAGTTGGTCTTTCTTTGGTGGAGAATAGTCTAAGTTGCATTCGGTGTTCCTTTTTTCACTTCCTTGCCAGATAAATGAAGCTATACTCAGGCAGTCTTTTACAGGGAACGCAGTAAACATCAAAGAGGAAGTGTCACGTTTACAGTGATAATGAAAGAATTATTGGCAGGAAATTCCTGCAGCATGGAAGCATACTTAAAACTGTCCCTTGCATGAGTAATCTGTATTGCAAGCATGTGGATTTCATCACTGTTGTGAACATGATGTTGTGACACTGTGCAAGTGTCTGTCGAGTACTACTACTACTAACTACTTTGCAGTTAGATTATTTACAGCAGTGGGACAGTGAAAAAAACGACAAATTGACTTTTCGCTAAACCCCGAGCAAAACGGCGATCGTCCAATCACAGCTTATCAGTCATAACTTGGCACGGCAAGCCTGTTGAGCTTTGGATTTTTCCACATGCCAAACAAGGTGCGTAGGGATGTAGGAAGAGTGATACTCTGCATTTAAAGAGTTTGGAGGGTGACAGATTTTTTTCAGCTTTTCCTAAACTAAAAACACAGGAGATGTGTGTGCATGGAATGGATAAATCTGCATTAATGTAAGCTGCAGTTGTTAGCATGCCCAGCTAATTAGCATACTATCCCAGTAAGTGACCCAGGATCACTTCTCAAGGCCAAGAATTAATATATAATTAACTGACTACGTTGTGGTGATACAGCTTAGGTAAACAATAAAGTTACGTTCACAACTAGCACATCCACTGTGTAGTATTTCCCCACTGCATGGAAGCCAGCCTGTGAGACCGTGTTGTCAACCAACCCATGGAGCAAACTTCAGCGACATTTGTCATTCAGGGCAAATCCAACGGTTTCTGACTTTAAATCAGAAGCCTGGTTTTGTCTTCTTCTGTTTGAAATCAAGAACCCATTGATTTAAGAAATGTTTACGAATTTTGAGCTTTGATAAAAGTAGTGAATGGTCAATTATAGCTTGCACATCATCAGCAGCCTTGAAAACAGACTGATCCTGAGTAAGTGTAGTTTTTATTAGGTTTCAAATGAACCCAGAGGGCCTGGAGTAAAGTGGAAGTATATAAGGACAATGTGATAAGGCCCCTCATTAGCCCAGAATACCTGCAACCCCCTCACTTTATAAGGTAAGGCAAAGCCAAAATGACCGATTCACAAAGTGTGAGATAGGCATGTTCTTCTCTATAGGCAGTATCCAGCAGCATTTTGATGTCTCTAACAAGAACACAATAAATTGTTCCTCATTATTCAGTAATTAACTCCAATGCGCCGGGTCCCCATCCCCCTGCGCCATGCTCTAAATCACCACCCTCCTCCCCTCTTCTCCTCCTGCTACACAGCTCTTTAATTTCCTCTATGCTGTGGGGGGTGGGGGGCACACACAGCTTGATGCACTCCATCATCCTCCTTGCCACCCTCTTGTCACCCCTTCGCCTTATCCGAGCCACACCCTCCTCCTCCTTCCACCCTCTTGTCCCCATGCCAACTCCTCTCCACTGTGTGCTCTCCCTGCAGGATATACCACCTGGTTTAAGGAGGGAGTGGTCACCTGAGCAGAGACGACGGGCTCCATTCACGTTCGACAAAGCGAGATCACAGCTCTTCATACTATCAAGGCATCAAAACTCACCCCCCGGGCCTGTTCGCTGTCTTTTCATGGGGCTTTCCCCTTCCTCCTCTGCTCTTAATTGTTAAAATGAGGTCATTAATTGGAGACTGAGTCAAATCACCTGTCATTTCAGCTGGGAATCATCTGCTGATTGAAAGGTATCATAAAAACCTGCCCAGGGCCTGGTTTTTCGGTGCCTGCTGGGAGCTCCCTTTGTGCCTTGACAATCGCCGCCCATGGGCACACAACTCACTTTACTTTCTCTGGCGTAGATTAGGCGGTTAGTCTTGGGTGACACACATCCACGCGCGTGGCCCAAATATAGATTCAAGAGAGTCAGTAGTGTCAGGCGCAATTCCTGGAGGATGTTGTGGGGAGTGTTCGTTTTCCGCTGTACTATTAATGCCCCTGACCTAATTGAGGATGATGCTCACACACACCACTTCCCTACATGAGAGTGAGGTCAGGTTCATTTGAGGGGGTAATTGTGAAATTGGCATGTAAACTAGGACAATAGAACAAATGACAAAGAAATTAGGACAGATGACAAATTTCCTGATAGATTTTTAATACATTTTGACGTGTCCTGCTGCATTTAAAGATGCAGTGTGGTAGTGCACCAATAAAAGTAAAGGGCATGAACTTAATTATGTCGAGGAGCAGTGTTTTGTAATGTTTACTGTCTTTTAATGTCACAATTTGTTGGAGCTGAAGGTTATTTTCTTAGACATCATGCTCTGACAGTGTTCTGCATCACGGGTGTAGCTGCAAAAGGGGCTTATGAGAAACATGCGCATCAAATATTTGAAGTGACGTCAACTTAAATGCACCCAAACATCCTTCACCTCGCGACAGCTACCTTGCAAACTGCAAGGTACAGACAGCAGCAGTACACTCAGCCACTTAAAAATGCTCCATTTACTTGAGAAAATCACAGTGAAAATGTCAGCAATATTAACACAGAATTACCATTAGAAAAACAGGCCTAAATTATTCTGAAGGCACAATGCAACACAAAGCTTTTTCCACATGGACTTAATCTTGAGGAACACTACATAAGATGCTGACAAACCCGCTGTTTGAAATAAAAACCCTCTAAACACATGGCATTAATAGTTAATGGTGCTGCTTCCTCGGGAGGCCACTCTGGGCTGCAGTGCTGTGTCTGAAGGGAGTCAGTATTAGTGCTGTGTGCTCTGGAGGAAGAGCAGCTTCACACTAATGAAGCGATCAGGGCCTGAACTCTGAAGAAACCTCATATCCGATTAGTGAGCAGAGATGCATGTAAACATGGCAAAGCAGCACGCGATTAGATCACTTCGTTAATGCGAGTCTTGTGTCACTAAACACAACAGCGGAGCGGCGTGCAGCGTTTTGAAATTGTTTTGCTAGCAACAACACATTTCCCATTTAATCACTTCAATATTACAGTTTCTTTTTGACCCTCTATGCAAGTGTTTTGAATTAAGCTGAGAACTAGAGGAGTAGTAATGGGTTAACCATATCCTCTGTGCAATCATTAAGGTGCGTGCATGTGTTGTGCAGCAGTGAAAACCACCTGACCTTGTCCACATCCGCTCTGCCGTGATGGGACAGCATTTGAACCTGGCCAGTAGAGGACAGGCCATTTGGATGTTATTAAAAAACACAGAGTTCCCGAAGCCCATGCTACTCCCAAAGCTATCAGGTAATTTGAAAGGGATCCAGCGAGTTTAAGATGTGCAGATGTTTTCGCTTTAAAGCTGGCATCTGTTTATGCAGGCACACTTTATGTTCAAAAAACCACAAAGGACCTCCAATAGGTTTTATGGAGCAGTATCAGCTCGAGCACTCAGCTTTGTAATTGTGCTGCACCAGGTAATGAGAAAATTGGTCACAAGCAGTGTTCCCTGTAGATGTAACCCGCAACATACAATTTTGCACAGCATGTGTCGTATCTACATTTATTTTTTTTGTCTGTACTGTGCTGTCTGAGCTCCTGTGCTACTTTCAGGAGGTCTAACATCATCACAGTTTAGAGTC
This sequence comes from Micropterus salmoides, assembly GCF_014851395.1. NCBI lineage: Eukaryota > Metazoa > Chordata > Actinopteri > Centrarchiformes > Centrarchidae > Micropterus > Micropterus salmoides. The sequence goes on from NW_024043372.1 coordinate 33,162,034, forward strand.
TAATTCATATACTGTAAGAGGACTAATTCCAACAGTTTGCATTTAACTTCATATGATAGATAGATAGATAGAGATAGAGATAGAGAGAGAGAGAGAGAGAGAGAGAGACTGAGGGACAGAGAGACAGAGAGACAGAGAAAAAGAGAGAATACATCAAATTCAAAGAACGTTACCTCCTCAGATTTTCAGCATAGTGACATATAAATGGTATCATGTAAATTTGGGAGTGATGTGTAAAGTATTTGTATTAAAAATAATTTGGAACATTTTCCATATATTTTCCAATATTCCAGTCTCCTTTTCATAAAATAACAGGACACAAACAGCCTCACCCAGAGTTGCTGCTGATTGTTTCCTGATGAATGATGGCTAATCCTTGTTTGTGCTATTGGACTAAACTGCAACCTTCAACACAAATGATCAAAGTATTATAATAAAAAGATGGACAATTTGAAGTATTGTCTCTGCAGCTGCGTCGGCCTGGTTTTAATATTAACTGTCAAACAAATTTTAGCCTCCATTCAAAAATTTCTAAATATTTTTCAGATTGACTTGCCTCAGTTCTTAGGCCAGTATAATAATTGCTATCAGGACTTTAAAATATATACATATTCAGGATTACCACTTGGACATACAAACCATGGACAGAATTATGAAGAAAAGTACTTTAGCATTCAAGCAAGTTGGACCATTATTACCTTAACAAATACCGTCACTCATCCATGTTATGCTGTCACATATTATGATGAACTGTGAGTAGTGGACAATGGACCTTACATCAAATAGGTTTCCTTCATTTCCCATGCTGTCATAGATCTACCAACATAATACGTACTTACAAAAATAGTTAGTAATGGAGACTTCCTTGTATGCTGTATATGTACCAGAGGATTCCAGGTTTTGTGTTTCTTATACCAGGTTGGGCGTCGTTGTCCACTGACTGTGAACGTCAGCCCCACTGTAAATAATGGCCTTTTAATGTTCACAATGTGTTGTTTTTATTTAGACTGTATAGATATCTAGTTTCATTGAAGATGTTTAGCATTTTTGATGATTAATGCAACTTTCAGAGAGGATGCCGTAGAATATTTAGCCAAATTTGTAGTTTGTTAGTTGCCTGAAAACACAAAAAAGTGATTATTGTTATGCCCACTTTTACATGTTAGTTATTAATGATGTAACACATGACATTAACTTGCTAACTTGCTTTGGTAAGTGATTGATGGCTAGCTAGTATGTTTGTTGACCGAATATTATTCTCTATTCATGACCAAAGCATACTTCTTCTCTCTTATGCTTAAGATTATGTCTCACCTTGTGATCCAAGTGAGCTAATTATACACATATAGGGCTCTATTGGAATTTAACTGGAAATAAATGGCCTGAACAAATTCATATTTCATAATATTTAGGTACAATATCTCTCAGAATTGAGTACACCCCTCACATCTTTGTAAATATTTGATTATATCTTTTCATGTGACAACACTGAAGAAATGACACTTTGCTACAATGTAAAGTAGTGAGTGTACAGCTTGTATAACAGTGTAAATTTGCTGTCCCCTCAAAATAACACATCACACAGGCAATAATGTCTAAACCGCTGGCAACAAAGGTGAACATACCCCTAAGAGAAAATTTCCAACTTGGGCCCAAAGTGTAAATATTTTCTATGGCCACCATTACTTCCCCGCCTTAACCCTCTTAGGCATGGAGTTCAGCAGAGCTTCACAGGTTGCCACTGGAGTCCTCTTCCACTCCTCCATGACGACATCAAGGAGCTGGTGGATGTTAGAGACCTTGCGCTCTTCCACCTTCCGTTTGAGGACGCCCCACAGATGCTCAATAGGGTTTAGGTCTGGAGACATGCTTGGCCAGTCCATCACCTTTACCCTCAGCTTCTTTAGCAAGGCAGCGGTCGTCTTGGAGGTGTGTTTGGGCTTGTTATCATGTTGGAATACTGCCCTGCGACCTAGTCTCCGAAGGGAGGGGATCGGACTCTGCTTCAGTATATCACAGTACATGTTGGCATTCATGGTTCCCCTCATGAACTGTGGCTCCCAGTGCCGGCAGCACTCATGCAGCCCCAGACCATGACACTCCCACCACCATGCTTGACTGTAGGCAAGACGTGTATGCTCACTTTTGTTGTCTGCGGTTTAGACATTAATGGCTGTGTGTTGTGTTATTTTGAGGGGACAGCAAATTTGCACTGTTATACAAGCTGTACACTCACTACATTGTAGCAAAGTGTAATTTCTTCAGTGTTGTCACATGAAAAGATGTAATCAAATATTTACAAAGATGTGAGGGGTGTACTCTCTTTTGTGAGATACTATATATGTTACACACTTTTATGAACTTACTTTCCAGAAATGTACCAATTGTTAACAAATGGCCAGTCTTTTCCAGTGTGAAACACTGCACAGTGTGTTGTTGTCTTTGTTATTTTCAAACACTAAATAATAGGGTAAAATACATAATTAAGACCTTAGAAATACATTGAAACAGCATAACGCAGCCTTTTCTTTTTCATACCTCTTTCATTGGCTAGTAAGGTTCATGGTCAGTGTAGTCATTTAGATGGTACTCATGAATTAACTATTTCTGAGCTACATAGTGGGAACACATACATTGCAATAAAAGCTCACGGTATGGCTGCTTTATATAGAAAAGTGAATTATCAAATTCTCCATGCAGTTCAGATCCATGTGTGTCTCAGAACTGTACCAATACAGTACCACTCCCGCAGTGTGCAACTGTAATGACATGAGATGATAGTGCTTCTGACAACTGCACTATAATAGTCTCCTTGTTTGTACAGTGTGATTACTCTCTTGGTCTTTATATGTAATAGCAGAAAACAAATGTTTGGTAATTGAAGATCCAGTAACACTGTGTTGTGTGCCTCAGCTCTCACACTGACCCCTCTGGGAAACAAATGATGCTTAAGTACTATGTTGTCCTGTATACAGTTCTCACTCTGACATAGCAGCCATGCTCTTGTGTCTATTTCCCATTATGTGACAAGGACATATTTCAGACTGAAGTGATCCAAACAGTGATCTACCACTTGAGGGAACTGTCTTTGAGAGCAGAGGTTGAGGGGAACAACAAGGACAAGTGTCCTACAAATGCCATATCCAACAGCTCCTGTGTTTCCAGTGGCACTTGAACTGAAATAGGCACGCTCAACAGGGGACAGGCTTCAAGATTTTTTTTTTTACCATACTTCAGAAAGACTATCATGTTGAAGCTGGAGTGCTTGTTGGTGTGTCAGTGTGCAGAGCAGCAACGGAATTTACAGGCCTCAAGGCCAGTGTATTGTTTGTGATGACTCCCCTGGCTGCATGGTGATTTGGTACTGTACAATTGAAATTCAAGACACTACATTGGTCACACTGTTAAGGTATTCATTCATTCAGTGTCTACAGTAGATGGTGATTGTTTCAGCCATGATAAGTTTTTCTAACAACCAAGTAGGAGGCAGTCAGAGATAAAGAAATATTTATTTATAAGGGCATATTATCAACTATCCATCCTTAAAGCAGAAATATAAAATGTTGGACAAGGCTGAATACTGGTTCATACATTCAGAAGACATATAAACACAAAGTCACATGCGTAGACAGATGGATAATGTACATACATACATATGTCATTTTAATGTCACAAATGTTACATATTACAGCTTTGATTTTATTTTCTTGTGTATTTATTTGTGTTTTAGCCCTTAGAAATCCTCCACTTCACATGGGACAGTCTGATCTTTGTTTATCCAACCTGTTTTGTGTTATGATTGGTATTAGTATGGGTATCCTACTAGTGATAGCATATTTCAGAAATCTCCATAGCCAACTCCAGGCAGTCACTTGTATCATGACAGGAACTGAGCAGACCACAGTCTAGGTCCATGCCAGAGTCTTCGTTACTGCTGGGCGTAGACTCCACTGAGGTGACGACTTGTTTGTATGTGGGGCAGCAATGATTGGCAACTCTCTTACAGGAGTCAGGTAGCATGAGGATCATATCGTAGAACCGACAGAAGAGGCAGTTTAGGACAATTCCTGCACAGTCAACTGAGGGAGACAGTCAAAAAGGACATTGAAATCATGTTTGCTATATTGTATTTATTCAAAAAGCAAATGAAAAAAAAGACAAAAATTTTTTGTTGGTCTATAAAAAACAATTTGCCTCCCCTCTTCACATGTTTGACCTCTTTGAGATGTGTGATGAATTGTGTTTAAACCACATCTTGGGACATAAATCATTGGTGCTGCTGTAAGAGCTGCTGCTCTTTGCTTATATCTTGTAACATTTTAAAAGCCTCCTTTCCTTCCTTTAGACATGCATAATTTAGGAAACCATGCCTTGATCCCTCACAGAGAGACAAGCAGGAAAGCTGTTTGGAGACATAATCAATTACCAGAGGTCTCTCCCGTGTACTTTGCCAGGAGCATTTCTAAGTTGCTTTGTGGTTGCAGTGAAACAATGTGCTATGTGTCTTCCGAGCAGCCTTTGCCAAATCGTGCCCCCCTGGGTGCTATGAAGCATGAGATCATCAAATGACACTGACCATGAACAGTTACTCACTGAAGACATGGTGCAGAAAAAGTCCTTAAGGCTTGTGTTGAAAAGAATTTAGCGAAGGCATACCTCTTACAAAGAAGCGCAATCCTCTAAATTTGTTCTATTTTTAATATTTAGAACTCTTTAATCTACACCTGGATCAAGATAAAATACACTTGGCAATAGACAATCATGCTGACTTTTGGAAAAAAAATTCTTTATGGGATTATAAGGGCTTTGTATGAGGATGAATTATTCAGACTTATGACCACTAAGTCATTTAATAAGATGTTGCTTCTGTAGCACCACCTATGTATGATAGCCAATTTGGTGAAGATTGGATGAAATGTGCAAATGTGTGAAATGGAAATGGTACAAAAGCTGCATTAAACCATGGAAAAAATACTAATAAATTGCTTCTACGCATTTCAGGAGTTATCAGTGGAAAATATGCGTTTTAAATGGCCACATGGTGGCACTATGAACAAAAATTACAAAACTTTGGATAAACTTAAATATATTAATCAGTTATTATGTGGAGCCAGCGCCACCCTCTGACCATGTGTCTCACCTTAAAGGGATACACAAGTATAATAAGAAATACATGATATGATGCAGTGACTGTCCCTGCTCAGGTGTTTATACGCCTAAAATAGTATCATGCATCCATATGCAACTGCAGCTTAGCAACCCACGCCGTCCTGAACACATAAACTGTAGTAGTTTTAACATTTAAAGCAACATTATGTAGTATTTTTTATCTCCTATCTGTAATAGGGAGAATGGTTTGTCAGTCTTGGCCACTCTGGGCCTGGAGTGTCTTGTATACAGCTATGTAATATAGAAATCCCATGCAGGAAATATATTGTGACAACGGCATAATACTTTACGGCACCACGTCACACCAACAAAACTCAAAGGAACAAGTGAGAGAGACATTGATGAGAGCTTCTTGAAATGAAAGGGTGCGAGGTAGACACCGAGCTGGCATTCTTTGTGTTGGACTAGTAAATAAAATTTCTATGTCTGGTGCACTTGCTTGAAGTCTGGCTGTGTTTGCAAAGTTGTTGCTCTGGGGACATGGAACGTCACCTCTCTGTGGGGGAAGGAGCCGGAACTTGTGCGGGAGATGGAGCGCTACCAATTAGATCTGGTGGGGCTGACCTCCACGCACAGTCTCGGTTCTGGAACCGTACACCTTGATAGGGGATGGACACTATTCTTCTCTGGAGTTGCTCAAGGTGTGAGGCGCAAGGCGGGTGTGGGGATACTCACAAGTCCCCGGCTGAGCACCGCTACGTTGGAGTTTACTCCGGTGAACGAGAGGGTCGCCTCCCTCCGCCTTCGGGAAGTGGGGGGGGGGGAACTCTGACTGATGTTTGTGCATAATATGCACCAAATAGCAGTTTAGAGTATTCGGCCTTCTTGGAGACCCTGAATGGAGTTCTGTATGGGGCTCCAGTAGGGGACCCCATAGTTCTGCTGGGAGACTTCAACGCGCATGTGGGCAATGATGGAGATACCTGGAAAGGCGTGATTGGGAGGAACGGCCCCCCTGATCTGAACCCGAGTGGGTGTTTGTTGTTAGACTTCTGTGCTAGTCATGGATTGTCTATAACGAACACCATGTTCGAGCATAAGGATGCTCATAAGTGTACATGGTACCAGAGCACCCTAGGCCAAAGATCAATAATCGATTTTGTAATCATTTCATCTGATTTGAGGCCGCATGTTTCGGACACTCGGGTGAAGAGAGGGGCAGAGCTGTCAACTGATCACCATCTGGTGGTGATTTGGGTCAGGGGGTGGGGGAAGACTCTGGACAGACCTGGTAAGCCCAAACGGGTAGTGTGGGTGAACTGAGAACGTCTGGAGGAGGCCCCTGTCCGTGAGATCTTCAACTCAAACCTCCGGCGGAGATTTTCTGGCATCCCTGTGGAGGTTGAGGACAATGAACAGGAGTGGGCAATGTTCAAAACCTCTATTGCTGAAGCTGCAGCGGAAAGCTGTGGTCTCAAGGTCTTAGGTGCCTCAAGGGGCGGTAACCCTCGAACACCGTGGTGGACACTGGTGGTCAGGGAAGCTGTCCGACTGAAGAAGGAGGCCTTCCGAGATTTGTTGTCTCGGAGGACTCCGGAGGCGGTTGCAAGGTACGACGGGCCCGAAGGACTGCAGCCTCTGCTGTGGCAGATGGAAAGCAGCGGGTGTGGGAGAAGTTCGGAGAAGACATGGAGAAGGACTTTCGGTCGGCACCAAAGTGTTTCTGGAGAACTGTCCGCCATCTCAGGAGGGGGAAGCGGGGAACCGTCCAAGCTGTGTACAGTAAGGATGGGACCCTGCTGACCTCAACTGGGGAGGTAATTGGGCAGTGGAAGGAACACTTTGAGGAACTCCTAAATCAGACTGACCCGCCCTCTCTACTAGAGGCAGAGCTCGAGGCTGATGGGGGATTCTCATCAATTTCCCTGGTGGAAGTCACTGAGGTAGTCAAACAACTCCACAGTGGCAAAGCCCCAGGGATTGATGAGATCTGCCCAGAAATGCTAAAAGCTTTGGGTGTGGAGGGGCTGTCTTGGATAACACGTCTCTTTAACATTGCGTGGAAGTTGGGTACTGTGCCCAAGGAGTGGCAGACTGGGGTAGTGGTTTCCCTGTTCAAAAAGGGGGACCAGATAGTGTGTGCCAATTACAGGGGTATCACACTTCTCAGCCTCCCAGGTAAAGTCTATTCCAGGGTGCTGGAATGGAGGGTTCGGCCGATTGGCGAACCTCAGATTGAAGAGGAACAATGCGGTTTTCGTCCCGGTCGTGGAACAACTGACCAGCTCTTTACTCTCACAAGGATCCTGGAGTGGAGTGGGAGTATGCCTATCCAGTCTACATGTGCTTTGTAGATCTGGAGAAAGTGTATGACCGGGTCCCCCGGGAGATACTGTGGGAGGTGCTGCGGGAGTATGGGGTGAGGGGGGCCCTTCTCAGGGCTATCCAGTACCTGTACATCCAAAGCGAGAGCTGTGTCCGAGTACTCGGCAGTAAGTCGGACTCTTTCCAGGTGAGGGTTGGCCTTCGCCAGGGCTGCGTTTTGTCACCTATCCTGTTTGTGATATTCATGGACAGGATATCGAGGCGTAGTCGTGGCGAGGAGGGGCTGCGGTTCGGGGGGCTTGGGATCTCGTCACTGCTTTTTGCGGATGATGTGGTCCTGATCCTGGTCCGTGACCTTCAGCTCTCACTGGATCGGTTCGCAGCCGAGTGCGAAGCGGTTGGGATGAGGATTAGCACCTCTAAATCTGTGGCCATGGTTCTCAGCAGGAAACCGGTGGAGTGCCAACTCCAGGTAGGGAATGAGTCCTTACCCCAAGTGAAGGAGTTCAAGTACCTCGGGATCTTGTTCACGAGTGAGGGGAGAATCGGAGCAGCGGGGGCGGTAATGCACTTGCTTTACCGCACCGTTGTGGCAAAAAGAGAGCTGAGCCGTAAGGCAAAGCTCTCAATCTACCGGTCGATTTTCGCTCCTTCCCTCACCTATGGTCATTAAGGCTGGGTCACGACCGAAAGAACGAGATCGCGGGTACGAGCGGCCGAAATGGGTTTCCTCAGGCGGGTGGCTGTTGTCTCCCTTAGAGATAGGGTGAGAAGCCTGGCCATCTGCGAGGAGCTCAGAGTAGAGCAGCTGCTCCTTTGGTATCTGGTAAGGATGCCTCCTGGACGCCTCCCTAGGGAGGTGTTCCAGGCACGTCCAGCTGGGAGGAGGCCTTGGGGAAGACCCAGGACTAGGTGGAGAGATTATATGTCCACACTGGCCTGGGAACGCCTCGGGATCCCCCAGTCAGAGCTGGTTAATGTGCTCGGGAAAGAGAAGTCTGCTGGAGCTGCTCCCCCCGTAACCCGATCCCGGATAAGCGGATGAAGATGGATGGATGGATGGATGGTTCTGAGTTGAACTATTTCTTAAATCAAAATTAGTGACAGTACTAAATTACCAATGTATTTATTATTTAATTTAATAAAAGTGCCAGTAAGAACATGAACAGTCTGTGGTGAAATCACTTAAACTGCTGCATCTACAGCGAGTCTACTTTGGTGGCCATTTCTTTTGCATTAGTCTTTCTCTTTTTTGCTGTAGTTTCAGTTTGTAAATTATTCACACATTTTCATAATTGATTATATGAACTGTATTTAGCATTCTCACAGCATGGTGAGGCATAAAGCTAGCAATTTGTCAGATTTTTTTATTCTGTCTGTGGTCTGTGGCATTATTATTATGCATATTAATCATCATTTATTTCATCAGTAGAAAAGCTATGTTTGGATGAAAAAGTTAATTTCATTTCAGTTTTACTGAGCATTCAACACAGGATTTTTTTTTTCCTTCAATAATTTGAATTGTTTATTTAGAAGGTTTTGGCAACAGACCACAACAGCTGTGTGTGCAGCTAGAAGGCATCAGACGGATATGATGAAGTGTTAGTGTCACTAACCTCCCGTGTTGCTCTGCTGTGAAGAAGACAGAGATTCTGTGGTGGAGGATGCTGCAGAGGAAGATCTCTTCAGGTACATTTTCAAAGGGAATAGAAGGGAAGAAGAGCTGTCACCCTCTCTATGCCGCTGAGCTTCTGTGCTACTCTCCCCAGGCTCACTTTCTGCAGAGGCGACAAGTCTCCAGTCGACGACCTGAGCCTCACTTTGTATCCTTTCTGTCCAAGAGACAAAATATTAAATAAATAACGACAGTTCAGTTAGCAACAAGTAAAATGTATGATTTGATTAAGTATTTAAAGTCCAGCATGCATTAGTGTAAGAGCTCAGAGGCCTGAAGACTGTTTCAGAGCTTCCAGTGTAGCCAGGAAAAAGCCATGATTTCCTTTTCCGTGTGCTGGCAATCTTGGAATACATTGGCTATTATCTGATGACAATTTCAATGCAAATAAATTTCCAAAAACATAATAAAAAGATAATCTCTAGGATTCCAACATGGACAAAAAGCTAAATCGTTGTCGTTTCGCCCAATTTAGCTGTCCACATGGATGGTTCACCTGCACACAACCAAAATCCACTTAATTGGTCACTACTACTTGGACTACAAATACTACAAATGGAAACCAAAATACTTCTAATTAGGACTGAACAATTTTGGAAATATAATCTAATTGCGATTTTTTTTAACCAATATAGCGATTGTGATTTAATATAGTTAATTTTTAAGCTCTTTACCTCCTGTATTATTCTGAAAGGACAAGCAGTAAATCAGTGTATGGTATGACCAACACAATATTAGATAGATTAAACATACACTGCTCTTTGTTGTAGGCCAGGCCTGTGTTATGATGAAATTAGGTGATGCATGAATTGCATGAATTATTATTATGAGCAATGGTGGGGAAGAAATATCAAATTATAATAATATGAGAAAGATAATTTGAGTCAAGTCATGGTATTAAATAATGCTATAATATCATCAGGTCAGCCTACCTACAGACCACAAGAAAAACGAAGTTCACCACAGTGTGTTATACAGTAAACGCTCAATACAAAACCCACAGTTCAACCACTAATTAATGAGTCTATCTCAAAAACCTAAAAAAAATACTCAGTTTGAGGTTCAATTCAAAAGCTGGCCAAAGTTGATGCTTCGTCTGCAGAGGCTTTACTCTTGGATGTCATGTGACAACATGTGTAATCACAGCCTTTGCGATTAGAAAATCTTGTTTTATCACATTGCGATAATATCATAAATGCAATTAATCGTTCAATCCTACCACCAATACCAAAATGTTGTCCCTTGACATACAGAACAGCTTTGTTTCCTGTGGATTTCCACTGCATGGTACTGCGACAACACGACTCGACTCACTTTAAGTATCTGGTCCTTTTCTCAATTTCATTTTCCACCACAGACACCACGTGAATGAGTGACACACAATGACATACTCACTGGATCCTTTCATCGGCAACCAAAAAGATGAATGTTTGTACAGAATGTCCCATGTCGGGATTGTAGTGATGATTTTCTCTGACTAATCAGTAACACCATGGAAATATATAAAACCTATACTGTCCACACTTGAATGCACTATCTGTACCTGAAGGCCTGACCTCCACATGTGCTGAGGAAATTTCCAGAAAATCAGACAACAGAATGTGGAGTTAGGCTGGAAAATTTCTAGAGTAGAATTAGATCTGTTTGTTAAAATCTGATTTAAATAGATATTAATGAATTATTGCGCTGGCTGCAGACTGTTTACTTTTTTCACCACCTATTCCAAATGAATTATTCACCATTCCTTTCTCTGTTTTATTTAACATTTAATGCCTAATGATTTATTCACACTCTGGACACATTTTTGAAAGTCGAATAAACTGTATTTGTCTTACCTAAATTGTTGAAAGAGAGATACAAATGGACGTTGCTCAGGGCTGTATTGGCCATTTTTAAGATTTTATTAGCTGTTTTTTAATGCGTATGAAATAACAAAGTTCAAAATAGTCTCCCTTGTTATCACCTTTTGTCAGCTTGAAGTTTCCTTTTATCTCTCATTAGAATTGTCTGTGTTTTTATCTGTCATTTCTCAGTGATTGAATGAGAAGTGAAGAAGGCAGGGATTGGTATTTGAAGTACAAGTTAAAACGAACTTCAAATCAGTGCCGTCTGTGTGCATGTTTGAGCTGAGGAGCAGTGTGATGCTCCCGGGTTATCTAATGAATTAAGTAAGAAGTAAAGCTGGTCCATGCCCATGACCATTAGCTGATAGAGAAATAAGGCCTGCAGGCATACTATGCATTTTTCAGGTTTTGTTCCAGTGTTTCACTGAGCCACGCTCACTCATTAGACACCACAGTTACTCTGAGTGGTGGATCTGATGATAATTTCACTTCATGTTTTAAATCAAAACGCAAACTTGAATTTGCAGCATCAGAACCATGGAACTGAAAACATCTACACACTTTAAAGGATGTATGTAAACAAGTGGCTGACAAAATCCATTTTTTTCCTTGCTGCAAATTGTGATTTGTTGGGGAAATTGCTCTGAAATTGAACAACTTTCAACTTTCATTTCTCAAGCTAAATATCTAGCACAAGATAGTGGTAAGTAGACTTGTGGAATTGCTTCAGTACCAACAACAGAACAGTGACTACTGTATATTAACATAGAGATTTACAAGAAACACAATGACTCAATACTGATGCTCAGATTTTTTCCACAGACCTGAGTCACATTAACTTACCTCCTCTCACCCACGCAGCACTCTCCTCAGCAGTGTTTACTGTCCCTTTGTTTTTCACATCGGCACTCAGAGTCATTTCATCTGCCATCTGGTCCATTGCATCACAAATAAAAAATGCACCTCGTATGACAAACCTGATTACCTCAGTCCAAAAATATGTGGCTGCATACAACTGAGGCCAAGGTGCGTTAATGTCTAACACAGTGTTACCACAGCTCACTTTCTTCATACACTCGCCAGCTCTCGGGATTAGGTTCTCATGCAGCAAATAGTCTTCTCGCCTTAGCTGTGGAGGCAGCTATTTACCTCTGCAAAGCAGAGAGCATCCAGGACAAATTATCCGTTACACAGGGTCCATTTGGCCTGCTGCCTACTGTACTGTAAGCCTCTTCAATGTTCCAATGACGTTGGCAAAAATACTGGAGATCCGCTCCTATTAAATCATCACCAGGACGAAGTCAGCAACATTTTATTAGTTTGAGTTAGTTCCCTCTATAAAGTGATAATGAAGCCAAAGGCAAATGCAGAGCATCACTTAATAAAAGGAAATATCACATTAAATCTGTAATTGCCTGTACAGATGCATTGTTATGCATTATAAAGAGATTTTGTGATGCTATAGTATGGGAGATAGAAAATTTAAATATTCATATATTAAAACGTTAAAATATTTGGAGGATACTGTTTATTGTAAAGAAAAGACAATATAGCACACATTTAGATACAGCTCAGTCACTCCTTCAAGGCGGTGATTCTGCTGAACATATGCATGAGGCAGCCAGTGCCAGTTTGTTTGTTGGGGCGAAACACGCATTGAAACATGGATAGCGAGCTGCATTCAAATTTCTCCGAATACAAGCCAACCAATTTACTCTAATTAGGCTCAACACTAGAGTTGCATTTTAATAGACGCCCCGCTGTGTTTGCATATGTTTAGAGAACAAGAGCCATGCTAATTGAAAAATTAAGATGTGAGAGTATTTGTCTTCTGAGCTCCCACTATGCTGCACTCAGTGTAAATATGACTCCTGAAGAGAACTTCCACAGAGAGTTTCTAGTGCTTTCTTTCTTCCTCCTCCTTTTTTCCCCTTTGTGTTGTGAGGGTGATAACAAAGTGAGAAAGGACAAATCAAGATTAAGCTCTTGTGTTCTTCAAAAGGCCTCAGTGATGATGTGACAACACCATATTCCCACTCTGTGGTCTTGTTGTTTTTCACAGAAACAGCAGGTTTTATTTTATTGGTTTTATTGATTCCACGTCAATCACGCCGTCAGAGAGGTTCAGCGGGCTGCGTGGTTAATTTGTCTCCCATGGAAATGTGCTCTCTGTGAAATGAGCTGTGTGGCCCTGCGTCTGCAGAAAAGTCACAGTGGCTGACACCCCACCCCATTACAGCTTGCCCTAATGTAGAGTGAAGTGACAGCCAGAGATCAAGTTCAGGTACAAATTACACTACAACCTAGTGAAAGCTTTCTGACCCCCTTTGTTGCACTTACAGTTCACTCCATTATTTACAGTTGTAAACAGGTGCTCATACGCACCCACCCGTGCTTCCCATTGCAGCTTCAGTCTTGCTGTGTTTGTGCACTCTTTGTGGCTCAGGGATGAACCTGTTACTAAGACTTCTTCATCTTAATTTCGTTACGTTTTTTTTTGGGATCTTGCTTGTTGTTCAGTGGAGAGTGATGATACCTTGGTTGTAACCACACTAATACAGAGTACTCTATTGGCCTTGGAGTCATCATATTTTGAATAACTCATGTATATGCATTAGTCATATTTGTACAAAGGGCGCAGCAAAAAGGTGGAATGTAGCTTAAAACACAAGTGATATGGCTTGCATTACGAGAATTTATAAGCTCATCCATATGAATAACAAAGCCAACACAAAGTTATTGCAACTCCTTTGGGATCAAAAAACTCTGCAAACTCAGATTATTGGTATAGGCCGGTGGTTATGTCCCCCTTCAGAAGCCAACAAAAGACCTAACCTTTCCATCCATGACCCTCCTGAAGTGGCTCTACACCGTCCAGGGGGGCCCGCACCCCAGTCTGCGAACCATTGTGGTAGGTTAAAGTTGTTGGGTCATTCATTGTGAACCATAAAAATTACATAAATAGTGCAATACTTAATGTTATTAATGTACAAAAATAAACTCTTTCCGTGCTTGCAAATATTCTGCATATGTCCTCTTGAAATACTGCTCAATGCTAACATTTTAGTACGGCCTATGTTGAAAGATGGAATGAGAAGTTGTTCACAACTTTAAAGATAAATGGTAGGTTATCAGGACAAATCAGGGCAATTGTTGTTTTGCTTATACAGCTGCAAAGTATAGAGTATGCAAAATAACACAGACCCCATTAGCTGAATAAATTACTGTATCTGACATTAGCCTTGTCACGCAAATTTTAAACAGACTTTTTAAATGTTGCCAAAAGATAATGCGAATAAGGTGCATTTCCATCAGCCGGTTTGGAACAAATAAGCCCGGCTACAGCAAGCGTTGTTACGTCAGTAGTTAACATTACACATTGGAAACAAAACCAGTCGCATGGACCTGAGGACCATGCATCTGAGAAAAACGGAGGGAGGTCCAGTGTTTCCATCTCGTGCAATAACTCTTTTTTGACAAAGGCAAAAACCACTTCATGCTAGCATAAAAACTTTTTTCTGAAATTAAGGAAGTTTTTTTGAATTCTGCGTTTCTGTGTTTCCATTAACCTTTTGTGATGTGATACTTCAAAATCTTTGTGCAGCACATTATTACGATCCCATATTTACGTTTGTTGTGGCAGCAACCTCTAATGACCGTACAGTGGTAGCAAAGGAGGAAGTCAGGCAGAAAGTCAGATTAAGGAGGTAGGATGGGGTGGTCGTAAAACCAAGTAAATGCTGAGTTAGTTTGAGTCTAGTGTTAAATAGCGTTACTAACTTCCATCACATGACTTTGTAATGTACTTACTTTAACCCAAACCATGATGTTGTCCTTAACCTACCTTACAACATTAACCACAGGTTACCCCTTAACACCAATTGTTGTGAATTTGCACATTTGCACAATCACACAGCTTCCATTCAGACAGGAGCGGAGATGAGATGAGAGCCGTATCTATTCCCCCAGTGCCAGTTTGTGCATATTTGATACGTTCCTAGGAACCTTTCGGAAGCACTGGTTTGTGCCTGTTGTTAATTTGCATCATACCTAAAGTGATATCTATTCTATGCTCTATAGACAAATTAATAATCTCCACTTAATTTTCAGCTCGAAAGCAAAAACACAAATAATTAATTTTTTTATATAATTGCAAATATAATTGTAAATACATTCAGATGTCAAGGAGTTAGCGTCATGTGACATAACACTAATTTGTTGTTTCTGGAGGAATGGATAAATGACCCATGTTGTTATTTAGGGTGGAGGTGTTGTTGGTATTAAGTGTTAGCGTCTAGGGTCCCATTAATGCAAATGATCTGCTAGGAACATAAAGATGAATTTTTGGGTTGCATTCACAAAGGGGAATGAAATGTTAAAAAGCCATATCGAACATATTTTTCATTTATAAACTTATGGCCTATGCAACTTATATTGACACGCCCTCATCCCATATGTCCTACCTGAAATTTCCATCAGCTTTGTTTTGTCACAAAATCTTGTATTTAATGTTAGGCATAATTTACCACATGAAGTGTAGTGTAGAGAGTATTTTTTCTGTAATTCTGCCGTGTCCGGATCACCTTGGAAGGGCAACTTAACATTTACTCCATGCATGTGTGTGGTTGTGGCAGGTGTTTCGTAGAACTAAATGGAAATTGCGACTTTTTTTTAAAAGTAAAATGTCTTAGTTTGTTGAACATGCTGCCGGTGCAGAGGTCCCCTTTGCCCCTTAATGAGTTCCACAGAGAATAAGTGTCACAGTTGGTGATGAGAGCCGACTCCCATGTCACCTTGAGGCTGGCTAAGACAAAGGGAAGACGACACTTGATGTCATATTCACTCTCTCTTTTTACAAATGGTTAACCCTGGTGGACCGTCTTTATTTTTATAGGCAGATGTCATTGTCCTCAGATAGATAAAAGTGCAACATTTGAAAGAATAGAAAAACAAACATTCCGAGTATTTAATATGTGTTCAATAATGAGACTATGTGTTTGTCAAACAGGTTTATGCTCATGCTTGAATTATTATTAGTTAAAAATAATTTATTACTTAATAAATAAGTAAATTATTAAATCACTCAACAACTGTTTGACAACACTGAACACTACCTAAAGATTTACCCAACATGTTTGCTTTATTTGGAATACTAATAGCAAATGACAGCAGACATATTTAATACATCAGAGAGTAAATATCAGTCATCACATACATGTGTTAATTGTGCTCTACTGACAATTGCTGCAATAAGGATTTGATAAACCAAAAAGGTTGAATTCAATTCAATTCAGTTTTATTTATATAGCGCCAATTCACAACAGAAACAGTCTCACAGCTTGGTTTAAATAATAAATTGTCTAAATGTCATTTTTTGTATTTACTGATTGAAGCACTGACCTTTACTATCAGTTTTCACATCAAGTTTCTGGTAAACGTTAGTGCAAGAGAATGGAACACTTGCCTTCGATAGCTCTTTCCTTACAGGATTAAATGATAACCCTGAAAAATCCCCTCTGAGAAACGGAGCTGTGTTTGAGAGGGGATAAAATATGAAATCAAAGAATTCCTCTCTGATGGACCGACTACTCGACTGTTGGTAAAACACATTTGGCGAGGTCTTTGAGAGTATTCATTTCAGTAGTTATTCATGGTCTTCATTAACTACCACAGAGCTTACAGTCGAGCAGTTTGTTCTGATCCACTTAAAGTGCTGTACCTTAAAGCAGAGCTCACCTTCTGTGCTCTGGGGAGTGTTTCTGCTCAACCCATTAAAAACACAATAATTCATTTTCAAAATAATTTTGCTCTAATTGAACATGTCTGTTATATTCAGGTTTTTTTTCAACATCTTTAAGGACACCTGCCTACCTTTATGACAGCTGAGTGGGGAAGTGCTGGAAGAAATCACAGTTTCTAAATTAAGATTGCAGATAAATGACCTTACAAAGCAAAGGAAATCAAAGAAGTATGGGAATGGGGTAAATTGGATTCTTTGGCGTCTAACAGTATATGACTTAAACCAACTGGGGATTCTCTCCACAGTGGAGGAAGAGACAGTTTCCTGAGGCAACAGTCCCACCTGGGACCTCCTGATGATCCATGGGGTGTTCGTCAAAAGCCTTGAAGTTATTCAACCCACTAAAAGGCTAAATAGATTTTTTTCTATTAACATTTAGGCTGTATTGCTCTGATTTCAGAGCTTCTATACTGGTTTCAGGCCATCTGTTTCATTTTACTCCATCAATATTCTGTATTTAATTTGCATTGCTGAAAGGTTTGTTAATGTCTGAGTTTTTATTGTATCACACTGGTTATCAACAACGCTCAAACAATGGTAAACCTAAAAAGTGTTAATTAAAGAGCTTTGTTACATTTGTGACTTAGAATATTCCTAATCATATTTAAAAATAGTAGCGTGGCTATAGCACTACTAACTTACTTGGGTGATCCTCATAACTAAGTCTGGGTATCATTTCACATGTTTATAATGCTAATGTCAATATGAATTTTGGAACTGAGACAGTTTTTTTTAGAGCACATTACTTTGTTTTTCTCTAATTTAATAAAATAACCTCTCAAGCGTTAAATGTTATCTAAACACAAGGAGCTACGCAACATTTTTGCCTTTATAAAATATTTGAAAACTCATTATTTGTTGAAAGAGTAAGAAGATTACGAATATGACCATTCAGTGTCAGCTCTCAGTACCTGACAGTCTTTGATGCCCTGTGCTGCAGACAAGTTTAGGTCTGTAAATAGAAATAAAGGATAGAGGTTTGGAATTCAGCCTTATTTACTTTTTTAAAGAACAATTTCAACAACTACTCAACTACTCTGACACTAAAACACTGAACTCCCACTAATAATGATAAACCTGAGCTTTACTTTTATGCAAATGATAGAAAACCCTACATCAGTACAGCATTTGTACAAATTGAACAGTCCTTGCAGCTTCACACAGGCATCATGAGAAATACCCATTATTACAGACCAATTTGCTCCTTCAGATAATCAATGCTGGCACTGACTCAAGCCCTGCTCCACAGGCTAAATGCTTGAATTGATCATTGATGCCTTCTCACCAATAAGCCGTTTAAAATGACTAATTGGGTGGGGCTAAGAGTAGCCTGGGCTTTTGCTATTAGTGTAATGATGATATGACATCAGACGTTTTCAGTAAAGCATTGTCTTGTTGTTATTGGGCAAGACAGATTATGATTGGGTTTAGTCAGTGCACATTATGAGATGCTCCTTAAGTAGCATTCATAAAGCAAAGCTCCTTGCTATGTCAGAGTGATAATAAGGGTAGTGATTCATATATACTTTAGGAGTCAAAGGGAGCACCATGTTAGACCTGTATTTTCTTTTATTTGTCCTTGCTGTTGGGGATCATGGATCTTGTACTTCCTTTGTCCCTGCGTACATCAGACAGAGAGCTCTGCTGGCGAGTCATTGATATGCCAGCTCTGTTTTTACACATTGTCATTTTATCTTTCTCATTACTGTCATTACTACAGACTCAGATACATCTCATTACAAGGGTAATTGCGACAAACATAAAATCCATGCCCCCTCCCTTTAAGTTGGATATCTTTCAAATGCTCAAAGTAGATAACCACTGTGTTAGATCCACAACAGCTGTTAATATTGCTTTATTCCCACTGATATCTTTGGGTTTTTCTTTTGATGGGGTGTTTAAATGGAAAATGAAGTTCAAACGGGTCTACTTTATCTGCACATTGACTCCGGAAACCTGGTTGTATACCTGTGCTGTTTAAACTCTCTGTCACATCACACAGAGGAACAGTGTGATGTGAATGCACGTGGACACTCACTAGCCTGAGCACGCAAGCAGACACACACACACACACACACACACACACACACACACACACACGCTTTTATGTAGAGCTGGCTCCAACTTGTGATGTAATTTTATTTTTAGCTGGTCCTCTTTTCTATCGGAGCCCCATGAAGTCTTCTCCATCTACAACTTAGTTCCTCAGCCAAATATTGACTTTGGGATCTGATTATTAAGCAATTTCCACAAAACTTCAAATTACTATCTGAACAATTATTTTAAAGACGTTACAAGACCCAGTAGACCCCCAAGGTCTTGAAACTGATTATGCAAAAAGATAATTGCTATGAAGATTTAAAAAGAATGAAATTGGTTTGACAAACCTATAAGTTGTTAACTACTGCTCAGTGCAAAAGAATACATTTGCTGACAAGGCCACAAAGAACCAGTGCAGAGGAGGCTTTTCCCGTGTGCTCAGGTGGGCGGGAGGTATCGCTCTCTTTATTATCACAGCTAATGGCATTACAGATCTGTCCTCAATTATACAGGATGAGATGAACTATTAATTAATAATTCTTCTGATAGATAAATTGTGCCGTGTTCAGCAGATGTGCACTTCTTAGAGATGAGAGGAGACACAGATGGAGGCTATTGACCAACAGTGGCCCCGTTCTGTGTCTGCCTTTATAGATGTGTGCATTTTATCTCAGCTTGACACTCTGTTATGTTCCCTGTCCCCCTGTCCTGCTTTAACTGCCCACGTACCGCCAGCAGGCATCCATGTTTTCCTGATTTACTGTGTGTAAAGCCAATGTTGCATAATTTGTGTTTTAAGAAAAGATATTAATCCTTCTTCACATTGGGGAAAATGGTTAGTTTTCCCCCTCCCAGGTTAAACGTACACTGCCTGAAAAATGACACATCCTCAAAGTACTTTTGCGCAAAGACTGAGTTGTATAATTTTCCCATAAGCTCGGAGCGTTTAAGTGTAGAAAGGAGGAATTATATGGCTATGAATGGCTTCCTTAATAGTGATATCACTTCCTAGAACAAAAGAAGGTGGCTCCGCAATGAGCTGAGGAGTGCGGACGCTAGCTCAATTGGCCATTTCCGTGGCTTCTATTAAGGTCATGCACTGCGCCACCGTGCCGGAGAGTGCATGAGTGACAACACGGCCAAGACGAATGGAGCACTCTCCCACAAACCTCGTTAAGACTGAAATCACCGAAAAAATAATAGTTATTAAATTAATTGCAGTCATAATCTCGTAAAATATGTGTCAAAAAATTATATGCGGTTCGATTAACACATAACATGGATGTCAAATCTGTAATAAAACCCTGATCAATAAAACAATAACCATGTTGTTAAAAGCAGTCATTGAAAGGTGTTGCTGGCAGTGGGCTCCAGGGGTGAGCAACCCTTTTAATATAAACGGATTTCATCTTTCCACCATGTCACCTAAATCACCTCAATGTTTGTGTATACAATTAAAATAAGATAATAAATTGCAGCAATGGATGGATTGCGAACGCTCCCTTCGACCCCATACATCAGGCTTTGTCAGTGGCCCAGAAAATGCATGTCTAACAATCTGTTGATTACAATGTGGTGTGAGCAGAGGCCCCCGCCGAGGGAGGGTGATGACTGTTGCAGGATACATTATTTTAACATATTGTTATGTTTAAATCGATAAGTTTTAAACGAGCGCTAACGACTGCTATTAATTAAACTTTCAGAATCTTTTATTAGAAAAGTTACCACTTGTGTGCTTGATTTAATGAATGGTTTATTATTTCATTTTGTTGGCCCTGACCATTATGCCCAAACGACTGGTCTTTTATCTTGAAAAGAAATGAGGCAAGGCATAGTTTATTTGCAGTGCGGAAACGATAACGCGTCAGTTGAAGGGCATATTTGTTTTAAAGCCTTGGAGGAGTAACTGTGCCTAGCTCTTGATACAATTTGCCTGCCTCTAAACCATATTGAAATCATTCCCATCCCCCCTACCCCCCGCCATTTGGCCCTTGAGATATTATTATTTTTTATCAGTGTGTTTATATAAAATCATTTGAGTGGGGATGTCAATTTGGAAATGAAATTGTCTGTGCAAGGGAATCATTCAGATTGGAAATTAATGGTATTGCAATTAAAACTTGGGAGTTACAGTATTTGGTAACAATTATGATAATGACTCTAGCTGGAGGTGTGAATTTCACAAGTGTGGGGGGGCTGTTAACATGAGCACTGTGCGGGAAAGCTAGCAGCAGCAAGCCTGTTTCTCCCGGTGTAAAAATACGTTTCCACCAGTTTCCAGTTTCTTCTAATAGAGCAATGCCACTGAGAAAATATCTTGACTTCTCCTCGGTAGAATGTGTGTTATTGCATTACTGAGCACAGATAAACTGCCTTTTGTGATATTGCTGCAGCAAGCTCTTTGCTCTCAAGCTGCCATTGACAGAACGTGTCCTACATTGTGCTGTAGTAATAGAGTGGTTTATCAGCTCGTGTTGAGACTAGCTATAGGCTAAGTATGGTTGAGAGTCACAATTACCAACAGACACAACATGCTGTTTGTCTGCTCATGATTAATGTGCTGGATCAATGTGGGCCGCTGCAAATAAGCAGGGTGATGGAAGATTCCTGTGAGATATTTTTTCCCTTTCGTTCTTTTTTTTCCACACACACACACGCACTGCTATCAGCCAAATTGGATGATCAGTGGGGGAATTCTCCCACTCTCTGGGGTTTTTGCTGTGGTTTGTAGATTTTGCCTTCAGGTTTGAAATTCACTCAAACTAGAGGTCCTTTATCCAGAGACTGGTTTTTTTCAATTGAGCATTAAGCAGAGGTCCAGATGGGGGAAGGTTGTTGCATTTTTTTCCACAGCAAACCGTGTTTACTATTTGCAATCCCATGTCATGTGGATAAACCATAAATACTTTTCTAAAGAAGCTACTGAAGGCCTTCATGAAATCTGTGGTGTGGAAGGACGATCATTTACCTCCACTGAACACTGAGATTTATGGGTTAAAAAATATTGTTCCATTCATATTTCCTTTTATAATTTCTTAAAGGAATGGTTTGACATTTTGGAAAATATGCATTTTCATTTTCTTGCAGAGAGTTGTGAAGATTGATACTACTCCCAATAACTAAACAACGGTTAGCTTAGCATAGCATAAATGAGTGAATGAATGATAACAGAGGGAAACAGCTGTCTTGGCTCTGTCCAAAGAGAAAACATCCACCAACCAGCACCTTTGAAGGTCACATATTTATACAGTATCCAATTTGTGTAATACTCACAAAAAGGAAAGTGTATAGGTGTGTTCAGCCAAGCCAATTTACAGATCAACTAGTCGTGTGGTGTGTGTTTGTCTAAAACTCACCACGAGCTCTTGTTCTGTCTGTTATTTATTCTTGCTGTTTCTCTCCTTTTTCCTCTTTAGACATTCATGAAGCAGACTCGTTGTTTCAACTCAGGCAATGAGTCTGTTGACGAGTCTTCACCTCAGTTCACACAGCCTGGACGAATTTGTGTAATCACTTCTTCCCAATGACTTTGTATGCTATCATGCAAAATTTGGTATCAATCTTCTCAAATAACTCTCAGCAAGAGAGCAAATGTGTTGAACTATTTCTTTAACGACTACCACGTCTCACTATGAACATTTACTGTAATTCCAGTGGACATTCTACACTGAACAAAATTATAAACGCATCATGAGCTGAAATCAAAAGATCTAAGACTTTCTCTATGTACACAAAAGGCCTATTTCTCTCAATTATTGTTCACAAATCTGCCAAAATCTGTGTTAGTGTTTTCTGTGTGTTTGCTGAGATAATCCATCCACCTCACAGGTGAGGCATATCAAGATGCTGATCAGACAGCATGGGTATTGCACAGGTGTGCCTCAGGCCACAATAAAAGACCACTCAAAAATTGCAGCTCCATCACACAGGACAATGTCCCAGATGTCTAAAGTTTTGAGGGAGCTGACTGCAGGAATGTCGCCAGAGCTGTTGACCGTGAATTGAATCTTCATTTCTCTACCATAAGCCGTCTCCAAAAGCGTTTCAGAGAATTTAGCAGTGCATCCAACCGGCCTCAAAACCGCAGACCACATTTTACCACACCAGCCCAGGACCTCCAAATCCAGCATCTTCACCTCCAAGATTGTCTGAGACGAGCCACCCGGACAGCTGCTGCAACAATCGGTTTGCATAACCAAAGAATTTCTGCACAAACTGTCAGGAACCGTCTCAGGGAAGCTCATCTGCATGCTCGTCGTCCTCATCGGGGTCTCGATCTGACTGCAAGTTCGCACAGCCATTGAAGAGGAGTGGATCAACATTCCACAGGCCACAACCAACAACCTGATCAACTCTATGTGAAGGAAATGTGTTGCACTGCGTAAGGCAAATGGTGGTCACACCCGATATTGACTGGTTTCCGGACCTCCCAGGACCCCTCCAATACAGTGAAACTGCACATTTTCAAGTGTCCTTTTATTGTGGCCAGTCTAAGACACACCTGTGCAATACCCATGCTGTCTGATCAGCATCTTGATATGCCACACCTGTGAGGTGGATGGATTAAACTCGGCAAAGGAGAAATGCTCACTAACACAGATTTTGACAGATTAGTGAACAATATTGAGAGAAATAGGCCTTTTGTGTACATAGAGAAAGTCTTTATGGATAGGCCTGCCGCACAGTATTTAGATCTAACCCTTTTATAGTTCAAACTAATTATAATGCCATATGTTTTTTGGGTGAAGCCCAAAAAATTGATTTAAACAACATACAATCCACCAGCAGGAGCGTTCTTTGGTTTTTAGCAGGATGCTGAACACTGAGCCCCCGAGCCAGAGCCGAGTATGAGAATTACCCATCAGCTCTTGAGCAGATTCAATGGTCAATAATTGAATGAGTGAATCCCATTGTCCAATTACCCGCATTATCTGCGGATACTCCTCTCATTAAAAGGCTAGGGAGGAAGGAGAATAATTAAAAAGATTTGCAGCATGGGCATTTAATGATCACTCTGCTTTTGCCTGATATACTCTCCAGGACCAGTGAGATCATGTGGGATTGAAGGCAGAGGAGTAGCCCCCCTCCTCCAATCCCTCCAACCCACACCCTTCCTCTTTCCCTGCCATCCCTGCAGCGCCAACTGGCTCCACTCTGACAGTGAGTGGGCTTCAACCACAGCTCTACAGGGACAAGCTCACACTGTGGCCCCGTAGGGCTCCAACTGAAACCATACAGGCTTAACGAACCATTTGCAAGTTTTCTAATTCACCCTCTTGATGTAAATACACACTGAATATTTAAAAATAAAAAGCAATGTACATTAAAAAAAGCCATAGTGTCAAAATGCAGTGTAAACACTTGTAGTAGAGTGCTAAATTGCTATTTGGCTGGCAGTGCTGCTGGCGGTGGAGGACACTACCTGTGGTAGGAATGTCTTCATCAGGTAGAAATTCTTTGCACCATTAAGTTTGTGAGTGCTTTGAGAAATACACCCCCCCACACACACACACACCACCACCTCTTCTTCCACGAAGCAAGGCTTTAATTAGCACAATCTCAATGAATAACACCAGTGCAATTTGGTGGAGATCTTTTGCCGTAGGGGCCTGCTTAGTTCAAGATGTTTTTTACCTCACTCTCAGAGAGCGCATCACACGGTCAAGTGCGCTCTTGCACGTTGTGTCTGGAGGGCTCTGGTTTTACTGTAAACATGCTTCAAGTGTTCTTCTCAGGAAATAGTGGAGCAGAATGGTTTCATATCTCAATAGAAAATGTTCAAAATCGGCGAGTCATCCCGATGATACAGGAACTTACCGTATTTAGTCACATCTAGTCATTAAGAGCACTTGTGAGGTTTTTTTGATAGTGCTCCACTTGATATTTGATGTT
This sequence comes from Micropterus salmoides, assembly GCF_014851395.1. Classification (NCBI taxonomy): domain Eukaryota; kingdom Metazoa; phylum Chordata; class Actinopteri; order Centrarchiformes; family Centrarchidae; genus Micropterus; species Micropterus salmoides. The sequence goes on from NW_024043372.1 coordinate 33,186,719, forward strand.
TATGGAACTTCTTAAGTGGTGTAAATATTAGTTTAAATGTTTCCAGCAGCTGGCATGGGTCAAGAGGCTGTGCTCTGGGTGGAACTGAGAGAGAAGTGTTTGATCATGTGGAGGCCCTACTCATGTATCATTGAGCTACAAACATTATCAGAACACAACACAGCTGAGATGATTGACAGTGTATGATCAGCTTGTATTAGGTGTTTCCACATGCATACTGTATGTTCTCATCGAACATATCTTCATCTGCAATACACCAGTGATTCAGCATTTAAATTGTTACCTCAGGATGTTTCGGTTTGCTTTAGTTATGATATGTTTTATAAATATGTTGAGATTATTCTAAAATGGATTAGCACACTTGGGAAACTGGAATATTATTTCTGCTTCTTTCAACTTTTTGACCTTTGAAAGTGATTTTCTTTGTTACATTTTTTCTATTCTTTTTCTACTTAATAAACTCTAAATTCAAATCTGAGTTAAAGCAGTAAAAGACAGTAAAAAATGAAAAAAAAGAGTTTTAAAACAATATTGACAAAGGTACAGTAAATTAATCTGACGAGTGCTTTAAAGAATAAGTCTAGTGATGTTCATGTTCTATATTTTTTTTATTGTCATCAAACCCATGAAAACATCCAAACCAGCAATTAATTGATCCTACTAACAGCCATTGCTGGCGTGGCCTAAGCCTGAAATATTTTAGTTCTCTGTGCCACAGAGCTCCACTGTTGTCCAAAAATACAACTAGAGCATGGGCCACACAGTTGTCCCGTGTGGCACGCTCCTTCATTATGATGAAAACGATGTAGTTTGTTTTAAGTTCCACACTGTCCTGCTGCCATAAATACTCAGTAGACCACCGAATGTGTTTTAATCCGTAGCTGAAAATAGTCCACCAAAAATGGATGATTTATTCTTGCTTGAGTTATGTTTGATAAAAACTACAGTGTCCAGTTGTGTCCAGGGAATTACTGAGGTTTTTTAAAAATAAAACTCATTTTATCAGTAGAAATGAATGGGCTTGTGGTTGAAAGCCACAGTCAATAGGGGGATTGCAAAGCATTAAAAAACATTGTTGGTTTAACCAGTTTTCATAGGATTTGTTGACGAGGAAAAATTACAATTTAAAGGACCAGTTCACCTAAGTTCACAAAAAGACATATGTTCCCAGTTACCCATAGTATAATATAGACTGGTAATAATGGTTTTATTTGGTGAGGTTTTGAGACATCTGAGTTTACAGGTACATTGCTTCTGGATAGACCTGTCACAGTTGGGTAGTTTTCTGATGCTTTAAGCACCACATTATATAGCATTGATTCTCAGCAATAATGTCCTCAATCTCAACAATCAAAACCAAACTTATCTCCTTGACTAAAACATGGTTTGTGATTTGGGCAAACTAAATACTCTGTGATAAGTTTTAAAGTGCCTGGCCAATGTTTCCTGTCCAGTAAAATGAAGAGTAGAGGGGCATAATGTTTATTTGAGTGTTTTTTAAAAGTCTTGTTCAGTGTATAATACACAGTGCTATTGTGATAATATTGCACAGCATTAATGGATATGTTTTCCCTATTCTGATCTACCTTGTGACCTATTAAAAACCTGCCTGGGCTAACTTTATACTGTAGTATACAGACTCGAATAATAGCATAAAGAATAAACTGCCAGGGCAAATGCCATGGTGGCCATTATGCATAATGTAAATATCCAAGCAGTTCTACATACACATTAAGCCTAATTTGCACCATGACACAATGGTGAAAGAAAATCTCATCTATTTGATCTATAGCTCTCTCAGAATATCCAGCAAGGATATTAGTGGGTACTGTAACTAGAGCAAACCTAAGGAATCCCCTAAAATAGCACTAAGGCCAAATGAGCAGATATTGCAGTTATCCATGAGGCAGATTTTTACTGTCATTAGAGATATATTGTTTCCCACACATCTCTCCTGTGCAGCCTCAAGATGAAACGCTGTGTAAAAGGTGCCATAAGACTGTCAGTGGAGATTAATCACACTTACCCCTGATCTGTGGTGGCATTCCTAACCGGGTCACCTGTAAAAAGATGACTTCAGAGCTGAAATTAGCCAGCCCTCTCTCAAAGTGAGATCCAGCACAGAGAAATAACCCACAATCACACGAAAGTAACGAGAGAAAAGCACATCAGCAGCTGCTGAATCACAGAACAGAACCACTGGTTTTTATGATGATGAGATGCTTTTGGTTGTTGCTTGATGATTGATGCGTGTGTGTGTGTGTGTGTGTGTTGTTGTTGTTGCTCAGTAGAAGAATTTGAAGCAGTGTTAGTGGTTAACCTCAGTCATTTGTGTTTATCCTTTCCAAATTTTAGATTCAGCGTCTACAATGACACAAAATAACATTTGCCAAGAGATGGGTATAGTCTGTTTTTTCATTTTCCAGTAATTGTCTTTGCTGTTTTAAACTGTCTGGTCATTTCCACAAAATAGGTTATCTAATATTTTCTTGTCTTCCTCACCTTAGTCCCTATTTGTGATGGCAGCAGAGCACATAATTCAGAGAAAATGATAGTCACTCCCTGTTCCAGGACCTCTTTCTTTGCTCTGTCTCCAGGCCTCTTAACTTTTCAGGGAACAGAGTTCTGTCTCAAAGTTGAGCAGCTCAGGCCAAGGATTTTCCTTAACCTCTTTTGAGAAATGGACCGCGGGGTGAATTCATAAAAGAGCAGTCTGTTGGACAATTTGTCTTTTGACAGGAGGGAACATTGGAAGCCACCAGAGGGTGGTCAGTGGTGAGTGGCACAGGCGTGCCTGGGGCGGTACCTGCAGGCCATTCTTCCTCCTGATTTGTCCTGGACGAGGAGAGGAGGGAGCGGTAGCGCAAGTCGCCATCTGGCCCCAGCCAGGGAATTGGGTGGTGAGGTACGGGCGGCGGGTGTGCGTTTGGTGTCAGTATGGCTCCATCAGGGCTGTTTGTGAACAGATGTTCTGTGGTGTGTTCGCTCCAGCACGGCTCAGGAGGGAAGACGTGTCTATCAGTGGCTGGAGGCTTTCAGGGGAGCAGCAGACTCTGACCTTGAGGCTGCCGCGTGTCAATCCCTGTCTCCTAAAGCCCTGTGAGATTACAAAATGCTGTGCTATTTAGTTATCAAATAGGCAGAAAATTGAACAAACACAATAATTTCTGATATGCATTTGTTAAAGAGGCTGCTCAGAAAAAGTAACATTCCTGAGGAATTCTCAGCAATCTTGATACAAGTTCAACCCTTAGTCCTCAAAATGTAGCAATAGTCAAGTTTTTATAATCATGGATCCGTTTCTCTTTGGCTTAGTGTGTATTAAACTTCCTCATGAACAGAGGGCAGTGTAAAATGCAAGGGCAAGAGTATCCATATCCTCTGTCTCCATCATCCGTATCTCAGCAATCAATAAGCGTTTAATCAGTCAATTATATGGCACTAATTTAACAGCCTGCAGGTAGAGCCATCTCTGAGCACTTCCCCATGAAAATACAGGCTATAGAAATTTATCTTTTGGATAAATGTCAGAGAAGAAAATTAAGTTTTCAAAGGGAGGAATGTGGAAGTCCACAACATGTCGTCCATGTTGGGAGATAGGGAGGACAAACCAGAAAGCTGCCGTTTAGGGGAAAGGGTTAAAGAGAAGATTATGTACAGAATGAGGAGGGAAGATTGCAGCTTGAACATACAGAGAAGAAGATGCCCCACGGTAGAACTGATCTACAAATAACAGTTCTGCAGCTAGGCCTTTTATTCAGAAGATTTGAGTGAAGAAAAAAGAAGCTATGGTAGTGATAGTGAAGGGAATATTTTAACATTACTAATATGGATTCCACTGGAAAAGATGTGAGTAACAGCCATATTCCAGCAAGAGAGTGAGTTGTTTTTCTCACAGTGTCCATGGTGAACAATGCCCAAATTCAGCTTAATATTTATTAAATAAATATCCCTGCCTTCTCACTGACATCAGACACAACTGAACTCTGCAAGGCAAGAAAATTGTTTATTTGTTCATGAACTGAAAGCTAATGTTTTTTTTTTTTTATGGACAGCCATTAGAGAAGGCTGTGCTGAGTTGATGTTTAGCTAATAGGGAACAAAAACAAGGAACCCAACATAATAGCTTAGAGTTTGCTGGCAACCTGGCTTGTAATTTCTGGTGTCAATATTTGAATTGTTGAGGGGAAGTATCATGGACATGGGCCGGCATTGAGAGTGCAGTCTAGCTCCTCGCTCGCCTATAAAAACTAACATCTGTTGAAGCATACATTAAGTTTAAAAATATCTGTACAGAGATCACCGGGTAAAGTACAGTCAACCAGATGTCGTTTTAAAAGTGCCAGATGGAACAATGAAAGCGGGATTGGAAATTAGAAAGCACTGTGAAAGGTCAGATCAATTAAGAAAGCTGCGTTGGCTGCCATATGACAATTAAGGCAAGTTTAAAGCACTTGAGCCAACGGGGCAGTGGAGTGAGTGGCTGTCGCAGGGAGGAACTTCTTGGGGGCATGGAAACGTGTGCATGCAGAACGGGGGAGCTTCCTGGACTGAAGTGCATTTACACCAGGTCAAGGTTAATGACCTGCACAGATAAACCTGATAGAACGCCTCACAGCGCTGCTCACGACCTTTGTCCATCAGTATGAAGGAGCCAATAAATTACAGCCGTGACTTTAAGTGACATTGAAATTGACTCTGCTCTAATGAGAGAAAGAGAGAGAGACAGCAGAGAGGGACAGAGAGAGAGAGAGCGAGACGTGGGTAAGAGAAGGGAATGCAGTTCATCTGGATGTCTGGTTGCAGAAAGAAATAATTTATTTCCTAAACATTTTTCACATTATACAAAACCTAATAATCATGATTTTCCCCCTCATGTCACTCATGATTCCAACATGATATGAGACTTAGGTTATCATCTACTGCTCCAACCTTTATTTTATGTCCTGAAATCAAACTATAACAGGTTCCTTGTCTCTGCTGTCCCAGATGGCTGCCAGCTTCCCTCAACACCCAGGAGTGCACATGTACCACAAGGGGGCAATATTTGCATTGTTTGTCTGCATCCTCCCCAGGCACACACACTGATTTACATTTATGTTTTGCATTTGCACATTTGGATCAAGTACAGTTTAGCTGTTCATTTACATTGCAACATGTTAACAGAAACCCCGATAAGCTGTTTCCTGCAGCGACAACAGCTCACACTGTCTGACTAACAGGGCCACAGGCTCTTTATGTTACAATTTACAGGCAATAATAATTTACAGACTAAATCAGCCGCTTCTCTTTTATATCCAGCGCTTATCTGTACTTTTGGAAAATTTCACCAGAGCAACATCTGTTGTTTTTGCTCTGCTCCGGTTTCCTTTGAACTGTATGGATTAACAAGTCATTGTTCTAAGTGGTCAAGCATGCAGTGGTACGGCTTGGGACAAAAGCTGGGAGGCCGAGGATCTTTTCCACACTTAAACACTCCGAACAAGACCATTTAGGAATTTCTTACACAATTTGTTCTGTTGATTCTTCCAAAGTTCTGCTGTAAGCACTTTTGCAGTGTGCAAACGGAATTATTCATCGCATTAACGATAACATAAATGCAGCGGTGACAGAATTTAATGCACCCATGGAGATTACCTTTATTTACTCATGAAAAAGAATACATTGAGCTACTTTTTGCAAATCAGGGTCTCTGTAAAACGATTCTTTTGAACCCACCACACTGAGAAGGATATATGTTAGGTCTGTTAATATCTCCATTTGCATGTCCTTAAAATGCAGTTTTAATTATAGATAAGGCTAACCTGTGATAGCACCACCTCTACGGCACACTCACAGTATGTTATTTATATGAATTTTTATAGATTAATGTTAACGATGTTCTATTCAGGAAGATAAGATGGTCAAAAAAGTCAGTCACACAGTAAAATGTGAACTCACACCTGTTCTCTGTTCTCTGTGTTCTCTTTGCAACTGCACTTTACAATTTCTCCAGTAAGCTGTTAATGAATTTTAGGCTCTTGTAATTTCATTCAAAGAAAAAAGTCAGAGCTAAACCTTACAGCAGGTGCATCACCTCCAGCTCTGCATGCATCAACTGTAACTGTACACTGGGCTCAGGCTGGGCTCTTCTCCCAGTGTTTTGTCTCCATTGATTGTTGGGCCACTCTGCTGGAATGCGGGAATTAATTAGACAATTTGGATAATGGACTTAGGCACATAAAGACACGCAGGGCTCGACAGAGAGGCGGCATCCTGCGGCTCCCATTGTCCTTGAGGAACTCTCATCCAGATGTTCAAACGGATTGGAGGCTGACCTCTCACCCGCTCCTAATTATCATCTGAATGACAACATGGCCCAGATCAATAGTTCCCCGTCGCAGTTTGAAGATCACAGATAAGAAGCCACCTTGTTGTCAGAGAGAAAATGCTAATGTAATTAATGTTCAATAATCCTGTGGCAAAAGATCTGTGTGTGGATATTTACCCCAAACAGGCCCGTGAGGGAAAAGTCATCGACCCGGCAAACAAGGTTTTAAGAGTTTCTGAGCCAGTTTAAGCAGACTTGCAGCTGGTCACAGTATACTGGAGTTAAAGTGTAAAACAGAGGAGACTTCCTGTTGAGAGTGCAACTCATGATGACGTCAATGGGGATCTTTAGTGTGGTGTCAGACTCCCTTACTGCCCTCCCTGTGCTGTAGGTGCATGCGTTCGGTCAGCCACTGTAGATGCACACTGCAGGCATCTCTGCTGTCATCTCAGATTCAACGTGACTCAATAGCTCATGGCTTTATTACATTACACATTATGCACATTCTCTTAGGAGGTCATTTAACCCTTCACATCCAGTGTCCCCCTTTTCTTCCCCTCAAAGTAGTTTTAAAGAAGTGCAAACTGTCGGTATCATATAGTATGTTTTGTATCAGCTTGTTCCAACTGTGGTGGAATAAAAGTAAATCAATTGTACATTTTAGAGAGAAAAATATTGTGCTTTTTACATTTATCTGACAGCTATAGTTACTTTGAGGACTAAAGTCTTACATAAAAAAAAAATCCTCACCACCACTGATTCCAACTCTTCACTGAAGCTAAATGATGTTTACACTGAGTCAAAAAAGCAAACCACATGTTTCAATATTTGTCTGCATGTTCAGACAGAATTAGGTAATTATTTTGTCTGGTCACTTTTCTTAAGCAAGTACAGTATTTCAGACTCACTAAAGCAATAGTGTGGGGAAATGATTTGCTTTTTTTGCCAAGAGTTGGAGGAGAAGATTGATACCACTCTCATGTCTGTACAGTAAATATGAATTACAGCCAGCAGCCAGTTTGCTGCTGGCTGTAACTTCATATTTACTGTATAGACATGAGAGCAGTGTTGACCTTCTCACCTAATTTCCCAAAATGTCAAACTATTACTTTAAGGAATTGTTAATTAAAATAGTTGTCACTCACTCAGTGAAACCAAGGGACACAGCAAATGTAGAACTTAGCAAGACATATTTACATGATAGCATGTGACAAATGTTAAAAGTAAATATCCATGAAAATATCAAATAATGTAGTTTTGCTATCCCAAAATAGCCCAATATTAAGTCACGCTCTATGCTGCTTTGTTTCTTCCTTTCCACTCTTAAGCCCACCACCTCTGTTGCGGTCCAGCACTGCCGCCCTGTAGTTGCTAATGACACTGACCTCCTGATGACACAGATACCTACAGTGTCCTCTGCCCTGACTTCCTCCTCTTCAAGGTGTGTGTGTTTTTCTTTTTGATGTCGATCCAGCCGCCACCTGCCACAGCTCCCGACTCTCTGACTGACTGAGTTCATGATTAACTTAATATAACTTAATTTTTTTTTATCTTCTAAACCTCTGCTCACAACAACGCTTCCCACTGAGGCAATATCAATTTCTCTGAGAAGTTGCACTCCTCATGATTCAAAATCATAAACCCAGCATGTGTCAATGAGGATCCCATCCCTGATTTTTGCAAAGATGAATAAAACAGGTTGCGGGGAAATAGGCAGAGATGCCCAATTAAAGAAATTGTTATTGTGAAATAGCACTGGATCTCATCGGGATTTTGCTTCAGTAACTATCCCATTCCAGCTTAAATGATCTATATGAGCAGTGAAGAGAGGAGGGAAGGGATGTTTATATGTGTGTGGGAGTGTGTGTTCGTTACAAGATGGAGAGATATGGAGCAATACAATTTATTCCTTAAGTGAGGTAAAGGCCATATTGCCTACCATTAACAGAGCAGAACGTCGGCACGGGCTGATAATTAAGTAATCCATGAGAGCATGAGCAATATAGGACAATCACTAACATCCTCTGCTCCTTTGCAACATCAAGCCACTCTCCGTTTTTTTCTCTGACATCATTTTAGATTATGCTGGAAAATATTATTGCATTGTGATTTGAATCTGCTGCTATAGAGGAAAATGTTCTGCTCGCAGCTCCAAACTAATGATTCCAGTGAGATGAACTCATTTCAAAAAACGCGTGTTGCCTGTCCCACTTTTCTGATTTGCAAACTTTGGTTAATATTTGATTGAATCTGGGAAGGTTGTTGGTTGTTTTATTTTTAATTGTCATGTGTGGTCTGATGCATGTATTTAACACGTGGGCATGATTCATCCAGCAGATTTACCAATACATGCATCACCTGTCCCTAGTTAGCTATTTAGCAAGTTATTTTGATTTGAAAAGAATACCTGATCATGCATGCACTAAAATAATATATAAATTCTTGTTATTTTATTAAGACATTCAGAGGAAATCACTGGCTTGACACCACAGAACATTTATGACAATAAAATTCCTTAAAGTGTTTTACTCCCATAAACTAACTAACTCAAATTTTTACATTGCCTTGATTGTCAGAGTATTAGATGATATTTTATTAATGTTTTAATGGAATAGATTTTTTTGTCATTTACTTCTGTGAATTAATTTTAACCATAGGTGTACAACTTCTATACATTTTATACAACACTGTGTTGTGTGATGGAAATGACCAGTCACGGCTGAAAAGACTGATGCTGTTTGATAATCGTCAAACAGCGCTGGTCAGCAAAGGTGAATTGACTTTATAGTGATTCCAAGCAGCTTGTATTTTACAATTTTATCGTTGGTATAAAAAAGAGAATTCAAGTGTAAATCAGAAAAAAAAAACACTTCATAAAACTGCTTCCGCACTGCTTTCTATGGGTAAAACATTTAAACATGTGGCATTTTTCATCTATCAATGAGTTCAGAGCAGGTGTATTGCTTTCAACAGCTGACAGAAAACACATGCTGCAGTGGGACTTTCCGATATGACTAAAAGTTTGAAGCTATCAAGAGCAGTGTAGTGACAGCTATTTTTATTGTATGTCCGTTGGTTGGTTTACTCTGTAAAAAGAAAACAAGTTTCAGTTGATAACTATTAAACACTTTCGGGTGATGATTCACCACGCAGAAAATTAAATTTTACCACTCATCACAATTTTTAATGTTTTAGATGCCTCATTATGTCCTTGTTGGGATTTCATTTAAATGCAGGTAGTGTGGAGATGCATGTCTTGGATTTCACTCACTGATTTTTGAAAATGTATGTTGTAATTAAAATAATTTAATAAACCAGCTTGAAAATGAAACTAAATCTCAAGCACTTAGCTACAGTACAACAAAAACCCTCATTCACAATGTATGCCACTCTGTATTACAAAGCTTTACGACTTACATTATCAGAAACTACACTTACATGTCTGTTCCAGCACATTAATGAATATAGTGGTGGAGATGTTTGTGGTAGAAATGCCATGAAATGTTAGCATGCTAACATTAGCCCTAAGGTTAGCATTTAACAATACAAAGTACACAAAGTGATATGAAATGTTATTTATTTTACATTTAAATGAAATATGAGCCACCTGGAAATGACAATGGATAAAAACCCTCTCGAATGACAACATATTTTACCTTTTATTCCTCACCATGGAGCTCACTTTTGTCTTTGGGCATGTGCTCCAGTGTCACGTAACTTTATCAAGACCCTCTTGAATTTAGCTTTTGTGCACTGTGGTAGAAATGACCCTAAGAAATGAGTGCTGTTATATACAAAAGACTAGAAAATATATATTAAAGATTGTAATACTTTGTGGTACGTATTTTACATTCACAGTATAACATTTCATTTGAATGATGATTGTCTGGCCTATACATAGACTGCAAAGCAGAACTATTTGTGAAAAAATATTTGTAATATAGTAGAAGTATGCTGAGCTAAAAAATGAAATATTAACAATGTTTTGTCCTCATTGTCAACTGACAGATAAATGAGGATAGCTGAATAAATCATCCATGTTGTACACAGGTCTGTCTACATCACAATTACTTCTAAAATCACTTAAGCTAAAGTGAGAGAACCGCGTGTCATGTCATTCTCTCACTTTGCTCTTAGCTCGTCTTTGTAGCTGTTTGCTTCTTTCAAATATAGAAAGATGTACACACAACATCTCGCCCCGTATTTCTTCATGTTGGTCCAGTTGCCACTGAAATATTTAGCCAGATTGCAATTTACAACAATCCACAATTTACGACAGCAGTCTGTATCATCCATCTTCCCTCTTGTGCAAATGCATTTCCTTTGTTTCTTAAAAGAAATTGAATCATGGGAGGTTTAGGACAAGACTCTTCAATTTTTTTCCCTCGCTTCCTAACAAACGGTAACGTTTTAATTCTTGCTTTCATCCCTCAAGACTGAAAATACAATTTCATGATCACCTCGCTGCTAGAGCCATGTTTAATAATTCCCAATTATGCAGCAAGGCACCTAGTCCACAGCGTGAGCCCCACCATGCTGCCTGAACAGCAGCTGGCTCGCTGCTCTGTGTGTGTTCAGTCACCTTGATATCATCGATGAGCATGTTCCCCCATCTTAACAGGTTACAACGCTGGGACCTATGCTGTTGTTTTAATAATACAGCATGGTATTGTCCAGGAGGGAGTTTACTCTGTGTCTTCAGCTCCAGCCTTTTTTCTCCAATTTGTTACGCAGTTTACCCAAACATGGGGCATGGAGCGTTTTAGGCCCTGCATGTGGCAGATGCACTGATGCACAGTGCAAGTGGTCCCTCACTTGCACTTATTGTGGGAGAGAGACGCACTCCCTACAAGCGAAGTGAAACTGCCCGGTTTCAGTGGGAGTGTTATACTACTATATGTGATATTGTAATTATTATTACTGTACCATTTTACTGTTGCAGTTGTTTGAGGTGGCAATCTATAAAAATGCATCATGTTTTACAAGCGAATATTCTGGATGTAAAATCTTAATTTGTAAAGTAACTTGTCCCAAATATATGTACTAAGGTAAAAATTAAATTGGTACTTGAAGAAATTAAAACCGGTACCTGAGTAAATGTACTTTTCCCAACTGCTTTAACACCACTGACAGCACCGTTTTTGCAACAGTCACATCAGCATAAAATACTGTGTGAGTATTACCAGCAGATTCCAGCTGACCTGCTCACCTGGTAGAGCATGCGCACGAAGGCTGAGTCGTCCTTACCGCAGGGGCGTGGGTTTGATTCCAGCCCTTCACTGCATGTTATCCCCTCTCTCCCTACTCTTTTCTGTTTGTCTTGAGCTTCTGTTGCAATCCAATAGAGGAATAGAAAATATATAAACATCAGTCGAGCCCTAAAGGGTATCTCGGAAGATGATAAAACAATGACTCATAGAGACAGGAACAAGTGAAGATATTTCAATGTGAAAGAAAATAACAAACAGGAACAGTTTGATATTGCAATGGGACATTCAATAACCAGTTATGAAATGACCGATAAGCAGCTGAAGTCATTGGCTCACTTAGTTAATACTGAAGACTGGAGGAGGGTGTGCTTTGCTAGCGTGTTTGAAAATGTTTTTCTTTGCTCTGTGTGTCTTCTGCATTTCCTTCCTGCTCTTTGTTCCTCTGCTAAACATATCTCTACGTCACCCTGGGTGTCGCAACGGGATGCGCTCTCACCCTCCAGCAACGCTGCATATCAGACTATCGCCTCGGTGTAGGTTGTGTAATGCTACATTACAACATCACTTTGTGGTTTTGTTTCATGGTTTTGGACTGAATATTAGCAAGCAAACCCACATGTCAGCTATGCTTTTCTTGCTTTTCCAAAACGCCACCTCAGTCTTAATGCATGAGTCCTAATGAATGGGAGTATATGCAGGAGAAAGAGCTGGAAGTGGCAGAAATAAGAAAACACCCGCCTGAACACACACACACACAAACACACACACCTGTAATCTCCATCCATTACATTATACAGTGAAACTATTCAGGAATGAATGTACCTCACCTTGACTGGCTAGTTATGACACAGTACAGTTCAGGACTTTATTTTTCTAAGCTTTCTTTCTTTTGCTTTTTTTTTTGCATGTCACCTTTAATACCGCACTCCCTTTCCGTATGGAAGCAAGCTCAAAATTAGTGATTGCAGGTTACTTGGAGGTCAAAAGTCTGATCAGAACCATGTGTTCTGAACATTATGTGTACATTTTTCACGTCAGTCCTTGTGGAAGTCAATCCTTGCAGTGACCCACCCATGTGCTCTCCAAAATTGGGGAGCATATGTATGAGCTTCCTGTACCCTTGCTTGCATGGCATACAAACGAAGGGCAACATTTACTCATGCACAAAAGGTACTGTTCACTATGATGTCGGCTGAAATACGGGGGCTCAACTATTAAACTTTGTTTTTGATCTACTTTGAAGAAGTTGGATCTCTTTCCTCCATCATTTACCACATCAGTGTTTTCTCATGAGCAGTGTGATCTTTATTGTCTAATATTGCTTGTCAAAACCAAATATTTCTTCATATGAAGCAGCAGGGATTTGATGATATTTTTTATATAGACTGTCATTTCATTCACATTTACTGAAAAGATCTGAAACATAAAACCAGAACTGTATTTGTCGGAGAGCGCAGCGGCTCAGTGTGTGATTTACTGCAGGAAACAAGAAAGTGCTTCTCTACAGTGTGTGTGGGGGTGTGTGTGTGTGTGTGTGTGTGTGTGAGGTCAAGGGTGTGTGCATGTGCTTAAGCATGTGTGTGTGCAGTGGATCATCCTCCTCGTCGTGTACCGGTGTGCAGGGCCATGCAGGCCTCTTCAATGCAATCTCTCTCCACACGGTGTTGTGTGTGCTGTGAGTGGCCAACTTGCAGCACCTCTCTGGAGAGGGGGATTTTCTCCCTGCCCATTGTCTGTCCACAGAGCCTGCGGAGAGAGCCTGGCGCTCTCAGGGCATCATCGCCATCCCCTAATATGGCAAATGAATGCATGAGCGAATACAGGGGTGAATAACTGAATGAATAACCAAAGACAATTTACATAATTGCACGTAGGGTATGTATTTTCTAACGTTTGAGCAGCTATTTGCATATTCACACTATATAGAAATTATTCAGTCAATACTGTAGATCCATCATGTAAATACAAGTCCTTTGAATTAACGGAAACTGGGGGGAAGAACTCAAACAATAATAATGTTAATGATGTTTTATGCCCTGAGGGAAGCTTTCCTCCCAACCTCTAGAGCAATTGCTGTCAGAATAAGAAGTGTGATCCCAAAAATTCAGTTATGACATGTTTGCTTAACAGGTAAATATCTGGCAGTATAGAAAAAAGTCTTCAGTGATTGCATCCTTTTTTCTTCTTTGCCCGCAGCATTGATGTGAGCTCAAACAAACTACCCATTTCATCCATTTCAAATGTCACGGGGTCTTTGTTTCACACATGTGATCACAGTTTGCAGAAACTCGCTGCAAATTGTCGCCACTGTCATGTTGCATCATTTGAAGTGCTATTTTCTCTCATGTCACCCTCCTTTGTGATCAAGATAGACACTGGGTTTATGCGAGCCGACATCTTTTGAACTATTCAAAAGCGCCACTATCACTCCACGTTCCTTTTGTTGTTGTTTTAGGCAGGATAAGAGCCCAGTTAACCTTCACATCACTTGCTTGAGAATGAATGCAGGTTGGTCGGTGGTGCTGGAGCGGAGGATGCAGGGGGTTGAAGTGAAGAGAGTGGCAGATGAAGAGGGAGATGGGGAAAAGGTGGGTAGAAAAGTATTGTGCGTGTGTTTGTGTGTGTGTGTGTGTGTGTGTGTGACCTGCTTACCCTTCACCTTTTGTCTCACTGTGTGGTGCTGTTGTGAGTGCTGGAGGAGGACATGTGAAGAGCCGGACTCTGGCCAGCAGAATGGCACCCCCCTGCTTGGGTTTTCACAACCCACCCCCCCACCCCTCTCTCTTTCATTCCATCTTCCTGGCCTGCAGCTAAAAGCACATATTTTCTCTGTTAGGGGGGTTTAGATCAGAGGGGAACCAAACACATCAAAAACCCAAGGATGAAGTATGGAGCTGTTTTTGACCAGGTCAGTCAGCACTGTTTGATTTTACACAACGCTAAAGAACGGTTCCCTCACTTCCCTCAATCATCTCATTTTGTAGCTCTCACAATACCAGACTTTATGCCTCGTTTTGCATGTCATCCTTAAATTTGTCTTGTTTGTCTACCATAATTCAGCATGTCATGAATTAGTCATGAGAATAACTGCTTTTATTTAGAGGCTTTAACCTGTGCAAAATCCTCCTTGGCTGACTTGGCAGTAGCACACGAACGCACATATTGGGTCAGTGCTGTAGGCTGGAAGCATGGGGCCACGGTAGATTCGCAGCGCTCTGTCCACAAACGGGGGGGAATGTAAATGTGATGGCCTGCGGTCCAAGAATGGCGGTGGGGGGCATCACTGTCCACCGCATTAAGCACCACTCATTGTCTCCCGCTCTCACACAATCATCTCATCTTATGCAAAACAGGACCCTTCCAGTGTGAAAAACAACAACAGCTGCACTAATGAAACACTCACTTTTAATGTGCTTCTGAGTAGCATGTCATTTGTTGAAGAAGGAAACATGTAGTATTTCAAAAGGAGACTCACTGAACATGAACACGGATAATTGAAGAAACATTTTATTTGGAGGTTGGAGGAATAGTTTGAAATTTTGAGAAATACGCTTATTGGCTTTCTATAGCCGAGAGTTAAATGAGAAGATTGATACCTCTCTCATGTCTGACATATGAAGCTTCAACCAGGACCTTATTAGCTTAGCTTAGCTTAGCATAACGACTGGAAGCGGAGCCGATCAGCTAGGGCTGCAATTATCGACTAAGCTGACTGTTTTCACGTCTATAGAATGTTAAACAATTTTCCAGAGCACAAAGTGACATCTTTAGATTGCTTCTTTTGTCCAAAACAGTTTTTTCTATCGTAAATGACAAAGAATAGCAGCAATTACTCACATTTAAGAAGATGAAACCAGCTAATTTTTCACACTTTTGCTTTAACAATGACTGAAACGCTTGATCGATTATAAAAATAGTTTTCTTTTGACTGACTAATTGAATAATCGACTACAGTTCTACACTCAGCTAGCATGGCTCTGTCTGAAAGTAAGTAAATCTACCTCCTAGCTAAGAGCTCACAAATGAACATGTTATATCTTGTTTGTTTCATCTATACAAAAACTGAGGTGTAACAAGGTAAATTGGCATTCTTAGGTTATGCACCCTACTATGTCTTGGCAATTGACTTCCTGGAGTGTCCTCTGGTTGCTTGGCAACCTCGCGGTGATGACAAGACTCCAGCGGCAGTTAGCAAACAGATTTCTGGCAGCAGCTTAATATTTCAAGGACAGATTCGAGAGTTGTTTCGATTTCCTCATCTAACTCTCAGCAAAAAAAAAGAAAAGCACATTTCAGCATCTGTCAAAATATTGGAGTTTTAAGTTAATCATGCTTTAAATCTTTAAATCTGAAATCTGTTAGCTTAACTTATCTGTCACAAGTGAATATTTGCGGAAATAGAAAATCAAATTAAATATGCTGTCAGTGAATGTTTTGCTGATGTGTATGACTATTTTGCAACAAATTTTCTTTAAAAGGTAATAAATATAGCATCACACGTCTTTTAGAACAATTTGTTGTTTGCATAGTATACAGTATAAATGTACTTTTAGAAGTAAGTTTAGAACTATCCTTTAAGGAGACAACAACCTTGATGAATTATGGAACCATAGCCCCGGAGCAGTGCTGACAGCTGACACCTCCTGTGCTGATTTGTCAATAGAATTGGCTGTTGGTCACAGATGCCGTCAATAGGACAACAGTAAGCACTGTGACCCGGCAGTGATCCTTCAGTTGGCTCATAATAACTTGACAGAATCTGACAACACTGCAGACTGCGGCAGCACATTAACATCCCATATTTGTCTAATTCAAATACAGCAAAAGCCAACACTTCTTGTGTACTTAACTCAAATTTACCTTCCCGTCCACTCAGCAAACAAGCGCTGCCGAGGTTATTTACAGCAGTTGCTAGTTCTGCAACGGTTAACATATTTGTACTCCCTGAATGCTTCATTTATTAAACTGTGTCGGCGCAATTTGTTCGCTTAGCTACATGCCTACCTATTTGTTCCTTTACATGACAGGGTAGAGCTTCCTGTCAGGAGTGTTTTTTGTTTCCTCTTAGTACGCTTCCAGCATTCAAATGTGCTGAACACACAGCGTGCACCCGGGCGGGAGAGGAAGAGAAGGGAAGGAGAGTAAGCAGACTGGAGTAAACAACGCTTTGGCTCTTTAAATAAAACATTTGTTTGTGATTGAGGCTTCGTGATGTGAACAGCATGACCTGTTTTACTGGGAGTCTCTAAACAGCCAGCCCGTCGCCCTCGCAGAAACAGATCCCATCTCTCTACCCACAGACTCAGGGCCTATTTATATTGCATGAGAACAAATTTTTTTGACAACTTGAGTGATAGATTTGTACAAGACCCAAATGTTTTCTTTTTCTGCAGAGGCCGTGTCTGAGTGACATAAATTGCTATTAATAAAAATTTTAACAATACATGCCAAATGAGTTTTTTCTGTTAACATGGTATGGACAGGAGCAAATGGTGCTTGTTGAGGGCTTTCTGGGAATAGGGGTGCTCTCTGAGTCAACATTTGAAGAAAGCATGTTGGGGAGGAAAAAAGCATGTCGCGATGTATTCTGTGGAATAAAATGAACACAGTTAATAACTGAGAAAACACAACCTGACACATACATCGATAGCAATTAATTCTTCATCTCTGTAATTCCTGATTTTGACTTTATCCAGGCTACAATGCTCAATCGACTGAATGTACAAAATGTTAGCGACCACTCACATTAATTGAATCCAGGTAAATTACATTATTCTTTAGTGATTTTTCTTATTCTTAATCAGTATCAGTGACAGAAAAGAATATATACAGTAGATTGAGACAACATGTTGGCGTCACTTTTAAACACTCTGGGTACCCCTTTAGTACTATTTTTCAATGTGTAGGGCTCCTACAGCTCCTACAAGAATAAATATGTGACATCCGGTTATGCTTTCAAAATAAAAATAGTTGTCAACCTGAAACGGAAAGTTGTTAAATGTGTGAAAAGTCATGAAACGCTGCAATTTGGTTAGGTTAAGGCACCAAAAGTCCTTGTTTAGGTTTAAGAAAACATCATGGTTTGGCTTAAAATAACAGTGTTACTTATGAACACCGGCCTCCTGAGTCCAGATTTTGGCCCACCTGTCCACCCCAACCACCTCCTTACTCCTTACTCTGCCTCCTTACAGACTTTACTGTTATATATTTAGTGTTCAAAAACAACGCCACAGGACTTCCCCCAGTGTGCTGAACTATGACACTAAGGGGCTCCCCAGTGCGTTACAAAGTGTCCCCAAGTGGACTTGACCATGCGTCCATATGTGAGGACTTGGGAGTGAGAATGTGTGGACCTGCCTGTCTACCTGCCTACCTATGTGCACGAAAATTTGTTTTGGGAAGAGGCTTTGGAGGCCTGAAATTTTTATGGTTACGTATTGATATTTATTCATTTAACTGACATTTTTCTCCAAAGCGACTTACAATTGCTATACATGTCAGAGGTCACAGGGGAGTTGAACCTCGTTCTCTCACACTAAAGGCAGGACTCTTATCCATTGCGCCATCACCACCCCGATATACTTTCAAAATCTAGCTGTCTCCTGCTAGCTCTGCTGCCTACACCAACTTTAGTAACTCCTGCATCACAAACTGGAAGTGTGGTGTTCAGTGGTGGAACAAATACTCTTTTACTTAAGAAAAAGCCACAATACAACGGTTTGAAAATAAGTTGTTACAAGTAAAAGTGGCACTCAAAATTTTACCTGTAAGTATTAGTACTCATATGGAATAACAGTGGATTATAATTACTGGTGCAATAATGTGTTCATCATGTTATGTTACAGCTGGTAAGGGTGGTGCTAATTTTACTATTACTCTATATAGTGCTGGATAGCCTGTATCTGATCTTATCTTTACCGATAATAATATATCACTATTTATTTGTATGACCCTTCCTAAGCAAAAAGACTATTCCCACTGCAACCGAAGACATCTGGGTGCACTTTTGTTTTTATTTCTCAATCTCCTCTTTTTTTCTTATTATTTCGTTTAGTTTCAGTCCTCATTAAAGGCTGGCTGTGCTGCGTTCAGAGTCCACGCAGACACATACAGATACACACCGCTGCATGAGGCAGACTGACAGCAGCAGACCAGGATTCCACAGTTGCCTCTCTATCTCCCTTCTACGCATTTGCCTCTCACTTTGTGCTGAAATAATTAACTGCGTCCATGTTTGAAGGCGGGATTACGGTTGTCTAATTGTAGTGAGCGTTGTCATGGAGACTATCAGGCCATCGGTGAATAAACAGCCTTACTTGGCAGTGTTTGGCTAAAATGGGGCTTTGTGCAGATGTCAGACACAGATTTATGATGGTGAAACAGATTATATTTGGCAGGAAAATCAATAGGCTGACCACTCTGGACTGGCTGCTTATTTTGATAAACAGCTCTGTGGATGTAACCTGCCCAGAAGCTTGTCTCCTCATCTGTTTGCTCTGAGAGCGTGAATTAATGTAAAAGTTTACTTTCCAAAGCAGCGTGGTTGGACTTCTACTTCAAAGTTTTAAATAAATTTACCCTTTATTGCTCTGAGGTTCATGAATATTTTGTGGTTTTCAAAATGTAAAAAGTTACTTGAAGTGAAAAGGATAAATAAATGATTTTTCCTTTAGGTGACTTGAATCCCATTATAGAAATATACAGCGAAACATTGAGACATTTATCAAAGGAAATATAACTGACTAATGCAATTCAGGTTTGTGTGTCTCACTTTAAGAAAATATCTGATTAAGTTGTCACAAATAATCACATCATGCAGAATGCATGGAAATAATTTGCCCACATCTGGAAAAAAAATTTTTTTAATGACATTCAGGAGTCAAAGAGAAAAACGTTGAAATTTAATGCAACATTTGATGGCAGTAGGAACAAGTTATGAACAACAGGTGAAAAGTGACATATGATCTGAAGTTGATATGGCAAACTTCTTAGCAAAGAGCTTCTTATTTACATTCACCCTCTTTTAGCTCTGTTTTTGGGCTCTACCAACTCCTGAGGAAAATATCTGTTTCTTTAGCTGCTAAATATTATACTTCACCAGTTAATTGCTAAATGTGTACAGTGGGTGTTTAGAGCATTTCCATCAAAAACAGTCCCTGCTATTACTGAATACGATGCTATGAGGGCTGTGAGAGTGAACTAAAACAGTAAAATTGCGCAAAAAAAACTGATATGCTTGCTGCAGGACATCAATTGCAGTACCATGCGAAGTGCAGCACAGGCACTTGAAGGAGTAAAGGAGAGCAGTGGCCTCTGCCAGTCTATGGTGATAGCGAGTGACAAAGTGAGCGGGAGAGTGGAGGTGAAGCGGTAAGCATGGAGTGGAGAGGGAGGGTCATTTACACTGGGGACACTGGGGACATGTAGCCACCACTTTTTGAAAGCATTTGTTAAAAATGTTCTTAAAAATAGCTTGCTTGAAATGTTAATTAACAAATAAAAATGCTATGAAAAAGGTTTATTTGCACAATAAGCCTGCAATGCAATGTGAATGGAGAAGAAACCTCTGCATTGTCCAAAAAGGTAACCTAGGCTAAAAACAATAATAAGCTACCCATTACTGCATTATATTCTATTGTATTTTTATATTTTCACCTGCCACCTGTATTTTGTACTTCCCTGGTGCAGAAAAAGTCTTCAGAATGCAGGAAATTAAGTGTTAAATGCTCAAAATCTTCTGGGAGAGGAAACCCAGACCCCCCTATCAACTATTTCATCAATAAAATAAAATAAAGATCTAAATAGTAGGCCTATTAAAATATATTCTTGTCCTGTTGTCATGGCCCCTATCTTGTGCAATGTTACGTCTGATGGGATAAAGTGTTTCGTCACAAACCTAACCTGAGCCCTTGAATGGAAGGATGGGGTACTGGTGAGTGGGTGTCCGACTGATTTTGGTGGGCCGCCTGGGCCATGAATGCCAGGGCAGATTTTTTTGTCCCAGTCCAGCCCTGCGATTCAGGTGATAATTCTCTGTACGTTAAAAACTGCAAGTGACACGTTCATATATATAATATCAATTATTATCATTTCAAATGATACATATATTCTGATACCCAGGTTTTAATAATTAAAAAGTCAGTGTGGGACACTAGTATTTTGGTCCACTATAGTATTCTACTATCAGTGGAGCCTGTAACAATGTTCACTGTGTGATCACTAAGTAAACATCCAACACAAATGTTAGTGTTATCAGTACAATGTCAGAGGTGCAACAGACTTGGAAGTGTCAGCCAGTGAAATAGCTGCAACTGTGTGTTAAGTTACTCATTAAAGACCCAACGAACAAGTTTTGCTTCCTAGAAAATAGTCAGTCTCTGTGACTTCATGCTGCACAAATAGCTGTCCACTCAGACAGAAGCAAAAGCCAATCAGATTACTGGTCCTGCCCTGTTTGTCTTTATTGCGAAGAAAAGTAGCACAATGAAATAGAATATTAATTAGGAAAATGAAGAAATTTTGAAATAAATAAAAAACTATCAGCCTATATAAAGTTGTTATAAACTCATTATTGTGGAAAAACGTATAATAAGAAATTCTTAATAATTTTTTTTTTTTAAATGTATTGGATTATTTGACAGTTGCATAGTTTATTACACATTTTGTCAGTATTTATTCATATGAGTATGTCTGCTTGTTTTATGTCTTACTTATTCGTTGGGTTTGTCCACTTTGGACCTCCAGATGAATGATACACCCATGCAGGTGTTTTCTGTTATTGCCTGATTACATCTCTGTGTGTGCCTGTACAGTCAATTTGCTTCCCACAGACATTACTAGGTTATAGAAGAATACACCACTCATGTTGACATGTTGATATTTGTACTGGATATAAATCTATTGAAGCACACGCCCAAGCGTATTTGACTGAATAAGACTATTTATGTTGTTGCATGTTCAACAACAAATGCTGGCAACTGGTCAGCTCTTATTTTGAAACAATATTTCATTTCAAATTTCATTCATTCATTGGTCATTGATTTTACATAACGCATGCTTTGCGATTGTGCAAATGTGTTTGAAAATGTCACCACTGTAAAAACAGTTGATTTTGATCAAGATATTACAACAAACATGAAGTGTTCTCTTGAAAAAATGTGTGAAATTTATATATTTTTTAAATCACACATCACAATCTGTCTTGCATAACCTTGCAATATTTCATGACATGACTGCATTCCTCATTGATATACATGAATGTCTTTCTGCACTTGTTGTGTGTGTGTGTGTGTGTGTGTGTGTGTGTGTGTGTGTTTGTGTTGCTGTGAAAAGCACTTTGGCACAAACCTGTTTTGTTTTTAAAGAGCTCTATAAATAAATCTGACTTTGACTTTGACATTGTGACCCCAAGTTAATCAAGAAACACCAGGACAATGTGGCGCAGGGTTGGAGGAATGCAGCTATCTACCATCTCATCTAAGGCGAGGATGTACTTCAGCCCCCCCTGCAATCAACAGTTAATTCCCATTCATATAGTAAAATAGTAGGATATGTCTTTAATATATTCACTTTCCACACGTGTCTTAAAACGAGTTCTGTTAACAGTCAGGAGAAAAACATTCCAGGAACAGGAAGTCAATAACACCGCTATCCCCCTCAGGGTGCACATTACCATTGTTGTGAGCCAGGTTAATGTACTTCAAACAAGGTTTATTATATACAGCCGCGCACAATGGTGAGGTGAGGAGTGTAGTAGTCATGTGCTGTAGGTAAGAAAGGAACCCGATCACTTCTCTCAACCTCGTCCGTGGCTGTGGGGTGTAATGACTCAGCTGTACTACAGAAATATACAGTATATATATTTGTGTGACACATTGTTGGTGTAAGTGCGAGGAGATTCTGCTCAGTTGTCTGATCTGACCCTTACCTGAAGCCATATGAGAAAAACAAAACCTCTGATCTTGTTATGCTGGATATGAGAGAACACTGAACTATATTACCACCACTTGTAGCTTGTAAACAAGATAATGCTGCAGTGTTTTTGATGAGCAATGTTGCTTTGTTTCATAGCTAATGGCCAACAGAGATCTGTAGTCACCTGTAGTAATCTCCCAGCTGACACGCTCGGTTTGGTCATAACCACCCATTTGATGTGTTATACATGTCAAATAATTCCATAGTAACTACCTTATTTAGGCTACTTCTCTATATTACTTTCCACATTTCTCAGAATCATTCTGTGAACTTGCCTGGATTTGTTGCAACCAGGTGTTGGATTCAGGGAGACTGCAATAAATTTAGCAATAGCTAAATCTTGTCAGAAAGAGACCTTTCTGACAAGATAAAAGCTAAATTATTGGGTGATTTGACCAGATTCACCAAGTGACATTTAGCTTGTTTTTTAGTTGCACTGTCCATTATATGTAAATGTAGTATTGTAGAATTGTCTTAAAAAAGAACATAGAAAAAGGCACATTGTTTCAGCTTTTCCTAAATACTTCTGTAGCGGCTCAGATATGAGACTCTCCTGATTTTAACATGACTGCTCTTTTGCAGCAAAGATGAAGATTGAGTTGCAATGAAGGCCTCCAGTTTGATAAAAGTGTAGTTGGGTGTTATGAGCTGTAAATGACCGTTCAACCAGTTCAACATAAGTTCACCAATGACATCCAGGGCTGTAGCCAAGATTTTAGAAATACTGAGCTCTAGATTCACCAAATAAAAAGTCCCTAATTGTTTTTTATTATTTGTGTTTTTTTTTCCATGTAATTATTCAGGTGGTTGTTCAATTATATTTTTTGTCAGTATTTTTTTAAATTAAGTTCTTGTTCTGGAAAACCTCAGAACACTCAAATAACAGTTTCAGACGTCTTTTTCTATTTTCCTAATGACTAGTAGCAGATTACAGGAAATATCCAAGGAAATTAACAGGAAATAACTAACCAATCATTTACTTATTTAGTTTATTTGGCTACAAGTAGTCATTTAGACTGAGTCTAAAAGCACACACTCACACTCATCTAAAACAGTAAACTCTCCCCAGTTTGTTTCACCAAAATGTATCAGATCAAATCTTTGGAAATCAGCATAAGTTTAGTAGTGGGTTATGTTTGAGTTGTATTTTTTCCCTGTGTGTTTCTGGATTTTACCATTGTTTCATGTGTCTTTCTATTTGCCTCTGTTTCTCTCGTTCCTTGTCCTTAGTTATTTATGTCTTGTCCATCCTTGAGTATTGTCGCGTGCTTTACTTCCTGTTTTATTTTGTTATCATCAGTGTCTGGTGTTCTTGTCTAGCCATGTTCTTGTTCCGTTATTTTTAGTCATTCAATATTCAGTTTATAACCTCTACCCGGTTTTTGTACTTTCATTAATGGATCTGTCTGCTTGTGTTTTTGGTTTATTTTTTATTCTGGTTGGTCCGTTTTGGTTTCATGGTCTGTCTTGCCTTCCTGTTTCACTCTGCCCTGTTTCACTGTGTCTGTCTGCATGCCTAATTAGTCCCTCGTGACTCTCACCTGTGCACTCCCTCGCTGATCATTTGCCTGTGCATTTAAACCCTCAGTTTATTTTTGTCTATGTTGCGTCCTTGTCGTCAAATGTTGAGTGTTCCTGTCTGTTCTTTGTTTCATGGATTTATTCCTCGCATTTGGATTATTTCTCTGCCCTGTTCTGGATAATTACTCTGCCTGTTTGGAGATACCTTTGTTTGGACTTTTTGCCTGCTGTGCTACTGAGTAAGCCTGTTTTAAGTTGCTTAATAAATCTTTTGTTTGGACTGTATCCTCCTCGCCATTAACTGCATTTGGGTCCACATTTGGGTCCGCTTCACTCAGCCTAACCATGACAAACAATCCATTGTTAAGTACTGATCATCACTGACAGGATCACATGGACATGTTTAGTTATTCTTGTTGGTTATTTTTACAGTGATTTATTCACTGTATATTTGTTTAAATTAAATGATTAATGACTGTTCTGGGCAACTGCACTCTTCGCATCACACACATCCTGTGTTTTGCAACACCCATACACAACTAGAACCCCGGGTAGAGCACTACTCTGTTCTCTATGCCAGTGACACAGCACTCAGTCATGTAGAGCGTCAACCTGTAATGGATAAGCTTGACTTGGACCCAACAGCTGAGGAGCTAAGCAGAGCAATCAACAGCCTAACCTGCAGAAAAGCAGCGATGGGATCGCAGCTGAAGTCCTAAAGTCCTCCACAAGCTCCACAAGCTCCACAAGCTCTGCCTGTGCTGGAGGGAAGGTGCTGTCCCACAGAACATGTGAGATGCTAACATCATCACTCTGTATAAGAACAAGGGAGATAGGAGTGACTGTAACAACTAACAGCATCCCTATAATCAGCACCACTGGTAAACTCTTTGCTAGAGTTGTGCTGAACACACTCCACGTCCTCGCAGAGAAGCTTGGACCCCATACTCACATCAAGAGCGGAGGCTTAACAGCTTCCACCTGCGCTGCATCACCTGAAAGGACATAATAACAACACAGCAGTCCTGGAGAGAGCGCAGCTTCCCAGGATGTACTCTCATGTTCGGTGGATGAATGGCGGACAAATCCCTAAGGACTCTATGTGGACTTGTCATCCAGAAAGAGGCCAATTGGCTGCCCGCAGCTTTAAGAAAGTCTGCAAACAAGTCCTTCCAAACCTTGCTGCTCAGGACCATCTTAAATGGCAGCAGGCACTCTGCAGTGGGCTGCTGACATACGAAACCACCTTGGCTCATGACCGAGAAGCAAGCAGAACAAAGAACAAGCAACAACAACAGGACACCACACCATCATCATCATCATCATCATCATCAGGGCCGGCCTGCACATGTAACATCTGCGGCCGAGTCTGCCTCTCACGGATTGGACTGCACAGCCACAGCAGACCCTGCACTAAAATCTAACCCCCCAGGCACAAGAACTCTATGGTCTTCAGAGACAGACTGCGATGCCAATGAATGATTCATTTAAAAAATATAGATATCATATACCTGGCTATAGAAATGGACACTGTGGATCAAAAGTGTGTAATTTTATCAATATGTATTGTGATATTGTAGATTTTCTGGAACATCAATCAGAAGCTGGTTGCTGTTGCTGTTGTAGCTGTTGGATGTAAACCAGACAGGACTGTCTGAAAGTCTGTTTTCGGTTAATCCAGTGAATTAAATACCTGACAAATAAGGTGCCTTCTTCACAATGACGTGGCAATCTTGTAAAATTCTTATTCGGCCATAAATCAGTCCTGTTCATCCCTGATTTTAACACTGTCCAAAAGAGTCTGATGCTGAGATATTAAAGGGGGAGCTACTTTCTTATATTGCCCAACCCTACTTGGCTAACTTGTTTCTTGATAATAATAAAAAGAAAACCTTTAATCTTGGGTGTCTAGTTAACCGGCATAATGTTGAGTAATTATGTTGGTGTGTCAAGAATATTCTCTCTTTTATCATCTTGAATCTGTTCTCTGTGCTGCTGCCCTCAGTGACCCATGGAGTCCACTGGAGTCACCCTCCCCACTCAGCAGGCCTGGGGTCCAAGAGGAGGCTTTTAGACTGTGCTCCAACACTGAGGGGCCTGCAGCTCATCAATATTGCAAAGGAATAAAGTAGGCTGATGGTGAAGGACAGGTGTACTGAGGCCTAATCAACCGTCACTGTGCTTCAAACGAGAAGTAACAGGGTAACAGGCATATAGATTTAGGGATACACTTTGCCATAGCTGTTTAATAAATAATGAGTAAACATATGGCTTTTGCACATCCTAAAGAAATGTACCAGCAGGACAGGAGATAAATACTGTCTAATGCTGTCAGTTGTCAGTTAGTTGTTGAACACTGCTCCTAGTGAGCGTTGGATAGTTTTATCTCAAGCCTCTCGCTTGACTAATGTGGTGACCATAGCTTTCCTTTTAGTCTTTAACAGACTCCTTCCACCAACTGGTCATCGCATGTTTCTTATAGACAGCAGAAGACTGTAAGCTGCAGCTCAAAGGGATAGAGAGATTACCTTTATTTCAATTATAAAGTACAATGAATGTGATTGACTTTGAACACAGCAGGGGCGCTGAAGCCCTGCACAGTTTTTGTTCATTATGCTGTGGTACCTCAGCGACGGCCTACAGTGCTGCAATAAAAGACCAATGAATGGTGCACATCCTGTATTGATTTGTTTGCTGAATATCAGAGTGAATTTTCAGATGTATTTATAATGGCCTCATTAAAGCCCCCTTTGATCTAAAGAATACAACAATAACAGAATCATCTGTGTTGTTTGCAACCAAGATCCACTGTGGTAAAAATGTCAATATTAACTGTTTTTCATGGGTGTTCAATTATTTTTCCTTTTAATCATAAAATGTAATGACTTCTACAGGTGGGGAGGGGTAAGTCTTCGTGCGGTTATTCTTTTCCATCATTGATGCAAAGCTGTACATCCAATGGTATTGCTCCACATACACACTTTTGTAAATGAAATATTCTATTTGAAATACAAACAGCTTTAATTATTGAAACTGACACTGCACTTGACTTTGAAAGACTGTCAGCTGTGGACATTAGATAAAGAAAAAGAAAATTGTGAGGAGTTCTGTGCTCGGTACTTGTATGATGAAGACATTATTTGGAGGTGACTCTCATCTGTTTTAAGAGTTACTGAAGCGGGTGAACACAAAGACAAGTGATCTGATGAATTGATGATTAATGTGAGAGGATTTTAAGTAAGGATGAAGATCAACTCTCTCTGTGCTTGTTTTTTTTGTTTGTTTTTTTTAAATGATGTTCAAGTGGAGTCAAATAAAAGAACAAATAAGGAAGACAATATCAAGTGAAACTCAAGGGACACTGAGTGTCAAAAATAAATTGCCAGTCAAGCATTACCAAATTCAAATGGGGGAAATATAAGTGAGGAGATAACAACACTGGCGTTACAATAACTGCATGAGAACAGAGAGGTAAAGATGTTTTATCTGGGCTGTCACTTCTTCAAAGAATCATGTTGGAATAAATGAGAGCTACAATATCATACACCCTGGAAATTATGTTGTTATGTACGTCTAAGCACTTTTTAAGTTCACTCTCACCATTCTCATAGTGTTGTTCTGGACACTACCTGCTCATCACCAAACAGCAGACAGACTCAGTTGGAGCATTTAACAGCTAAAGACCTAAATATTTCCCTCAGGAGATGGTAGAGACCAAAAACAGAACTAAAAGTGAGCGATTGTTGACTTACATACTTCTGTGTCAACTGAACATGAAATTGTTAGGGAAAACACATTACCTTCTACTGACTGGTATGGGAAAAACAAAAAAATCCCACGACGCCACCCACACCTATTTGTTCAGTGATTCAAATAGGATTGGCATTGTGCTCATTGACGGCTCTTTTGCCACTTTGAGAAGTAATCGATCAATGAGAGCTTTGTACGCGGGTTTAAAAATAATGATGTCAACTTCCGTCTTCAATCATCATCAAAAATCTTAACTTATAGCTTCTGTGTTGACTGAAAATTAGATTTATTATCCCCCACGCCTGCTGTAAAAAAAGGGCTAAAACGATGAATAATGAAGAGAAACAAAATGGCTTGTTGTTTTTTTTATCCACTCAACATGGCACAGTAGTTTCCACTATTTTGCATTGACAAAGAGAACAGCAGACAGCAGTAAGCCAGCACAGAATCACCCACAACACACAACTCTTTTCCTCCACAGTGGGTCTTGGTTTTTCCAGTTTAAGGTGGCATTTCATATTTTGGTTCAATAAAATTATACTCACTCCCTTCATCCTGAGTGATAGCAAGATCATATTAGCAGCTAATGAAAGGTGACATTGGCAATTAATCAGTATTTATGAATTTGTCCTGTAGCTGACATGAAGCTTTTGTTTCGGTGTTATAGATGCTAAATATATGAGCGCTACATTGCTGGCTTGCCTTCTTGTTAGACTAAATTCTCAGGTTGCACAATGTGATTCTTGAGAAAGCTAGATTACACTTTGTGTGGATATTCCAAGTGTTAATCATCACTCATCACCAGTCTCCACATATCTTTCCACTATGGCGCAATCTAAATGTGTTGTATTTTAAACCGAGAATCTGTTGTCCATATTTAGGGAAAGTTGGTCAAAACCCAAGAATATCAATTGGCTTGGCAGGCCTCTCCAGGCAACCAGTTGCTACTGCCTTCTGCCTTTGTAGGTGAAAAAACAGAAACATATATACAGTCTTTATGGATCCAATCACTCAGAGAGAAACAATTTATAAACACTTCTTCCGGAGCAGCATGTGTATACCTGCTTCAAATCAAGTCTATAAGAGCTATGGTTCAGCTATCTTCAGTTTTTTCAGATGTGGGGAGGTGGATTTTTTGCAGCTTTCCATAGAGTCCACACTGACTTCATGTGCTAGAAATATTGCAGCTGAGGGTTATTTGATCCATGGCTGAGAAACATGCCAGGGAAGATTTGATAAAGCTACAGATAGCAATTCGACAGGGACGTTGCATTTTCCCAGACCGTCGCTGACAGTCGTGCTTCCACTCTCAGCCTGACTAAGAGACAGATTCTTAGCTGCCAACAAACACAAATGACTTTCTCTGTTTCTCCCTGTGTTGATGAGGTGCTGCAAAGGTGCAACGTATAGAGTAGCCAGGGTAAACTGAGCTGTGATTGCTCGGAGTTGAAACGCTTCCATGTGAGCCGATCACTGGTCCCTGTGCGCTCTGACAGCAATGTTTAGTTAAAGCACAGTTCCACATTAAACCTGGAGCTGTGAAACAGTTTGACTTGTGCAAATATAATTCATACATAAAAAATGATCATGCTGTTAGTAATGTTTTCCTTTTTATGGATTCTGTGGCACCGAGGGTTGTTTTACAACCAGGACTTTTTTTTTGAACAGGTTGTCGAATGTGCCTTATATAAAACTCCCCACACACAGTGCATGAAAACATCAGTAAATTTTAAATATCTATAACCAGTTTTACTCAAGAAAAGCTGGTGGAGCAGTGAGCTGTCACCAGATGCGAAGAGTTTTTCTCTTCTCTCAAGGGAAGACGATACTAAAGTTCTTCTGAAGGCAGTGGTTTTCATCAATGGTGTGCTATGCGCCCGCACCAGGGGCACTGGTTTGGCTGGATCACAGACAGACAGAAGGAGGGCAGGTCGTGCATTTGTATTAGCTTAGGATTTCATACATCATTTGAGGATGGGCTGACCGTACTTACCCACAGCTGCCAAGAGGACGCCTCCTCTGTCACATAAAGTTAAAAAAAGGAGGGGGAAAAGCTGTTTCTTTCCCATAAACATAAACAATATCACTGTAACATGGCACCTCTGGTGCTTATTGCTGCATCTCATGAAACTACAGCACACAATACCTCTGACAGCAACAGAGTAAGCAAGAGCACACTCAGTCTTTATAAAACTGTCTTCATTTGGAGGGAAAATTAAAATAACAAACATAAATAAATAAACAATTCTATTCCTCCAAAGACTTTATTCTTCCACATTTCAAACACCACAGCGGCTAATTATAGCCTTAAGTCAGGCGCTTTGATGCATTTTCCCTCAGCAGGAATCCCTGGCTTTTCTTTCCTGGAAGTGCTTTACTGTCGGTCCTGAGGTAAACTGCCCGATGGCGCTCAGCAGGCTCTGATCACTCTGAGCATATAGTGCATTTATCTGTGTGTGTTTATGTGCACAAAAAAAGAATGACAGAGTACCATATACTATACCATATTGTCTACATTGTGAAGTGGCACTCTAGAACACTTCCACAGCCTACATCGTACGCAGATTGTGGACTTTCAGGCCCCACAGAAGCAACCGCAACCCAAGTTCGTTCTTGCCATCTTGCAGAAAATGTGGGTCTCTGCAGAAAAAAACCCAACAACTTCCTGGTTGACGACTCTCAGCAGTCTGACATTGGCAGGCCCTGTGTATGTGTGCACCGCAAGCCCAAGATCAACAGCAAAGAAGGAGAAACCACCCCGTGTGTCTGCAGGCCGCTGCTGTTGGGCCCGTCACACGCAGGAGGGCTGCTGCTGTCACACTCAAATGCACAAAACCGTAAACTTGTCCGGCCTATATGAAATGCTTGGGAGGGAAATAGGGAAGGGGGGGGGGGGGGGGGGTCTTGTGTTCATGCAGGGGTGGAAGTGTGTACCCTGGGCATTGCTGTTTCCTCTTGGCTCCCTTCCCGGTCTGTCTTTAAGCCCACACCCGCACAGGCATCCTGGCCGCCACACATGCAAAGAAGAGGGAATGCAGCAGGGGTTCACTCTCAGGCTAAAAAGGTTTCTCCAAGCTGTGACGCAGCTCCATCGCGCTCCCATCATATTAAAGTCAACCCAGGGTGACATATGACATCCAGAAATGCAGGGAATAATTGTTTTTACTGATGCTCCCTGACGATGCCTCGTCCATGTATGAGGCTCCTTGTCTCAGCGGACCGCCGCTCATGTGTTTCCCATCAGGAAAGTCTGTGGTTACCTTCCTGATTTTGCTGGACTGGAAAAACATAGCTAATATGGTGTGATCTGGAAAAAGCTTTGATGCAGGGGCTTTACAAATAAACCTCTGAATGCCATATGGTTTGCATTCATCTCTTAATTTATTTCCTATAAATGTCTATTGAATATTCTGCGGAGCCAACATGTGTGTAACCAGACTTGGAAAACAGAAGGCCAGTGAGAGCAGTTTGTGGCAAAGTGTGATTATTTTCATTTGTCAGTTTTTTTCTCCATGCTGCGTGATAGATGAGTCGCAAAGTCGTTCCAAAACAAGCAAACAAGAAAACATGCAAACAATTCCCCTCTGAGTTTAACAGTTCCCGGCTCACTGTACTGTGGCAGGTCCGACACAAAGAAAATTCCACTCAAAGAGCAATTAAAAAGCAATGATTGTAAGCTTCTAGATGACTCATCAACTGACAGACTTTTCCCTATGAAGTTGGGTATTGGGTTACCACTGACAGAGAAGTCAACAGACAGCAGGCGTCCAGTGGTGGAGGACATGGAAGTGAGCTTTTCCAAAAGCAGCAGACTTTCCTACACTGGCTTCCAACACAGTGAAGCTATAACCTGCTTTCTGTGCAAGGCTTCACTCCGACTACAGGGAGCCCAACATTTGTCATCAGCAGCTGCTTGTGTGGGTGTCCGCTTTGTACCACACACAGCATTTTGTTCCTTTATTGTGCTCAGAGCCATCTATGCAAAAACACCAAGGAACAAACATGTCAAACGTTCATTTCACAGTTGCGATCAACAGTAAACTAACAATAGACAGATTTTCCACTTGCTTGACCTTTTTCCACAATGATGTGTTTAATCTCTGCAGCTGTGTGAAAACTTGCAGGAAGTGGCTTGTGTGTTGGAGTTTCATTTTTCTGCACACTAATATTCTAGAAACACACCATGAGATGAACCCAGAGCGAAAAATGTAGGTTTGAAAAAAAACAATAAACGAAACAAAATGATCAGTATAGATAGGCTGAGTGTGCTGAACACTAAACAGCCGCCTCAGAGAACATGTCACATGCCATTTGGTGTACACTTTTAAGCCAAAATGAGACATTTTTAGCACGCCTGAGGCTCCTGGCAGTGTTAGTGCCACGCTGTGCTGTATACAGAGCAGAGAACTATTAAAGGATGCATTTGCAGCATGTGACACTTAGCCGCACATGGTAAATATGTACCAGACAGAATATTCATGCCTGTCCCTCTGGTCCCACCAAATGCATTTTAGTCCGAGATAGTGGAGTCCCATATTTACTTTCAGCGGGGTGAGAGGAGGAGAGGCTATAATCACTGATTGAAATGTAAATGTGAGGTAGCTAACTGAAGTATTAGGACCAGCGAGCGCACAGAGTGGAGATATGAATTACGAATGAATCTGTCTGACAAACTTTTCTCATCTGACATTATGTAAATGGAGGTATAAGTGACTGGTAGTATTTGAAACAAAAATCGATGCAGTAGGCGATAAGTGAGAGTGGTTGACAGAGTGGTTCTGGAAATCCACAGATATTTCAAATTCAGGGATGATAATTTGATCATGCAAAGTATATTCATTACATAAGGGCCATTGCCTGCTAATAGTAGAAGAAGACATTTTGTGTTCTATAAACTGTAGTTGATCATTTAAAACAAAATTTGTAGGATTTTTAAAGTTGAACCGAAATTTAAATTCATTGTTGACAGGAAATCAATATGTACATACATCCTTGTTGCTTTGACTTGTGTACAAATTTGGTCAAAAGTACAATTACCGTATAGAAGTTTGCTCACCGTATGTAGTAATAACGTCCTGTATATTGGGTATTAATGAAACTAGAACTTTTGGGTTTTGTTCTAAAAGTCAGAAAACCTCATTTACAATCATTCAGTTTATTTAAATGCAGATGACTGAATATCAAGCCTGGGAACATTTCTCAACAGTGTGTGATTAGATAAGGATGGTGGTTTTAGTAAATCTATCTAATGTTGTTTTGTTAATATTCCTATTTTTAACTGAAGCAGCTTGAATGTCTGCCAGAGTAGCAGGACTGACAGAGTGGACTGAACACTGTAGACGTTTCCAGACAATGACAAGTTGGGAAAATCAGAATTGAAGAGAGTGTTGGTAGATTAAACAAAAACACGTTCCGCCCACGTTTCTGTGCTTGTAAGTTTTCATGGGAAGTTATTTAGTTGTTGTCAAAATCACAAAGATTTCAACTTCTAATAACAAGTGCTGTAGTGGAAACTAGCTGGTCTTTTTTGGATTATGATTATTACTAAGGAACCCAAGAAGCACGGAACGGAACGAAACAGAACAACCAACACTTTCAAAATAAAACATCCTGTGCAGACTGCTGATCTCATATCCACAAAGAGAAACCTTTTAACTATGCAGCCTACCCATGGTAGAAGCACAAAAATCTAGTAAAAATGACCAACTCAACAAAATCTGAAAAAGTCAACAAAAGTGGGCAGGAAAAAAATATCTACTTGATGTATGAAGCAGAACAAAACTGATGTGGAACAAAACCAGTGTGGACCAATTTTACGTTGCAGACTTGATGTCATAAAGCCATGCCCAGTGGAATTAGGGCGTTAGATGCTGTTTCCGCAAATGGGTACAGAAAATCACGCACAATAGCTTTTGTATCATTTTCGTATACTTTCTTACACAAAAAGGGAGGAGAACTAAAATTTCAGTGCGATTTTAAATCAAAAGTCACTGTACATCACTGACTAATCTGCTCATAAGAAGTTGTGAATATGATTAATTTAGAGCACAAACATTAAAAAAAAAATCTAATGCTGACCTGAAATAACAAATCCTTCTTCCTCTGTTTAGAAATGGAGTAGCCTTGACAGGGGTCGGGTGTGTGGGGAGGGGAGTTAATCGGGGTGGACCGGCCCGGTCTGCACCCAGCCCAGTTCCCCCTCTGTAAACAATAGGGGTGTGGATTAGTTTGGAAACAATGTGTTTATTTAAAAAGGCCACTTCCTGTATGGACTCAGCAAGTCTCCCATTAATTTTATTGGCGGCGGCTCCAGTTCTGAAAATCATTGTTTAGAGGGGGGAAAAATACAAAACACACAAGGCAAAAAGGAATGCTTTGCATCAGCGCTTGGTTCCTGTGTGATAGGACGACAGCATTAATAGAACTGGTGCTAGCTATTTGTGTTGTTTAATCATCTGGAAGGATCTTACAGTAGGTTCAGAGGAAAAAAACAAAAGAGGAAACATTTCGATGTTTATGTTGAGACTGCTGTGGCATAAACTTGCTGCTGCGTGCTCTACGTGTACAGATGTGAGTTTCTTTCTTTTCTTTTATTTAAAATAAAGCCAAACAGTTTTTCTGCTTAGTCTAAACTGCCATGAGCGGTCTACAGAATCTGCCTGCAGGGGCTGAGATTCAGCTGAGGGCTGTGGGGCCCAGGAGCGACGCCCACCATCCCTAACTGCCCAAAGCCACATCCTGTCCAAAAGGAAAAGACTTGCACTTTCTCCTCAGGAGGAACACATGCATTAACGTTATCTCAATTACTCATAAAGCAGTCCTGCAGCAGCACTCACACCTCGCAGCCTCGTTCAGTGTCGGTCACATCCTGCTGTACACATGCAAGCTCATCTGATGGCTGCTGTGGAAAGTTTTAACAAACACAACTCCCAATGTGCTGTTATGCCAAACCAATTTTGATACTGAGTAGCCCCGGTGGAGTTTATGAGATCATTTCTGAGACTGACAGATATGAGGGGGGATGAAAAGGCATTAAAAATAAGCAGTGCAACCTTAGCCCATCCAGACGCGTGCTCAGAGGCCAGAGAGTAACAGGTAAACTCGGGGGAGGGTGGTTAAGCCCTAGTTAGGCATGTAAATCCCACCCTTTACAGGCAACGCGCTCCAGTAGATCCCTGTCAATTTCCTGCAGCTGTGCTTGGGCGGATTTACATGAATACACTCTATCACTAGCGCTTAGCCTCCTGTGTTATACATTTACTCACTTTTGGGTGGTTCTAAAATTGGTTATTTTCTTTTTACTTTTTTTTGTCTTCTGTAGAGAAAGAATGGTTTTATTTACAAGCCACCCGGCATGGCTTCTTTTGTAAATTGACTCCTCAGTTTTGTACATGGGCCAGGCACAAGAAGGTTAGCTGCCTGTTTCCTGATAAGCTGGCAGAACCTATCAACCCCGGCAAGAAGATAGTGCTCTGTATTTCTGTCATGCTTTATCATCAGCTGGGGTGAAACTAAACCGGTGTTAAGCGAGAGTAGAGGGACCATTTCCCTGGATTACAGGCGTCAACTTTAATTTCAAAGACCAATGGTGTATCCAGGGAAGGTGCAGGCTTCGCTTGCCACAGATTGGCAGCAGGCTCCTGATAAGGACCCAGTAGCGTTGTTCGCATTCACCACGGGGGCCTATTGATCTCTGAGCCGCTGGTTCATTTCATAAAATACACGGCAAATGGTGTTAGAGCGGCAGTATGGATCCCTATTCACCAGACACACTGCGTCCTGTTGCCAAGTTGTCTCGGCTCTGTGCTGTGGCGAACAGGAAACGCACAGCAGGAAGACAGGGCATTTGTCAGGAGTCATTAAGGGAGGAGGTGACAGTTCAAGCTTTTTGCTTGTAGAATACAGTGTAATGAGCTTCAGAGGAAAGATTCTTTTTCTTTACAACAATGTTTTATTCCAAGAATTCTTCCTGCTCAGTGTGAGACGCTCCCACTGGACGAACTGAACCTGAGCTTAAAGCAGAGCTATCATTTGCAGTTATCAGTGTAACGTTCACCATCTGAGAGTAAAATTCATATCAACATATTGAGCACTTATTCATATTGAAATGTCTCCCTCCTCTTTTTTTCCAGATCCAAATTTATGAAAAGCATAATCACAACATGAGGGCCCTCTTATTTTATTGTCAGTGGGTGTTATTATTAGAAAACCATTTCAAATGATATGTCACATGGGAACAAATATCATTTACAAACCACTAATGACTTGCAAACACTCCTGTAGCCTCCGGTGCACAATGACGCCGTCTCACAGTGTGTGCTCTGCTCGCCTCTCTACGGGGACGTGCAGTGGGACGCTGCACGCTTTCAGAATCAAACTGAATAAACAGGAAGACCTCTTTCTTTCAGCACAGGCCCATACAGTGGCAATAACACATTAATTCTTAAAAATCAGCCCATTTAAACCTGTCATTACCATGGCTGTCTAATGGTTTTAAGGTGTGTGTTTGTTGCAAAATTCAAATGAGACACTAAATTATGTACATATTCTCTGCAAAGATGGATTAGGTTTTAGATATTAATAATTAAGCAGGCATTATTATTATTACACTTTGCATCTTCTGGGTGGATCAAACTCACCTCACTGCCGGACTGCTAATAATGAGTCATCAATAAAACATTCTCATAATGTCAGGAAGACACTTGTGTAGATGCACGGTCTAATTTTACACAGGCCGACTTGGTCATTAGTTCACTATGGCGTGAATGCTTCACCATGCAAAACACAGAGGAGGTTACAGAGGTGGCCTGATGTGGCTTGACAGTTGGTGCATCAAGCCGCTCCTTCATTAATGTTAATCATCTTGAAATTGTGAATAACCAAATCAGTCCACCTATATGCAAATATTTAAAGCATTTTACTTTTTAATGGAAAAGGTGTTTTTTGTTTCTGGCACTATCATTTGCATAGTAATTGTGTCTATTGTGTCGTGCTTCCTTAACCTCAGACTGGCCTGGATGAGCACTGGATAGTCATCTATGCTTGGATCGGAGCTGCAAATGAATAGATAAAGGCCATAGCGCAGAGGCAGAAAGGACAATCATATTAAAACTCCACGTAAAAGTTTCCACCTTCAAATCAGAAATCATGCAGGCTGTTGGACTTCCAAAATTTCACAGAGCTGTAATGAGAAACTCACAGACCAGAGGGAGAGAGCCGTCTTTATTGCCACCCAGACATAATAACTTAATGCAAATTGTAACTAGTTAAGCACAGCAAAATAATATGATACCATTGTCTGAGGCAGATTGATATTATAATGTTAGCATGTGCAAATAATCACATTTTCTCCCTGATACAATTACATTATTTGTTATGGTTGTATCATACACCAATAAAAGCAAACATCATATTAGGATTCATGGCACTTTTCGCATTGCGTTATCAATATGTGGAAATAATTGTCTGGTGAGAGATTAAATTACATTATTGTGTATCTTTTTCATGCCTAATAAATAATGATGGATGGCTCTTATTTTCATCACCACCTGCAACCATTTTGTCTTCTTCTCCCCTGCAAGTTAAAAATGAGAAAATAAATAAAGAAATAAAAGGGGAGAGTGAAAAACCTCAAGCGGTACAAACCCGGAGGCTCATGTCGCTGAAGTTTCAGTGTCTGATCATGGCGGAGAATGTGAATATCAGCCAGATAGACACCCTAAAAGCCAACATACCACTGTTTATTTATTGACACATCTTCTGCCAAGCACACAGTTTTAGATGATGAATAACTGATTGACAAGGAAAAAGTCTTGCAGGGGAATTTCTGTGTATCATCACTTTATCAAATGTTGGTCCTTTATACTGCAGCATACTTCAAGCAAAAGGGTAAAACCCTCAGAAACAACATGTGTGTGTTTTTTTCATATATTCTTTACATATAAGTCTTACCCCATCACTGACTGAAATAAAAAATCAACCAAATGTTTTAAATGGCACATCAATATATACATGTACATGTGATTACGTACCGAACATAAAATTATTAAAGTGGCAAATAGTAAACTGTCTCTCTAAAATATGCTATTTAGCTACAAAGTTACTTAGTTGTGTCAGTACATCCAAAACGACTATTGATGATTAAAAGCAGGCTGATGTGCTTGCAATGGCAGATACTCTGTTACATATTTGTAATCAGTGTGTAAACCGTATGTA
This sequence comes from Micropterus salmoides, assembly GCF_014851395.1. Taxonomy (NCBI): domain Eukaryota; kingdom Metazoa; phylum Chordata; class Actinopteri; order Centrarchiformes; family Centrarchidae; genus Micropterus; species Micropterus salmoides. Next base: position 33,224,699 of record NW_024043372.1, read on the forward strand.
AACAGCTAACCATTTTGTACATACATGTATCGATGTAAAATTGTCCTGCTGTGTAAAATAACATAACAACTGAGTGGTAATGCTAAAGAGGTGAGTTGTGAATACTGTATATACTGGACCGAAATTTATGAGATGGATAAAAGATTCTTATAAAGAAATGCAAACAGTTGTTACACACAAGTTGAGGTAATAATTCAAAATGATTATATCCTGAATATAGGGGTAAAAGAGAAATGTCATGCTGAAATATTTTTGGCAGAAAATACTGAATAAAGGCTAGCTGGGTCATTTTGGACCCATGTCTAAGGGATTTTATGTGGTTTGAATTCCCCCCTTGCAGAAGGTTATTTAAAATGCTACAATAATCATTATAAAATAATATGAGAAGTGTTGCTCAAAGTCAATGGGTTATTTTCACAACTAATAATTCAAGCCAAGTCAAAAAATCAAGTTGCTGAAATTGGACCAGCCAAATTCATTAAACAAATGTCCGGACTAATTGTAAAACTGGTTATGACCTTCTGGAAATTTCAAAGTGGTGAATTCAAACCTCACGAGTTCAGTTATATGGTAAGTAAAATATTTTAATGTTTAAATTTTAACATGAAATTATCCAGGTAAAATTCCACAATCAGGTACAACAATCAATGGCAAATTATTATGGCCTTGCTTTGCTTCCATACTGACCCTGAGTGTACCTTTAGCAGGTTGCTTTCTAGAGATAAACCTGTATGTCCGACAGCAGCAGCCAGCTGTGAGGCCGTCCGACTCATTTGCAATTCTCTTTCACTCTTTTCTTTTGCATAAGGTTAATTTTAATCACTTAATTTGCACTTTGTGAAGATAAGAGAATTGATTAGCCACCACTCTTCAGGAGTCTTCGTATTTGACTTTGTTTTTTTCCCCTTCCTGTCCACAAATCTCAGCTGTCAATACCTGAAACTCTTGTTGCATGTGATGCATTTGTTGGCACGCTATTATGCAGCGATAAAACAAGGTAAGGACATTATAGTCCCCCCGCCAGTTAATTGGCATCAGAGAGAGAAATGCAGTTATAACTTCATAACTTCTTAAGTCATGCCTTGTGCACAGCTAGATGTACGGTGTTGTAAAAATTTACATTTTAATGAAATATTTGAATAAGCACTTGAAATTCACTCTACCAGGTCTCCCGGTTCTAAAACTAACATTTCATGTTTGTGTTTTGAATGGCAGCGTCAGAGAAATTAGCATGCCAATCATACAGATTAGGAGGGCATCAGTGTAAAGTCACAGGCTTTCTCAATCAAGGTTCACTGCAGGTAAACACTACCCATGACATGTTTAAATGATAGCTTTTTCTGAAAGGTGGGGTGGGGGCATTAAATTCACAGGGAAGGGCAGTAAGTCTATGTAGGAATCAGACCAGGAGAGAAGTGAATAGAAATTCAGACTGTTGGCTATCTACAGTTTACAAGAATGCACTTCCTTTTAACCAACCCTGTCAGGGAACCACAAAACTACAATTTAAATTTCCACATGAGTGATGCTTCTAAATCAAAAATAAAACGAAAGCTTAAAGAAAAATGTGGTTTACGTGGTTGTAGATCATTTATGACCACCACCTGTATTTAAGCATATGGTTGTAGGTGGTCTGACAGTTGGATTTGCCACAAAGCTTTGGTGTTATTATTACATTAAATAGTGTAATAGTTTGTTTCAGTTTGTTCCAAAGGAATAGTTTGACATTTTGGGAAATACATATATTTGCTTCCTTTCCGAGAGGCAAATACAAAGATCAATACTACTCTTATGTCTGTATACTAAATTAAGCCAGTTAGCTTAGTTTAGCACAAAGGCTAGAAACAGGGGGTAACAGCTAGCTTGGCTTTGTCCAAAGACACCGCTAAGCTAATACTAATCTGCTGCCGGTTGTAGCTACACATTTAGCACAGAGACATGTGAGTGGTATCAATCTTCTCATCTAACTCTCAGCAACAAACAGAAAAAGTCTGTTTTTCTAAATGTCAAACTATTCCTTTAAATACATCCTACTGTAATTCCGTCAGTGTAAGTATTCCAAAAATACATATCCATCTTCATAAAAACATTTTTCTGTCTTGCAACATTAACTCCACCATGACTTGTAAGTTGTGTGAAACACAAAATCAGCACCTTGTTTTTGGTAACACACTTTTCTCCTCACCTGATCAATCTGAAATCAATCTTCCCTCCTAAAAATCGTCCCAGCAGCAGCCACTTCTCTGCTAATTCACTATGACACAAAGTGCGAGAGCGAGACGTAATTATTCATGTTATTTTGCATCTCTTCAATTATTCAAACAGAACATATTTACTTTTTTTTTTTTTTTACTTATAGTAATGCTGGTTGCTGGCAAGCAAGTACAGGTCAAAGAGTGAGTGCTACTGTGCAGTTCATCATGGGAGTTATTTTGTTTACAGAGGATTAGGATCAACCTGAGGCTCTGCACTCCACACCTGCTCCACATCGTCAGGTTAAAAGTGATGATACAGTGCATTATGTACTGATAGTGACTAAAGCCTTGTTGACTCGATTTTCATCTAAAAATATTTTTTTTAAAGAGGTCTCTTCTCTCCAAATCCAAAGGATTTTATCTGTAGGGAGTTTTCTATGCTGCAGTATGTCCATTTGGATAGAGTGATCTACATCTCTTAACAAAACTCTTTAAAGGATAATAATAGTCCAGCTCTCAATACTGTCTGTGGCGCATATCTTATATATATAATTACCCAATCAGCATGTATCAGCATGTGGGATTGCAAACAGTGCAGCGGTGTGGCTCGGTGATGTGTTTTTAATTGCTTTTGGGCAAAAATGGAGCTCGGGATTTGTCAAAATTTAATAAACTTTGTACTTGACGGAAAACTTCACTAAAGTGGTCCTGACTGTTCAAAGACATTGCAATGCAACACAAAACAGCTGAAACTGTTGGGGGATTTGGGTTGCTATAACAACATTGACGAGTGTATCTTTAACCAACAGTAAGTACATCCACAATCAGATTCATCTCCGGTTAGTGAACCCATCAGTGGATCCAACAGCTTCCCCACCCTTAAACCCTCTGTTACCAAGAGAAGGAGACATCCAAGCATCTCAGCTATTTACTCAATGAGCGTAATTACCATTGGCTACTCACATGAGGCCTGCTAACTGATGTGATAAGTACCTTTATACTTTCATCTTCCTTTAGTTCCCTTTTTAATTGCTTGGACTCTCTTTCAAACCTAGCTGTACCTTTTAATAAAGAAGAAAGCAGGTCCAGCTGTGAATTACTGATTGTTGTATTGGAGAAGGAGCTGGTAGTGAAGCAGGCCTCACGGTATTGTTTAATATGTGTGCCTGTATGTGTGTGTGTGCGTGTGTGTATGCAGGGGTGGGGGGCAGCGAGGCATGCCTTTTGAACAGCAGGTGGTAATTGAAACAAAACAAGGGCTGATTAGGGAAGCGTCTGGCAACTCATGATCCAAACAGCGAGCCGCCGAGGAGCCCAAACACAAGAGCCCTGGAATAAAGTGGTCATCATCTAATTAACAGAACACATTTTAATTACAGAGTAAACCAAGCAGTGCAGTGTGTCAATTTAACTGATGTGGTAAGTGCCAGTTTACAATATCAGAAACAGACAAATAATTGGAATCTAATTACAAGCAGGTCTATTGCACACCAGCGCCTGCAGCCCATCTTAATAAACAAATTTTTACATCAAACCATGAATAACAAACACTGCAGGACTGCTAATTGCCTCACTGCAATGTTGGGAGTTTGCCAGCTTTGACTATTTGACTGAAGCTCTTGTGCGAATGGATGAGGCTGCGCCACGCTTTAATTAGAATGAAGTGAACAGCAGCCATCCACGTTTGTTTCTGCAATCTAACAGAGCTAAATACTATCTATGACTGGGGATCTGTTATAGCAATAGGGTCAGCTCACACAAAAGACACATTTTCTCACTTACTTAAAGCAGTATCTACTAGTAATTTCTGCCTCTACCTTTACATAATGGAGGTGAGTGGAACTTCTTTCGTGGTGCCCACAGTACTCAATAAAAGGCGTGGTTCCAACCCTTTCAATTATATGGAAGCCCCTATCTGTCAGGAATAGAAAAAAAACATACTAAACATGATAATATATATATAAAATATTAATAAAATAAAATAAATTCTTGGTTGGTTAAAATGAGGACCTACTGGGTCCAAATTGTCCAAGTCAAAACTATCCAGTTACGTTACAGAGTATTTAAATTTTTTATCATGCCTAACTTTTCACATTTAAAAAAAAATTTATTGGTGAAAATGGGCTTTTCATAATATCACCACCCACATCTCCGATTAGTTAGGTGATACAAATAAGTCTGATGTTCAGCTCATTGACGGCTGTTTCTGCCAGTTGGAGAAACAATTGACCAATCAAAGCTTTAAAGAATGATGACTTACATCTGACTTACATTGACTCGGCTGACGTTGTTCTACAAAGCGACTTACAATTGCCATATATGTCAGAGGTCGCTCGGCTCTGGAGCAACTAGGGGTTAAGTGTCTTGCCCAGGGACACATTGCTAACGAAAAAATTGCCACAAAAATCAATCGCTGATGAAGTCAATGCAGCCATACAGGTTGTTCTATGTCAACTTAAAGAAAAAAACCTACTCTTAAATTGGCATATTTCTTTAATTATTGTTCACAACATTAAGTTAACTGCTACTATAACAACTGGATGTAGAGAGAAAGCACAACTAAAACATTTCCCTTAACTTGAGGCTGGGGGTTGACGTATAAGCACTGATATTACTGATACTAAGTCTTGAATTGGTATAAATATCCGTGATTTATGCCCCTGGTATTACTTTGTGGTATTTCCCACCACTACTTGAGGCAGAAATCTCAGAGGTGAATATTTGAAAACCAGGGCAGATAAAGCCCAAACTGTCCGCACGGCTATATCACCACAGGTAAGGTAATGTTTATAAGGTGACCCTCAACGAAATCAGAGAAACTAGAACCATATTTGAAGACCGGTTTGTTTCATTTACAGGATATTTTAAATGTGACAATGATTGAGTGCACCAAAATATTATATTTTGTATTAAGTTTGACTGGTGAGTTGTTGGTCTGCAAGGATATTCAGATTTATGTGTACAGGGCCTGTATTGGCTGATCATGTCACTGCAGCGATATATCCACAGAGACCCACTGTTCCCATAATATTTCATCCACCTTTATGGTCTATAATAATATCATATGTTAATGCCTCTCTGTAAGATTCACTTATGTGAATGCTTGTGCTCTGGATGACTTTTAAACACAAACACCTCCCATTAGTGTGTTCCCTCTAACTTTATGTCATCTGATCCAGTTTGTGATCAGTGTCATGAAAACAACACGGAAATACATGAATCCTGACCATCCAGTGAAATACTGCCGACAGAAAGATTGCTTGTGATTTTATATTGTTTCCATTAAATCTTGTCTTTCAAAGGCCTTAATTAATAATACACTTGACATTTATGTTTTCCAGCAATAAGCTAAGCAAGAAACGATTTATGTCACCTAAAGCTTTTTAACAAATCAATGCAACTATTTGTAATTGCTTGTTTCACAAGATTAAAAGTGCTTAGACTTGATCTCTGTCTCCTGTTTAGTGGCCAACATGACCTGTGCCTCCACCATAAAAAGCCAAGTCTTGGTCATCAGCATTAGCTCCCGTCACCAAATCCATATCGCTATTATTTCTGGAATTTTAATGCTGTTCCAATTTATAGCTTATCAAATGCAGTTACCTAAATTGCTGTTAAGAAAAGACAGTTTAACTGTCTCTTTTTAATTATGATCTAATTTAACGTTGAGGCTGAGATGAGAGTCCTGCAGCAGATGACAAACTCAGGTCTGTATGAAACTGTTGAGGAAAAAAACATATTCATGACAATATATCTGGTAATATTAGTATGTATCAGTCAGAAATGTATTCTCTAAACTTTTGATGCACTGGTTGACTGTACATTGCCATGTAAATGCTGCAAACAAAGTGTCTCTTCCATGTGCAAGTGAAAATAAAAAGTAGTTGTAAATGTATTCGAACTTTAGATGACTACTGCATACTGCATTACACCTTTCTTTAGTTTATTTGATACAGTAAAAATGGGCAGCTCCGTTTGCCACACTGCACAAAGAGATACAATGAGAGACTCGGAGGGAAACAATCTGAACAACCAGCATTTTATTGCATGTTTAGAATGCTCGTCAGTCATCGCCACTGACTACAACAGAGTGGTCTGCATCAGACAGACGAGGAATGATGAGGAGGTTACAGACTGATGGAAGTGATGAGCAATAATATTTCTCTATAAAAAAAAAAAACACAGGGGAAAAAGAAACTACAGAGTACATCTTCAAAGAAAAGAAAGAGAAGGAGAAAGAAAAGCTGCTGCAGGATGAGAGCACCATGACAGCCCCCCCCTCCATCTGGAAAAAAACAAAGTGTGGTGTAAGAGAGGGAGAAAGAGGGGGAAAGGACGACAGCGGGCTGGATGGTTGGTGATGAATGAAACAATGGCGTTTTAGTTCGGGTGCCAGTGTGTGATGTTGGGCGATCTGATGTCACACGGCCGCAGTTTGCAGGACGTTAAGTCTCCAGCAGCGTCTAACCCTTTCATCTGCCTGCTGTGCCTTGGTTTGACTCATTTACAACGACCCTTGAGATAAAAAATATAAATATCTTGATGCCAAACAAAATGTGTGGTTTGCCTACATGACATGGATGAGAAGGACACATCTTCGATGCGTGAATGAAATAAATTTTTCAAACAAAAAAAAAAAAGACAGCATTTAACAATATTCTTTACATCTTGGCACTGCTTATTTTTTTTCTTTTTCCTATTTATTTCATATAAAATATCATTAGATTGATACACCCTTATATTATTACTGACCACTTAAACCATATTTCCCCCCTCCCCTCCCCATCTCTGAGACCCTGGGATTAGTCATGCAAGATATCTCCGTCTTGTAGAGGAAATATACCTGTCTGCCCTTTTCTCAGAGCAGTAATCTTTAACATACAGCCACAGAAGGCAGTGGTTGGACCATCAAAAAGGAAGTATCAAAAAACAGATTAACACAAAGAGGGAAAAAAATCTGTACAAAATGCTTAGGTCAATGATAACAGAGAAAAGTCTGTTTTCTATATTACAGTTTAAAATCCAAAATCGGGGATAATCCCCCTCCCCCACCCCCCAGCCTGCCCCTGCCCAGCTCACCCAAATGTCTGTGTGGATGATGTGATTTTTTTTTTCTTTTTTTAAAGCAAGGATTACTAAGTAAAATACATTTGCAGCACAGTTTGCTATTCCAATACATACAGCAGTTTTTCTCATAGCTATTTCATAGTTAATACAAAGCAGTCGCGATAAAGCAAACATCATAACACAAATGTATTTTTTGATCTTAAAAAAAAAGAGAGAGAGAGAGAGAGAGGAAAGGACAGAAAAGGACAAAGGCTCTACTGACATGTATGTACAACCTAATATTGGAACGCCCTTAAAACAACCCATCAGTACATCAGAGAAAAGACTGTGACAGGATGAATGGTGCCACGCACAGCTGGGTGATATTTCAATGAACAAAAGGCCTGAGGTTCAGATTGGTTTGGCAAAAGAAAGGATGAAACCTTAAAGATAAACAAGTTCTAATCTCATTTTCTTTTTCTGTGTGTAATTTTCTCTCTACAGTATCAGACTAAACATGCAAGACATACAACTAAGTGCAACTGAGTGAAATGTTTGTTTATTTTTTTTTTCCTCATTTCATTGAATCATTCCCTACAGGTTTGAACTGAGGTATGCGTACAAACGGTTTTCTCATGCTGTTATCTTTAGTAATGTCAAGCTACACATGCTGAGAATGTTCTAATCTACCAGCGCTTCTCCTCCTTTTTGAATACCAAACAAACCAGCCAAGATGACTGGGGGTTTGTGGATGAGCTCGGCCCTGTTCTCACGATCCTAGCCTGGCTGTAACTGACCCATCCCACAGCTGCCTGGATATTAAATACATCTTCTGGAAACCACAGATTCTCCTTTTTAGTTAATGAGCAGTGAACTTAAAAAATAGAATAATAATAACAATAACTGCCATAAAGTACCTTGTACCCAGCTTATTAGTTGACAGGAGTGTTTTTTAATATAAAAAGTAATACGTTGACAGAAACTAAACACAATCATGACGTCTTGCCAATCTTAACAAAGACGCTCAAACCCCTAAAAAGTGGCATACAATCATTTCAAAGGATACAAACGAATAAGGAATAAAAGAAGAGAAACATTGAATCATTGTGTGGTCCAGTTGAAGTATAGAATCCGTTTCACATTGTTCTCTGCAAAGCTTTTCCCATTTACCAGTATACATTTAAATTCTCTACATACCCTTTATGTTGTACACAAATCTGCTCCTGACCAAAAAGCTCCCTTTTCCACTCACTGGCCCAAAGACAAAAAGTTTCCCTAATTTGGTCATCATGTAGTCAGACTCTCAGCGCCTCCCATTCAGTTTTGGTCACTGCAAACATTACTGCAGCTGTCCTGTTCAAGACACCCCTTTGGTTTTTTAGAAGAATTAATGAAAACACCAGTTTGCGGAGCATTTCCCTCGATTCAATGTGCCACCAGCTTGATCGCAGCTGCTGAGATCGTCCAATGGGAGAGAATGGAGGAGAGATATTTGGCCTTATCTGCTATTGCATGGAACACACAACATTGACTTTGTAGTTTATCTTTGGTAGTCACAGAACAAGATATTAAAACATCAACATCGACAACTAAAACAAAAGCCAAATAAAACATAAAATAATAATAAATACAAAATTAAAAGTGGTTGATTGCAGTCTTGAAAATGCATGGTTTCTTTAAAATGTAACTCCCTACCAAAGCTGGAATTTTTGTTGCTGCATGTGGATTCCACTCGGTTCAATGTTGTGGACTTCGGCTTTTTGGGTGACACTGAACGTCGAGGTATCCACATTCCCTAAATGACATGTACTATATATTTGGGCCCTTTATGATGGCTGTCAAATGCTGGAATGTGCAATGTTTAGGTCTTATTGCAAGTCCTGGGATTTTTTCCCTCGATGAAAGAAAATAAGCATTTCATCCGCTGTGCAATTATTAACACTCACTAAAACTTAAAACTAGTCATGCGCGTGATACAAATAAAACTACAGGGAATGCACGTTTATCTTCACTGCACTGAATGGAATTACAGTGTGGAAAAGCAGACACGTTTGATTAACAATGACAGTTGTGTTCAGGAATCACAATTAGTTGGTCTAAATCATTATCTCGCCGGTGCACACCTGACATTTTCATTTTGCTTTATAAAACCTTTGTAAGTGATCAGAAATTCTGTTGCAGCTCAACATGCTCTGCCGTGAGGGGCTGTTTTAAAGTATAATTTCATAAGGATAAATCATAACCTGCATGATTTCTCTGTCATTCATTCACATCTTAAATTAAACTTCATTGATGCGTGGAGAGAGCCTTCATTATGAGTAGTGCATTGCCAATGGACTTCATGAGCAGGAGGAGGAGGAGGAGGAGGAAGAGGAAGGAGGGGATGAGTGGCGGGCTACATTTCAGAGTGGTGACTTTCTTTTTTTTTTTTTAAGATCGTGGAATAAATGACAGAAAAATACTACTTGGTATCTGACATTCTGCTTCATGTATGTGTTTAAAAGAACAACATGAAAGGAAATCATAAACATTCATCATCATGTGCTGACAACACCGAATCTCCACAGCATGGGCATGAGGTCTGATCAGAAACAAAAAAAAAGAGAAAACGATGCAACATCAATAACAGCACTGAATGGAAAAGACACATGTTGATATTCTATTACCTCTCAACCCCCAACAAAAAAGACACCGAAATAAAAGCAACATCCCTCCCACCCCAAATGGAATCAAACCAATGAGAAGTGTTGAAGGCAGTGACAATGAACAGAAGTCCACACTCGCTCTCTCTCTCACACACACACACACACACACACACACACACACACACGATGTAAATTAAACGCCAGTCATTCTCTCTCTCTTGTGAGTCTGTGGTCAGACGTGTGTGTCTGAGAGAGGGAGAGAGAGAGAGTGGAGGGGGGGTGGGTGGGGGAGAGACACAGCCCCTCTTGCAGTCTGCTGAGTGCAGTCCGTCCTGGCTGCGCGGCGAGGGTCTCTGACCACGAACATGTCGGCCCCGTACCAAACAATTCCATCCGACACATGAGGCATAGAAATGAAGTTTGTGTTCGCTTTTTAAGCTTTACTTAAATCAAAAGTAGAAAGCAATCAGAAAAAAAAATCCCTCATGTATTCTGTGTTTTTTTGTGTGTGTGTTCTTGCTATGTATTGTAATGGCACTAAAAAGTTAACTTTGAGACATTTGAGAGCTGTCATCAGTGGCTGAGACTGCAGTTCAGTGTTTGTTATCTGCGGAGCGTTTCTGTCTCCCAGATGACCCAGACTGCCTCTGCCGCTGAGGCTGGGGAGGGGCGGCGCTAGCCTTACAGCATGTCGTCGTGGCCCTGGTCGTCATCGTAATCTCTGTGGTGATCGAAATCCGGACTGTGATTGGCAGTCGTTACCAGGGAGAGGGGCCCTTCGTGGTCTTCGGGGTCCAGTGGTTCCTCCTTAACGCTGATGTGATGCCTGCAGGAGGAGGAGGAGGAGGAGGAGGAGGAGGAGAGAGTAAAAATGCAGCCTCAGTTCTGCTATCCTTTACTTTCTTAAATCCTTTTAATAACCTTTGGCAGATGGAAGTCACATAACGAAACAGACCTGTGCTGATTCTGTTTATAAAGAAGGAAACAGGGGAACAAAAACAAATGTCTGGCTTCAATGAGACTGTGAGAGGGGGCCTCACTGGTGCTGATGATAATTTCAGCTTTCTTTTGAGGTATTCCAATCCCGGAGAAGCTGCAGGCTTTTTATTTTCATGGCAACCGACAACAGGGTATTCACTTAGAATTGATAAATGAGGAAGATTAACAACGTGAGGCGAGGAGAGGAGAGAATGGACTGTGCTGAGCGAGTGGGCTGCCGTTGTCAGCCTCCTGGTGGCGGAGGATCAGCGGCGCGCTGTGTGTTCCCCTTCCTGCTCGTTAACATGCACAACCTGCGAGGCGGGTCTCCAGAGGACGACCCCGAGCCGGCTTCTATCATTAATCAACTTCAAGCAAACACAGCGACCAGACACCGCCGTACATGCTTTAAACTCCAGAATTAATGCATATTTTCAACCAAGTGTCAATAAGGGAAGAAAAGCGCTGGCAGGAAAGGCGCGCAAGGAGAGCAGCAGCGGCGCACTCTGCACAACACTGTGATAAGAAACAGAGCCCTTATGAGAATAATAACGCTGTCACTTGTAAACAAGGCAAAAACATGAGCCCCCCCAGCTCACAGCCTGGGCAAAAGAGCCACTAAAGAGATGAGATCTGCCAAATTTCTCATTACAGAAACAGAGCAGGAATAAAGCGCAGGGGGAGAGAAGGCCTGGCTGTGGCAGCAAGGAGGGGGGAAAAAGAAAAAAAAAAGAAAAAACATTATGAGCAGCTGCAGGGGACTTGCCGCTCTAACCTGCGGTGCCAGGCTGCTGTAGTGAAGGTGGAGCGGTGTCAGGATGAGGCACCGGGCTCATTTACTACAACAACAAGGGACAGCTAGCACATTCTTCATCACCAAAGCCCACATTTGATTTATTCACACCAGGATGTCTTGTGTGATTTGCAACTATTGTGATGGAGATACTCAAATGCTAATGAGCTGACATATTTTTGTGTGAATAATAAAAAGGGGAAAAAGTAAAGTCAGCTTTTCTATCATTTTCACATCAAAGTAACTCCACAAGTGCCGTTGCCTCGGGTCTGACTCTGTGGCTGCAGGGCAGACATGAAATTGTTATTATTATGCTATTGAACTGCATGCTGATTCTACAACTTTGCTTATAATTAGATGTCTCTGGATATTCTCGTCTGGCTGTTTAAGAGAAGTGCTCTGGTTTCCTCGCAGTGTTAAAAAAGCTGGGGCCTGTCAACCGGCAGCACGCTGGCACATGTGGAAAACACATGTTGTAACATAGTTAACAGTGGTGATGAACTCGTAGTTAGAACAGTGTTTGCCAACGCACCATAGTAAAAAAAATAAAGTTTTATAACAATAATGCCAAAGCACAATACTAAAAAAAAATGTTCCAGTGCTGGTGCTACTGTATATAACGTTTAATGCTCAATCTGTAGGCATGAAACACGGGTATGTTTTGTTAATAAGAGGATAAAGTTCTTTAAAAGCAAAAGAAAACAGATTTAGCTCATTTTGTGCTTGAATAGAGCTTATAGACATAATTATGGAGAAAGAGTTTGTGAGCTCCGTCAGCCTAAAGATAGAAGCAGAGGGGCAGAGGGAGAAGCAGGCTGCCTTTAGGCCAGCACACCCATCCTGTCTCTGCCTTTCCTGTTCCACAGCCATGCTCAGAGCTATGTTCACAGTGATTAGGGATGGCACTTTCCTCCATTTGGCCAGGAGCTCATTACTGCACCTTTTTTGTTTTCAGGCAGAATTTCCCCCCAGCTCAGACATTTCAGGAGGCCATCCCCGAGTCTACCCACGCTGCACATCGGTGGTCTGCCCACACATCTGGAAACGATGCAGCGTATGCTGTATTATTTTAGGCTTCAAACAACTTAGCAGACACTCCTATACAACAAGTGAACGGGGAGCTGCGGTTTCCAGGCCAACCGCAACTTTCCTACATGAGAATCTTGGATGATGTCCTCCAGACTAATTATGCTTTTGTGTTGTATTTCTTTCAGCGGCTCAGAGGCGTTTGTGAAGGTGTTGCAGCTCATGTTTCACCGTGTCGGAGCCAACAGCCCTGTCATTCTGTGTTCTGGCATTTTGTAAATATTTTAACAAATTGGAATGCTGATGATGGCAGGCCTCAGACAGACAGCAGGACACATAAAGGAGAATTCATAAACTAGCTGTTAAAATAACAGAGGGGCTCCGGGCTTTTCTTCTTTTGAAAAGGTGGAGTTTCCTTTTCTGCAGGGAAGCCAGCCACAGCTCTGGCTGTGACCCCTGACACCACTCCAATATCATCCCTCTTCACTTTATTTATTGTCCTCTCCGGCATTGTTTCTGTTTCATCTAATGCCACGTATTAGGCCAGTTTAGAGCATTTTGGGTGGGCACTGAAACCATTTTCTGTCTAAATCTGTTTAGAGTGTTGCTGTCTCAGAGGAGTAAGCAGCTGAATATCTTCTCCTCTCTTCTCTTTTCTTACACAGACTGTGGTGGAGATAGAAAGCGTGTGCGCCACTCACATAGCTGGCAGGGGCGAGCGTCCCGGGCTGCTGTCACTGCCGTTGCTGTTTCCATGGTCCATCGCTCCATTCATCTCCTCACGGATGGCGTTGGCCAGGGAGTTGAGGGTGGGACTTCCAATGGAAGCAGTAGTGTATAGAGGTATGTTGTTTTCTGCCATTGAAGCCTGAAAAGCAAAGCCCGAGGCATTAAATATGAAACGCAAGAGAGTTGTCAGCACTTTCGCAGTTGCCCATCACTCTTTTCATACCAGTACATCCCTAGGTGACTGGGCATATGGATGGAGATGGAGAGAGACTTTTATTCTTTACTGTCTTTTAAAGTTCTAAGCGAGGCAGCTAAAGAAGAAGTCACTTTTTATTTTTACCTGGAAGGCAGCAGAGAGGGTCGGACCATAGCCCAAGCTGGTCTGAATGTTCTTCACTAAGGCCGGACTTCTGCAAACAGAAAAATTTAATTACAACCACAGACTCATGTCTCACCTAGCATGCATTCCTCAGCCACAGTATCTTATTTCATAAAAAGAAATCAATGCACTTTGTATAAGAACTAAATACATTTACTGGCGTAGTAATGTGGATATTAAGGCTATAGTTCTAAGATGTTCAATCACTTGACAATACCACACAACTATCTTGAACAACTTTGCATTTCATGGGAAGAAAGAATAGGTTGATGGAAGCAGACCTTGTGAAAGCATAATGGATGGAGAGCTAAACACAAAGCGCATGATGACAACACTGAGAGTAGAGCATGCAGGTGGGGCTGGGCCTCTGGGGTTTGCAGGGCAGGCGGAAGTGCTTACTGTACAAGCAGCTCGTCAAAGTTCTCATCAGCGGCGTTTTTCCGAGGGCGACCTCGCTGAATGTGGCGGCCACGCTTAAACTCCTCATCATCAACAGTCCAAAAGGACCCAAACTCATCCTCTACTCTCACAAAGCACTTATGCAGGGAAAGGTTGGTGCGAATGGCACCCTGGGAAAGCAAACCAGCGGGGGGACAGCCAGATGCAGATGCAGTGATCGACGGGACGGACAGAGGACGGACACACACACAGACACAGGGAGGAGGGGAGAGGGTGAGGATCAAAATGAAAAAAAGCCATTGTGGGTTATGAGGCATCACCAAAAGGCTGCTGAAAGCACGAAGGGAAGGCACACCAAAGCAAGAGGGGACTTTGGACGTTATGGCACGCAGACAATGAGATGAAGCAGCAGTAGCAGCAGCGGTGTCTTCCCATCGGTAAACGCTGAGACAGACGCTAGTCAGGGCTGAAAAGGACAAACCTACCCACTGATCTTTTGAGGCCGTCTCTTTTGGAACTCAAGTTCGTCGACTGTCCACACAGCCCCTTTTACGTTTTCTACCCGCACAAAACACTTGTGAAGACTAAGATTATGCCGGACTGCATTCTGCAGTTGATGTAAAAACAAAGAGAGAAAGAAAAGATTGCTTTCAGGGCAGTAAACTTCACCGCATGGGAAAAATATCATTTCAAAGAAGGAATATTTTGACAGGCACGGGATGAAACCTGAATGAAAACAATAAATAAACCAGAATGTTATTGGCAGTAAGACGTCCTGAAGTTTCAAATGACTTAAACAACACATTCATATTTCTTGGGTTTCCATGGCAATAGAGTTATCATTCACAACGCCGCCTTTTCTGGTAAGTCAGTACAAATGAATTGAGTGACATATAGAAACCTAAGATTTTATTCACAAAATTTCACTGGCCAGAAAAGGTTCTGGTCATTGTCATGTGGCACTTCCCATTAAAATGTGAGAAAAACAGCTATTAAAACCTAAATCCAGAGTCCAATACAAATCATTTAGGCATGAAAGTAGACCTGCATATATCATCCCTTTGTTATTCCAGGAGCTATGCTGAGTGAGAGAGAGAGTTGTAGAATCCAGTGTTTATAACACCAATGTGTCATTAAGTGTGGGAGCTGATGGAGGACAGGGGTGGAGCAGGCTGGCGGTAGCGTGTGTGTGTGTGTGTGTGTGTGTGTGTGTGTGTTAGGTGTCATTCAGCTGCATGTGGCAGATCAGCTAAGGCTTTCAGTGCTTCATCACTGTCTTTCTCATTCAAATCTCTCTCCAGTCATTTATGTATTTTTTGTTTTTAGATTGTAGTTTTGTTTTCATTAAGTGTGTGTGTGTGTGTGTGTGTGTGTGTGTGGCCTGGTGGAAAACAGTGTGTTCCCTTCTGAAGTGAGTGTGAGGGGCTCAGCCAGGAGTCACTGGCAGAGCGCTGCTATGCTAAACTAATGCCACCCACCACCAGAACATCCCCACATATTACAGGAAGGTTTTTCATTTTTCTTCTCTCTCTTGCTCTTTTTCCCCTCTTTTTTTCCTGCAAGAATGCACATATTCCTATCCTTGGTTTTTCTATGTGGTTCATATGTTTGTTTAAAAGGTGGTTCATTTGGACAGAATAAGTAGAGTATTGTTTTTTGTTTAGGTAGTGGCTCATTTATAAAGGTTTTGTGCCTGGCTATCATTTACCCTCCCCCCCCACCCCCAAACATTAACACAATGTTTGTATCTGGTTAAAAAATGTTAGGAGGAACAGCAAAATTACCTTCCACGTCGCTGCGTTGCGCCTGAAATATGCAAACATTCGTGTGAACCAGTTGTAGATTTCGTTTAGTGTTAGCTGCTTTTCTGGAGATTCAAGGATTGCCTGGATGAGGAACAGTGACAGAAACAAACATTTACAATTTTGCTCCCTTCACAGAGTGATCAATAATTCACAAGAGGCATGAAGGTTTGTGTGTGTTCTCTCTCGGAAAAAACAGCAAAGAAACTGTCTATGTAAAGTGTACTGCTTCCACTGTTTATAAAAAGTCTTGTGCACTTTCATTCAAAATGGCAGACTTGAATATATTTTCTTTTGTGGGTGTAAATGAAGGACAAGCGAAAACATTTCTCAGGCAGATTACAGGGCAGCAATTATGGCCGGCTCAGATTAATTCCTGAGATCCCAGATTACTGCAGCCGAGCTATAATTGACTGGCCATCTTAAAACAGGTTCATCCCTACTGTTGTGTGAAATGAATTTGGTAATAATCAGAGCCACTGAAATGCTTAATCAAATGCAATTGTCATATGTGGCTGTTTTTTGAATCCCATACCCTCCTTGCACTCATTGGAAGATGGTTAATCTGCTCCCCTTTCTAAATTGTATTCAAAACTTAACAAGGAAGGAACAGAGAAATAAATGGAACAAATCTGAACTTCTAAATAGCTGAGTGGATACCCGCCGTAAATCCTGCAATGCAGGGTGTAGGATGTTAGAGGCCCAATTTTTCAAATATAGACAGATTACAAAGAACAAGCAGTGTCCTTACCTGTCTTATTAGTGAGGCGTACGTAAACGGCGGCCTGACATCTGCATTCATGTAAAACTCTTTGTTCTGACTGAGATCTACACACAGGGAACAAACACAAAGTGTGTCAATATGAATAAAATGATCAGGTGTCAACAGTTATGTCCTTTCAGTGGCTGATAACACAAATTACAGCATGATTACATGGTTGTGTGTATATACAGATACAGTGTGTATGGATTGCGTGTCAGTTATTGAGCAGGGCGGATGAGCATGCAGGTCCGTGGATTTATTTGTACATGTGAGTATGTGTGTTTATCCTGCCGTACCTGGAGAGATGGGCATGTTGTACTTTTCTGAGTAGCGCCGTCGCATGGGGCCCACGCTGTGGAGGCTGTTGGCGGTAATGACGGAGTGGGTCTGGGACAGGGTGTGAGGGGCGCTGTGGGTGTGGTGGGGGTCTGCGGCAGGCTCAGAGGGGGAGAGGCCTCAGGGGCTGATTTGGACAATGTGACGTTGGACACTAGGTTGAGCTAAGGAGAGAAAGACCAAACAGAGAAACACAGACAGGAGCACAGTTAGTCCTCTAATTACCCCTATGTCTCCGATGCCTCATTGACTATGCATATCTCCTCTCTAATTGCAGGCGGGCCCTGAGATGATCCATGAACGTTTGCTAAATGTTTGGAAAACAACCCTGGAGCCCCGCTCCTCCACCTCCTTTACTCTTCACGCTCTGCTCTCTCCTCCCTCCCACTCTCTTGCTGCCGTGTCAGGCGGTGTTCACAGCGTTCTCTTTTATCGCTTTTGTTAAATCTTTTGTCCCTCTTGTCCCGTTTGGACAACACCACCCCCGCCCCCACCACCACCCCCGACTGTGGGTCCGCAGCATGGTAACTACTCAGGGTGGAGTATAGAGAAGGGAAGATGAGCGGCCTGAACAGCTCTGAAAAATGACATGAGATTCTCACCTACCGCTGAGTAGCCCCGCTAATAAGGCAGCCAGAGGAAGAAGCCAATCTGGGCTAATTACAAGCTGAAATTGTATTGTGAGGACTCTAATTAGGAGCTGCTTATGGTGGTGATCTGATGATTAACTACTGTATCTGACTGACCTCCATCATCAGGGCCACGATGGCCACGGTAAAGATGGCCTCACAGTGTTTTCATGGACAGCCTTATGTAGAGAATATTTGGTTTTACCACTGAGGCCTGCATGTATGGATGGGTTGGGTGGGCTAAGGAGGAGGGGTTTAAGTAATAACGGCTACAAGGTAAACTAATTATGGCAAGTGCTCCAAAGGTATAGCATGGCTTCTAGCAGCTGTGAGCGGCTCTGAGCAAGTGCCAAGCCTCCATACTGGAGCAGCAGTCAAGTGGAAAATTCTAGCCTGACCCTCTGCTCCAGCTATTAATTGGCAGGAAAACTAATGACACAGATACATATTCAAACAAAATTGTTCTAATTGCTAATTTGCCGAAGGAGGCCAGTTTCCAAATTAAACATGACTTCAGACTGTGAGAAAAAGAAAGACGAGAAAATACAGTAAGAGAAATGGAGAGCTAGAAAAAGTGAGACATTGTCTGATTTCTGCTGATAATGTCCAGGAACTTTGACGGTAGGTGAAAGGGAACACATATCTGACGCACATCCTGTCAACCACCGATTATCAATAGGTATAATATAGATTGGTTTCCCCAAAAATCAGGGTTGACATGACACTGTCTTGGTATTTTTTTACTTTTTATTATTTATCATTAATTTACAATTTTACAAATTCTACAAAAAAGGACCTTATTAAGTCTCAAACTGCTCTTACCAAAATGAGTTGACATTTGTGTTTTCTTATTCCCCCACTTTAACAGACATGTGTCCAAGTCCTCACAATGTCTATTTATGTTGTGGAGCCTGAACTGTGGCTTTTTGGCAGAGTCTGCCAAAATAATTTGGATTACTGCTGGGATGCACAAATGTAGAGTACATCCTCACCAACAGTAGCAGAAAACGTGTTATTCTAAATCATGAGCAAAATAAATCACACTTGGGTTCGCGTGTTTCTGACACAATGCTATCAATAGAAAGGGGCTGCGGTGTTGACTTCTCTTCCTGTGGATTAGCAGGCTTTGTTTCATGTTTCATCCATATTCCCTGGCAATAAACACAGAGAGGCTTCAACAATAGGCCAGACAGGCTGGTAATAGCCTTGCCTTTGTTTGCCTCACCATTTGGGCTCACTCCAGTGCCTAGACAAAATGAGACTTCAGGACTGAAATTAATTAAATGGTAATTGGTGATCTAATTATACTGGCTTTGACTCGGCAAGCTGCTAAAGAAAATAAACAAAAAGTCCCTCCTTAATTATGTATGGCGTAAAAGGTCAGATTTCTGACAAGAATGCTTAGTGACACCGAGTGCAGACACCCACCCACACACACACAGAGGCAAATACAAACATGCACATACACAGGCATACACACACAGAAACACGCATTGCTAATGTGGCGCATTTTGTTTTGATCTCTCCCCCCCCGCCCCCATCCACCTTAGAAGAATAAAATGAATCCTATTCATTTGACATCCTGCATGCACAGTATCCGTTTGTTTGTCTTTAATTATAACTAAATGTAAACCAGCACATTCATTTGAGCTACTTTCCTGTGACAGTTGGCTACTTATAACATGCCTTTATTATATGCAACTGTACAGAACAGCAGAAAAGCATAACTGGCAATTACTGAAAGAACACAATTGTTTCTTCAGAGTGGCAGTTTTTTTTTTCAAGTCAGCTCTGAGAATACTTTCATTCTGTATCTGCTCAAAGGAGGGTTTTTTTGGTGGCCACCTCTGATGCTGCAATCTCACTAAAGCCTCAGTGAGGGCTATGGGCCCTGACCTGTGTAAGTCCACCACTCACCCAGCCGAAGCCAGACATATTTATCATAGCATTTCAGAGCAGCTCGCAGCAGGCAAAGTGGTGCTGGAGAATGGGAGTCTATTTATTTGAATAAAAATCCCAGCTTGCCCCCTTGAGAGTGTTAACGCTGAGCTCTGACACAGCCATTCTCACAGGCCCCGGGAGAGAGAGGAGAGGTAGTGAACTCAAGATGTTATCTGCCGCCCCTACCACTTTTCATATACAAATGTCCCTGTGTCAGAGCTCTCGTTTTGCACTCTAATCTACACAATCAGTGTGTGTGACACAGGCGCAGCTTTAACAGACAGCCTATTGTCGTTCGACATCTCCAGGCGTATTTATGTTGACTGGCTGCGCTGTGTGGAGCGCACATGCAGCCTCTACACGTCAATAGCCGCTTCTCTGACTGTAAATAAATGATCCAAGCTGCAGTGTGCTGTGAGACAATACTCCTGCATGTATTTTGTGCATCTGTGTGCTCGTGTATGTGTGTGTGCGTGGTTTCAGATTCACGCCCTGCAGTAAAATGATGTTTCCACATTTGGCTCTTCGAATGAACTGTCATGCAGACTGAAATATGGTGGTGAGGCCCCTTCTTAAACATGACAAAATAGCGCAGACACTTAAATGCCATATGTTAAGCCCTTGCCCCTATAGGATAGGGATTAAGCAGTAGGCTTTATGGCATGGCACATATTAAGAGTGATAAGCACGGTGTCTGGAATGTGTCAAGTAGATAATATATTCATCTGCTGTTACATTTAATCAAGATTTCAGCTATTCACTTGCAGAAAACTTAGGTGAGTCACCAGTAAAACATTTCTCATACTGCAAGATTTAAAAATCGCCTTCATTCTGTTGTTGACTTTGATGCCAAACTCAACTCAAACAATATTTAAGTTAAAAATACAACTTGATCTAATGTGAAAAATGCTGCTAGGTGTAGGTGCATAAAAACTGGTACATTTCCACACAAGAAAACTCTTGTTTTGTCTGAATGCTTGGCCAAGATAAAGTATACCTTGTACCAAGATTAGCCTTTGTCAATTTTACTAATTACTTTAAAAATGGCTGAGAGTAATTCTTGACAAATGTTTAAACCTAAATAAGGATGTCCTCAGGGAAGCATCTATTATCATAAATTTTGGAATGACACTCAACCTTTCTTTCAACATTAGTAAGCAAAATCTTATAGCTACGTATCAAACAATCAGTGGTATCTTATTTTAATCCCTTACTTGAAATATCACAATTTTAATATATTGCAATTGTTAGTCTTGTTTAATTTTAACAATCCTTTTTCTTCTTTTTTTGCTTTTAAAAGCACTGAAAATACTCGTTACATTTGATCTATTTATAAAATATAATGTCAGTTATTATCACTGTATTTCTCATCTTCTCTGTCTGCCCAAACAGGCACTGGTTCTCTGAGGCTGAGATGGGCGCTGTTACAGAGTGTGCTTCCAGTTCATCACAGACACCAAATTGAATCTCGGATGTCAGCAGATGTGGTCCAAACAATATTTACTGCCTCCCTCAAGAGAACAGCTGTTTTTATTTAGTAGATAAATAAGAAGATGGAGGAAGGGATTAATGAATACATGTGTGCCAATTAAGACAAACAAAAGCATGGGGGAGGGACGAGAGAGAGATGTATGACATGCTTGCTGCTCACCGGCTGTGGGGTGGCTTTGGGCTCTGTGGACTTGACATGAAGGTGCGTCATCATAGCTTGCAGACGCTCTTTGTCTTTAGCTAGCTGTAATGAGGAAAGACAAAAGGAAAATATATTACAATAATATATTATTAATTCCATACATCCCTTTGCAATAAACACTTTATTTCTTTTTTAACAGTAAGTGTGTTTAAACAAATAGACTATCAATTATTTGTTTTCAAAATGCTTCAAAATGTCAACAACTCTGCACTTCAGACAATCTAACTACTGTGTCCAATTCAAGGTTAAAAGAGACTGCGTCTCATTGCCAATAACAAGCCCAGGCCCTTTCTACCTGTCTAAGACTCAGCGCTGTCTTAGCTGCCAACTTAAATTATGGTGATAGGCTGCATGCAGAGGAAGTCTGTGTCTGATAAACCTTTGCTCCATCTCTCTGGTAAATACACCACGAGAGCGGAAATAACAGGACGTCGGTTTGGTATAATGTTTGAGCAACTGAACTCTCATTGTTTAAAGTTAACATTCTGTAAACCACAACTGTTTTATACTCATTATCTGTCATTTTTGGGGTATTACATGGCTAATATGTGAACCACAAGAGACTGCTGCATACAATCTGGAATGCATTACATTTGATCCTGGCTGTATTTGCTTTGCAACTGTAGCAGAAGCTAATTAATACAAATACAGTTTATTAGAATGGTTGGTTTTATAATAATAATAAGTGAAACCTGGCCATGTTCACCATTTAACTCACCACCACCCACACACAGATACACATATGACACACTGGCCATTATACTGCCACCCCGCCATCCCCTCCCCCCAAAGGAAAGATGGTGAACCATGTCTTTTTCTATAAGTGCATTCTTAATATTCACATTTTTCTTTCTTGCAGAAAAAGACAATGAAAGATCACACACAGGGGAAATTGTAAAACCACTGATTAAGTTTTCTGTGGTGGGCTGTTTTCCTTTAAGTCACCCCAGCACCTATCCACACTATGCTGCCGAGTCATTTCACCAAGTGTTTTATTGTTGGTGCCAAACAGTTAAAAGTCATAAATAACTTTAAAACCCAGTAAAATTCAAAATGTAATTATCTTCTCTACTTAGCCCCGGGCCCTTCATATATCTTTCCCTGGCTGTCATGCATACATAACACATTTTTAATGACTGATTACTTGCAAATGTACAAAATGATTTCATTCTGCTGCCCCCCCCTCCATGAGTGACCCCATGGCTGATATCAGACGGACAGGGAGGGGTACGGCAGACACTGAGGAAGTGTCAGGAGAAGAAGACACATAAATATTTGGGCCAAAACAAACTGAGAGACAATACCTGCAGCTCCAGCTGTTGTACGACCTGCATTTGCACCCGACACTGGGCCGTGCTCCTGTCATCCAGTGCGTGCTCATTGTTAAGATGCCTGGAAAACAAAAAACAGAACACACACAAAAAAAGCTGGTGTCACTTTGACTTTTTGCCTTCTGCAGCCTTTTAGATATAAGAAACAAACATCCTGTGATGCGTGGTTTAATGATGTAATCTGATAAAGCATAATAGAAAAGATGTGGTAACATTTAGGTTAGCAGAGCTTCAACATAAAACTAACATATCGCAAAGAGCACACAAACAAAATCTGCAGGACCAGAAGAATACTTCTTTTAACACGCAAGAGCGACACTCAGTATTTCATGACAGTCCGGTCTGCTCTAACTACAGCTCACAGATAAGAGGACTGATTGAAGAATTTCAGGTTGGACTACTTTTGCTAAATTATGCACTAGTGACCTAGTACCATTTCTTCTCATTCCAGCTTCCCTTTAATCCTTGTTGTATTTTCCCTTTTTGGTGTTTTTTCTGTTAATTGTGCCATTAAAATTAAGAGAATTCAAATAAAGCCAGACCAAATGCAGAGGACAACAGGACGAGGAGATGGGATCTGTCACAAACTTGAATTATGGATCTAATTATGCATGATTATTTTACACAGGGAAGATGTTCTCTTTTCCTCTACGTTTATAACTAATCTAAATAAGTAGCTCGCCATGTAGCAGACAGGGTTTTTTCTGTGATTTATATAAAATGGTGGAGATAAGGTTCACGAGTGAAGGAAATATGATTGGAGGAATTTTATCAGCCGCCGCATGAATTACTGTTTGAAAATGCTTATGCAGGGGCATTTCATTAATCATTTAATCATAATCCGAGCAGGATGTTTGAACTGATTTCACAAATACCCTTTCATTTCACTACTTCATTATGCTCGCTAATGGATCCAATATATTATATATATCATAAATTATATCACATCTTCGGTGACCATGTAGGTCACTGTCACCAGGCATGTCTGTGTGCACACAGTGGCGGCGGCGGCAGATGGGAGAGGGGCGTGCAACGTGCCTGCCTTTTCAAATGCACTTTTTCTGTCATTTACTGCAAATCAAAAATAGCCAGAGTCAACCTATGAAGGGACAGTGGCAGCACTGGCGTTATGATAGCCCGATAAATTTGATGCCATTGCTTTATGTACAAGCAACCCATTTGTGCATTAAACACCACACAGACACTCAGAAAACAGACACATGTGAAGGGAAGGAAAATTGATAGTGCTCTGCTTGAAATGTGAAGGTTTCTGTTCAGCTGCGGTATTTTCAACCTTGAGGTGAATGATTTAAATCTTTAGAGGAAATGTGGTCTCTTCTCTCATTCAGGCCCTCCTATTGTGTTTTGATAATACATTTTTCAAAATGACTGTGATATACATTCAGCACTTGAAGTTAATTATTATGGCGAGAAAAAGAAATTAAAAAGGCATATTTAAAGAAAGCGTGGGCAATAACCCTCTGTGCTGAAATCAATTCAGACTTCTCTGGGCTTTCCATTTGTTTGAGTCAAATAAATGCCCATTTAATTAAGTAGGTCGGAAAATGAAACTGGTAAACATTTCAGGACATCTTACTAGATTTCAAAGAAGAAAATAATAGGTAAAGACGTTTCAACTTCAATTTAACTGGCACAGACTGAATTTTCAATGAAGGGTGGCCTACGTGAGCAGCTTTGGAATTTCTCTGTTCATAGGAGACATGTGCCCTGCTTCTTTTCATCCTTTGTTACATTCCACTTTATTTCTTCTAATGACATGGAGAGTCACAGTGCATAATTAATAGGAAATGAAATATTCAAATGGCCCTAATGCAGCCTTGAGAGGAGTGTCTGGACACGGGAGCAGGGGATACAGGGAATTGACATCGAGAGAGACTATGAGCGTTGGCATGTGTCACTTTCTGGACTTCAAATGAAGCCACTTTTAAAAGCTCTCTGGCAGGATGACAGTCCCTAATGTAAATTGCCACAATAAAACAAGTTAAATAGACATTCCCGTAACAGTGTGCTTTTTACATATCAGTTAGTTTGCCTACTATTTTTTTAATTTTTTTTTTTACAATTGCTGATTATGTAGACTGGACCCAGAGCTTAAGCCTGTCTCTGAGAAAGGTTTTTCATTTTCACTGTTTGGTGGAATTTAAATTAAATCACACATCTTTACAGTAGTAGTTACATTTAAAATGTATTAAAACTTGTTTATGCACATTTCTAATTATTTAATTATATACAGTATTATGTATTATTAAGTATTAAATGTAGTATTTAGTATTAAAATCATTTATTTAATCTACTTCTTCAGTTATTTTAACATATCTTATTCTTATTTTATTTTACATTATGTTATTTGGCTTATTTGTGTTTTTTGTTCAGTGGTACAAGGCTGCGTAACTTACAAAACATTTACTATGTTATCTTGAGGTGTGAGAGATGAGTCTTTGTGGTTTTAGCAGGCAGACAGTGCAGCACTAGAGGGCACTGCAGTTGTTTCACTGGTTCTGACCTCTGACTGGACATCGAAGAGAAGGGTCTTGACCCTCATAAAAACACCAGGCTCCGCTATGAACCCCACCCTGCCCTTCTGTGTGCTGAACCCGAAAACAGGAACAGGGATTTGGTGCTTTGTATTTATCAAGACAGTGTGTGTAGGTATGTAATGTTTTCTTTAAAAGATACACACACAGTTTAAAACAACATTTCAGTCCGGTGTTAGTTGTTAATGTTGGCATGTGGAGCTAAAATCTGGTTGACGTTAGAGTCCTCCTCACCTTTCTTTCTCACTGGTACACAGAACACTGTGTTCTGCTGACTACACACACACACACACACACACACACACACACACACACACACACACACACACACACCCCTTCACTTTTATTTTCAACATTTCCCCCAACCTTTGGAGAGCACTGCCTGGTGTATTCTTCATTTATATTTTTGATTGTTTTTTGAGGCCCACAGTATTAGTTGCTGGGTTTCATGTGGAAGTGCTTAAGGGTTTGAGAGTTAACACCTCAGTGAGCTGCTCGTACTCTTGCCTGCTGTTAAACAAAGGCAGCTTTGTGGAGACTCTCCCCAAATGTTTTCTTAACATGTTCCAAGCAGTTTGAGCAGGCAACTAAAGTAAACAAGATGTTGCCATGATAAAAACACTTGTAAAAACATAGCAGAGTGCACTTAGAGACATTTGAAGGGAGAGCTCTACCGGGTACACTGAATTTAATTCCCCTCTCTACTATAAACAAAGGGTGAGGCAATGTCAGAATACAATAAATAGTGATGGATTTAAGGGGACACTCCCAAAGCTGAAATATGTGTCTAAGTGTGAAAGTGTGGGTGTGCAATACATAGTTTAATAACTACGTGTCAAGGAAGTTTATTTAATAAAAATAAAAATATATAATTGCCTATGTTTTCATCTTGCACAGAAACGGTACTGTGCTACCAAACAATCTAGTGTGATTAGCTTTTCTATAGCAAACTGCAATCGAGTGGATTTAAGTAAACGATCGAAAAACGAAAAGAGGATTCAAAATGTTGATGAAGGCAGTCAAAACTTTCAGCTGCCTGTGAGGTGTCTCTCCGAGGCACCTTTCTCTCCTGTGTGTTCGCTGAGTGCTTGTTTTAGGATAATGAAACTGTGTCATATCTTGTTTAAAGTGCGACTAATCCAGGGTGACAGTGAGCCATTGATCTACTGCCACAATGCAGATGTTTTCGTCCTCTCCGTAACCATGGCGCTGTTATGTGTTGGATTACCTAGAGCGCGCTGCACACAGGGCTGATTAGTAAACCAGGTTCTGACTCAGATGGGGAAGCATGGTGCAAAACAAAGGCCTGTGTCAGGCTGGACAGGGTCAAACCTGTTACACAGTTCACAGTGGAAAGATGCTACACAGCAGGTGATGCTGAATTAGCTGGAGCTCTTTACAGTACAGTATACATGGCTCATTTTAACATGGTGTTGAGGTGTGCGCCTTAGATAAAATACGCAACACACTAAACCAAAAAAACGAAAAAGAAGTAAAGCATGAGAAAGCAGAGGGAAAGACAAATAAACCACTGAGAAAAGACAGAAAGAGCAGAGAAAGGCAGTCAAAGACACACAAACCAATCCCCTTGTCCAGCGACAAGGGCAAACATGCAGAGCGCCCTAAGTGAGGGCTGCCACAGATAAACATCCTACCGTTGTTTGTTTGGGAAAAACGGCTCCTGTCACCATGGGAACTGCACTTATCACAGGAATTAGAGGCCCATGCCGTTCTCAGAAGGAGACCCCGCCACAGTACCCTTGTCAAGAGAGTGCCAACCCAAGCGCCCACACTCAGGAATAACGACCAGCTACACATGTGGTGCCTCTGAGTCGCCGGGGGTCACAAAACTTGTACTCGACCCAACACCAGTACAAACAATTTGTGATAGAAACGCACCTCTGACTACGACTTTTACTTACTTGAGGAATGACTGGAAATCATCAAACACTGCCTCACATCCAGGCCACTTGCAAACCCCATGACCATAGAGAGGGTGGCTGTGGTGGGAAGGTTCTTCTAGTGTGGATCTAAAAGAGGAATTTACAGAAAGAGAGACGGTTAATAATAACAACAGATTTTCTGGAACACAATCACAGTTACAGGCCTGTGGTCATATTACTTGACGAGGGGTAACAGAACATGGTTTCTTCTTTTAAGCCGGTTAGTACCTGCCTGTGTGTATTGTATGTTGTTTCCACATGAAAACGTTGACTTCAACTTGATCTGTGAACCTTGGTCTGTGTAGAGACCTTTGTGATCTCTGCTTGTTCTTCTCTTAAAAGTGGTTACTCGTGGTGTGAAAGCACAACCAAATCAATATGTAATTATTTATCACTGAGCCATGTTGCTATTCACTTTGATCAGACTGCTAGGGGGCTCCCTCAGTCACTGCTTTTCCTGCGGTGCCTGCTGCATCATGTCCCAGAGCACACCAGGAGGAGCGTGTACCACAACATGAAACCCCCAAACGCATCAGGCACTTTCACACAAACTGTAAACATCCCCGCCTGGAATCAATTTATCTACTGACCAATCCATGTCACAAGGGGCTGACAAGCACGCATCTATGGGGAGCGTATGGCTTCGTACAATCAGTCTAAATAGCGGGAACATCCCTGAAAAACAAACTTTACAACATCTTCCATATGGCAAGAGGCGTAGAATCACAGCTAACCACATTCAGCGTTGAGAGAAAGCGGCCTGTGTGGAGGCAGTGTCTGCTAAGAGAGCGAGACAGGCAGCCATATGGATACAGGCGCTATACAAGACACACAACTTTCAGCTACAAGAGCCTGGGGGACTGGCCTATATCGCTACCACCTGTGCTTCTGGTGGCTCGTGAGCGCAACGCTGCTGCTTCTCCTCCAGTCTGATCCCTGCTCTCTAAGACAACAAGCCAGATAGGGAGATTCATTACACCACAAACTGCTGTGTTGCCATGTGGGAATAACTCCAACTACTAAAATCTCATTCATATATTCAATAAGAGATCATGTCTAATACAACTACTTCAGGGGATGTCTTTAAGGATAGAGAGGAAAAACAAATACTGAAAATAACATTTTGCATTGCTTAGCCAATCATCCGCCTGCTATGATTTAAAAATTGATGTAAAAATGAATTAGTAAAAAAAGAAAGTAATCTAACCATGGTGTGCCAATTTTGCAGGATTAAACAAGCTGATGTTCAGATTAAAATCTCATTTGTATCAATGTTAGTAAAGCTGTACCTCAAGTAGGAAATTTTTAAGGTCGTCGCAGGTTTCCTTGTGTTATAATTACTTGCTTCAGAGTTCACATTGTTCATAACATGTGATAATTGCATTGCAATTAGGAAGCAGTCAAGCATTCCTGAATGTAGTTAGCAGCTTTCTTTCTCCCCCCTTTCAAAAGTCAGAATTTTTTTTATTCAATTATGAATTATGCATTCACATTAAGACCTCTGTTTTGATACAGCTAATAAATAGATGGCGGAAGACCTATTATAATGAGTTTTTAACAAGGAAATGTGTGGACTGGTGAAGGTAACGCTGGTTTTTAATTTAAAGGGATCCTTTTTTAATTCTTTGCGAGCAGGCTTGTTGGTTAATTCTGTATTAATAAGATATTGAAATGTGGAGTGCGCTGGGAATCAGTGAGCACAATGCGTTGTAAGGGGCTGGCGGCAGAAGAGCCCTTTTAAACGGTGGATGGCTAAACAGTAGTAAATGACAGAATTTACACCAAATGAGCTACATTAGTGTAATAGGAGAAGAGTGTAGGATTCATGGAGTTTTCTCCCATTTGAGAACACGTTGAAGGGGGGGAAAAAAGGAAACTGTGTTGCAGTTCCCTGCGTTGCGTTAAATTTGACTTGCACCCACGACAGGTCTGTCAGGATGATATTATTGTCAGGCAGCCCGGGGGAAGAACACTCTAATGATCTTGTAACAGCGATGAGGAAAACTGTGTCATCAGCTCTCTTTAGAGGAGAAGGAACATTAAAGTGCCTATAGACCCGGACAGAAAGTGTGCGAACCTTCCAGGTGTTGCGCTGTGTTTATGTGTACACAGACAGGAGGAACTGCACACTAAGATGACTTTGACAGCTGCTAGCCAGTTGTTTTCTAGCTCGCTTCTTTTGATGAGATGCTTTGGGCCATAAACAAGTCATGATCTATGGCATCGTGTGCTGATGGACTCAATCTATCAGCAAAAGTGGGAAGATTGATGTCCACCATGCTAGGTCAGAGTCTGGCCACAGTGTGTGAAGCCAATCACAACACTCACTGTTGGTTCTAATGTTAGCCTATTCCCTTGTGTCCTCCCCCTCAGTCCTCCACCCATACCCGCTACCCTCCCCACTTTTTAACTCTCTAGGCCCTAAACTCGATCCTTTCCTCCTGTCTCTGTGCCACTGCATGGTTTACCCTAAATGATTTAATTATCTTTTATTCTGGTGTAAGACAAATGAAAGGCAGGAGTGATGTGAGTTCTGTGCCAAATCTGATTATTTATCTCCTTAACAGATTGCTGTGTTACAGTCCCCGAGCTGTGGTTACTGATGGTTGTTGGGAAGTAAAGTGGGCCAAGCGCTTTGTGAGGATGCTCCCCCTTACAAAGCTGATGCAGCATTGTATTGGGAATTTGTGTCAGATACAGATCAAGCACATTTCATTTA
This sequence comes from Micropterus salmoides, assembly GCF_014851395.1. NCBI lineage: Eukaryota > Metazoa > Chordata > Actinopteri > Centrarchiformes > Centrarchidae > Micropterus > Micropterus salmoides. Next base: position 33,254,601 of record NW_024043372.1, read on the forward strand.
AATAAGCAAATCATTGAATAAAGATGACCCGGCTCACAGGGGTATATCTCAATCTATGCATCACAGATTGCGGGCTGGGAACAACACAGGCTGACAGATTGAGTGACTCAGGACCTGGTCATATCAGGGATGTTATCCAGTCAAACAGAAATCCCAGCCTGCCTTGCTAGAGTGATCTTTGAGACAAGTAAAAGCAGGAACACGTGCCTCATCTTTGGTGTGTCAAGCCGGCAGTGATTGAATTTCTCCTCCTTCCTTAAGACGGAAGTGCAAAGCCGGTGAGTGATTCCTGTGGATGCACTTAAGGTTTTAGTTGCAGGCGTCGTTGTGCCTGGGCAGATTTTATATGACACATGAAACTAACTACATGGTACTTAGGGCCTGCTGTAAACCAATCTGAAGCCAGTCGGGAAAACAGGCCCATCAGCAGAGAGGCTTGTTTCTGTTGCATGACAAAAGGACTTGCAAAACCGCATCAATTAAAAGTTCATTAAGTTCAGCACTGGGAGGATGAGTAGATGCTCTCTATTTACACCCAGCCGGCCCAGCCCATTATCTTCAACCTGATTATTCAAATCCCTGGATTATAACGCAGACGTTTTCTCAGAGCCTTGCTTAGAATAATCATACTTAATAATATTTCATTTTTCTTACCATGGAGTCTGATTAGAATTGAGTCTGCATCATCAAAAGAGAGGAACAATGCTCTTGATAGTTGTGCGATTCCAAAATGAACACAAGAAAGGATTATTGGTGGTGTGAATCTAAATTAGCATCATTCAGCATTTAATAAGGAATGTTTTGTGTTCACTTTTGTATCAGTCGTCTATTCTTAGTAATTTCACACTGAAACTCTGGGTAGGTAATCCACAGCTTCCTCAAGCAGATGGGCTGGATGAGAATCACCTGCTTGGTTTTCTGACAGATCTAAGATACTGCGAGAATATTCAGACTGAGACTGCCTTCTTCACTTAAGCTTGTGTTAAACTGCTGTTGACATCTTCTTTAATCTCTGAAAGTCAGCGCGAGGCAGAGGGGCTGCCAGCTCTTGCGTTATGTCTTCTCCGATGTTTCATGGAGCCCTCAGCTGAGGCTAGTTCTTGCCTTTTCCTGCCATCGATGCTCACCTTGTTTGCTCGCTTGCGACAAAGTGTGATGGAGTGAGCGAGTCAATATCCTCCCCTGCGATTTGTCTTTAACTACACAAAAACAGACATTCAGCCAGACACTGGATGAAGGACTGGAAGCCTGTGGATACTGTCAACTGTGGGAGCAACTAATGCCCATTTGTTATTTGATTTTTCTCCAGTGTCTGTGCTGGAAGATAACTTTGAAACACACTAAAGAGGATAAGTCTGTACAGGTAATATTAATCTCTTTAAAACCGATACCACTGCATGAAAAGAAATAGCTGCTTTCCATTTGTATCTCTCCATCAGTGAATCATAGTATTTCCTCTCAAAGTCACTCAGATCCTCTCTGCGCTCCCAGCAGCCCCGATTCACCTCCAACGGCCTGCTGGTTTACTGTGCTAAACATGTCTTCATCTGCATTGCTTTCATAATGACGCGTAGGTTTTGATCACTGAAACACAAGTCAGATGTTATGCAGTGAGCTCATGGTGCCTGGAGGCTCCTCACTAGCAGTTCAAAGATCAGGCTTTTGGTGCAAGAAAACAAGCAAATGTGTAAGATGCCAAATTAATTCCTTCCTTAAAGACACAGACATAGCTCAGAGGGCAAACACATTTCATACATGATTCATCCTGGTTTTGAAAATATGATACACCCAGGGTTTGTTTTTTCTAGCATATAATAGCTTGTTGTTCTTATTATGTTTTTTTTTATTCCTGTACTGGCAGGTGGTGATCAGGCCAATTCTACATGTCAACAAGTTCCCAGTATGCAAGACGTGTTTTTTTCTTTTAGAAAAGATACTGGTAACCTAAATGTTTTCAAGAAATCCAACTGACGTCCCAGCTGCACTTCCCAATGTGCAATTAAAACAATAGCAGAAGGGGGTCAATACCCTGACCCCTTTATTAATAGTTTAGTGATCCCATTTTGACTGCCTGCACATTTCTCCAAATCCCTGTATTCCTTCCAGGTGTTCCCCAGCTGCATCCAGACACATAGAAAAGTGGCCTTACTATAAATTAATAGTAATCTCTATGCAAAACCTATAGGGACACTTCCATCAACCGAGGCCCTGTGAGAAATTGCTATTTTAAATGGGAATATATGTCACATGGGCCTTCTGTTTGCTTTACACAATGATGGCAGTGAAGACTATTTCACCAGTTTAATTACCAGTTGTAGGTGACATAAGGAACAGTGCTTTGAAAAACTTAATTTTAAGCTTGTGTGTCTTCGCTGACCCATGTTCTCATTGTGAGAGCACACAAAAGATGTAAGACACATGCAAATAAAAGAAGTGAAAACTAGAAATATCTAAAAGACCTTGCAGAGGGAGGGACTCACCCTTCTCTCTTGTGACTCATGTACTGCCCGTTGGTGGAGGCATGCTGGTTGAGGAGTGGGTTCTTTGGCAGGGCCGGGGATGACAGGTCAAGGCCCCGGTGGCCGTTGTTGCTGCTGTTGTTGTGCTCCTCCTTCACGTGAGCATTTGTCACCTCCTTCCACAGTTGCTGCAGCTCTGCTGGAATCATGCCTGAGACAAACAAATTGGATAATTAAATCAATTAACAGCTAATCCAACTCTTCTTCATCGCTTAATTAAATCAAAGCGCCTGTAAACAAAGCCGAGTATTAATTAGAAAATATTCCACTACAGGGTAATGCACTGAGAGCTCTTGCCTGCACCCGTATCTCTGCCACCTCCTTCACTCCCTCCCATTTTTTCCTGTGATCTGAAGCGTGTTTGTATACACAAATCCCTGGCATTCACGCAAATTTCATGCCCAGAGTAAATAATTAACATCCAGACATGGCATGAAATCTGAATAATCACCATCATTTTCTCTCAACAACAGAGATGTGCAGAACATACACAACAAAAAGTTTACAATAGCAACACTAGAAAACATCCCACCCCTGCCTCCTTGAGAAACAGGACCCTGGGGTAATATTCTCAAAAGCGCATTAATGTGCAAAATACTTAAAGCTCTGCACCGCCTCCAATTGACACAGACGACTTAAACCTCATTTAACAAGTCAAGCACACTGCAGCTCACACAGCCCTTTGAAAAAAAAAAATCCCTTGAAGACAGAAGACATTTTTCTGTGTGCTGGAAACACATCTACAGAGTGCGTGAGTTTTTTCTGCCTATGAGTGACAGCAATCCCGACACCCAGGGCCGGAGTCGGGATGAAGAAGGATAATGCTGTATTTGTGCACCCCACTTTCTGTGTCTGAGAGAAGAGAGCCTTTGTTGGCACACAATATACATATGTGTCCATCTACGGTGTGTCTGTTACTGTGCTTTCATTTTGCACAAATGAGGATAAAGCTGATGTGTAAAACACGATTAAGCTTCATGGATGCAGGATATTTGGCTATTTATATTTTCAGTCAAAACATACTGCATCTGGGTAACCATGATTTTAATAGCATACGGAAATATCTAATAGGGGAGGATGTGTGGCTTTGTATTGGGTATTCAAATCTGTGCTTATATAAGCCACATGTTTTAAGCATGGTGAAAGAAGCCCTTGGATGTGTGGTGAATTTAACCACAGAGCAAATGGCCAAGACCGCTCGTTTAACATTACAATTAATTAAATCCATTCTCAAAATGAGTACTGGCAAATGAAAGATGATTTGCACATGCTTATCTAGTTGGGTTTATATTCTCCGGATCCCCCTCCCTGCCGGTTTCTCATCACCAGCTCTATAGATACCAGAAGTGCTCCTTTCAAGCACCAGATTGTAATACATTGTGCGCAAAATGCTTAGTCTTAATTTATTCCTGTTGTGGAAAATAACTGTGAGGTGAAGATCTCAATACGATCAGCAAAAATATTTTTAATTTGATAAGCTACTAAAGATTTTAATTATGCTGGTAATGGAGAACATTGGCCTAATGAGGCGGAGGACTCCAGAGAGACGCGGGGCTAAGAACTGTGAAATGAGTCTGATAGGATTGCTGTAAATTCACACTAGATCGTTTGCATATCAAAGAGCAGGAAATGATTACAGGACAAATCAATAACCTTTCCACGTTCCAAGGGGCGTCTTTCCTCATTCGAACATTTCAGCACCCCTCGCTCTATTCTGCCTGCCTGTATTCTATCTTATTCTCTTCAATGCCTTGATGTGCCCTAATCGAAGTGCACGTCCATGACAGGCTAAACATGCTTAACATTGCGCTCTGTGTTACAGCATGCTAATCCACAGCTTGCTGACGTCCGGTTACATTATCAAAGGCTCCATTGTTGGTTTGATGAAATAAGGAGACTTAAGAGCAAAAGTTGTTTTTGTTTCTTTTTTTCCCCTGTGATCGCTAGTTTGGAAGCGGAAGGTCACTGGTGATGCGAGTGTCCTGCGCTCCGACAGCGGGAACAATCATTTTCCCCCCACTTGGTGCCCGGTGACAGTGGGCGATGTATTTTTAGCCGATGTGCTTGACAGGGCGGCCCGCACTGGCTCAATTACCCAGCAGTCCTGGTGACCCCGACACCACTGTTTACTCAGATGAAACCGCAGCGGATAGACCGGTCTGATGAGAGAGGTAACGGAGTGGGACCAGGCTGTCTCTTTCTGGATCTAGCCCATAGTTTTATTGCTCTCTGTTCGCCTCTTCCCTCTCTCTGCTCCTATCTAACCCTAACCTTTTCAAACTCAACAACAGCTATGGCTCATGATTCCACATAAATGACAATTAAATAGCATTGCACAAATCTCTCAGAGGGTATTATATTTTGTGTTTGAACAAAATGCATTGAGTTTCTCTCCATCTGATTACTGTGGGACACATAATGACATTGATCTGTAAATGCTCTTTCTTGGGTCTCCAGTTTGTCCATCCTTTAAATGCTGGATTGGTTTATCTTTCCTCTTTCCATTTTTCAACACAACTATTCCACTCATTACGACTGGGAAATACGGACAAGCACTCTAAAAAATGTATGTTGTTGGGACACTTGATTGATCACCGGCCTCCCAACTCAATTTTACCTCTGCAGGTAGCTCTGGCACTGAGACAGGCCGAGCTCTTCAACCTTTTCCTGTCCTTGTCCCCCTGTACCCAGGTGACCATGTTCAAGCAAGCAGAAAGTTGATTTAAGGTTCATAATGACATCAGTTGCAGGCCATCATCCCCCAAATAAAAAATGGCCCCCAGTGCTCCGGGCTCTTTAAACCGTGCTGTTACTTCTCACACAGTCCCGGTGCCATGGGGGGACAGTGACATCGCTATTAGTTTATTGTTCCGTCAGGCTGGGACCTTTACTGCACCCCTGTTTATGTTGCCGTAATCATTGGCCTGCTGATATGCACCCCTTAGGCCTGAAATATATCCTGTCCTAATGCTGCTGGAACTATTACCAGTAGCCCTCTGCTGGATGTATCAATCACTGACAGGTCAGCCGTATTACCCACCGCTGTCCCTGATGTGCTGCTGTTCTGTGAGCACTTCATGGCTCTCCACATTCTTTGCTTTCATATTACCGACAAATTTGTCTTGTCACTGTCCCACTGGCCTCTCCCAGACAGCTTAAATGATGTTGTGCAGGCACAAGAACTCACTCTCTTGCAGAGCAACCTCGGAGGGTGATTTAGCCAGGATGTGCACAAACACTGCCCACCTCTGTGACACACACACACACACATGCATAAACATGAAAACACACACACATACACACACACACACACACACACACTTGAGCAGTGTGAGCAACCACTGACTCACTTATCAGGTCAAGAGGACAGGCTTTTTGTAAGAAGGGGGGAAGGGGGTGGATCAAATTTATATTTATGAGAGTTATATCCTCCCCAAACACATTGTTGTAATTTATAACAGATACCGTCTGGCCGCTTCCAAGACTTTGAACATTAATGTCACAAGAATTTACGACAAGAGAAACAAATTATACTCCAGATAATGTGAGCAATTGTTTTTCACTCAAAACTGCTATCTACAAGTTCATACTTAATTAGTGCTATCAAATTTTTGAAAAGGAAATTCAAACGCATTCCTTCAGTCCATCGTTTTGGCAGAAAAAAAGTGGCTGCAATCTGTCTCAGCCAACAATGTAACAAAGCAGGAGAGTGATGCAAAAATGAGCTATAAACTGCATCGTAGTACCTAAAAAACAACTGCAGATTGCACACCTAGTTTTCTTTAATTACTCTGCTACGGTGACCTATTATCTGAAAACCTTTTGTCCCTTTCATTGTCTCAGCACATAGGATACAGAGGACTGCCGGTGATGACAGTGGCTTTTTAAAATAATAATACTGATATCTACATTTTGAAATGAAAGAAATAAAAATCATCAGTCAATAAGTCATGCCAATTTACTGCCCCCAAGTCTGAATCTATAATCACTGGGACCCAAACAGAGCAGATCAACTCATCACTTGCGATGCAGTACTAACTGCTAGCTGAATATTGCAGATTAGATCTGAGCACCATAGGCCCGGCCCGCTGATGCATGAAAGAGTTTAGTGATGTGGAAAACAGAAAGGTCATCAATAACTTCAAACAGTCAAGCAGAAAATGTGTAGAATAGGAAGACAAACTGGGGGCCTGAAGCACTAGCCTAAGTGTTGTAACAGCTGTCGGAGGCACAGAGTTAACCATCAATGGATTGCAAGGGCAAACTAACCAGGTTCGACTGGTCGTAACAAACAAACAAACACTAACTGTACATGGGGAGATTCAAACACCACTTTTAAGAAATGATCCCCTCAGTTTTGAGTAGAATTAATTTCAATATATTGTTAAGTGTAGAAGATTCCTCATAAAATTTAAATTATAATTTTCTGACTCAGGATTCTTCCCATAAATATTTCCTCTGTACAACTTAGGAAGAAAATTAGGAACATGGTGTGATACATGGATCCTCCCTATTAAAGCAAATAATAATTTAAATCACTATTGTAATGAAATTAACCGTGCAGCCCTAACAAAGCATTCACACACTTACTCTCTTGGTAAGATAGGTATTTGATGATGGCACAGTATAAACAGGATGTTCTGGGGCTGTTGTGAAATCCATCAAGAGTACAGGACCTAGCCATATCACCCATATAATGCTTTACTCAAAGGGTGTGAATGTGTTTGCCAGACATCTGACACAGAGCAATTCAGCAAAGCACACTCACAACACAGCAGCGCTCCACGCCTGTGCCCATGGCAATCGTGTGCGAGTGGATGAGTGATTCCATACCCAGTCCAAACAATAACACCACTGTACAAACCGTGTTTGTGTTTGCCTATTACCTAAGCACCCCCCTAACCCTCCCGTTTTTATTGCCCTTATCTTGTTATTTCAAAAGTGTTTGTCTTAGCTGGGAATGAATAGTCAATGTCATGTTCTAAAACCCTTATGACGGCGTCTTTGTCACAAGGCGACCACTCCTTAACAAAATATTAAAAGAGTAAATAAAGAAACAAACTTCCTGGCCAAACAACAAGTATTGACTCACTTTCAAGTAGCAGGCAGTTTCACAATGACAAGTTCACTGGCAGTTTACGAACAATAGATCCACTCTTCGCCCAGGCTGAAGGAGACTGCCACCAGGATGCCAATCACAGACACAGTACAGACAGTTCAAGGACAAAGCAGGACATCACACTCTATCTCCATTTCTGAACCATGGGGTAACTTTACTTCTAAGGTTTATGATGATAATAACGTGTAGCATACTAGAATCAAACTGCAATGGCACTGTAAACAATAGTCCTGGACGAGTGACATGAGATGCCATTTAGTGAATTAGTAAATTAAAAGTGTTGAGTGAGGATTTACAGTAGGTGTGTCCTGAATCAGTGAAACCACGTAAAGTATGTGGTTACATACTGAAGTGGTGCATTGTTCACTTTGGCTAAGTCAATTTGTTCAGGTATTGTAGCAGTTACATTAGCAGATCAGACTACTCTGAATGTACAGAGACATACACCTACATAAGCTGCAATGTCAAAATAGTTTGTAAGTAAAACTTCCGATGCCAGGTGTTCAGATATTTGAAGACCCATTGGAATACTGATATTGTCACAATGATGCTGCTTATAGTTTGTGCCGAGATCAGTATGAACAGGACCATCTGTGTGCCAAAAAACTCAAATGTTTCTCTCACAACTGTTAGAGGCCGGATAAGGCCAGTGAAACAGCATTCATCTCTATGATGATCATGTGACTCCAAAAATTTCAAGTGAAAACTAGCTCACATAAAAACTATTTTAGATGTGTTAGATCTTTACCTTTTACAGACAGGTGATTAAAATCCTGCTACACTACAACAGATACTTTCTATGCTATTAACAGTTTTCTAAGTAGAATTTTCCTTTTTATAAAAACAAAGTCACAAGTTATGTTCAGGGAACAACTCCCATAATAACAGGACAAAATCAACTAACCAATATATCAATAAACAGATGTGTTAGCATAACCCTAACCGCCATTGTTTTTGTGTTATAACTCAAACTCTAATGTGGTCTCAACAGCAGGTCCATCTTCAGTTTACACCAGCAAATAAATTTTACCACTTCCAAATATATTATTATAAATCGGAGGTAAAAAGAGGTGTTGGATCATCCAAAGAGATAGTTTTGTTGCAGTGTTTTGTTATCACGAATGCTGCTGTTGAAGAGTTGAGTTGCTGCTTTGACATGTTGTTTGGATTTGAAGAGCTGCAGGATAGTAGTTCAGTACAGTGTTGTGATATCTGGTACTGACCCTGAGTGAGGGAGTGCAGTGGCAGGCCGGTCTGTCCAGGCTGGATTGTGAGCAGCCCTTGCCTCTGAAGGTTGAGCAGATGCTGCTGCTGGACCTGCTGGACCTGCAGGAGCTGCTGCTGAAAGGCCAACTGCTGTGCAGACACCTGCTGCTGGTGGCGTACACACACACACACACACACACACACAAAAAGATAGAGCGGAACACCATCAGTAAACACACACATACTGCATATAGAAGCATAACAGCTACCGCAAACATGTAAAGCTGAATTTCAGGTTTCAACATTACTGGATTCCTTTGAAGAAAAACATTTTAAGTTCAAGACCACAGAGTTCATAGTTCAGGTTGTTAAATGTAACACATTTATTCATAATACTCAAAGTTAATGAATTTTGCGTGCGCTAACACACAAAAGCACAGTGTAATTTTCATAAACGTTGCCTTTACTGTGGGTTTGCCTGGGCCCACTTAAGACAGGTACAATATACATCTCTCTCTCTCTTAATTAACGAGGAGTCGGGAGGCAAATGACAAACAATGAAACAACATAGTTAATCATTCATAATAAGAGCCACAGGAATTTAATTACAGCCATTCATAATTCAGCAAACAACGTGTGACTAAATCAAAGTGCTTAATAACCACCCTAGCAACTCTCACAACTCTCCCAGGCATGGCGCTGAGCTCAGGGATACACTCTTCCCCAGCCAGCGCAGCAAGCTTTGTTCAATCACATACTGTGGACTGGCTGAGAGATAGCTGTTTTGTTGATATAACTGTGGTACGTCTCTTTCATCAAGGAATTTTTAATGAAAAGCTGGTGTGCCTTCACTGTTTTAGGGGTTAGGGGGAAAATGTTGGCTCTGGTAAGTGAAACGTGTGAACTCTGATAGGATGAAAAAGTGATATGACAGTAGAGAAGAAAATGGAAAGGAATGGAAGACAAAGTCAGAATAATAAATAGAAGGAAATGATCTAATATCCCCAATCTCCTATGAGTCAAAACAAACGAGAGATGTTATTTAGATAACAGGGGCACAAAGGAGAGAGATTACTTTTAACCATTTCATCAATCCCTGCTCTCAAGAAATCCACAGTCAACTCGCCAAAATGTTTATTATCAATTAAACAACACAATCTATCAGGACACCTTATGCATTTTCTAATAGATAAGGATAAAATAAGCTTGCCTGAGATTCAACAGGATATTAGGCATGTTTATGAGTATACAAGGCCAGTTGTCAAGTGGGTGGGAGGAGAGGAGGGGACACTAAAAGCAGTGCAGGGGCTGCCAAGCTGTGCACCGCACCCTTTTACCAAACACAGGATACACCACTTTGTTTACTTCTCACAATTGAGAGCATACAAAAAAGGTCTCGGTGCAACGTGGCTGTCAGGTCACTTGCTGGCGGATCTGAAACCACTGAAACAGCCAGATAAAACGCGTCCCCTCCAACCACCCCCGTTTGGCTTGTCAAAAGGGTCTAGCGGCCTTCCTTTCCCGTCCTCTCCCTCCTCCTGCCCCACACCCTGCCTGCTGCCCCTGCAATGACTCACTAAAAATAAAGCTCTGGACTGCCTTGGTCTATTACAGCAAGCAGGGTCGTCTCATTAGATCAATCAGGGGGAAAAGATGGTTTGACAGTGGTAGCAGAGAGTCATAAGTGAGGAGTAACCACACAGGCTCATGTGTGATCTAACCCTAAATGTGCTAAGACTAAAGTGAGAAAAAAGCTAAAAAAGAGACATGATAGAGATCTCACAGAGGTTTCAGGGAAATTTGGGAAGTAGGTGGCCTGTGATCTGTCCTATTTATGTAAGGTGGCTAGTTCTTTTTTCTCCTCGGTGTGAGAAAAGTTTCTCATGTCTTCAGTGGTTTTCAGTGGTGTTCTCCAGCTCCTCCCTGACAGCCTGAGACAAAGATAATAGTGCTACGGGGGTGGGATTTCACATGGAACAATGTCTTTCATCAAAACGCTAAATAAAAGGAGGGTGGCTTTTCAGAAAAAAATAGGAAGAAAGAAAAGTATTGCAAATGAATTTAACTCTCTCCCCTTCACATTTTTTTCTTCTTCTGGTCCCATCAGCTGACAGGAGCTCCTGTGCGCTCCCAGCATGCAGACACATTAAAAACCCCAGACCCAATAGACCAAATAAGAGGTTAACAAGAAGTGGCACGAGGGAGAGAAAAATACAGTCCCTGACAAATGATAAAGAGTGACAATGGCAGGCCTTTATTGTCAAGCTTCAAATATAAAGTTAAAGATCTTTGAAAAACTAAATTTTGATGTCTTTAAAATAAAAGAGGCACAAAGCAACAACAGGGGGTTATTGTCTGGCAGCCACAGGGGAGTCACTGCGTAATTCTTATTCTGTCTTTTGATGGCTGCTAGAAATGCGTCTGAAAAAAGAGAGAGCGATGGGGAGAGAAAGAAAACATCGGCAGAGGGGGAGAGCCTCTCGAGGCTGCATCCATTTCCTGTGATCATACATAATATGCTTCAAAAGTTGTTTTTTCTTTTATTCTCATGCTCCATTCAACTGATCAATTGCACCTCCTTGCCACCCCCCACCCCCCTTTTCTCCCTTGCTCCTCTAGTGTTTACATCAGATGCGACTTGGTGACAGGCCCTATCTGAGGCCGAGGAGCCCTGCTGTCATGTTGATTTATGGGAGCATCACGCCACAACTTGTCCAAACTGAAGCCCGCGGTTCATTAATTAGGGAGCTACGACTTTGAAGTTGGGAGCTTCGACAGCACACGGACGTGTGAGCATGTGTGGATATGTGTGTGGGTGTGCTTTTAACATTGGGCTTAATTTTCTATACTTCCACTACTCTCCAAACATGGAACTCATTGGGGACGGGAGCAAAAATGTGCAGATTGTCTTTGAACTTCTTCTGACCGCACAATAATAATTTGCTTTGTCCACAGTGATGCCTGTATCCTCCAGTCATTAACACGCATTAAGCTGCTGCCTATGAGCAAGCCCTGCTGTACTGGAGGGAGCGAAGGAGAGAGAGCAAGAAAGATGGAGAAAAAAAAAATCTCAACACAGGCAACAAAGCTGGGAGCGCTCTCTGCACTGATATCTCACAATTACATGCCTTCTCTTCCTCTGCCATTTCCATGTTAATTACCGAGAAAAGCCTCTCAGATTTATATGCTCCGTGTTTCTGCCTTTCTCCCTTCTGCCTTTCATTATGTCCTACACAAGGCTCACAGGAACGGTCATTTCTTTGTTGTATAGGACATTTGTTTACTTGAAAAAAAAACCCTAGAACAATGGACTGAGGCTCAGACTCTATAAAATATATAAATTTAATGCGGAGATGGCTTCAGAAAAAGAGACACTGTGTTCTTAGCACAGTATCAGTCAGTTGTTACCATTTAGCTAGCAAGTGACATGCTAATCAGAAGCATGAGTGCACTTGATTTTCCCCCTCTCCTCTCTGCTTTAACCACAGTCTGGAAGCAGATGGGATTGAGGGAGGGAGCACACATGCCTTCCATGCTCTGTCTGGCCAACGGGTTTGGTAATGGCAGGCAGTTGGAGTGATGTCAGCCTACCTCTTTGCTCTGCTTGCTGCCTGCATGCTGCTGCTGTTGCTGTTGCTGCTGCTGCTGCTGCTGCTGTAAAAGCTGGAGGTGGAGCTGTTCCTGCTGCTTTTTGTAGAACTCTTGGAGTTGCTGCTGCAGAAAAGGCAAAAAAATGCATTGGGTTTTGTTAGAATTTCCAATACTTTGAGGAATGTTGTCTTTAAGGCTGGGGGAAAAATAATATACAGTCTGTTGTCTATACATAATATTTATTTTAAACTCCAAACAGAGACATCCACTATTTGAAACAAATTATGCCTTGTCTGACAAAATAATTCATGACATGAATGTCAGGTGTACATTACCTGCTGTAACATGAGGGCCTGTTGCTGCTGGAGAAGAACCTGGAGCTGCTGAGGGCTCAGGACTTGCTGCTGAAGTATCTGCTGCATCTGCTGTGGAGTTATCACTTGAGGTGTCATCATAGCCACTGACACTGGAACCTGCACAGACACACAGAACAAGCAGATAGATGTAAAAACAAAATCCACTGATACAATACAGAATTACTGCAGGAAACAAAAAGCAAACCATCCTCTATACCCTCTTAGTCCTGTTAATAGTCACGTGCGGGCTAAAGCCCATCCCAACATGCAATAGGTGAAAGGATCAAACTCTGATCAAATATGGAATAACATGAAGGTGGAAGGGATAGCGTCATCAAGTGTCAAATTGATGTGTTATAAGCTGCACATGCCCTCCAACAAACACACAAACACACACATTTCAACCCCTCTAACCGCTATGACACCACACCAGACTGAGGTGGGCTAAAGGACACAAGACAGCAAGGCGTGGAACATGCCTGTGGAGTAAATGGCCACCATATCCACCCCATCCTCCATCTTCCGACCTTCCCCTCTCACACAAAACCCCTCAACACCATCTGATATGATCTGCATCGGCCGCGATGCTTCTCAGAGCTCGCCCGTGTATACAACATGGCAAATATGCCATACCTGAGGACGTGAAAGATTGCCTCAAAAATGCTGCGGTTCGCTCATCGCACACGCACGACATGTCATGTGAGAACATTTCATTAGAGACGCTGTCAACAGCGATCTATTATTGTGAAGATGTAGAGCGCCTGGAGGAGGGGCCACGGTGAAGAACACGCAGGCCTCTAACTAACTCCCAGTAGAAAGGTGTGAGAGCATGACTCCTCAAAACAAGTGATTTGTTGTGACAGTGAAAGAGCCCCCACAGTTGTCAGGGTGCCTTAATTGCTCCGGCGGCGTAGAGGACTCCGAGTGTGTCTGGATGCTGCCACTCACAACTATGATGTGCAATACCATTAAAATCTCCTTTCCTTGACACTTGGATGACAAACAGCAACTAAGATGTACTTGATAGTGCAGCTTCTTTGCAGTTGTTAACATGTTTAGGCGACATTCTCTTGTGTATGTGCACAGATACGTTGGTATGGATGTGCATATGTGTGTGTTACAATGTGCTTTGTGTCTCTCAGGCTGTTGTCAGCAGCTGAGAGGACATAACGGGTGACAGTCTGTCTTCACCAAGGTTACCCAAATTGTGTGGCCGTCTTATAGCTAATGACACCCTTTGAATTTTTCATGCATTTCTGAATGTAATTTTGCTGTTAAAAATCTCGCCCGGTAACTAAGGGGCACACCCTGCATGCATATCACCTTATTGGCTCTCCCCACCGTAGCATATAACAAAAACAAAGCGCTGTCATAATGAACAGCTTGTACTGCAAATACAGAGGAAAGGGCAGTGATGTCAAATAGGACAGACCAGCTTTGATGCTCTCCGTTAACTTTATTGAGCAGTGCCAGACTACACTGTGCTGCGTTCTTCCAGCCCCAAGAGAGGGAAGGAGGTTCAGCCCCACCCAGGACTAACACACACTTCACATTTCTCATCCCCAGCACCAGGCGTAGGAGCGCAAGAAGGAAAATGCAATATTAATTCCCCCCTGTATTATGTCTTAATATGCAGTTCATCTTGACTTTTGCACATGACTTGTCCTGTCATTTGCATAGCCCCGGTCTCCCATTTCCTAATTTCACAGTCATTATCCACGGAAGTCCTTTTTTTCTGGGCATCGCTAATTTTGATGAACTATTTTGAAGGTCAACCTAGCAACCCTGTCTTGCTGACATGCAAGCGCCATACATGATGTGAAATATAGTTCCCGTCTAAACATGACATTTACCCCCCACGCACAACGAGGATAAATAATAATGCGCCCCCCCCCCCCTTAAGCTTTACTTTAACTGCATGCATTAAAAATCTACTCCATACTTGTCATGCTCTATTTTTTACTACCGTGTTAAAGCTGTAAATTTTGTCTTATTTTCAAATGCATAATCATTTTGTCATGCCATATTTATATAGAGTGTGATATGAAAAAGGGGAGAGCAAACTCCAAGTTAACACAGAGATTTTACACACTTAACCAGCTCTCAATAGCTGCCAATTTCATTACAAATTACACTGAGATTCCCTTCAATTTAACTGTCTTAATTCTTTACACCTTGGGTGTATATCTCATCATGGTTTCACACTTCGCCTTGTCAGGAGTGTCTGGCTCACAGTAACTACAGCTAGAGCAGCTTCCTCTGTGCACAGCCCCAGCAAGAGGCTATTACAGACCCCCATTTTATTACCCATTACTACTGAGGTCATTAGCAGCAAGAGGGATTGTATGCTTCTTAACCTATTGATCAATGTAACTACTACCATTTAATCCTGTGCTGAAGGAGTGAAAATCTGCCTAAGACTGGATCCTATTGAGAGGAAGGGCGGGAGGGAGCACTTTAACTGAAAAATATTGCCCTGGCCACTGTATCATGCCCATTTAACGCAAACACAGGACGCCAGTCGCCATTTAGAGCTCTCCCATATGGTGCACTCCCTTATCTCTTGGATAACATCATGACTCCAGATGATCCACAAAAATATATTACCATCTAAAGATAGTCTAAAAGGAGCCTCGTACTGGGCTAATAACTGGAGGGATCCACTGAGCCCAGCTCTAATCTACTCTACCAATATGAGGGTGTGAAAAAGAGGACATTCTGAGGATGCCAGAAATAGCTGACGTTTATGAATTCTACAAAGGTGTGGTGCTCGCCAGGTGCCTCCCATACATAAACATTCAAACCTGGAACATTCTCACACAGCTGCAAAGTGACTGGAGGCAATGTATACCAGCACAGGCCGGTTGGCCAAACACAAGCACACACACGCACGTTTCTACACTGTGGCATGTTAACTGTCACAAGCACATACAGCACATTCAGCCCATAACACACTGTATATGAGCAGCAAAACCATACTATCCATACAAAGTAAGAATGTACCTGTATTAAATAAAGAACAAAACAGTTATTACAAATTACAAATTACAATTATTCATTTAAATGTTATTTTTCCCAATTTTAAACAAAATATATTCTTTCTTGTCAAAGATCGGGATATGTCATGACATTATTATAGACAGTCACTGTTTTAGAGTTTATGAAGATGCTCCCAAAGCAACCCACCCCCCCCAATTCACAAGTCAGAGGTCAAAGGAGTAGAGGTGAACGAGGCTGTAAGATAGCCCCTTTCCCCGGCACTGAGGCAATTAAGAGGAACGGAAATGAGGGACAAGGAGGTGAATGTCAGTTAGACCGGCACAGGCATTTCACTGGCTGCAAAGGTGCAACTGGGCTGAAAGAAAAAATGAAAAAGAAAAAAAGAAGAGAATTATCAAATTTTCATTTGTGCTCCCCAGGGTCATCTTGTTTTGGAGGGGCATCAAATGGAATGGAGAAGTAAAAAAGAAATAACAAGCCCTAGAGAAATCACAGAGCGTAGTCCGTTTGATGCTGTTGTTTTACCTTGGCCTGCAGTGGCGCAAGGAAACGACTTCCCATCCTGACTATGATCTCCTGCATGAAAATGTCGCCGAAATGAGGATTTCACGGGAGCTATTGTACTTAAGTGATGTGTGAACATAATTAGTCGTCGGCAAGACTGGAAAGACTAATTCCACATTACCCATTCAGGTTGATTGAAATCTCTGAGGTGGAGAGCATTTATTTCCCTCTAAAAAACAGACGCAGTATTTTCACACTGATAACCTTTTCCCATAATAGTAATAATAAAAATACAAATGATTTTTGAATTGATTATTAATATTAATAATAATATCTTGATATATAAACTGTTACAAAAGATGTTTTGTTTAAAAAGAACACATTTTGCATCCCAGAATTTTTTTAAAGGACGACAGAACTACTCATCCCTACATGAGTTGAGAGTGTTAAGACCTCCTTAATTCCTTCCTCCTCATCCACAATCAAGCTGTTTTAAAAATGTTTACAGCTCAGATAAACAGGATAATCACGGCCACATTTCGTCTCCATTTACCATACACTATATATATTCTAAATTAGGTGTATGCGTGAGGGGGCTGGGGCTCAAATTATTTGCAGCAACTGTAAAAACAAAAGTTAAGATTGCATTTTAATTAACTTTTCGACTACAAACAAACAGGTTTCCGCGGAGCTGGGTCCAGTGTCGGGTTTAAACAAACAAACTGCACGGTGAAGTGAGTGAGCTCTCACCCCAACAATAACAGCTCAGCTGTGAGCTGGATGCTGTTTCCCACACTGGAGGCAGCCACCTCTACAAGTGACCACTGCTGAGGGGAGAGCACACGGGGCACCTGCCCCCCCCCCTCACCACCAACACACACACACACACACACACACACGAACAGAGACCCACCATCCTTTGCATCACTACCGTGTTTTAGTACAGCATTCATAATGTACTATTTGCATTTCAGAAAATATATTTTATTGATTTATGATTTTATTCTATAATAAAACATCAATGACCAGATGATTTCATGCAAAAAAAATATCAGTATTAATATTGGTAGCGTTAAAGTGGTAACACTGATGCAGTAAGCATTTCCAAACAGAGACATCATTTTTTTAACAAAAAAAAAAAAGCCCTAAATGCTTCCTTAAATTTTGACATGTGGCCCAATGTCCATCACTCTTTTTGACCTTTCAAAACACACCTGTAAGGGTATATTTCACAGCCACAAGGCAACTGAGTTCTGAAACCTGGCTTACAAATTCAGGGTGACAAATACCATCCTACACACCACAGTTTTCACCTTTCCTGGAAACGTACGATCACAGTTGGGGTCAACTGCGTGCCCCGATCTATGGTTTACCAGCTCTACACGGTTACGCAACGGTGCACGTCTTCAGATGCATTATTTGAGTCAGCTGAGATTTAATTAAGATCACAGCCTCTAAAATCCCTTTCAAATGAAACTGTAGTCAAAAGACAATAGCTGACACATCCTCATGCAGATTGTTTCTATTCTCTGCACACCAGCAACGCAAAGCTAATCCTTGTTTCCATGACGGCAGACAAGGGGGCCACAAATTGTGTTGCTTCTTGACACTCTTCATGTTGTTGTGTTATGTGACTCATATAAAGTATACAGCCAATTAACAAAATTATATCAAATATATATTGAGCAGTAGCAGCAGGTCAGCAAGGTTTATAGCATGAAGTCAAAATATGGGATATGTCAAACGTTAATGTCCACACACAACCCTAGAAATTCACCCTTATTTTCTATGCACAACATGTCAATGCCATCACTTTCCTTAATGTTTTAAAAATATTTATGACGTGACAGAGATGAGTGGTGAAAAAGATCTTCTGCCACAAAACACACTACACCATGTAATCTCATCATTATCCTACCACCTCAACCCTTTGAAACACATGACATCTCAAGTGTAGAGTTAATCTCCCAATCTGCAACAGAGACGCACATACTCCGAAAAGAAATGACCCTTAAATGAATGAAAGGCTTTTTCATGTAAAAACATGTTTTAGTCAGGAAAGCCAGGGAATAACAGCAGAGAGCAGCTGGTGGCTCACTATATCATTGCTAAACTATTCCCCCGTCTCTCCTCTCTGTCTTGCCTGCCTGCTCCAGTACAAAGCAAAGACCGTCCCTGTAAAGGATATCCCAGCGAGCCGTGAGGCTCTGGCGGCTACCCCCTGTGCCCCCCTCTCCGGGTACACAGCTAATATCTGGTTGCCTATGTCATGGTTTAGAAATGACAGGTGCTGGCAGCCCCTCGCCTTGACAGGCCACTGCACAAATAACGCCCCTGCCTGAAAGGGCTAATGCACTACTAATGAACAATAAATCAACTTTGATTACAAACTGTCAACCCAATCAGCTCGCACTCTAGCTCTCCCAAACTGCGAGTCTCGGCACAGCTGCACGGCATTACGGTGCACCCTGTTTAGGCTTCGCTCTACTCCTCCTTAACCATCTGATATTCTCGTCCACTATTCTCCTCCATCACTCCTTTTCCACTTTCTTAGCACTGACGCAAGGTGCTGAAACATTGCACCCAAAAACCGTTTGGACTAAACGGCAAATGCAAAGAGACAAAAAAACAAAATCGACACTCTAGAAAGTTAATCACATGTGAGTCCTTACTATAGGAGCAAGAGTGTACTACTTAAAATTATTTTAATTAAAATGCATTACAGTCATTAAACAACAGAAAGCCAACAGCTGCCTTCTGTGTAAAACCCCAAAGCTGTCAAATAGGACTGACTCAAACATGAAAGGAAACGACCACAACTTTCCCTCCTAAATATATTCCGCAGTCCCTTTGTTGCAAATACACACACACACACACACACACACGCAAAGGCACGTAAAAACATTCACACACTCTAACTTTTCAGGAAGATATAAGCGATGACATTTGGAGTGACAGCGTGTGTCTAACGTGGTTTTGTGGTGACGGTGTCAAATATAGAGCTGTGCCAGCCAGTCTTAATTCACTGTGACACCATGAGGACAGTGAGGATTAGTCCAGGCCATAGCCTGAGAGCAAGCACAGTCTAACCAGCACTCATTAACACTGAACAACCAACCAGCAAAACCCAATGTGTGACAAAAAATTAATATTTTATATTATTATACTTTAAATGCCTTGCCCTGGAAATATTCTAAACAATAAAGCAATGACATTTTCTGATAAAAACAATAGTATACAACAATGTAAAAGAGAAGACAAACCTGTCTCCTGTTTTGCCTAGACCTTTCCATAATTCACACAGCATACAGTACAGTACCGGATCCTGCTTAACTGGTTACCAGTTAAGTAAACAAAACTAAACAAACAGCATAAAATGAGAGTTGTGAAACTTATTGTAAATGGTTAGGTAACTCCTACAGAAACTGACAAACAAACAAAGCAAAAGAAACTGTTGCTTGAACTCAAAGTGAAATGCTCAATACCATCCACAGCACAGTACACAGGAAAACAGAGGCACCTAATCCATACAGTCTTGTTTTGAAATGCAATACATTCTTACACAGTAGATCTAACGTACATGACACCTGCTTTCTGCAAGTCTCAACGGCAAAGTAAACCCCGGATAACTGCTTCTCTCATACAAACTGCATGACAAAATTAACCAATTACAATGATAAAACACCAACGATAGACAGACAATAAGCCTCCTTTTCTCTTTTTCCCTGGTCAAATTAAATTGTCAAGTTTTTTACACAAGAAAGCTGGCAAAATCACAGAAATCAATCATATTGACAAACCTGACAAACTCCATTTAGCTGGCAGGGTAAACAGAGTGCTGGGCCACGCGGTGTGGAGTGAAGCAGAGCGGAGAGCAGCGCAGAGAGGGAAAGAGAGAGAGAGAGAGAGAGAGAGAGAGAGAGACACAGACAGAGCGAGAGTAAGTGAGCGAGTGAGAGAGAGGTAGAGGCACACAGGCTGGCAGACAGGGAGGCTGAGAACAAGCGCTGCTGTGCTGTGGAGTCTCCAACCTTCCTCGGGATACAGACAGATTGCACGCGCAAGGTTGCTCCCTGGCTGACAAGATACAAAACTATCCAATCAACCACGCCCTTCTCCACCAATCACAACCAGCCCTCTAAACATAATCAATTCAAATGGGGCCACACAATAGGGAGCCGCGGGCTGGGCTGCAGGTGAACCCGTGCCTTTGTGCGGGGGCCCCTTTAAAAAAAAAAAAAGACACAGTTGACGGCTGTTAACCCTTTGACCCCTGCTGGGACTCCGGCCGTGCTATTGAAACAATGGGAGCCTAAAGAAAAGAGGCCCTTTAATTAAACAACAGATAAGTAAACACAGCTATCCAGCGGAAAGAAAGACAACTGGCCCTGCTATCAGCCCCTTTATTGTTCTGCTAAATGGAATTGTTTACAGTGCCAGAACAAAGACACAACTCATTTCACATGCTGAAAACAACAAATGCACAAACAATTCAGACACTTTGTAGTTATTTTGACTTTCTCTTCCTTTTAAATTTCCCAAGCTCATACAATGTATTATATTTTATAGCAAAATAATGTATTTATGAGAACAGGGTGTTTTGCCTTGTATTTCCTCCACTAATGTTAATGTGTACTCTTGCACCGTAGCACGCAACTGGTTGCAATATACTAATACAACTTTGTGTGTATTTGGTCGTAAAATCTACCACAGCAGCATAAACTTTTTTTTTTCTCCCAGTTTTTAAACACTTATCCTACAATTTGGCCTCAGACAAGCTAAAACCACTTGCATTAATAGCTAACATTATACCAGCTACCAGGCAATCCATCCAACTCCATCCCAATGAGAGCAATTAGCTGTCATAATATCATCACACTCTTTAACACCCATGTGCACTCAGTAAGGGGAAAAGACAGGAGAGGAAAACAGGGCCCTGCCACCTACTGGAGATCCTACTGAACTCACCATAGGAGAGAAGGCAGGGTGAGAAGCCTGGATCCTGTTAACATATACATACTGTTTCTATTTTTGAACTTCTAACTGTACAAATCTTACCTTTCGCAAGCATTTATCTAAATTCAACCATGAGTCTTTTTCAAATTTCTGTAGTACATAAAACATAAAGAAATGGAATGGGTTGTTAATCAAACCTACTTTTAGTTATAACAGTAAAATCAGGTTCACTAACTTGTGCAACCCACTTAACAAAGAATTAGAGGAAAGGCATGAGGCAAGATTAACACCTCACTTTGTTAATTATCATGACAATAAACACACTGCTGAATAACAGAGCTCTAAAACACAGCTCATATCAACAGCTATAAACCCTTGGCTAAGGATGAAGGAATGTTCATGGGACGCATTCCAGTCCGCAAACACACTGGTAAAATAAACAGAGCGCCTGCATAACAAGCCACTGCTCTCATCTGCTAATAACTAACAATGAGCTCTGCTAAGCTGACCTGACCTATATAAATTATTGACTGGGACACCTCAAGTGTCAAAAATGACAATTCCAATACATATCATAATGAATAAATAAGTGGAAGAAAAGGACGCTTTTATTTTCTAACTGACACCAAAAGACGGCTCGCACAGAAAGACAGTGACATGCGGGCATGTGCTTACAAGTGCACGCACTCAACACACACACACACACACACACACACACACACACACACATCCAAACGCACACGCACAAAGTGGTTTAGGCTATGGCCACACTCTTCTCCCCCGGCACTCTCCCTGGGGTGGTATGTCGGCGTATTCTCAATAAAACACCTTCTTAGCAGTAATAGGCCACTGTTCTCATTTCAACGCTCCCAAAGGCCTCATGATAAATTTAGCAGACGCACAGTTCAAGCTTCTCCTCTCACACACTGTCTTTCTAATCCATTGCCTCTGTGCCTGTGCCATGTAAAATAATTACACATATGTGTCGATGTGATACGCAGACTATATAGATTATTTTTTTTCTTCCTGTGCACAGAGAAACATCAATATCCTTGAGCCTTGAACCGGCATCCCCTGCGATAGTTTACAGAGAGCACTGAGCGACTGTGTTCATGACAGAGTGGATGACATTATAAAATACTCCCATTTCCTGCTTGAGTTAGAGTGAAAGTATGAGTTAATGTCTGGTCTGGCCTGGGCTCTGCTCCGCTCGGCTCTGACTAAAGATAACGACTCAGCTCCAATTACAAAGCCTTTCCAAAACACTAACACGGCCAGTGAATAAGCTGCACCGGCATGCCAACCAGTGTCTTACTGCTACTACAGAAAGAGGAGAGGAGTGAAAGGAAGTGGAGGAAAATACAAAACTATAGTCATTCCTTTTCTCGAAAGGCTCTGGTGACCTGGACCATTGTCATGAGAAAACAAACACAGTCTGTTTCCCTGTGTGTGTGTAAAGTAAATCATTGTTTACTGATGATGGGAGTCAGCAGGGCAGGTGTGGGACCTATATAAATAACAGCTGCTCTATATAATATTGCCAAGGCAACAAAAATACCTCTCAGATCCACACCAGTACCATAATATGTGATCTTTCTGTTATTTATTTATATTTATATTATTTCAACAGTGTCCCCTAACAAAGCCAAAACAGACACAGAGCATTTTATCACATACATAAGTCACAACTTGTTAATTGTTTCTTCCAAGCTGCACGAAAACTTAAGACTTTGCACAGTCCACAAAGAACCTACATTTGATTTCAGTGAGCCACTCGCTTGCAGTGGTACAAGGGAGAGTGGTATGTCATTTCTGCAGCAGTGAAATGATAGCACCAAAACCTTTATGAAGCTGTGGAATGGTTCCTTTGTACATTATTAATATACTGAAGTCAAGGATAACAAAACCAAAGGTGATCTGGCCATTTCCATCCAGGGCCCATTTTTAATTGCTTACTACATTAAAGTTTAAGACAATGGCTTTTTTTTTTTTCCTAACTAAACTTTTACTGTTATTAAAACTGCATTTATTTTATAATTAGGTGATTTTTCTGCACCCTTGTACCTAACTTATTATTTAAACAAATATAAATAAAAAGAGTCGTATTTATTGTTGGTATTGTGTTTTAAAAAGTCCTGTTAAAATGAAGTGTATTTCCATTGTAATTACATGACAACCTGCAACCTACCGATACTCCCTCTGATACTTGGAATAAGTCATATTTAGAGTGAATGAGGTTATCACCCGAAGCAGAATGGAGTTACAGTAAGTCACGCCTGAGTCACCGTGCTCCTCCTTGTCTATTATATACGGGTTTGGTTATTTACTTTTAATTTCAGCATTCAGGAGCACATTGTTTAGTCAGCACATGTGAACTCTGTATTTGCAAAATATTTCCTGAGGTGATATGCCAGCCAGTGTATAACGGAGCTTGTGTTTCAGCGCATACCGTCTAGTGTGGTTTTTCACTTCGTCAAAACAAGAACACTTTTAGGTTTGAGCAACATCGATTTAAGGAGGTGGGGGAATTTCTGCTGTGTCTTGTTTGGTGATGGATTCATCTTTGATTTAAATCAGAAACTATATTAACACAAAGCAACACTATTTTGATAAGCAATAACAATGGTTCTGTGGGGGCCATAAAGATAAAAATGACTTGACTTGTAAAACACATTTGCATAAAGCACTTTTTATTTTAAATATATGATATTGTAATTTAAAGGCTTTGATATGCAGTCACAGATAGATTTACTATCATTATTTCACTGATTGTAGCAGGGTCCAAGCAAGTTTGTCACTTTTTAAGGAAGACTCTCACAGTAAGTCTAGAGCACCACCAACCCCTTTAGATTAAATGTTTAGCTAACCTTTTCTGTTACTAAACATTTGCTGTCCTGTTTCCACTACTACTCACCAGTAAAATTCCTCACGAGGATTCCTGGACCACTCTTTAAATGAATTTCTTTTAACCAACAAGGCAAAATTAAAACGCAACAGAAAACTTTACTTTGACTTTCTGCTTTCTGCAGATTGGGTGGAGCTACATGGATGACTAGGCTGTGCGCTTTGATGGTTTATAAAGTACAACAACGTCCAACACAAACATAAAATATATCTCTAAATTATGTCCTCATGTAGCTGAAGGCCCTTCTGTATCTGAATCTCTCTCATGCTGTCTGAGCGAGACAATATTTCTCTTTCTTATGCCTAACAAAAAGTGAAAATGGAATCAGAGAATCGCCAAGCTGTCACAACTGTGTAATGACACCCAAAGAGAAACTACATTGTGAGTTGATGCTGACTTGACTTGCACCTTGCATAGCTGTTAGTGTTTATTAATGCTATGGTTGACTGTGCATCCATCCGTCCTTCCACCCCTCTGTAAAGGGCGTGTGAATCACTCCAAACAACACACGCTTGACATCAAGACATAGCGCCAGAGGATGACACAAAGATACAACTAATTTTAAGGGGAAGTGTGTGTGTGTGTGTGTGTGTGTGTGGGTGGATGACTGAGTGGGGTGGAGGGTTGAGAGGGTTCACTGCTTGAAGGGAAACATCAGGCCTCAAATGAAAAGAGGATCCTGAAAATGGTAAGTAGCTCCCAGCGCTGTGACTGGAGTCAATTCGACAGTCATCGTCTTGGCTGGGAGAGAGCTCCTAACACAGCAGCCCCCCCCCCAGTCTCTGCTTGGCTGCGTGGAACTGGGACAGATGACTTCATTCTGACAGGATTATCCCAAACCTGGTTCTAATCTATACAGTACACATAATACATTTTTACAATATGACAAGGAAAACAAGCAGCAAAAGAGACGGCATGATCCTGGGGTTCCACGCGAGCGCTGGCCTTGGTGTTGTGTTCATCATTCCTGACAGATTGTATCACCTCAAAGCAACGCACGCGTTAAAATGAGATTTCATTACAGCATCACCTTGAGACTTTTTACAAACACAAAGTGATGAACTCCTTCTGAGGATCACGCACACAACTGATGAATTATGGGATATATAATATTGCAACAGCACATCCTAAAGAAGCGAAGACTGCAAAAGAATGTCAACAATTGTAATTTTAAGCAACAGCAACAACACTTAGAGGAATAGTTTGAGATTTTGGCTCTTTTACAAAGAGTTAGATGAGAAGAACGATAATCTGCTGTCTGTACGCCAGCTAAGCTTACCTCAAGGACTAGAAACAGGCGGGAAAAGCTAGCCTGACTCTGCCCAAGGGCTACAAAATCCACGTACCAGCACCTCTAAAGCTCACTAAACACATTCTATGTCATTTATTTAAGATGTACAAAAACGTAAGTGTAAAAACAACACATTGTGGTTTTACTCCAACCACTTACTTGTGTCATTAATTGAATTAATTAGAAATTGGCAATACTTTGATTTGGTTCAGTGCTTCAGTGCCACCACTCATTCTAATGTCTCTCTATGTTCAGCACTCCTCTTCTTCTTCATATCAGCATTATTTCTAGTCTAAAATTGTATTACATGTATTTTATATGAATATAGACAGAATATAAATACACTCCTGTTGTTTTGACCCAGTCTTCCTTGTGTAAAGAGAATCTTTAGCTCGCAGTAACTAACCCAGAACATTAATCCGGTCTTGTGCTCACTGTCACCTCGCCAGTGGGCTACCACTGCTGTGCCACTTTGGGCCACTGGCCGACTGGGCTGCAGGAACACCTCGAAATGCTGCCTCAGATCGCCCTGCAGCACTGGCTGAGTTCCAGCTGACAGGCTTCGGCCTAGTGCTCTAATGACTTACAGATTGGAGCGCCGTGGTGTACATGTGTCAGGACAATGCCATGGGCCCGCTGCAAAAACAGTAGGAGAGAAGGAGAGCTGGCGGCTTCTCACTGTCCTGTCAGACAGAGGCTTGGCCCCTGGATTGTGTCATATCACGCTCCCCCCCCAACAGACCACAAATGAAGGATGTGAAGAGCAAACGTGGGGAGGAGGCGAGTTGGAGGGGCGCTCTACAACTTAAAAGGCTTTCATCCTGTAAACTGAAAAGACATTATCTCTTGACCTGGAGATGCCCTCTGTGAGCCTGTACCCTATGGTGTGAAAACACAGAGAGAGGAGGGAGAAAAAAGGAAAGGAGAAATAAGTGTGGCTTTAACTGGTAATGTAACTGATAAGAAAATTCTCTGCTGGCATGGTTTTGAAACATTATCAGTAGTTTCTGCGTGTGTGAAGAATAACAAGTGATGCACCTTTGACATCATGAAAAATGTTCAATAAAAAACATTCATCAGGAATAGTGAATAGTGCTTCTCATTTAAAAACAAAAGGCCATCACACAAGTACAATAAATACAAAAAACAATGAAACCCAATGGATAGAGATGCTCATTGAGCTTCAAACTCTTTACGAAGCTCTTCACTTTAAGATGAAACATGCACGCTCTATCATTTTTTGCTATACCTTCTATAAGTTAAATAGCTCTGCTCTGAATCACACGTAAAAACTGCCTTAAACTAAAGCTAGATGTATTAAGTATATTTTTACTCTCCTACATTATCCACCTGCCTCTCATCAAACGAACCATTCATGTATTCTCATTACCATCAGCGCAGACATACTACAGACAGAAACCAGTCAATGTCATTCAAGCAGTGTCCACACAGGTAACTTCAGCTGGCTGCTGGCCATACCTCACACTGTACCAGTGACATGAATAATGAAGGCCAATCTCAGGCTAGGGCTGGGCGATATGGCCAAAAATCACAATAAAAATTCATACCTTTCGATATCGATAATTATCACGATAAATGTCAAATCATTGTTTCTTTCATCAGGTTTAAACTATTCTTTATGGTCAGAACACAACAAACACTTGACAAACAGCGGATCACTTCACAAATTTGAGATAGAACATTCAATACAATTATGATAAAATCTTGAATGAATGAAAAAAAAAATGCTTTAGTAAAATTAAGTAAAATCGTTTTTCAGTCCCTTTTCCTCAACAAAATAAATATCTTAATAGAAAAATAAAGTGCTAATTCGATCGTAATAAATTAAATAAAACATTTATTGACATTTATTGATATACTGATTTGTTATATTGTTATTGAGGAAAATTATATTGCGATAATTATCATTATTGTTTTATTGCCCAGCCCTATCTCAGGCACAATCCCAGATGGGAAACAAGCATAATCTGGGCATTACACTGATAGCAAAGACACCATGTTGACACAACATCTTCAGCCCAGCTGAATGCCACATAATCCCCTGTAGGAGGTGGATGCCTACCTAGGATCTCTTGCAATGAGGTATAGTTAACCAGCCACGCTTGTGAGCAACGCCACAAATGAGCTTCAATTTCCCCCTTCCTCCCACCTTGGTGCTTGGTGGACTATCAGCGAGGGTCCGACAGTGTTGTTCCTAATTACCTATTTCTCCACTCCTGATCCTGCGGCTGGCATAATTAGTTACCTGGGGCTGCAATCCAATTTGAAGTGATGACAAGAAAGTGATCCATGAAAAAGTAATAAGTTAAATCCAATTTCAGCCTGCCTCTAATTAAATGCACATGGAACTAATGAGTCAAACCCTACCATTTCACTGATAATGGTAATTAGCGGGGTGGAAGTTGCCGGCTCTTGTCGTTGTGCCACTGTAGGTGTGAAGCACCGAAGGTAAAAGCGGACTGGATTCTTTTAATCACACGTGTCATTCTGTCAACGTAATTTACTGGCTTTTTGACCAGTCAAGTATGTTTAGCTGCTTTCCAGCCTGCACAGCAGCTGTTTGTATATCTAGTCTGATTAAAGTGACTCTAAGGCTGCTGAGTATACAGCAGAGGCATCTTCATCCAGAGTCCAGAGTTTTATATCCTCAACCCCTGTTGAGGATATAAAACCAAAGAGCCATTTAATGCTGATCAAGGATTCTGAGGCTTGTTTGACTCATATTTCTCCCCTTTAGTACTCTATGCAGGTCATTTTTTATCAGATGTTCTGTATATACCGTGCTTCATTATTTTTGACTTGAATAAGACTGAATTGGAAAGTGAGTCACATCTCCAAATGAGTAAAAGTCTCTCTGCACATCTCCTTCTGCCTAATGGGAAGACCTCTGAGATGAATGGAGCCTCGTCTGCAGATCAGGTGCTTTTATGGGGTGTCAGCTTACTACACAGCCTCATAATTGTTGGATCATGTCTTTTGATGACCCAGTCCAGCTCAACAGAGAATCATTATCCAGGCTGTAGGATGGCGATAGAGTGAATGTTCTGTGTGAAGGGGGCTCCTCTAAGCACGGGTTTGTTCTTAAAAGAGGAAGTGAGAAGAGACTCAGACCGTTACCCTCTGGTGTTTCACAAAATGTTTTTGTGAGAGAGACAGTGTGAGAAAAAAAAAAATGAGAAAACAAGTCAAATCTCACCACAAGAAAACCATGAGAAGAGAAATAACAAAAACAAATGAAATACATCCTCACACAGAACGGCACACTGATGTTTATCTACGAACAACTTCAAACTGTACGTGCGTATGTGGTTAGGGAGTGTTTAATTAGCAGAATATGTAATTCAGAGATAAACAAACACTTGTCTGGACCTGTGGCTTTTTCATAATGGTAGTTTCAACCCAGCAAAATGTAACACACAACACTAGAGAGCAGGCAATTTACAGTGTTAGTTAGATACTAGAGGAAGCCTGTGCTCTCTTCACAAGAACCGGGCAGGAGAGGGGAGGGGAAGCGGGGGAAAGGGCCCGACTCTCTTTTCAATAGCTGAGTGACAGCTTGGCCAAGCTCTCTGTATACATTAATAAATTAGAATTTTAATTTTGTCTTTGTCTGCAGGAGATGGTCTAGTACTTCACTATGTACCAACAACTGGCTGTACGCTGGAATCTGCCGTTGTGGTCCCCTCTGTTGACCTCTGCAGCACAATTCCCTGCCAGGCTGGGGAAACTGTTTAGTTTGATCCTTTCAACTTATTTGAATCCTGACAAATATACACACAACTGAAAGGTCATCACAGTCATATTTCATCCTCTGGAGCTATTCCGAAGACATCTGCACAACAAAGAGGCTTTTTCACAACCTGACATTAGACCTAGCTGCTACAATAGCTCATTAAAAAGGGCTCCCAACGGGATAGTAAGGGTATTAAATATTATATATATACACACATAGAGAACAGGGTCTCCGTATTAATTACCAAATATGCCCTGAAGTCGTTTGCAATTTCACACGACACAAACAACCGCTCCTTGTTCAAACAAAGATATACATCTCTGAGGCAGCTGATCTGAAATTAACGTAAATATTGCATCAGATATGCAGCGCTGTTCATATTAAAAGCAGAACAAGATTTTTTTTTTTTCTTGCTGTTTTTTTTTTTTGCACCACAAAGGCAGTCAAAATAACTGTCTTACTGCCTCTTTACCTCTCACCACCCTCACACTTTCCCACCCCTCGCTTGTCTATCTCTACTCCACCTGGATCACCCACCCCTCTCGTGGGCTGCTCTCTAGCACCTCCTGCTGCTGGTGGTAGGCACATGCCTCCTTTTTGTGTGTGTGTGTGTGTGTGTGTGTGTGTGTACAGTGTATGAAGAGCAGTAATGAAAGGCAAACAGGGAAAGCATGGAGTTTCCTCTGCTTGACCAGACTCACTTCTCTCTGTCTCTCTGTGGGAGGAATGAAACTCTCTCACTTCCCCCTTTTATTCTCCCTCATTCCCACACTTTCACCTGCTTTTACCCAAGCTGCACACCTCCTAAACCAAGTGCAGTCAATAAAAAAGGCCTTTCCACTGCAAAAACTCAGGATCAGCTACACATGCTGATGTGTGTTCCTTCCCTGACTGTGGTACTACAGGATGATCTAAACTGGCCTCACAGAGGCTTTTCAGGCTTATATATTTCACAAAAGTGCCCTTATATGCACTGCTGCTTCTAATGTTCTGTGTTAAGATTTTGATGACACATGGCTGATTGTGTGTGTGCCTGTGTGTGTGCTGCTAAATCACACATAATGCGCGAGCATACATAACTGCAAATGTTGCAGTGCCAATTTTAATTTCCTGTTTGTGAACTTAGACTAGTGCTGTTTCTCGCACACTGTGTTCTAGAGAGAGTTGCAAAAGTTCACTTCATTTTTTTTTTTATTTTATCAACCGCAAAGTCAAATAACCGAGCCATCTGATAATCATGAGTTAATAAATAGGAGGGTGTCTCAGAATGACAACATATTTATGCTACCTGTAGGCTTTGCTGCTTGTCGCTGTCTTTGGGGGATTTGCGGCCAGTGTTTGGTTGAGACTGCAGTTGTGACTGGGGATGCTGTTGCTGTTGTTGCTGCTGCTGCTGCTGCTGAAGGAGTATCTGCCGAGCTACTTGGAGAGCCTAATAGAGAGAAATACATAAAAAGATTTTTTTGTTAAAGTCTGATGGAAAGGCTAGATGTAGATATGCTAAAAGACCCTTGAGAACACTTTGCTGCCTATTATCAGAGCAGATGTATCCCGTTACAACAATATTCCCTTGGCCTTCTGCTAGATAACAAACAAACACTACACACCATCTTTTTCATACGCTCCCATTCAGCCACTCAGCCATAAATCTAACGCTGGCATAAACAATCCCTCCACAAACAGAGAGGGAACAATGATCAGATGTCAAAACAAATTCACAGGCAGAAAGAAGACAAAAAAATCAACTGCAGCCATCCAGAAGAAATATTTATCTGTTAATAAGTTGCACTTACAGCAAACACAAATTGTCACAAAGACACTAATCAGTGCTTTTGATCCTCCTTTAGCTCAGTCAAACCCCCCCCCCCCCCCAAAAAAACTTTATGGCTGCTTCAAATATCTGTTAAAGGACACGGCCTCTCAGTGGAAAACAAAATACAGTGCAGTCACATGTTTATTGCTCCAGCTACTCCCTTTTCCCTTACGATAAATAATCAAACATGCCATCCAGAGCAAACAAAGCTGGAGAGAGCTGGGGGAAAAAAACACAGTGGTCTTGAAAACGGTCAGCGATACCAAGAAAAGCAAGCGTTGTGTTCCCACAGTGAGCTGGCCAGTCTCACACCTCCACCAGTAAACCATCTGGGTAAATAACTGGCCTCATTCTTTCCATGTTCCTCAGACGATTGCTCCCACAATTAAACAAACAGTCGGGGGCACATTGACGCTCATCTCTCGGACGGGACAATCTATACGTTCTCCGGTCAATGATTTGAGAAGTTCAGAAATTGTAAAAGTAAACGGTGGAATGTTTGACAAGACGATAATGAAAGAGAGAGAGAGAACACAAAAAAGGAAAAAGTTAGGGCGACATGTGAACAAGTGAGTGAAACCTGTGTAAGACTGTGTGAAAGTAAGTTATCTACAGGGAGGGCAAACAGAAAGCAATGTGGATGGATGAAGAGACAGAGATTACTATGAGAACTGGTCTTACTGCCAGTAAAGTCTGACAATACTTTAAGACAAAAAGGGGAGAGAGACAGTTAGGGGATGGAGAGAACAGCTGTGTGATGGTCTGTGTGTGGGTGTATGTGTTGACCCTCCCAAACACACGGCTGTTGGATGACATCATGAGGCATAAATATGACCGCAGGCTACAAAGAGGCCACACTCCTGGCATTTCACCATGCTTAACTTTAAAGTACATAAATTCTCCCTCTTTCTGTCTGTCTCTGTCTTTCTTTATGCTCTCATGTAAAGATAAATGACGGTAGAGCAACATATCTCATTCTGCATGCCTAATTGTCCTCTGCTTTGAAATTTGTGTAGGGGAAGCCCCCCGTAAGCACGTTTACTCATATAGTAAGTGTATAAATTGAAACCAAGAAAGATGTAAGCAAGATTCCCTCCCACACATGACGGCAATATCTACATTTTGGGCATTTAGCCTTTTCTCCAGTGCAACTTACAATCTGGTCGAAAAATCAGCAACAAAAACATGATGTGAACTGAAGTGACATGGGGAGGGAATCGGAAAAGTGCTAACGCAAGGTTATATTTTTCTTCATTATTTTAATTATTAAAAGCAGGTCAATATTTCATATTTGGTACAAAATGTTACTGAAAGTCCTTGACATATGAAAATGCCTATTGTTTTATAAATTAATTCAAAGTAATTAAGTTTTTTTAAATTCCAACATTTTATTGGAAAAGAATTATGAAAGTCACAATGATTTCAACTCACAGAATAAAACTAAAAGTAAGATATTTCAGCATCACATCACAACACCAAAGTTACGAAAGTCAGTAGTTTTTAAAGCAATATTCATAACATTAACATTAAATTAGAAGCTCTACTAATCAACAAATGAACAAATAATTTTTGAAGTGTTAGCTAGTATTAATCATAAACTAAAAGTTAACTCGAATGACTAAGACAGTGAAACGCTGACAATTCAAAAAACGGTAACAAAATCATTCACAACGCCCAAGGCGTGGTATTACGGGCACACTGAAGAGTAAACAAAGTTCGCTGTTTTCTTTTTCCCTGTAACTGATGACACATGCAGTGAAATGTGTGTGTGGTGTGTGTCTGTCTGGGTTTACAACCGAGGGTGTTGGAACAAAGAGAGTTGAGTCAACAGGATATGATAGGAAATTCACACAGTAATGGATGAAGAAATACATTTCTGGGAAGTCTTCCTTCATTATCATCTGCAGCAAACCCGCTCAATGATCACCACATGAAGATAAACATGTGCACTGGTAAAGCAATGGGCTTTCAAAAAGTACATTCATTCTTGATGCTATGACCATTTTGTAATATAAACATACGACAAATTATGTCATTACATCAATCAAAGTAAGGTTGTTTGCAGAGTATTAATTATGCAATCAAAACTGCGGTAACATGAGTGACAGTCACAGTGTCCAGACATGTATAGTAAAATGAACATAAGCATCCTGCTTTTCATGTCAACAGCTTCAATAAATTATTCCTCCTATTAAACTTAGGGAAATAATTATGTGATCATACACAAACATTTTCAATGCTCATTTTGACATCGGCAGGAATGTGATTTCTGTTCATTTGCCTGACAGCACATGCCTGGATATGTTGGCTTCACAAACTTTAGATGCAAGATGAGTAAAACGCTGTTGTTGGTATAGAAAATAATGAGACAAAAAGGCGAGTGGGCTGAGAACCTGTGCTGTGAGGTCTGCTCCACGTTTAGGAATGTTGCTGTCATGTTTATATTTTAGAAAGGCCAGTGGAGCTGGGCATGCTTTTTGAGAGGCCTAATGCTGAGCTAAAATAACCTATTGTGAACTGTCACTGCGATGTTTACACAGCAACCACTCCTCTAGCTCAGAGTCCCCCTCGCTCTCCTCCTCTGGAATTTATCCTCTTTTGATCTTCCATTCAAAGGTACTGGACACTTGATAGACGTGCACGCGTTAGAGCTACTCTGGTCAACTGTGATAAACTGGAAACTGATGACAGGCACACAGCATGTGAAGCACAGAGAAATTAGTGTAATAGTTAAAATTAAGAGACAGATGAGGTTAAACTCATCAGTGACAAAAAAATAAATGTTCAGGCCAGATAAAGATGTACACAGGGAAAATGATCAACTGGGTGGATGTATGAGTAAAATGTGTACTCATTGAGATAAAAGAAAAAAACATTTACAAAAGACACAAAAAAATCAGGATTTGTGATACACTGCGTGTAGGTTACATCACCTTGTGTGTAAGCATACAAGACAACAGTAGCCCTGTTTTAATCACAAACTAAGGTTGTTTGTGAGGCAAGCTTGTTACTGGAATAAGCACCCAACTGCAGAGATACACCTACATCCACGCAGCATATATACATTCACTGTTTGTGGGTGTGCGTGCACACAAATACACACACGCACACACACCATGGAGGCAGTGAACCCTCCAGGTGCTTTTGATGAGAAAACAGCCTCCAGCACATGACAAAGGTTTTATCAGAAATGAAGCCAGTGCGATTTGGTATCCTTGTCATTTGCAGTCCTCTTTTATATTCCCCATTTGTGTTCAAATGTGTTCAAAGTTCACCCCCTCTTCTCCATGCTAACGCAACTTCCTCAATAAACAACAGGCGTTTTATCTGCATCTACTTTCACACCATATTAGTGAGTAGAGGCAGTAGCGTCTCTTATGTCCCTGGGCTATCACGCTGTGATAAGGGAACTGCTAAGTACTGGATGTCTTTATGTGCAGTCTGCACATGTGGATTATTTACAGGCTTTGGGGTTTCCTGCTGCTAAAGCCAGCTCTGGGTGTCTTACAAATCCCAGCTCAGAGCATTGCCACACAGTGAAGCCTGCTCTCTCTGCTGAATCCCACACTGCACCTTTTCCTGCTACGACAAAAAAACGACATAATTGAGATATGTATTCTTTTTCCTCATTTTATGCCTTTTCTGACCCACAGTAACAATCAAAAGGCCAAATCTAACTGTGCATGAAGGAAAGGGATCTGAGAGAATTTGTGTGGCAGACACACACCACTCACATCATATTTTCTAAATGACAGACAAATAGAAAGTGAATGTGATAAAAAGTCCAGAGACCCCAGATGTTGAGGGGGAAATGCTCAGGGGGGAAATGTTCAGGGTGTCTCCATCAGGAGTCAGTGAGAAATGGGCCAGCGTTGTTTGCTTAGGCCCATCAACAGAGAGACCTTTATAGTTCTATAAACGTCCGGCTCCTCTTGCCACAGCTGGGGAAGACCTTGAACGTGAAATGTTTTCAACCAGATTGCTCCTAATTGCTAGAAGATGTGCAAGCAGGTGTAACCGGATCCCCGCGGCCACTCGGAGAAAAGGAGAAGGAACAAGATGTGCATCTGTTTGTGTGTTCCTGCACTTGTGTGTGTGTGTGTGTGTGTGTGTGCTTCAGTGTATTTACTCAGTGGCTACGTTTGGCTAGGCTTTAATAGTCAGGAGAGTGTGGCTCAGAGTCAGCCAGCAACAACTCGACTAATAGGTTAGCTCTTAATGTAGTCCTGCTCAGAAGACACCGGGCCCTCTGGTCTCACGCTGCAGCCTCTGTGGGGCTTCGACACCAGCGGCCTAAATGTCAAGGTTATCTGCTTGACTTTCTGACTGATCTCACGTCTCAACTCATCTACAATTATCACCTCTGCTGTTTCAATGCCCTCTGCTCCCCAGTGGTAGCCGAACCAAGCCAAGAAGCTGGATTATTTTCACACCAGCTCTTACAACATAAGGTGCTAACATGTTAAGCTAATGTAACATCCTTCCACAAGCAGTCGAAAAATGCAAAGTTATCCAGTCATTTCATTTTTTATATGGGCTGTTGTAATCTGTGTCAATGAAATTGAAATAGCTGGGGGTAGGACTGATTCTAAATTCACAATATGACTGATGGCATTTATGGCGCTAGAGGTGTGTTGACTATGGAAACATACGTGGCATTTCAACTGAAATGCATATAATTTTCTTTATTTTTTGGCAGGGGTGATTTTTAAACATGTAAGAGGATAAGCAGCGAGGATCATGTCTATTTATATTAATTGCTTTTTTTTCTTTTTCTTGTCCTCACTAATACAGTCGTTTATCTGCAATGCAAAGCAGGGAAAGTCTGGTTTCCCAGTAAGTATATAATTAATGCCATTTCCAAAAAGCCACTCCACATGGAAAACAGGCCCTGATGCTCAAACCTTGCGCATTACTGAGCCCTCACAACAACACTCTCCAGTCTGTGTTTAGATTTCCAAACTAATTCATGTAGAATACATAAATAAATCAACGTTTTATACCCACTTCAAACCATTAGAATCCCTTCCTTCGCTGCACTTTTCAACTAATCTATTAATATTTATGACAACACTAAACATTTCAAATACCTACGTTTAAACAATAAAGCAGTGCGTGCACTTACATAAGACAAAATCTGACTTCACTGTTTGTCCAACACACCTCCCCCTGTCACCGCCCCCCTCTCTCGCCATAACAGGTAATGCAGTGGCCTGACAAATGTTTTTTGGAGAAAAAAAAATGACTCCAAGGAAAACAAGACGAAAGCAAAGTTATTAACTGTGAGTGGAGATAGAAGAGAGGGGGGCTGTGAAGCAGGACTGATGATGGAGGGAGTGGAGTGAAAAGAGGGAGGGGTAGAGGACAGGCAGATGGAGGAAGAGAATAAAAGTGGGAAACAGAGATGAGAGCGGTAAAAGGGAGATGGGAAGAGAGCGGAAAAGAGGAGAATGTTGCAGAGGGGAGGCGGAGGTTGCAGGAGGTGCAGAGAGGAGGGTAAACAGTGCCCCAACCAGGCGGTCCGGGCGCTCGGAGCCTGGTACAGAGGGGTCAACTCCCCCCCCAACCCAAGGAGGTCAGCTCAGCTATGCAGGCCTGACAGCTTCCGTTTGCTGTGTGCTCTGCGTTTGTTTGGATTCCCCAGCCTTGCTTAGCCAGCAGCTTAACAACAGATGGCTAAAGAAGGCCTCTATTCAGAGTGGTCTGGATCAGAAAATCAAACCAAGGAAAGTACACAGGCTGCAAACAAAACACATAGACACATCACAAGCACACACATGCAAATTACATAGATTGTCAGAGTTGCACATGCTGCACATGGGGGAACAGCAAATAAGGCTTTGCTTGTTGCAAACAGTTATTTCATTTGCCCACAAAATATGCATGCAAAACACACAGTGACAAGGCACACGCAACAACATGCAAGTAAGCACATACACATGCACGGTGCTGTCTGATTATACCAAACAACTTCCTGGAACTATTCAATAACTGAGTAGAGCTGAGTGAAAGCATTTCCGTCCCCCGCCATTATTAAACGAATACTGTGTTTATTACAGCTTTAGTGCGGTGTAAACTCATAAACACCCTCCCGGAGTACAAGAGGAGCTGTCAGCTAAATATTGTTTCTCTCATGAGTCGCTCTTCCACCTCAATTACGCCTTTCAACTTCATAGGCTCAGTATGATAAAGTGGCAGTAAAAATCATTCACATTAATACACCATTGTGCATCTGCTGCTAAAGGTAATTAAAGAAGTAAATGACTCATAAGAATAGACGTATTAGCCACAAAATGAAAGGCAACTGGGCTGCCTCATGAAAATATGTACCATTAAGATACTGCATTTTCATATTGGAGTAATCAGCTCCACTAGCCTGATGCTGATTTAACCCACTCCAGTGGAAAGTCTATCAGCGCACAGCCGCGTGTCACTGTCTCTCTTATGTCTACCCGCCAAGAGCCAAGCATTCTACTTTAGGAATGCCTGTGAATGGCTCTACTAAAGGAGGGAGGTCACACGCAGGCAGATCCGTCAGAGGAGCAGTCAATGCTTAGGTGTCATTTAGAGGCAGATGGAGAGAAAGAGAAAAAAAAGACTTGGAGAGTGAGAGGAGGATAAAATGAGCTAAAAAGGCAAAAGCACAAACGATGTGGGAACAATGCAGCCGGCGGATCTCAGCGGCCCCTCTCTCCCTGACCTTAGCTTTTTGTTCTGAGCATATGATGCCTCAGGATGCCCACCACTGAATACGGCGATAATATCTGTCAAGTTGATAAAGTGGGAGGAAAAGAGCAGAGGCATGCCAACTGTGCTGGGTACTTAGATGGACTGTTAGAAAACATGCACTCCCGATTGCATCTCCGTTGGAAGTGTTGCATCACTTTGTAACGGGGTGTGTTGTGCTTGGGAAAATGGGCGCTTCCAAAAACCCAGCGTGAGACCTAGAATACTGTGAGCAGATTTTATCATGCGTGAATGATATTGTTTAGAATGGGAAGATCTATCTGCCCTGGTCTCATAGACGGAGGACTCAACATCATTGATACACTCGAGACTTCCAGGATACGACCAGTAAAACCCCTAAATCTTCCAATTTAGTTGTGGTGAATATAGATGAATGTAGTCTGCACACAACTATAGTATAGTGTTTGAGGAGGGGAAGAGTGATCAGACAGTTGCCACAGTCACGGAGAGTCACAGTGCTTGGGGCCTGAGCTGATGTGTTGTCAGCTGACCACTCTTCAGCCTCTGCACCGCAGGGCATGTTGATTAACTCATCTGGATGAATAATCCCACTAATCAGTAATACAGGCGAGACGCTGCCCAAAGCAAATTATTGGCTGTTCCCTTGAAGATGGATTAGAAATGACATCTGCCCAAAGAGCAAACAAGTTCTTCCCATAGTATCTGTTGATTTCATTACGAGCCTTAAAGTATTATCTCTTTTGTTTTATGTATCTTGCCTTCAACAAACCTACTGTAGCCTTTATGGTGAGGTTTTCTGTGCTTTTCAACTGTACTGTCTTTTCCCACTGATGCTCACTGTCTTGAACTGTCCTGACCTGAGACCTAACACATCATGAGCTGCTGAGGGAGAATTCCCAGTGTGTGTGTGTGTGTGTGTGTGTGTGTGTGTGTGTGTGTGTGTGTGTGTGGAGCAAGAGTTTCACCGAAGGAGAGGATTTTCTATAAATCACAGGCCAGTCCAATTGGCTATGGATTGAGTTGCAGCGGGGAGAGACAGCTCCCTGGGAATAGCAGTGTCTCTGTTGAAGTCATTCCAAGATGGGTAATATGATCCTATGCCGCCAGGAATAATGGAAGGGAAGAGAAAGGAGGGAAAAAAATCTGATTGCTCCAGCCATAAAGAGGGGTAATCTCCAGCAGGGTCATCACCCGTCACACTGGACTGTAATGTATTATAGTCTCACAGGCAGATGATGTGACACATGTGGACCTCACTTTTTTGGGGATTCAAGAACTGATTCAAAGATTTTTTAATCTTACTGTCATAGCAGGAAGATGTGGAAGGTGTAATGGGAAAACAAAGGATTGCCACTTCTGGTGCCAACATCACGTGGTAACTTTTAATTGCAAGGTGTGCAGCGATGCACCTTTCAATTATCCTATGCTCAACTAATCATGTCTAATTTTTACAGACGTTATTTAATAGTCTACTGTGGAAAGCATGTGAAGTTACAAAAAAAACATGTAATAACTAAATAACTTAAAAAGGGTTGTGTCACAGCCCTGGCTGTGATTCCAGTGTTGTCTTTGTGTCTCTCTTGTTGCCCCTCCTCCTTTGTACTGTATGTCCTTGCATGTATGTGTGCGTGTTGCGGGCGCGGCTTGCCATTCCAGGCACCTGGCTGAGGTACTGACCTTAATCCAATCATCTAAACTACTTCCTGGTTATATACACCTGGGACGAGTTCAATCTCAAAGTGTTTTGCAAAGTTTTGCAACGTTTTCGGATTGAACGACATGCTTCCTTGAAACCTTGTGCAATGTTCCGCAACAGGCTTTGAGGTATGTTTTCTTCTGTTTGGTGGGATTGTCACAGGTGTTACCCAATCAGCCATGACAAGTTTGTAAAGACAACAGTGTTAAAAAGGCAGGAAAATGCAGTGCGCTTGCGTACACGACTGGGTGTTCGAGGCCCCACCGTTTCATTTGAAAAAAATGTTTTGCTACGTTTTGTCGGCGGTGTTCTTGGCCCTGTTCTCATGCTCCTCATTGTCAGATTGTTCCGTCACTTCAGTGGATTTTTGTGCCTATGCCTTTCTTCATCGCTCGCCTCACCTCTGCTAACACCAGCCGGACCAGCCATCTTCTGCATGTCTGCCACCTGCCTTTGCCAGCCCTCTCACTTACAAAGACTTTTTTTCTTACTGACTGTTGTGTTCTATGTCCGCCTTAACCAAACAGAACAGGTTGTTCTGACCACCAGGATGGTTTTGAATGTACGCAAACGCAATTGAGAAGATGTAAGTGTTTGTAATTTGCAATGAGGGCCTGTATATGGGGCTAAGAGTGGCAGGTAGTTTAGCCAACAACACGGTTTAACTTTACACAACTACCTAAAGCTTCAGACAATTAACAGTTTTGAGTTTCCTATAGCTTTAAGGCAACAAATGTAAATAAACTCTTAGACCATCAGAAGTACTCGCAAAATTTTTAAGATTAGATTGGCCAACCACATTCACAATTTACAAATCCTCTTTCATTTGAACTTTTCCCAGAGTGTTTATGGACTAACAAGTCATGAAAAAAAGTCCTTTGAGTGTAAGCACTTCTCCAAACCACCTCAAGCTTAATTAACATGCGGAGTGCAGTGTGGTGACAGAATTGGCCGCCCTCAATCTGCCTTAGCCACCTTCAGCTTTAGGCGCTGAGACCTGCAGGCTGCAGGCTTCAATAAATGTCGCTGGAGAAGATGATCACAACTCAAATTAAGTTATGCACTAAGCTTGGAGGGCTTACATAAACATGTGATGGAAATATTAAACAACGACAAACTGAGGATAGAAAACTATGCTTAGTAAAAACAGGTTCTGGTGCAACTTGAAAACCATTTGAATTAGTGCAACTGGGTGAATAATTTGCCCAGATGCTAAATTTTCATTGATGACTGAACATTGCATAAAGTCAATAAATCACCATCCCCCTGTTTTTCAGAGAGAGGTACTTAGTAGCAGTTGGCGCGAATAAGAGGTAAAAGTAAAATGCAAGTGGCAGAAGTAGCCCAAACAACAAGCACTGCAGGAACCAAGGGCATGCGGGCTATAGAGCTGCTGGGGTGGTGGGCGGGGGGATGACAGACTGCTGTTCAACTCCATTAGCTGCTATGTGAGAGGGGTGCATCTAGCAGCACACGACCTGTGAAGAATCTTAGATCTCACTCTATCTTGGAATGGGGATTGCCGCATTAATTCTAGGAAACTGTAATCTCTCAAGCAAATCAAATTACTCTCATTAAGCGCAAGAAGAAAACTGCCTCTGTAATAAGTATGTATAAAAAGTATTTATTACCAATAATCACCTCTTTAATATGA
This sequence comes from Micropterus salmoides, assembly GCF_014851395.1. Classification (NCBI taxonomy): domain Eukaryota; kingdom Metazoa; phylum Chordata; class Actinopteri; order Centrarchiformes; family Centrarchidae; genus Micropterus; species Micropterus salmoides. Next base: position 33,295,673 of record NW_024043372.1, read on the forward strand.
GCTAGCTTACAATGGCTTTTATTTTTGCTGATTAAGTTTAAAAATGGGGAAACAAGGAAGGGCACATGCTCACGGACGCATATACACGGCATTCACACACACACACACACACACATTTGGGAACACATGCAAGCAAACACACACACACACACACACAAATACACACCTCATGGAGTTTATGAGAGCGGTTGATACAGTGATTAAAGGGGAGGGTAAAGGGGATACAGTGCTTGAGGGCCTTGAAGAGGACGTGCCTCACCTAGTCATAAAAACACACCTCTGTCTTTAAGCCAGCAACAGAAGCGCTCTCAGTGGGTTCACTTGGAGGTGAATCGCTAAAGAATTTACATGCAAAGTAGCACATGTCATCACCCAGACAGCGTGCTTGCAAACGTAGCGTTACACTGTAACTTAGCATACACTCACTGACCGCCACATATTTGCAACGGTTTGTGAGGCTGACAGCCTGACCCAGGGCAGGCACTCTCTGAACAATGCTATTTCTGAAATACACAGCTGCCGGAGACTTTTTTTTTTCCTCCACTTTTTCATTTGCATAATTTGTGTATCTACAAGCGTAACTATTCCACCAAACAGGCAACTGTATGTTAATGTTATGTATGCTGGTTTTTAAACAGTAAAGAAAGCTAAATAACACTATGGGCATAATGACTATGGTGGGAGGTGAAATATTTACTCTTCTTCCAGGATATGACATCATCCCACAAGCACAAGCTGCCAACTATAATTGCCCTACTGGTGAATGGAAGAGACAGATTTCCTCCAACCCAGTTTCTAGTATTTGATTCTTTGTTCACATAACCAATTAATTACATCTAAAAAAAAAAAGTTAACAAAAACACATCAAAATGGGTGATAAAAACGTTTTGCTTCTACAAAATCAATTAGGACTGAGGGTCAGTGGGTCATTCATTTACTGGTTCAGCATAATTACCTGTTTTTCTTCCCCTCATTTACTTCTTTATTCATCTGGGACACTGGTGTCCCCGCAAACCAAAAGAACACAGTTTTTGTGATTATTCAAATTAAACATTGATTCCTGAGAGAAAACCTCTGTCAAACTACAATGCAGCGAAGCTAATATGCTCCAAAAACAAACTCCCCTGAAGCGAAATGAGGGAATTCTATTAGATGTCAGCCTACATACTGTAAATTTCAATTTGACTTGTCCAATCAGGTACTAAATAATAAAATAAAAAATTAGAAATCACATTTTGATATTGTGGAATATGAATTATGACAAAAATAAGCCTCCACCTGATATGAGTGCTTGGCAAGAGGACGGGTTACAGCAATACTGTTGCCCAGTGCCTACAAATCACTGCTGGTGCTTCTTTGACTGTCTATCAAAGAGGCCGTATCCAATCCTGTCTGTCCTGTCTGCTATGATTCATTGTGGATAGATGAGAGGAGGAGCCTCATGGCTGACTATAGATGATCTATACTTCTTTATAAGGAAGCTATAAAGATATCTACAAACTGTGTTGCTCCTATATAAAGTAAAAGGTGCTGGTCTTTTAATACACAGAAGCATTTATCATGTTCAACACATAAAAGCAGACCCAGTTAATCCGCCTGCCGAATATCCCATTAACACTTTGTAAACATTCACCCATAAAGATAATTATTTTGATTGTACGACTCTTGTGAGGCTTTTCCTCCCCCACTTCAACATCTGGTTAAAATATGGGGCAAGTGTGGGCTTCCTGGCTTCCACTCAGGTGGTTAAAATAGACTACACACATACACATATAAATAGAGTGGTGGGTAACTTTTATTTTTTCCCCACTCTAGTATACATTTTTTTTTTTGGTGGTGAGTCATCAAAAAAGGCAAGAGCTGTGGCTCCCCACATTGCACCTGCCAGGAAGTGATCCTTTTCTCTCCAGCCAGCGAGGCTGCTGGGATATGCCAGGACATGCAGCTGTAGCGTGAGCATTTAGCCCGATGCTCCTACAGGCAGGGTATGCCGAGGTACAGAGGGACACGTTGCGCTTTTTCATTCCGTAAGCAAAGACGTGGAATCACCTGCAGACCTGATCCAAAGACTTCAAAAACATTTGCTTACATTCAAAATCCACAAAATGTTGCTACTTAATAATCTTGAGTTTTGGCCTTTCCTTGTGTTCTTGGTTGGGCCAGTCAGACGAAGAGAGGCCTCAAGAGTAGAACAGAGCAGAGGAGACTGTGATAATTGACCAAGATGCTGCTATCACTGAGTCCCCTGGCCCCTCACCTCCAAATCCCAGCGGCCCCCTTTTCAATTTAACACAGGACTTGACCAGATTTCACTCATTGCAAGATGTGCTAAGGCACATCTTTGACACTTTTACATTAGGAGCACAGCTTTCTGCTGATTAAAAACCTTCCCTCTGCCTCCCTCCTTCCCCTGCTGTATGGCGAGAGGTAATGTGAGAGGGGTGTCCATTTCCTGCCACCCCCCCCCCCTCTAAATCAACCACAAATAACTCACTCGCCTCCTGCGCCTATCTTGATTTCACTCCAGAAGATAAGGACACCATTTATTGTTTTCATTGAGCTTGAGTGCTAAGACAGAGAGCCCAAAATTACTCTGAGATCGAGATAAATACACCACAAATCGCTAATTCAATCCGTCTTTGATACCGGTGATGTTTTGAAGAGAGGGCAATATCAAAAGATCGCATTGTGAAACTGGAGTCTGCTGGTGCGATACCGACTAGAGACCTCATCAAATTCAGAAGAAAAGCTAACTGTAACTCGAGTCAGAATTCCCTTTGGAGAGGAGAATGGCTGGTACTATATGTCTATGTATTAAATATGGAATGCGCTTTTATGTGCATCCTTCATACCCATGATAGAAATGGATTTATAAAAGAATGATCTAAATATATATCAGGATTTAGGCTCTTAGATGTTCATGACAGGAAAGCTGAAAATGAATTTACAAGATGCACCAGTGTGTGTGGAGAGCAATGCTGGGCCTGGTAGTGGTGGTGTGGTGGTGAGGAGCTGAGGAGTGGAGAGTATTTACTGATGTGGTTATCTTGTCCTGTGACAGGCAGGACCACTCAATCAGCCAGCGATGGCCGGGCTCAGGGAAGCATTACACACACATCCCCGTACTTCTGGGGAGGAGGCGTCAGCCAAGCCAAATCTGATCAACAAATGCAGTTCCCCTGTGCCACAGCTATCTGAGATGAAGATGATATTATGTGGAAGTGAGCAAAGTGATGGAGACAGTACAGGGAGAAATAGAGAAAGACAGAAAGGGAGAGAAAAAGAGACAGTGAGAGACCTGAGGGTGGAACCTTCTCTATGGCTCGGCTTCTTAAAGGCAAAGTGTCTCTCTACTGCAAAGCAAGGAGATAACACGCTGGTACATTTTAATAAGAACCATGTGCCTCGCAACACTCCCTTTACCAGATCAAAGAGCCAAGCATTTATATGCTGGAGACAGACTCACATTAATTATCAAAAACTTGAATTAAAAAATAAAAACTTGTCTGTCCAGTAGAGTTACATACCAATTAAAAACACAATCCTGGCACAATCCAACTGACATTTCTAATGATTGCTTTTAAAAATTACTGACATGTATATGTTATTAAAAGGTTAGAGAAATTTGCATTTAGCAATGAAGAAAAATAAATATAGTGTTGAGTGTGCAGATAAGAGCTCAGTAATTAGGAGTAGGCACTGCGGTGGTGGAAAACATTTGAAGAATAAACCTGGACTAGTTTGCTTCTTTCCCTGTTGCCCTACAGATATTTTACATTATTCAATCCAAAATACCATCTTTCTGATTCTAACTTTTCTTTTGCATGTTAATGTTTAATAAGAGCCCATGGCTATCTATGGGCACAATTATTAGATATCCGCAGAGAGAAATTGAAAAATTAATCATACTCTCAATTTTGTACTTCTCTGATCCATTGGAAATGGCTCTAAGAGCTGTGGCTTCCCTCCTGTCACAGGCTCTGTCTAAACACAATCAATCTGCTGCCAGATATGGGTTGCTTATGCAATGGACACAATTGCGTCAATACGGTAATTAACTGATTATTTATATGTCAGTGCTTGCCCTGATACACCACAACACTGATAGGCCTGTTGCGAGTGGTGATGATTATACAGATGTCTCTCTTTCGCCTGACACAGTCAGTATGTGTTTAATTATACAAAATATTATACGTTATAGCATAGTGGGGTTTTGTCTGACAGGGCATTGTGTCAATAGGTGCAGACAGTGAGGAAATACCTCTCTACTGGCCATGAGCACATAGTGTTAGATGACATAAACAAGCTAACACAGTCCCTAAATTACATATAGTGCCATAATATGATGCATATTCACTGACAACGGTTGGTGAACAAAATTGTTGTCTTGTGCAGTTTCACAGCTATACAACTCAATTATCCATGTGTGGGCCCTGTGGGTTTTCAATAATCCCTGTTTTGGCCCTTGACATTACTGTATGCAATCTATGCTAATATAATGTACTGAGTATAAAATATGCTAATGTGCAGACAAGACAGCATTATGTTATAGTTGACAGAGGGATTTATTCCACACACTTTGAAAGCCACACACACTGTATAATAAGGTATTGTGCAGAATAATGGTAACTCCAATTTCAGTACTACTTAAATACTGCTGTGTGCATTTGATGTCCTGTACATTCATTAAAGGTGTTTTACCAGGTGAAATTACAATTCATTATCACAGCCAGCGCGTGCACATTTATGGATCAATAATATTTACAGTACAAGTAGAAAAAATGACCACTTCTTGTCATTAATTCTGATCTACATAAGCACTGCCACTGACCGCATCTAACAAAATACTGGGAGCCTGCTATGTCTGATAAGTGGCCCTTCCAAAGCAAGAGCTATGCTAGGTAAACTTCCAGGTTACCTCCTCTGTCTCAACTGTGGCAGTTACTATCTACGCTCCTCCAAGTGGTTGCTTTTTAATGTATCCTGGGGTTTTGACAGGTCTGGGGAAAACTGCATTTTCATGCTATGCACCTGGGCATGGAATAATTTGCTAAAAGACCTCAAATTAGAAACATGTGTATATCAATTGATACATTTAAAAGCGTCATAAAGAACATGGTTGGTTTTTCTTGGGAGGCTATTGTAAATGATACGTATTTGTATACATATACAACCACTAAAAAACACTTTTACACTACATCAGCATTCACACACACATTCATTCACTGGTGGAACAGCCACTACCAGGGGCAATTCAGGGTTCAGTATCTCGCCCAAGGACATGCAGCCTGGAGGAGCCGGGGATTGAACCGTCTACCCTCCGATTAACAGGCAACTCGCTCAACCTCCTGAGCCACAGCCGCTGTTGTGACCGCATAGCCGTACTCTTTTGTTTTATTGTGAATTTTGTCATGTTGTATGTGGTGCATTTTAAATGTGGTGTTTATTTAAGGTTGCCACATTGGCCAGGTCTCTCTTTTAAAAGAGATTTTTGATCTAAAAGGGACTTGCTGGTAAAATAAAGACGAAGAAGAGGTAATGAGGCTCACCTTACAATTCAGACACTTCAGCCAGCCTGTCCTTTAGTGGGTGGCTGTAGCATAATGTAGGCTTGACTTAAGCTTGTAGGATTGTAAATTCAGTATCACTGGATAAAAGTGAGCAACATTTTTGTTTCATCTGTGTTGTTTTAGAGGACAACGTAAGCACTGAATGATTAAACTTTACTTGTAAGGAGTGTGCCGGATCAACACTTCAATGAACAGCATGCATTGATTACTGACTGATTAGTCCTAAAGTATGAAGTAAGTTATTACCCTACACCAGACGAGGAAGTCTAATTTTGACATTAGACAGTAGCAATAAAATGAAATTCAAATTCCCTTCACTGATAACTACTAAACTGTTGCCCGAAGTCAAATGTTTAAGTGACACAACACTGCACTGCAGCGCTGCTCAATTCAAGCTGATGTTTAGTTTTGTTTTTGTTATATTAGTGTTTTAAATATCAAAGCGTAGCATTGGCATCTCAGAGACATTGGCTATAATTTGTATGCCTGAGAACAAGACCAGTGATGGATCTTGTGTGCTCTCCATCTGCCTCCCAGTTCACTCCTGTTGTTGACTTACTCAATTTCCTCTACCATGCTTCAATCCCGACCCCCTAGGCCAACCCATCCCACCCACGGACACACACAAAGACACGCACACGGAGCCCCCAGACAGAATGCCCTCCTCCCTAAACAACTCTTTCTTTAACATCTGCCCAGAAGCAGTGCTGCTGCCTTTTGTCCACTCACTGTCTCCTAAGGCATGTCATCCAGCTCTAATCAAGCAGAAAATGGTCATAAATATTTCTTTCTGCTAGATTTCACATTCACATTTCACGCAGGGACATGATATTTCCCCCCTACCTCCAGGGAGTACCTAATGCAAAAAACAGTTACTTATATTCAAGGCTCATGTTCCTTCAGTCAAATGCAGAACATATTCCACATTTGCAGGCAAAAAACAAGGAAAAAAAGTGGGGGGAGGGGGGGGAGGAAAGACATAAAGGACCGTCTTATTTTCTGTGCCATTTACTGGCTAGTACTTTCACAGCCATCCCATTACATCATGTCAAAGATTGTAAACAAGCAAATAACAACAGCGCATCAGCGACCACTGTGAGGGAGAGGCACACACTGTCCTGCTCTGGAGGTGTCTCTGCCGCCAACTGAGGAGGAAAAAACATTTGTTTTTACCGTCCATGTAAATAATATATATCTTTTTTTGTGCAGAGGTTGCATAAGGATTTTTATGAACCATTGTCTCCGGCCTGGCTAAGTATTTATGGCACACGCCATTCACAGGATGCAGAGTTGCCATCACTATTATTTATGAAGAGACAACCCATCATGGCATATCATTCTCTAAATGGTATACAGCTATTCACCAGTGAATACAGACCTGTGCCATTTTTCTCTCAAATAGAGGCCATGTCACTGCTGAACGCGCAAGGGGCTGTTATTAATCACTGATACAAACTTTGATGGGTGAATACATGTCAAACAATCAAATTTACTCTAAGAGACCTGGACGTGGACGTGGCTGTCCATGTATATTTACTTCAATGAAGGCTCATTTGATCATCAGCCTCGGTAATTTATCATATTCCACACTACGAGCCAAAAACAGAGCTGTCAGTTTTTTCACAGAAAAAAGGGATATCCACTGCACACTAGTGCTGTAAAAAAACACTGAAATCTCTTTACTACTACACAGTTCCATAAGATTTCGTTCTATATTAAATTGCTTGCTTGTGGCTGTACACACCGAAGATAACGGCACATCGACGGCGCCATTGGACGTGGCTGTGAAGTCCGATCCTTGACCCACTTGACTCACAGCTGGGGCAGGTGAGAGCTACCCACTAGTAAATAATATGTTATTAGTATGTTATTGTCAATAAAGCGACATTGTCCATGTGAGCCAGTCAAAATTTTACCAGCTACTTAACTGCAGAGCTACATATCCCACAGTTTGGGCGAGGCTTTTTAATACAGATCAAAAGGGCCAAGTGGAACTAAACAGCAAAAAGGGACAGCTGGACAAAAAGAATAAAAAATAATGTATAACTGAAATGCAGGGGGGTTCTATAATATGTGGTATACAAACATATATAATTTACAAATATATCAAAATATATGTGTAAACAAAGAAGAAAAACACTATCCATAACGGGCTGTGTGACTAATTGTGTAACGTATACAAATATATACAGATATAAAAATTATGATTATTAAACACAATTACAAACATCCACATCATCATCATTTGTTACATTACACATTTTCTACTATAAACAACTATGAAGAAATAATAATGATACATAAGTTCACTGCCGTCATTCACACTACAAATGTCAAAGTTCAGATTCATTTAGCTCCAGGCTTTTTATAGTTTTCATTTATTTTCCTCAGGGTAATCAACCTGACTTGATTTTAGTTTGCTAAAATAACTTGAAAAAAGTCAAACGAAGTTAAAAGCAAGGTAAAAAAAAAACTGTTTAAATCTAGTCTTTAATTTTGAGTCCTTTTGGTACTGAGACACAGTGTGCCCACTGTGTCTCAGTTCCAAAAGGAGGCTCAGGATGCTCTGGGGAGCAATATCTGCAGTCTGTGTGCTAACACAGCAGCAGGTTGGAAACAGGCATTCAGCTACTATTGCCTAGCTCCCCTTACAACCCCAGCACCTCCCCCTCTGTCACCCAGCTTCGCCAGGGCTTGCAGGCTGACGCTAAGAATGAACACTGATGACTATTACCCACATTGTGTCAAGAGATTATGAATAAGATATAAAAAGCCAGGCGCACTACAGGATTTTCACATTAGCCTGGCTGTGTAGGTGGTGCCCTCTATGCATACATGTATACAAGCAAGTGCAGAATGCTTGCATGTCATGCACGCACATGCACACACATGCACACACATTTACCTAAATGCGCACGCACACACATACACATAAAAAATGTGCATGCACATACGCAGTATGAACTATCTCAGGCTACTCTACCTTTGCAGCCATGTGAACCTAAACGATGCCTTAATCTGCAACAAGGATTAGGGCTTATTGAAACAAATAAGTGTTTTAAGAGGAGACAGTCCCAGTTTCAATTTCAATAGCTCATTTAACCCTTATCTGCCCAAATCCTTAGGGTCCATTCTATGTTAATTGGATCTACATTGCACTAGCATTGGGGGTGTTAACAAGCACAGCCTATGAATATTAATTACCCTGAAGTTTTCTGCACAGGAAAGACTTCACTGATACATATTAATTCTATGAAGTTTTTAAAGTAGTGCTCTCATTAAAAATGAATAGGCCCTGTGCTTGAATGTTTTCCCAAGAGGAATTGTGCATCCTTAAGTCTATCCCTAATAAATTGGGTCAGACTGGCAATCCTTAAAGAATAGCTTCTCCTTAAATTGGCATTATTATTCAACTAAATGTAAACATTCCAATTGGGTGAAGAAAGGGTTTTGTTGAAACAGTGTTTTGACAATGGCTATTAAAGCCAGTCATGTCTGAGCGTGTACTTTCCCAACCACAGTCTCCTGAGGCCCTGTTAAAACGGTTACTTATTTACAACACTAAACACACAAGTTGTTCAGCTAAACAGCGCAAAATTACTCTGTGTGCCTTTGTGTGTGTGTGTGTGTGTGTGATGATTTCTGTGTGAGTCTTGATGTGGAGCATTCAGAGGCAGTTGTTGGCACTACTTTAAATAAAACATTGAGGATGCATTAGTCTTCTGGCTAGCCGAGGCCTCTCTCTAAGCCATTTAATACTGAACTGACGCAGACGTGTTTCCCTGTCTGCCTCCAGCCAGCTGCTTCAGACACCTGCTCAAAGTTTAGAGTTGCCCACTTCAGCACAAACACGCAGACTGTGGCCATCAAAGACCATCCGGGCGCCACACAATGAGAGCCACTTCACTCTTCCTAATGATACCAGCATACACTTGCATCATTTACAAGGGAGGCATTTGTACAAGCATACGTCCTTTCAGAGATTTCCTCATCCACAAATTTTCAACAGCAATATACAGTACATCTAGCTTTAAAAAGAGAGATTACAGAGTCAGTTTTATTCTGACCACATTTACACACACAAACAAAAGAAACCAGATTAATATCAGATCAGATTAGAACAGGGAATCAGATGATGTGTTGATATGCTCTGCGACAGTAATGTAGCTAATTTGTTACGTAAGAAATCTGCTTGGCGATGAAGAGGTTTCTGTTTATTTGGAGCGTTTGGACTGGTGGTGCAGTGAGTGGACAGACTGTAGACAGTTTCTTTCCCTCACTGTGTGCCTATTTGAACTTTTATTTTTTTTTACAAATTGCATGTTGTTTAGCTTTTCCTAGCTGTCCATCTTGTCCACACTAAGCCACACTCAGGTACTTACTTGGTAGCAGTAACTCTCCCTGTGATTGCTACATGATATAAGTAATTTACCTGTATTAAATGTTGTTCAATGGGTTTGCAACATAACATAGTGATTTGACTCTGTACAACAGCAAGGCTTTGTCAGGGCCACTATTATTTTGTTGTTTACCAACCAAAAATGAGGAGACAGAAAGGGATTTAGGGGTTTCCTTCTTATTTTCGCATATTTCAGTGTGGATAGCAATCTTTACTAACAACCTTTACATTACTAATAACATGAAAATGCAAGTGTGAAGACAAGTCCATATTTGACATTAACAACTTTTTGCAGACTTATTTGGTGTGGCCATAGTCAACTGGACTGATTTTACCAATTTTATTAGAAAGAAGAGAAATTCAAACAAAGTACATCTTTTATGTCATAAAAATGTTAAGCTGTATTTGAAACAGCCTGCTACTGTATTCTAGCGGTACATAGTGATTTGGCCTAAATGTAGTATGTAGTATGCAAACAAAAGCAAATCTTGGAAACTGGCTAAGCCTAGCCTAGCATACTGCATATTACTATGAAAACTGCCTAATACGTACTACTGGTGAGTATTATGTAGTAGGCAGTTCCGACTACAGCAAATCACCCACAACTCACTATATTGTGGACTATGTAGTGAGCTCGCCATTTTGTAGTGCTGTCCGAATGTATAGTGAGAATTATTATACCCTATATAGTCCACTCAGTGTATCCTAGAATGCATTTTGAAAAGTAGTGTACAACCGATGGTCACTAACCAAGCCATATATACCATCATGCATTGAGCTGATAGAAAAAAATTATTGTCCGACAGCAATGGGGCAATTAACGGCGCCAAAATAACGATCAGGGCAGTGTCCAAAAGTGTTGTTTTAATAATGCGAGTCCCTACATAGGGGGTAGAGAGTAGTGAATGAGTGGGGATTTCGGACACAGCCTGTGTGTATGTTTTATTAATTAAAGGGGAACTTCACTGATTTTACACAAAGTCTGTTAACAGGTCTTAAGGAGTGCTAATGCTACCAATACTACTCCTGTGTGAAAACACTTGTTTCAAGCCTTTCGTGGCTCCAGAGGGACCTGAGAGAAATCTAATAAACTGACTCAAGTGATGTCACCGGAGTCAGCGTGGGTTGGGGCTGAAACTACAAGTTTGAAAATGAAATACACTATATCTTGGGGTGTAGAGATAGAAATAAGTGAGCTTACCAGACTTATGTGTCCTGCTCCTCATTTGTGCTTGAGGCTAGACTAGCATAACATCTGAATCTCTGTTTTAACGTTATACAAGTATAATGCTAAACCTGTGGAGTTTTCTTTTAAAGGTACAATGTGTAATTACTGGCCACATGCTCCAAACAAATAGAAGGCAGCATTTCACGTCCCCTCACTCCCTCAGCCAGGCTACTCTCTAAAGCAGTGGTTCTCAACCTTTTTTGGGCCAGCGCCTCCCTATCCATTATCCAGGGCCCTTACCGCCCCCATTGACATAGCCCCATTTGGCTATGTCAATAGTAATTATATTGAATTAATAAGTGAATGTTCCTCTCAGAAACTTTTTGTAAACACAGAGACAGTTTTCTTGGATGGTCCACCCCCAGAACATTTTGAGCATTAAATCCCTGCTAAGTCAACACACATGATTTTCTTCCCTCCTTTTTATGTCTGTTGTTTGGGGAAGTAACCTCTTTAAATGTGATTGTGGCACCTTTTCAATGCAATGATAAATGAATTCATTTTGATTCAGTTATTAACTCCTAGACTTTAATAGGCTAGCTCCTCTGTTTTAACACGTTTTTCATGTAGCCTATTTAAACGGGATAACTGTGGGATTGAACAGTAAACGGTTGACAGGTAGCCTAAGCAACACTGTGATCAGGTCAAGATCTCACCACAAATCGCGTAAATGTGCGTAAATGCACACAGCGTCTTTCTTAATGGGGAGACGATTCATTCTTTCACCCATCCACCCTGCCCCACCCCCGCTTTTAAATCAAGTAATGCAAAATGATCCCTTAGGCATCCAGGAATTGAAGAAACTTAACAAGTAAACTTAAGATGTGGTGGGGGGGGTGGCGCTGTTTCCCAAGCTTTGAGGGGACGCCCTCTGTCTCTTTGAAAACCCATGCTTCTAAGTGATTCTGCTCATCTGCTCTTTTCTAATCACATGTAACGTTAGAGTTTATCTTCATAATAACCTCATAAATTAAGCCTTTTATGTCTTCCTGGATTAGCGGGTGTCGCTTCTTCTGCAACAATTAAGTTAAAGGACCATCACCTTATATGATGATCTGCGGGGAGGGGCTTCTCTCCTGCCTGTGTGTGTCTGCTCTTCAATGTCACTCAGTTAACACATAACTGACAAATATATGTAATAAGAATGTATTATAAACACAGACAGTAGTCATACTATTTATAATATTTATAGTGGATGGGCAGACGATGTGGAGGGAAAATCGGAGGAATTGAAGCTCACGGCTGTACCTATAACGTTACCGGCTCAATTTGTCTGAGCAGCCCAGTTAGTTTAGATGAGCACCAAAAGAAGGCGAACAGCGCTTCGTGGTGCTTCCACCTTCTGTGTGTCCCCGGACAAGACGATTTCACACCCAGTCCCCCCCAGTCGCAGACAGGGACATTTAAGTGGTAGCAGGACACCAGAAAGTAGGGGCAGTGAGCGGCCCAGAGGTCGGGGAGGGAGAAGCTCATGCAGCCGCATTGAGTGACAAGCCCTCGGGGCGCTACATTGACTTACTATCACATCTGAAAGCACTAGCGTTATTAAACACAGGACAGGACAGGGTTAGCTGGTTAGCTTACTCCCTCCAGCAGATATCTCTGCCACACAATATACATGACGCCATGATGTCAGGGCTGTTACTCCTTCACTCTCTATGTAAAACTACAGATCAGCCAGAAATAAAGTACTGACCATGTCTTCATCAACACATTTTTAGTAAATAAAGGAGCTGATTAATTTCTGATTAATTTCTAATAGGAATGCTTTAATACCAGGCAGTGACTGTCATGTTACTATAGAAACCATAACAAGCACATAACTCAAATGCATGTTAACACACTTTCTGTTTCTTCTTTTTTATGCCGGAATGAGATAGAAACTAAGATGTGAGATGAGTGTGCGTGTGTGTGTGTGTGTGTGTGCGCGCGTCCGATCTGATTACCACAATGTCAAACAACTCCTGTGATCCCCCTCCTGCTGCCCACATAAGCAGGGTGTGTAAACAGGATGTCGACCCGAGCAACAGTCAACTATTTTAAACTATAGCTTCGGCACACATGCAACCTGTGCTTCATCTCTTCCCAGTAGGAGAGCGGCGGCTGGAGGTAGACTCAACAAAATGGATGAGTTCATAGACTGGCTGTCCTGGATGGCATCCATAAGACAAAGGAGAGGTGCTGGGTGGTTTACCCTCCCAAAACCACTAACAAAACCTGAGTGACAAAAGGATTTGAAAAGTTGCACCTAGACTAAACAGATTTCTTTAGATAAAAAAATGCATGCAACTGTGTTTAAGAAAGCAATCTGATTCAAGTGAAAGAAGTTTAAGCTTGTGTAACAGACACAGGCTGTGTTTTTTTCCTTTAATCATTTTTTCTCCCTTCTTTCAACATAGCAGAGCAACACTGTTCAAATTTAACCTCCATCTGTGTGATTATTAATCAGATCACACATCAATTGCCAGAACCAGCAAAGAAATTCAGCCTGTAATAAAACTGTCATGTGCTGTGGTATAAAGACAGATGTTGCCAGTTGTGTGATAACATAATTAAACTGTTCTGTGAGGAATTCCATAAAATTATTCAAATTGGACGAGCACTATCATTTTACCAATAAAGCAATTTAGGGCAATATGCAGTGTCATAACACTGATGTTATCCTCTCTGCCAGATTTTCCAATAAGTCGGCGCCTCTGCTTGGCCTCCTGTGACAATATGAACAGTATACATGAGCATACCTGAGAGCTAGTGGAGTATGCACAGCAAGACTGTGTGAACTCATATTCTTTTAGTGTGATCTCCTCTATGGATGCAAACTGTATGAGTGCATGAGTTAGATGGCATGACTCTGGAAGGAAGCACACATTCAGCAGGATTATGCACCGCAGCTATTGGTCAAATAGCACCCAGAGCAAAGTCACCTTCACCACACATGTCAAATATTCAGCACTGCACTGCGCAGATATATAATTCTGCAGTAGAGCAAATACAGAGATGCTGGCAGGAATTCAACTCAGACGTGCGGTGATAAGGCTGTGTTCGTCTTGTGAAACACCAGATTTCAATTCAGACATAGCACTCTCTCTCCCTCTTGCCCTCAGCTCTGCGGCAGAGTACATGCGATTAGCGGAGATCTGAGGCAGCAAATGCTCTCTGACCTCCTCTCTGACCTGACGCTGTTAACTCTCTTAGTCTGACCATTAGCCCATAATGTGGACTGGATGCCAGAAACCAGCAGGACCTGCACTGGCAGGCCTGGCCTCTGTTGTGTGTGAGCATGCATGTGTTTATATGTGTACAGTATATCTGTGTGTCTGTGGGTGTGTACCTGTCTGAGCGTACTGTGATAGTGAGGCATATCATCTAGCACTTCCCCCCGAAGCTCGGCAGAACAGAGCTCGGTGACGGTGGCTAAGACGTGCATTTCCACCTTCTCGAGCCTCCACAAGGGACCGTGTAAGCCTTGCATTATGCAAACAGGAAACCTGTGCCCGCTCAGCTCATTCTGTGGCCACTGTTATGCGTGTCACTCTATCCTCTCTGCACACGCAACACGATGGTGGACCCGTGATTGGCTGGCCTTATCTTGCGATATGTAACAAAGCTTTAAAGGCACTTGTTTGACAAAGCAGACTGTATGGGTGCGTATGCAATAAAAGAACAGCAATTATTCATGCCTGTTTTATTTTTTCCTTTGTTATTGTTGGGGTATATCTGTACAGTATCACTGAGAGGGAGAGACAGGCTGATATTTTAGAAATCGCTCTAACTTGATTAAAAGGGCTCTTCTAAAAGACAGGATATTAATATTTAATGTTCTACAGTTTTATCGGTAGGAAGAAATTTCAAGTGAAGGAATCCCTTGCATGGTTAAACATGTGAGATGTTATAAATGCTTTGCTAAAATTGACCATATATCACAGGAAATATGTTTAGGGAGTTGAATATCCTGAAGACAACAGCTCCAAAGCTAATACAAAGTCCCTAACATCATTGTTGTCAGTGTGTTTATTTGACAACTGCAGCAACACAACACAACTTCCTATTACAAAATCATTTAAATCACAAAACAGGTTATTGCAAAACACTCCTCTTTCATACTATTGTTTTGTGTTATTTTTTCTCTTCGACAGTATCTTCACTTCCTCTTAAGCATAACGTCAAAACCACAACTTCTGCACACACAAACAAAAACACAGAGAAAGTAAACATACATGTTCTGGGGTGCACACATATGTTAAAAAAATATATATATATTCATGTTATAAAAAAAAGATACAGAAGCAACTGCAAACAACTGAGCTGCACAACAAATAGCCAAACATCTAACCATTACAACACAACAGATATCACTTTGAGTTCCTCAAAAAGTGAGGTCTGCTAAATTACCACAGCATGTTAGAGGAAAAAAAGAAGAGCGATAGTGCCTTCTTTCATCCTTACTTCTTAACAAACAGTATTTGACTTACTAATAGAGATGCTTAAATCAAGCTTATGGTCCACTTCCCCCAAATCTGACTAGTCTACAAGATGAATTCCCCTGTCAGAATCAAGATGATCAAACAGATTACAATTATTTCATCCCCCATCTTTATTAATGAGGACTGTCTTTCATAGTTATGTTCCCTAATAAGAATAAATGATATGCCACTGCCAGGTTTGTTGTTCCTGCTCACTCAGGGGACTCTCAGACATTTACACTTTGAGTCTGAGAAGATTTTAGATTGATTTTTGCATCACCTAAAGGGGTAATAGCATCTTGGATGTTGTGGAGAACAAAGAATGCAAAAAAGAAATAGAAAAAAGCCCTCAGTGTGTCAGTTAGAGGCGTATTAGCACAAGCCGCAAAAAAACTTAAAAGAAAGACTGTGAAATGCCACAAAAGTAAAAAGTTATCAAGTAATTGAGCGAAGATCGTAATGCCCTGGGGACAATTAACATGGTTCATGGTGCATGAGTGAAAATCCTGGGTTAGTCTAATGGGAGAATAAAAAGACTGCCTGCCTGCCTTCCCAGTAACACTACCCCGGTAAGTAGCCTATCAAAGCCCAGTGTCAGGAGCTGAGAGTAAGACATCTCGTCCTTCGTCCCCATCCATGCACCATTTCTCACACACAACAATTAATACAGCTCCCTCTGTTTCAACTCCAACCGCAGGCTGAGGAAATTAACCACAGGATTTGTTCAAAAGGCATAAAGCAAAAGGGCTTGCTATTCACCACGTAGAAAGCAGAGAGCAGAAACATGACTGTAATACAGTGAGTTGGGAAGGAGAGAGTTGCTCGTTTTTCCTTCCTATAAATGCCATGGCAGATCCTGGACAGTAATAGTTCTTTCTGGATGACTTGAAAACAGAGACCGTGCTTGGACGACTGGCTCTATTCTAGCGGGGGAGGCTTTATTTCTATCCTTTCTTGGTGTCAAGTGCACATCCATGACACCTTTCTCTCCCTCTCTCCCATGCATCAGTTCATCAAAGTTGTAACCCTGTTGTCTTTGCAGAGCAAGTCAGAATGTGCCCCTGGCAAAGAATGAAGGAAAAGTCAACAGGAATTAAGTTTCAGTGCAACTGTTTACTCAACTGTGGCCTGCAGTTATTGAAATTTTATCCATGGTTTTGTGTGACTACTGCAGTAATGAATTCAGTATGGCTGTGATTTTCTCACTGACGACATGCTCATTTTGAGCTGGAAAAAAAGATGGGTGGGTGGTGAGGTCTGGGATTGGGGTCTGGAGCTAGTGGTGTGGGGATGAAGAGCAGATCTGGTAAGGCCTAAAGCTGAGACTGAGAAGGAAGATGCACTCTGACACACCCTTTTATACTTACTGACCAGCTAACAGTTCTTCTCTGGTATGTATTCCCATTCTCTCCCACCAAGTACCCTAACTAATGCAAAACAAAAATGCAAACAGAGGGATCCTGTTTCATGGCACACATTGTGTACTAGTGATAAGATGACATCTCAAACATCACATTTGGCCGGTATAGTATGTTTGCCAATTATTCATATGTGTCTCTAAACTACAACAAAGCATGGCAGAAATAATTAAAATATATGACTAATTTCAATAATCGCTTATGAAGTCATATTACTATTCAAGTGATATAAGTAGGGCTGAGCAATATACTTGAAATTAATGATTTTTCTTACCATGATAAAAACATATATGTGCACAAGTGATTATCACTGCATTGACCTGCGTATTAAGTGAGATGTCAAGCATTGACTTTTCAAAATGCTAAGCTATCTACGGCAAACGTTGTCAAAATGAGACACGGATCAATTTGCTGGCTGTCTTCATTTCTGACAACAGAACTCTGTACCACAGTGTCACAATATCACATGATCATAACGTCATGATGATTCTGCTGAAATATGATAAATGATAATAGTGAATTAGTGCTCATATCTATATGTTACAGTGTCATATATCCTATGTTCCATGCTACAGCATTGTTGTTGTCCTCCCTGTGCAAATGCTGATGGATGTGCTGTGACAACAGATAGCGGCACAGAGCCTGTGCATCATCACCAAACAGCTCCTGACAACAACGCTAGTCATCCTGTCGGATAGACCAAGATAGCAGAAGACACACTGATCTTTTCAATGTTGTTTACTTAAACGCACTGTCGTGTGCCACACATAACACTGACACCAACAGAAAGAGCTTGTCTGTTTGCCTCAAATCTGAGATGGTGAAAATGTTGTGGGCTTCACCGACAATAATGCCAGCGTGCATCTCCGCACCTAACACTTAACACTGCAGAGTGTGGCATTAGTTGTGAGTGTTTACAATGAGCCAGGCAAAAATGCTGTCATCCTATTGGATGTCATGGTTTCTTAACTGTCTACAAAATCCTGTGGCACCTACATACTTAAAATATGTCAGAACACCATGATAAATATTTTACCAAAATGCAGATGTTGCATGCTACAATAAACACACTCACAGCCAAACACAATCGCAAAGAGCACTTCCCTTTCTTTAAATATTCAAAAAGGTCCTCAATATACATAAAATAATAATAATAATGTGTTTATGTAGTAGATTTACTTTGAGGTGGAATTAAATATTAAGTGGCACTTTAAGAGGAGGCTGCTGTTGACATGTCTTAATAAAGAGAAGACCAGTGTAAAAGGGGGATTGGTCTACCTGGTGCTGCTGGAGATGCAGGAGCTCAGCTGCAGTCACCTCCATTGATGGCGTGGTGCTCTTGGGCCGTCCTTCCCTGGACCCGCCGTCCACGCTTCCTCCTCCATTTAGATTTGCTGGTCCGTTGCTCGTCGCCTCGGTCCCAGATTCTTGCATCATGACTTAAAAACCTGAGTGAAGACACAGAAGAGAGAAAACAGGGACAGACACAGAAAGGGAGACAGCGAGAAACAGCTGTTAAAACACACAGCAATGAGGTCGCATTTTAACTCTGAGCCAAACTATAAACATCTGTCATATCCTTCCCACACAATTTTGCTTTTATTGCAGGTTTCCCTGTTGGTTTGTGCTTCCCCGTGTCTTGTTTGTTTGTAGCCTATGCAATGAGGCAAACACACACGCTCGCACAGACTGCTTCTCCAAAGAATAATGAACTGCTCCATTGTTTTGTCTTTTCCGGTGCAGATCAGTCCATACTGGGCTAGAGCGAAGCGAGTGGGATTCAGGTTTTGTTTGTGTTCCCCATTATGGGGTATAAGCAGGGGTGCGGTGGAGGGTTTGGGGTCCAGCACACATCGGAGAGGAACCCAACCTGAGTTGAGTGAGAGCTGAGGAGCCCAAGAAAACACTGGACCTCCAAAACAAAACACTTTCTATGGAAATGGATATATTTACTTGCATGGCTCCCAGAAGAACCACGGCAGAATGGCTTTTTAATGGGAAACAGGGTGACTGTGTGAGGCCTGCCAAAGGATCTCCATGAGAAACATCCAATCTGAGGCCGAATGAAAACAGTCAAGTCCTTCAGGGGTGCTCAATTAACACCAAAATACAGGTCTGAATATAAATAACCCACTTTGAGTTCTGCAGAAAGTGTTGTCTTTCATAATTTAAATCTAACTCAAAAGGACAACGTACAGATATTGGCAGTATAGTTTTATGTATCACCTAAGTTATTATTATTGTGAATATACGGCTATTTGCTTATATTATACCCCCACCCTCCACTGGTGCATATCAATAATCCTCAAATCAGTGGAATGATTTACAGCTATTGTGCGTTGGTCACAGGCCTCAGTGCTGCAACGCGTCTAGCCTCCCAATTCCAGGGCGGTTAATGAAGCTGACCAAGTCAGGCAGAAGCGAATTAACCTGGCTGATTAATTATTTATATGAAGCAGAATAAATGCCTTTAAAACACTGGACCTCATCATGAAAGAAGGTGAAAATGGAACTAAATGCAGATTTATAGTGTTGCATTTAAGGCGTGTAATAGGAGGTCCAATGTGAATTAATATGTGGTCTACTACACAGGCATAGTGTCTCCAGAGATCCAGATCTAAACAAGATGCGGACACACACCCAGACACCGTGGGGACACACACTCAGGCTGACAGATAGGAAATTGAGGTTGACAACTTGTCACATAAGAATATTTACAGAGAACAGGTGAGATAATAATCCAGACAATGGATTATTAAAAAATAAACAGCACTATGAGCAGCACTGCTATTTTACGTCATGGATCAGGGATAGTCTCTCAGCTCAGTATCATCAGTAGCATTTGTGGGCTACAGTGAGTTTAAACAGTACCAGAACAACAATCAAAACCAAAGTTTACTATGGTTTACATCTCTTCTCCTGTAGAAGCCTTCCTTGCAAGAAGCATATCCGAATGAGTCATCTGACACTGTGGCCTGTGCCGGTTCAGTTGCGTGTCACAACGCCCCCACACTCAGGGGCCTGTCTGAGCAGCTTGGACCCGGCCTACAGGCCCTGTTCTCTGGGCTGGGGATAGAGCCGGCCCCCCTCTCCCTCCAGACAGATGTTGACCCGGCTCACCCCTCCAGTCTGGCACGGCCTCCCTCCATAATGGGATTTTCTAAACAAGGAGTGAGCAAGAGGAATACTGTGGGATGGGATACAGCCAGCCACAACTCCATCTACAGGCCCTTGCTCGCACCAACTCCCTTTCTGAGACACCAATTAGAAACACACATTCTCGGGCAAAATTAAATGCCATTTGAAATAAACCATGGGCTGACGTTATTCACCCCCACTTATTTTTCAAATAAAAGACATTTTTCCACATGCAGAAAAAAGAAAGGGGCCTGCTTTCTTTTTTTCCCAAAGCTACATAAACTGGGGGAAAGTAATGGCTATTATACATGCACTGTCATTCAATGCAAAATTTTCATAATTATAACGGAAAGGCGTAAAATTCCAAATGCATGGCATCTCCAAAAGTAATCAAGAGAATGAGCCGTGGGCTATTTTAATGTATGCAAAACTAGTGACCCACAATAAAGGAGAAAAAGGCTACAATGAATGCAAAGTATTGCGCGCATGCTTGGAACCGGCACTGATGAGGGGATGGCTAAAATTAACACCCAATTAATTTTCGAATTGACAAACAAATGAAACCCATAAATCTACTTTCTCATTAATTTTACCGCAGAATAATTCAAAGCTGCAATATCATGAGCGAAAAAATTGGAGGAAAAAAGAAAATGGAAAATGGGCATTATCCATCATAAATATCAAGCAGATAGGAAAGAGCCTTATTAGAGAGTTGTGCTGATAACAATGTTAATCTGTGAAGCACTGAGGCAGGGACACCATCATCAGCTGGGGCCTGGGCAACCTGGCCACGTGATTTGGCCCTGTGTTTGTTTAACTATCTATTTATTTTCACTTTGCTCAGGGGATAGCCTTGTCTGTGATGACTCAAAAAGCTGCAAGTTTTTCCACCCGTTCCATTTATACAACACGTACAAATTCAGCTGTAATTATGGGTCAAGAGTCCTGCTAAAAAGGCTGTAGTTACTGGAGTTTAAAACATATGTATTCATGCTCCAAACACAAACATTTCAACATAAAACAATACAGAAAAGGAGACATGAGGAAAAAATATCTTTCTTATTATTAATGGAGCATGTTAGCTTTTTTTTCTGAGCTGGGAAAGAGTTTTGAAAATAATCAAAATAATGGAAATTCCAGGAGATCAAAACAAGGCAACAGCAGTTAGTACAAAAAGAACTGGCTGTGCTGTTGATTATTAGATGCCTGTCTGTTCTTTGGGGGGAGTTGCTTGCAAAACAAAACAAGTGTTTGGAACAAACACTGGATAATAAAAAAAGGTCAGAGTTTCTGTTTGTTTACAGTTTGTTTTGTTTTCCCTGACTCAAATATGGGGAGTACAGTACAAACAAGAGTCACATGTGTCTCCCACCTGACCAGACAGGTTGAAGGTTAAGAACAGCCGGTGGCCAGAGCTCATGAACCCTGCCTCTCCTCTCCACCCCCCACCCCCTAATTCCTGTCCCCCTGTCATGCTTGCCTGGAATTCAACAGCTCAAACAAGTCTGCAGTCGATTCAAGGTAGGGTCGGCCCACGCAGCTGTGCTTTGACCCTTCTCCATGTTCTGTTTTTCTTTAATGCTCATGACAGTAAAGCCTCAGCGGCCACCTGCTTCGATTCGCCAAGTTCTCACACAGCCCTTGTTTACACAAGCACACAACAAAAGCACACCATTTCTTGGGTGGAAGATAAAGACACACCGAGGAGGGGACAATGGGGAGAGGTTCAATTTAAAGCTGTTTAGGTTCAGCTTGGTTGCTAGACTAGACAACACATCAGCGTGTACCAAAGGTACAACAACAGCATGCTTCTCAAGGTTTGTCGTATGTTCCGATGTATTTTGGCTCGTGATTCCAAGAAAAACTCAAAAGACAAACACAAGCTGTATGTTAAATAATCCATTATTACAGTCCTTATCACTGATAACAAGCTACCACACTCAGAATACGTCTCTTGGAAACATCCACCAGACAACATAGAATTTGGGCTGAATCCCAATAACCTTTCTAATCTGTAGACCCACACCCATCCACATATTATCAGCAAAAAGAGGCCTTCTGCAAACCAGAACCACCTCAATCAAAGAGACTCAATCTGGACTCACTTGCCGCTCTCACTACAATCCTCTGGCCGCTCTCTGCTGCTACCGGCAGGGATGACATTCTACCAAAGGAGACTTCACAGTCAGACCAAACAGCCATGTAATCTTGTCAGCCACTTCAACCAAGTCACAGATAAGCAAAGCATATCTCCAGACTACTGTGACAATATAGTACGAACACACACCCCACCCCTTGCAAATAATACCTCCATCACAAACCCCACATCCTTGCACTACACGAGACACAGAAGCACTTTCCAAGTTCTTCCCAGACCTTGTACGGGGTATAAGCAGACCACTCGTGCTGGCAAACAAAGCAGCTGTTTGTTTAATAAGTGATTGCTGCCATGGCTACAGTAAACAGGAGGAGCAGGGGTTTGTGTTTATGAACAAACACATCTCCTTGCTGGAGCCATTTAATATTAACCAGGTGGAATGATCAGCAGATTTCCTAGGTGACAGTCAGGGCAGGCCTAGTGTAAACAAGTTCTGGGAGGGGAGGAGAGAGGGCCAGGCTTTGGGGAATCAAGGTCGATGCAAATGCAGCTTTGGCTAGAATAAACAGCAAGGCAGAAGTCAAGATAAACAAAAAGTCATTCTTCTGACATTTGAAGACGCATTAGGCTGGTGTGTTGCAGCTGCTCGCAAGCCACGGTGAATGAGAACAAGATGGGTGATGGTGGGTTTGGGCAGCCAGCGAGGTGGTCTCCTATGGAAACACATCATTGTCAAGCAAAGCAACCAAGTGTTTCTCCCAGACCTAACAAACAGTGGTTCTTCACAACAGCACAGCGAGGAACTTGTAAAAACATGTTAAACATTTACCTTGTTCAATTATTCAGTAACAGGGTTTGTGGAAATAACAAAGGATGTCTGAGGGCTCCAAGAGCTGGCAGTCACAACATCAGGGTATATAGTGAAAAAACAAAAACAACAAAAAAAAAAGAAATTAGGTGGAATTGAACGGACAAAGATGTTATCTATCTATCATAAAATTAAGTATGTGCCTTTGACATTGTATGTGTGACTTCAAGCGATTGTGAGTTACTCCAGCTGCTAGATCAAACACTTCATTGTCTGTAAGCAGTGATTACAAAAGACGTGGTAGTTAATGTAGTGCAGGGACTCTCAAGCTGCACGTCACCTTGACCATGAATTTTTAATGCTTACAACAACTTGTCATCTGCTGAGCTGAAGCAGTCCAACGAGGCTTCCCTACCCAGAATCCATAGTTTTCTGTCTCTACTTCCCCTACTGATTTCATTTAGTCCCCCAAAAACAGTTCCCCCCCCCCACGTATGGAAGGCATAAAATATGAGCAAGGGTGCCAAACACATATTTATAATACATTGGGACAACTGTGATAGGATTCTCAAGCATGTAATCTAGATCCAAACCTCTTACTGCACCACGAGCAGAGGAAGGGGACTCGACATCCAAGCAATGGTGAGTCTGATGATTCATATGAATATCAACCTATTATCACGCTACAAGCTCAGATAAATTAACAATAAGAAGGGTACTAAAAGGCAGACTCCAGTGGAGAAGCTGAGTAGATCCATAATTTCAGAAAATACACAAACCAGTTTATCTCCTTTGCATGGAGCCATCCGAGAAACACCTCGGTGTAAAGGCCTGCTGTGCGCAGACAATGACGGAATGTGCCAAAGTAAGGCAGGCCATGGTATTTTTAGTATCAACTAGGGCCGATAGAGACTAAGTAAATAGAGAAGTCTAATGAGTTTAAATCTGGTTGTACATGAATGGAATAGTAATTCTGGGATGTGGAGCCTGTTTTAGGAGTGGCTCGCCACACATTTTCTCAGCGACTCTCCTTCATTTGACTTTGATAATCATGCTCACATGTGGCTCATGCCCATTAACACTACAGCGAGAGGACACACACCAGGAGACAAGAGGCCTCTTTTTTTTCTGACCACAGGCTCAATGCACGGGAAAAAGCAAGCATCACTTCCCTCAAGCTCATCTTACCAATTAGACCTGTCAAACATGCATACCCAAAGAAAAACACAACTTCAATCTATCAGCATCCTATGGGACCTACAAAAGAGCTTATTGTTTTAACATTAGTTAAAGAGTGTCATACATTTTTAATCATTTTTACTAGAATGTATGTAAGGGCAGTTCCCACGGGCATGGGAATGCGAACTTGTGGAGGGGAAATGTGTCAGATGCATTTTCCTGGGAAAACCAAGGTTAGCCTTAACGAACTAGTCTAATTAATATTGCATACCTACACAAAGAGAGGACAGTATTATTAGAACTGCTGTCTTTTGGGGAGATGTCAACTCACTGGAGTGCACACTTCCTCTGTGAGCCGACAACAGGTAGCCTAATCATTTTTGGGAAACGATTTGCAGTTCTATTAACTCATCAAGACAGACTTGTGGTAAAACCACCGCTCTACACACAAAGTAAGCCGCTAATTACTGTTGAGTAAGTCAAGTGTGGTAGATGCATTTATTTATTATGATTCCTCTCTCAGTACCATGCAAGATAACTGGACAAAACAGTAGGATCTGGCCTTACCCCTGCTATTTAAATGATTCTTACCACTGTTGTTTCTGTACAGACAAAAACACGCAGCAGGTGAAGGTTGTTTAGAGTTACTCACACAGAGATGAAGTTAAGCTATTGATTTTCCAGACACAATCATTAACCTTTACACACAATTAATGGCATGGAAATGCAATGGTCATTTTGTTTCAGTAGTAGCTCACCTACAAATGTCAGTGATGAGTGTCTGTTTAAAATTTAGGCATCTGTACCACATCTGCCAGTTTGCTATTAGGCATCTGATTCACTGCCATTGGTATGAGAGGGGGCTTACCCATTGACCCCTCCTGCTGCTTCTGAAGGAGCAATTCTTTCTCAATATGTTACCGGGGTTGTTTAAGCCCAAGAAGCATGTTATTATTTTAAAAGCCCCAGCTTCCCAGAGAGAGGACAGAGAGGGTTAAAAAGGAAAGGGAGTTTGTGTCTTCCATTAAGCAGTTAAATTGAAGATAAAGAGCGAGGGGCTAAATACCACAGGACCTTACATGAATTTCTGCTTTTTAATGGAATCAGGTTTTAACAACTCTTTTTTTGTTAAATACAGCCCATGTCAGGAGGATGCGTCCCACTCATAAAGCAGCACAATGACAATGTACAGTGGCACTAATACAAGGACATAGTTCATCATGACATTTTCTGCAATTCCCAACTGATTAGGGTCATTATGTTGGAGGCCTGATTTATGTTGTCATTTCCTCTCACCGATCCTGCATCAATGAATCTTAATGAATTGGTAAATAAGGGTGAAGATTACACTGTGTGACACCGCAACATTTCTCACCCTCAACGGCCGAGATTTATGTAGCCAATTAGGGACTAACAGAGAAAATTGGCTGGCAGAAAAATAATATTCTTTATGGTAGAAAATGGAGGAGCATTCTCAGTGAAGGGCAATTGTTCTGTCAGTTTTAAAGTCCATAAACCACCCCCCAAACCCACCTCCAAAGTGCACAGGGAAGTCAGACTCTGTTTGCAAGCAGGGGACGTAGGGGCAAGTTTAGACCACTATGAGTCTGTCAGTTCACATAGCCGCTGAGCCTTGTGCTGAGCAAAAGTCTTTAACAGTCACCATGGCCCACCTCACATGTTTGATCAGCATAAATACACCCCTGTATGACAAACATGTTTACCTTCCCACTGCAAACATCAGACAATCAGACACCATGAGGTGCTGCTTCTCTAATGAAGACACGGGAGCTTTTATCAAGGCCAGCCGTGTCCCTCTGTCAGAAATATGCCTCTTTTATACAGACATCAAAAAGCATTTGTACAAAGAAGAGAAGCCAAATTATTTGCTCTAAACATACAATAAGGCAATATTTTTCAATTAGTTTTTTATGAGAGGAAAAAAAAATCTTAGTTAAAAAACACATCCAAATGCCCTTCATCTGTTTTTCAAAGGAGGAATATCAAAATACAATCCCCTCTTTGAAGATATCTCTGATCAACACATAGAAGAGGACATATACAATATGATTAGGGGCTCTTAAACTATTCCTGGGTACATCGTTATCACAACCATGATACTTTTTATTTCTTAGATGCAGATTAAGGAATTTTGAAGATGATTATGGTGAGGGACAAAACTATTTTGTGTATCACTACAAAGCATGAAAAGCTTGCCTGCTTATTAATACCAACTTCTTAAAAGAGCACTTAGAGTTATAATGAGAGGCCTTTATGTATTACATATTGTGACTAGATTTAGTGTGAGGAAGCGGCTCTCCACATCAAACAAACTGGTCTGCTATTAGGCACAGGGGCTGAGGGATGCTGTGTGAAAAGGAGTGGAAAATTAAAGCTGAAGCAACGCAGGAAAGGGCTTAATTTACTGGCATGTACAGTATGCAAATGAGATTACTCTCAGCTTAACTGCATCATTTATGTCCATAATAACAGCATCATCATTACAGGGCTCAAATTAAATTACACTGTAATTAGCATATCAAAGTGATTGGTTAAAGTTTAAAACAAATACCCAATTTTGTTAATGAACATCTGTAATCACCATGTAGACTCTCAGTGAAAACATCCAAAACAAATATGTGTTTTGGAGAAGGGGAGGAATATCCCTCCTAAACGACATGTCAGTCTGTCTGTGTGTCTCTGTGTGTGTCTGTGTGTGCGTGGGGGGGTGGGGGTTCGTACTGATGTTGGCAGGAGGGGGGGGTGTTTTACCTGGAGAGCTCCACACACTCAGGATATATTTCCAAAACTCCAGGAGATCAAAGATCCAATTTCCCACACTTGCCACTTCAGGAACTCATCAATAAAATACTAATCACTTCACGCTTGATTCTGAGAATGGAGCCGCAGCCGAAGGCTTAGGGAGACTTCCATATCACAAAAAAACACCTCCGTTCAGACTGTCTTGACTGTTGTTGATTGTGCACACACTCCTGCAAGACACACATATAATTTGCAGTCAGGTTTATCCAATAGCTGTGCTGCCTTATTTTCCTGATAAACATGGCGAGTTTTAACATCCAGCGCTGTAGCTCAGAGAGCACTTCCTCAGACCTCTGACAGAAATCACACACACACACACACACACACACACACACACACACACACACACACACACACCTTATTTCATGTGTATATGAAAGAAAAGTCGACCCTTTTGATGTAGCACTTCTATCATCTACATATTGATATAATGCATAATGGATTACACAACATACAAAGTGAACTTGATTTTTTTTCTACTTTTGCAAATGTCAGATACACTACCGCTAAGCCCCATGAATACCCTACCTGTTTTCCACTTTTCACTGTTATTACTACCAGTCTGTTTTATGCTACTAATTTAACAAAAAAGTAAAAGGCAGCAGTGGTGTACATTATGAGAAATGTACTCATCAAATTTTTAAGAAGTGGCATCTTATTTTATTTATTAAGAAATCCATTAAAAGGCCTCATTCCTTGCAAGTATGTAAGAGATGTGCCTTTCAAGGTAGAGCTAGGGCAAATCCACTCCATCAGCTAATGATGGCACTCATTACACAGAGAAGCTGGCTAATGAAGGCGCGGTGGCCGGCCGATCCCCTCACCCAGCATAAAGCCCTATGAAATGCTAATATCTCACTTCTAATTAAAGTATACTAAGTCCAAATGCACCTTCACGGCTAGTAGCGGGCAACATAAATTTTATTTTTCAACACTACACTACACCCAGAGATGTGCCTGAGCAACATTCCATTAATTCATATTTAATACCCCCACTAGTCCTGCGTTTGCCTTGCTATCTGCCTGTCCTCTCCTTCTCTCCCCTCTTTATATCGTGAGTAGGCACATCATTACGCTTTCTAAGAGTCCTTTTTTGCTTTTGTTGGTACACATATCACTTTAAAGTGCTTCCAGAAATAAACACACATGCACACAACAGCCTTTCTGCGTGTGTCACAGGGGAAAGGTCAGGAAAAAAACAAAGAGAAAAAAGAGAAATATGCCACCATCGCCCCTGCTCAACCTGTATACATTAACAGTGTTTACACATCTCTGGCTGTAAATATGTTTACAAGAAAACCTGCTGCCCTTCTCAGAAACTGACCTTGAAGCCAGTAAACAACTCTTTTACAAAGTTCATTAACGTCAAAGAGGGTATAGTCTTTCCCCTCGGATGGATAAAAAGAAAGGTCAGTGCCATTAGCTTATCAACAAAATGGCCTGAACAAATACTAAAGAAAAAATTAAAACTGTCAGTTTGAAATGTGGTTAAAACTAAATGTAAAGCACAACTGAATTTTATCATCGTAATTATCACTAGTTAAAAATGTCAACTTACAGCTAATTCTGTGTGTGTGCCTCAAAATATCAAAAGTCACTGTGACTCACAATTGGCTTTTGTCAGAAAGATGAAAACCATATAGGGCTGAACGATTTTGAAAAAATACCTAATTGGGAATATTTATATATTTTGATTATTCAAATTTTCATTGAAAAACATATTTAAATGATTGCAAGGATCTGTACCAAACAAAGATGTTTTCTTAAGTCTGTGGCATATGACGTGAAGGCCAGGACATCTCTGCAGCATGACAATGTTCCATTCAAAATGGTATTTTGACACACATTTCACCTTTAACAAATATTGCACCAACTGCTATTGCGATTTCGATAAATTGTTCAGCCCTAAAACCACAGATGTAAAATATTTTCCAGTGTCTGCTTTTACTATGAATGTCTATGCATATTCAATATACTGGCATTCTGACACCACAGCTTTGACTGAGTAACTTCAAAACTGACTCACTGGGTCTGAAGCATTTTATCAAAGAAATTATACAAGAACTATCATCGGTACACAAGCTAGCTCTATTACACATGACTGCATTATTTTGCTAATAAATGACCTCTCCAGAACCAGAATCTTTGAAGCTGCACAAATTATTTTAAAAAATGACGCTTTCTTTAAAATGCATTTATTTTTAAAATGTTCAAATATGAATTGTTTTACATTTAGTGCATCATTTGCTAAAGGGGAGCAGTAAAATGCATGAACTTAAAGGTCAGTGTTAAGAACATATCACATGACGTCTGTTTGATCCCGGCCCAAGTATTTTCCCAAGGATTCTCTGGCTCTGTACTGTGTAAATCACGCAGGCTGACCTTCTACATTCCTCATGCTCTGTCTTCCCATTCATCCACAGGCACAGATAATACTGGGCAAATATCATAAACGTGAGGATTTTAGGATTGAGGTGAGGCTGCCATCATCCTCCACCAACTGGGGAAAAGAAAGCCCATGCATCTGAAAGAACCCTATTTCCACCTACTGCCAGACTCACCTGCAGTGAGGTTGCCTGACCCTAATGCCTAATAGCCCATGGAGAATCCTCCCAGATGATTGGCAATTTGAGTGAAGTCCAGTTTCTAGATTTTGATGACATCTTACTTTGTATTGATAACAGTGCACATGAAGAACTATCCACCTCTGCTAAATTCAAACCAAATACACCTGCCTCAAAGGCAAATCTTAAAACTTTCATGGACTTTATAGGTTTAATCACTACTGCGTTCAATCTGAAATTACAAACAACATTTTGGCTAGTTTTTACAACTAAAACTGATGCTTGATCAAACATCAACAATTAAAATTAAAAAAGCTACAACCTCCAGAATGCTACATTGCCTCTGCAGTATCCCGGGTTTTTCTGAGTTCATCCAAGTATTACAGAGGGCCTCTAAGCATCGCCAAGAAGTTTCCAGTTCAAACGCAGTGTCGGCTTCGGGCCAGGGCGCGACCTGCAGCTGAACTGGCCTCTGCTCGGCCACAGGGAGGAGGGCAACAGCCACTCCAAACACATCACCCCACCCCCTGATAAATAACTTAACACAGCAAACAGAGGCCCATCAGTCAACCTACACATAAGCTAACACCAGGACAGGGACGGAGATCGATGGAGAGATACAGACAAAGAAAGATGGAAGGAAGGGAAGAAAGACAAGAAGAGGGGACAGAGAAGGAGAGAGGGGGGGGTACATTGTGAGGGCATCTAACAGTGGAGGGTAGATAAATATCACACGGGAGCCTGAGCCAAGCAGTGTGGAAGGCCAAGCACTGTAAGGCTGTGAAAGCCAGGCTATTTTGCCGAGCTGTGACATTTGTTTCTTATTGTCTAAGTGGCAGCTGAAAGCGTCTCCCTGCGAGGGCCCCTCGGCTCTGCTCTGGCCCGCTTTGACAGGGAGGTAACCATATTAGGACGTGTATGGTAAAGTAAACAATAACATAGTTGCAATGAGATGGAAATTTTTCAGCTAATGGTGTTTGTCATTCCTGTTTTCACTGCACTGAGCAGCCCTGTGTTTTTTTTTTCTAGCTGGCCACAGAGACTTTGTTTATGAAAACAACGCAGGAGCCAAGGCTAAAACCAGAGCAAAAAAAAGAAAACTGTAAATAAATATCAGTTTAAAAAATGCCTCTACCTTTTTCATTTGATTACATAAATAAACCCACATATGGGTAGAAACAGCCTTTCGCTTCCCGCATCCCTCCCAGGCCGTGTCCACAGTACGGTGGCTAAATTTGAAACATTTTCCTCTCCGGTATTACCTTCCCACCATGTTAATTCACCACCTTTCACAGATACAAATCAGACTCTAAAAACACTCTCTACAATGGAGAATTCTGAAAACAATGGTCTTGCGCTAGAAGCTAGTAAAATCAATATTTTACATTTTTTCAGTTGTCTGACAAAAAGAAAGAAAAATATGTCAATGAAAGCATCAAAATATTGTGTTTAGCTTCACTGAAAGACAATACAAGTGATCGGGTGGAGTACGAGGATGCAGAAGCTAAAGCTGGGATCCATTAAGTTTACTGATGCCAGTGTAACCGGCTGCTGGCGAGAATGTACTGCACGGTCCTGACTCAAACCGGCGAACTCCGGTACGGGAAGCAGACACGCTGATGAGGAGGCAAAAACCCATGGGCACTATCGTCTGTCGCCAGTGCGTCTCTTATGCTGCATTCAGACCAAACTCAGATTTAATCCTCGCAATGCTGGACAACTGCCAAGTGTTCACACACAATGCAATAATGTGAATAAACACAACTTGCCATTACTACAGCTGTATGAACCCCATGTAAACATTTTGCTGTGATTTAATAGCAACAAACTGGGATAGGATCAAACTGATGCCGAAATAACTACAACATGATGCAGATTTGTTAAACATCTGGTCTGTCAGCAAGACCACATGACAACAACTTCTAAAATGTTTGATTTCTGAATAGAGTTCGAATCAATCAGGGCTATGCTTTGCTACCTTGTTCACATTTAAGTACAACAATAGCTGGAATAAAGCTACAGGCACATATTTTCTGAACTCACCAGCTAGTTCAACTCAGACCTCCCTTTCTTTCCTCCAAGTAATATCCAGTTTTGTCCGCTTTTTATATAAATATGAAGCAGAAGTTAAACAGAGCTCTGGGTGCGCACCGACGCTAACAACAACAGTAGAACTGGATGTGCATGGAAGCTTGCTGCTGAGAAGCTCGAGTGAAGATAAATCAACACTGTAATCCCAAAAATTTAAGTAAAAAACTAATTTTATAAAAGCAGTTAATTCCGAGATCCTCCCGTTAAGTCAGAGTAAAGTCAGTCAGAGCATAATCCAGTCCGACTACAGATGTTTATTTGTCCAAAAGCTGCAAACAGCGCTGCCCTCGGCTAATGAACCGTTATGTTTCTATCACCATAGAATGAGTCTGGTTAGTTAAAAGTAAGAAAAGAAGTGAAATTTAGACAAATGCAGGACCATGCAAATTATTTAGTGCAAGAGCCGACAGAGCTTGTTGGCCACCGCAGTTTCTCCTACCTACTTGCAAAGGGAGGGTGAGCGGTGACTGTTGGTTGCACTTTGCAACCCTCACCACTAGATGCCACTAAAACTTACACAATGAACGTTTAAAACAGAACTAAACTTTATCATAAGGTAGCCACGCAAGAATCAACAAACTTTCCCCGCTAAATCAATAATTTGCAATCAGTAGTTACTGCAATCAATAGATCCACTCCCTGCTGAGCGAAGTACATCTGCATTGAAATTTTTCACTTTGAGTTCTTCACTGAACTCTGACACATGAATTTACACCAATTGTCTAAGAGCAAAACGTTTTGATATCGCTGACCTTCTAGGGGACAGATAGCTGGAGAGTCCAAAATGGAGGACATTATCATAGATCATCAGCTGTGTTGCACATTTAACTATTATTTAACCCTGCTCGGTCAGAGTACAACCTGCTCCACAGACAAGGTAAGGCTTGCAGAAAGTTATGAAACTGGAGTAAACCGTCTTTTGAATATGCTGTGTGAACTTAGCGAATATTCTAACTAGTTAGATGGTTAGCTTAGAGAGCTTTTATCCTCCTTCAAATGCTCTTTATTGGATAAAATGAGAACAAGATAAAAAGAGAACAAAATGCCAGGAGGAAAACACCCAAGACAGAAAAAATAGAAAGAGAGCAATTGTGACTGCTTAGCGCCAGCCTAGCTGGCTAGTGTGAGGTAGTTTACCAGGTAGTTTAGCCGTAAACATTTTAGTTAATACTCAACCGGTAATGAGCTTGAGTGTGGATATAATTTTCATATACAGGATTTAGTATACAGGATCTTTAATTCTGAAAAATAGTTAAAACTATTTTTAAATTATCCAGACAATACAGCAAGGGAATGAGTGGGAACACTATTGTTAACAATATATCATGTGAATAAGAGCAGTGGGCAAACTCATGGATGAATTAAATAACTGAGATACTATTTGCCTGGTCTCACTAATTTAAATTAAAAGAACCAAGATTAAAAGAAATGTAGCCCTGATTCTGCTTTATGTTTCACTGGTCACTTGTTCGCCTCCATGTTCACTCCCTTTTCTTTGACTCTGGTTACAACATTATCTTTTCCAAGTTAAGAAAAAACTGCAAGCAAACAAACTGCGTGTTGACTCAGATAGACGTACTTCCTTTCCAGTCCTTTTGAATAATGGCCTACTGCTGACTCTATGATCAACTATTTTAAAACAACAAGCTTCACTTCAGAATGACACTGAAAAAAAAAAAAGAAAGCCATACCCAGGTTTAAAGCTCACAAAATGCCAATGTTGACATGTATTTCCATAGACATTCAAAACATACAGTCAACTATAGTAGGAGTAGTAGTAGGAGTTGACTGCTCGGCTTCTGTCCCCTCCACATGTGGTGATGACTTTCTTTGTTTGGTTTTTACCCACCTCACTCCAGCTCTCTCTCTCACTCTCAGCCCAGTTCCTAATCTCACACCAAAAATGCAAGCTGTTTATTTGCGTAGTGCTGAAGCCATTCCATTAAGAAGCACCACCAGGTGCTTTATCCCTAAAAGGGATTTGTTTTCTAAAATAAACGGAGAACGCAAAGGACTGCCAAAGTGATATTTACCATGACATGAAGTGATTGCAACAAAGTCAAAACTATCCAAATATGAATCACTGTGCCTTGTAGGAACTTTTTGGAATTTCCTTACATAGTCAGAGACTTTCTCAAGTCGGACTACAAACCATAAACAAGTGTCCTTTTAATGTGTCATAATATATAAATGTATAATATTGTTTTGGATGCAGGGACAGTGTGTACATATATTAAGTTACATTTGATATTACACTAGTTATAGTACATAGGTTTGCAGTCTGGCAGACGCTGGCCTAGGTTACAACAAAAAAACAACTGTATTCATTTTGCTCAGAAGACAACAATCAATCCAAGTTCTATTTCATCTTTTCTGAGGCAGAGACACAAGGCCAAAGCTAAAAAGGAGAGCTTTGACACCTATTCTCACTTTTGTGATTTTCTTTTCATCTTGCTGTAAGACAACTCATCTGCGGATGGAATTTGCTTACTTCTGTCGCCTCAGTCAATCTCACACAAAGACTGTGTCACGTTAGCCGCCTGCACCTGGTAGCAGGCTGACACTATCAAAGCTCCTCACTCTCCTAGCAGACCAGAGTTTATACATCTGTCAATATCAGACCAAAAGAAGACATGTCTGTTTGATGTTGATAGAAAAAGAAATTGAAACTTGCCAAACGCGTTTTCCCCCAAAAGGTATTTTAAGTAGCTTCAAGATAACACATCTGTGGTAACATTATCAGTGCCAATTCTTTCTACCTCACAGCGGACGATAACTCACATGAAGGTTGTAGGAGATGCAAGAGAAAATAAGAATGTTGCTCTATTGTGTGACATAATATATTCAGCATAAGGCATGCATCTAACTGTGCAACCTGTTTAGCCAGACAATACAGAAGCAGGCAATCTGCCAGAGTGTGTTCTGATAGCAGCTGATGCGGCCATGGGAGCAGAGCATCAGATAGGGAAAGCAGACGGTGGCCAGGTGAGGGTGTTTAGAAAGCTTTGACACATCCTGTGATCTCAATCAACAGGAAAAGGCAGGAGAGCGCTGTCGCTTTATGTCTCTGCCTTGGTCTCCATTGTGACGTCTTTGTAGGGACGATAATTTTTCATTTTCACGCTGCCTTGCATCTATTCTGCCTGTCACTGTTTTTAACTACAGCAACCAAGCTCAGAGAGTAGATTATGGTACTTACAGTGCATGAAAAACACAGCAACAAAACTGCCAGTGACAGAAGCGTTTAACTTTCTTGCTAGAAATCTCCCCCATGTGGCACTTTTGCTACAGCGAGTTGTTTATTATGTTCCAAGCTAGGCATAAGCGATTAAAGGAGCTCTTAAGAATCAAAGTGTTATAAATGCATGGAAACACAGCCGGCTGTAAATGCCACAGAATTAGAAGCTTACCAAGCCTAATACTAATACATGGCAATTTTCAGCTTGATGCTGATATAAAGAAATTACTTTTTTAAAGTAAGCAATAAATGCAGTCAAGGGAACTATTACAGAGACCCTATTTTCATCCCAGCATAAATCTGCACACGACCTTTCTGCGGGTCCAAATCACGAATCCGCTTGTTTATTCATAACAATTCCATAAAAAGTGGATTAACAAAACAACCTCAACAAGGCAACATAAACCAAAGCATTTACAGCAAAGCAAGAATTAGAAGAAGCCGAGTGTTTGCATGATGTGTTCTTCTCTAGCTTACATGGATTCATAAAATTCAAATGTCCGGCATGAGACAATAACTTTCTGAAGCTCTCAAAACAGAGCAATGTGTTTCGGGTATCTGAGGATTGTTCTAAGCAGAGGCCCTTTTCTAGAAAATTGGATGTCATCAGGTCTGAATAAATTGTCTAAACAAGCAGGCCTGCACAAAGCACACATCAGACGCAGCCCTATCACATAGATATGCCTATATGATGATATGTATTCCACACATAATCAAATCAAAACTTTTGTCAGACTGCTTTAAGGCTTTTCCTTTACAACAATTACCCTAACCATAAATACTCTAAAACGTATGGTTGGTCCAAATTTAGACAAAAGTGAACACAATACAAACACATACAACGTATCAGAGTCTATTGCACTTTGAAAGAGCTTTAAACACCAAGACATAGTAATCCCATAAGCTGCCACAGGGATTTCAGCATTAGTGATGCAATCAAAATCACATTGGAAAGCTGTGTCAATAATTAGGCTGATTTTGCCACATTAACATTAATTACACAACCATTTGAAAGATTTCAGGGCTGATCTTACATCTTGGAGCAGGCAGCTGATGGCCTGCTGGAGTGGACCTGAATATGCGGAGAATTCTCTCCAGATAAACAGCAGCAACATGAATCCACTTCCATTTTCTGATGTTTTCCAAATGTGGGGGTGGTTGTCTGAGTAAAGGCTGTTTAACAGATTGTGGTGATGAGAACCTTACAATAAAGAAAAATATAACTAGTCTTGCTGAAATCCTACAACCATTGCTAGCTGTTACAGCTACATTTCCAAACTCTATGGAGAAGCTGCAGCAGTTAATATTTAAGATGTATCAGTAATGGCTTTTGGTTAATGATCCAAAATTGTCATTGGCAGAAAGTGCCATCAACCCTTCTTTCTAGGACGTAATTGGATTTATTACATTTTTATTGTACAGTTGCAATACTAATACTTGTCTTTGGGGATCCCTTCTGGGGTAAACTGAGAGCTGTAGGATTCACCTTTTGTAAAATGCTGTTTAAAGAAATACATTCTAGGCAAAACACTTTACCACTTGTACAGTTTTACTATTTTTTTTTGTGGCAAGAACAACAAATTTAGCATTTTGTTTAAAGTTAACATGAGAACAAAATATCAGCTATTTGCATATATTTTTATGGAAATAAGGACATGAAAATAATTGTATTAAAATACAGAAACTGTGCTATCATTTCTGATTTTACTCATTTATATGTTAGAATATGCCTCCATGGGCAGGGTATATTGTTGTACAATAATTATAACATTTACTAAATCACTAATTGCAATCCCAAAAATGAATACTGGTTGCACCCAAGTTACATCTCACTGGTTCTGTAGTAGCCTCAAATGAAAGAAAAGCACTGCTCACATGTGTAGTCGTTATTTGGCACATGTCCTACCTTTCTACCTACAAGTCACAACAAGTTGATGGAGGGAGAGAATGGGTGAGAGACAGAGAGGAAATGATAAAGATAGACAAAACAGGGAATGAGAGAAAGAGATGACGGTGAGGCTGAAGCTGTATGAGACAGAAAACAGACACACTCCTCCTTTGAAGCCCTGAGCTCCTGAACACACACACACACACACAAAACTCCCCACAGTCCTACTCTGCCTCACCGGATCACTCCAGCCAAAAGTTTACATCCTGGGGGCCCCAAACCTTCTAAGATAGGAAGACGGGTGTGAGAAGCAAACACGAGATATCCACCAGAATGGCTGAGATGCCAACGGTAACCAGACTGTGTGCGGTAAACCTCCCCCCGCTTGTTTGGTAAACATGGCATTACCATATTTACCATATTTCAGCTTTTCCTGACAAATGTCAACATGTGGACACAGATAAATACCTCCACACTAAGGAGCGTCATTTCCTCATGTCCAAAAAGTTCTTCAATTGTACAATGGTAAACTACCTTACAAAAAGTTATCACACAACCAACTTCTTACTAACTCAATTTGGACTTTCGGGGGAAATTTCCCTTTATTACTCGCCATGCAGCTTCTTAAACCACTGACAAGAGTGCACCTGTTGAGCCCCCACCGACCTGTTGAGCCCCCACCGAGTCTCCCATCCTCTTGCCCCGCACATACACACTCAAAATACAGTACACAAACAAGACAACCACACTGCATTCTGTTAATTATTCAGCCAATTCAATACAGCGTTCATGCACATGCAGGGACTTGAGTCTGGTGAATGATTGTGTGTTTACCTTCTACAAGGACTTGCTTATTTAAAGCAATCTTCAGTTCCAGCGGTGGTGAAACAGCCTCCTCGCCCTGCAGACACAAGATAGAGAATTATTTATAGTTATGAAATAATTACATTGCAGCCCACAACGCTTGTCATCAGCACCCATACAACAATTTAAAGAAAGAGTACATGGGTGTAAACTAAATGCCCAACAGTTTCTATTAGAATTTTTAGAATTGATAACGTGCACAAACCTATACGTGTTCGGAGAAATCATCAGAAAGAAATCAATTCTCTGCATCCCTTTGCTGTTTGCTTTCCTGTGTTTGTATGACGCTGTATGAGTCAGCATGCCTCGCTTTGCTGCTATGGACATGAAGCCACCATTTCAGCTCGAAGCAGGGCAGAAGGCAACTTTCGTTTTTCGTCCTGCCTTTGCCACCGTCGGACACATCCTTGCATTTCTATCTGTCTGTTAACTACAACTACACCCACTGATGATAACAAATGAACAATGGGGCTGTCTGCTGTGAGTGAATGGTTTATTTGCAAGACAAAAACTTTTTTATATTGCTAACAGTAGAGGCACTTGCGCCCCCCCAGTGATGAACACAGTGTACCTGTACCTGCTCTGCCCTGACTCAACTCCCCCTGGGTAGCCCTGATCTGCATGCACACAGCTTTCCTAACTGAGCACTCAACCCAGGCAAGGAAAGAAGGAAAAAAAGGGAGAGAAGGAAACAAAATCTTATTTTTATGGTAAACTGAGAAGTGACTGTGGGACCAATATCTCAGGTGCATTTGAATAAAAGCATTAAAGCATATCCAAATACGAAAGGAGAAAAAAAAAAAGCTCCAACTCCCTCTCCCACTGTTCTTTTTTGCCGTTTACATTTGGCAGTCAAAACTGTGGCCAGGCGTTTGTGCAAGTGTTTATCTAAAGCAGACTGAGCATAGATAAAACACACCGGTCCAACTTGCCCAGTTACAGCATTAATTATGTGTTAAATGCCCTTGTTGAAAACGCGAGTCAACATGCAGCTCGCTGTGAACTCTACTGAGGGTTGAACAATCATCGAAAAATGGACCATTCCCACACAACTAGCCTATTATTGTGATTCATTACACTTCAATTAACATATCATCAATGGAATCGTAAATCAATGGCGAGCGGTGACAAATGACAGATATTTTCAGTTTCAAACTACTAAACATCATTAATTCCCATCACCTGAAAGAGCCCCAGGAGCTAAATGAGTTTACCCAATGCATAACATCCATTTAGATAAATGTTCCATCATTTTAATGATGGAACATTTGTATTGGAAAGAAAAGGCAACAACAGGATCCTGATAGCAGCTGTACGCCTTTTCTCCTTGTAATATAATGCCCATCTTGTAATGCCTAAACAGATAATTGTCTCCATTTCAAACAGCACAAGGCTGTAATATTGCCATTTAGAACAGTGGGGGTGCGGAGAACATAGGGTGAGGATAAACAAGCACACGCTGCTTCACCCGGTTGGGAAAACCGAGCCCATCACACACTCCCACATTGAGATTTTAGGGAATAGAACAACTCCTGGTTGAGATAATTACCCACCTAGGTGGGTTATGTGCATGCTCAGTAAGAGGCTTAAACTAAGAATATGAATCAAAATGCAACAATTTCAAAAGACAAAGGAGACTAAGGAGCATTTTGCAAGGTTCTCGTGTAAAGTCTTGAGAGGATCTTGTAGGTGCACTGTGTTAAACAAAGTGGAAAATAGGACAACAAAGACTTTTGACAAAGAAATCTCATAGTAGTTACAAGACTCTTGTGTGTAAAAGATAGCATGACCGTTAGCCTGATACCTTTAGAGGATCAGATGATCCAAATAAATGTTTCCATTCTCTATGCAAATATCACAGGCTTCATTGTAACT
This sequence comes from Micropterus salmoides, assembly GCF_014851395.1. Taxonomy (NCBI): domain Eukaryota; kingdom Metazoa; phylum Chordata; class Actinopteri; order Centrarchiformes; family Centrarchidae; genus Micropterus; species Micropterus salmoides. The sequence continues at coordinate 33,335,317 of NW_024043372.1, forward strand.
GTGGAGTAAAAAACATGCAAACAGCCTATTTTCAGAGGAAATGGAGACTCAGAAGGGTTTTTCGCTATGGTAATGAACTGCTGTGGTTACATCTGAGCACGAACAAAGACTCATTTTATTCTGTCCACAAACCTGTGAAGTGGACTTCCCTATTTGTGAGGGGGTCACGGCTTCACAATATGCTCTCTAGTCCCAGGTATGTTATCAGTGCCTTTGGCTTTGTTGTAAGATTGCATGTTCAAAATATGAATTAATACCTCTCCACTGAAACGCACCCAATCCCAACAAAAGGCCCGCATTCACTGTGGACAGCTCTTCAGCTCCTCTAATGGACAGGCTCTCCTCTCTCTTCACACTGTGCAGACAAAAAGATGAGGGCCCATGAATATTTAGCACTAAGTAAAGTTATTCCATTAATTACTCTAAGCACGCTTAATACTGTATCTGTGGCTACTTCTGTGGCGGCTCGTTAATGAACCTTCACACATCATTACCATATTAATTAATGCTCAACTCAATGGTTGTCAATAGGAGGCTGCCAGAGTTCTTTACAGCCCATCCGCGATGTTTCGATCACTTAGTATCAGCATCTGAATAAATCTACAGTGCCTATTTAGCATGCCAGGGCCTAACGGTGTGTGTGGGACTAAACCAAAAAAAGTAGTGGCACTGGTTAACACTCCTCAAGGCTGGTGAATCTGTATTAAGAGCATTGTATAAATAAGAAGAGGGCGTAGGATAGTTTTAGTTGTGTAGAGCCAGTGATATCTATATACAGTCATTGGTGTTTGTTTTTAGGGTGTGTGCAGGAGATTTTCCAAGTCACTGTCTGTGCTCTGAAACACAGGAAAATCTAAAGCATGACTCACTTCTCAACAAATGCAGCTGTTTACTGTATGATTTGATCTGCTAAAAGGGCTGACTGCACACTATTTTCTCCCTCTAGTCTTCTGGGCTTTTATTAAGAGGGACTGATTAAATGAAAAACATGGCTAGGTCTCGTAAAGACAAAAAAGTCAGCATTAGAAATAGTGAAAAACAAGCATTGTTTTTTTCCCCCTTTTTGATGTGATTGGCAGGATCCTGGCATTATATTGTAACACCCACACAGACTGTAAACAACAGCACTTTCTGACACGCAAACAGACTCAAAACCCACCAATTAAACCCAGCTTCAATCCAGCCAGCCCTTATTCTGGATGCTTTTTTTCAGATATTTTTTTTTCTAAGCTTAAGAGGCAACAGTGCAGTCTGGTGAATGTCAGGCCTGTCTGATCCCCCAGATTCTTTGGACCTGCCCTCACATTTTGCTGAGCTAAGAACAAAGTACACATAGTGCACACAGAGAGCTTTGCTGCCTTAATACCAAGGAAGTGGAATTTCACTCCTAGCCCAAAACAAACAAGACCACATATTTCTTTACACTATTTAAATGTACTCATTGAATACAAAAAGCCATATCAAGTGGATATGAGGAAGTCTAAGATCCATGAGTGTAACCACGAGAAAACAGCTCTTTGTAAATTATTTTGTCTGCTGACAAGTCACAGCTGGGGCAGCTCAGGATCCACACAGCTGAAAAAAGTCTCACACTTAACACGTGAAATTAGATCGGCGCAGTCAAAAAGTTCCACTCTGATCACGCACATACAGTACATCACACAACAGTACATTCACCATTTTGAAATCCTATTTTTAAAACCAACCCCTTTCCACCCTGTCAAGTAGGAGGACTGTCAATTCTACCCATCCATATCAGGTTTCCACTCTCTCCCAGGTCCCAGCTCCTCTCCGACCACAGACCCTCTGCGCTATTAATATCAATAAGCTGCAGATTCCATTTCCCAAGACAAAGACAAAGGGAGAACAAGAGGCGATGAGTGAGGGGAGGAACTAATACCCTCACACATCACTGTGGGGTTACCGCTTACTATCACCTCCAACCCTGCTGCACAGAAAGAAAATTTTGCACATGAACCTGTACGCACTCTGTTTCACTCATATGCAGTCCCCTATGCCCACGTTATGGCTAAGCATATAGTGTTTTTTGTACTTTTTCAAATCTACCATGTTTGTGGGGGCAACTGCGGTTCAATCCCCACCTTCGCCCACCCCACATGTCAAAGTGTCCTTTGGCAAGATACCGAACCCTGAATTGCTCCTGTGAATGTAGAAGCTGGCACCTTGCACTGTAGCCTCTTCCATCAATGTATGAAGTCATGTAAATGGGGTGAATGCGATGTGTAGTGTAGAGCGCTTCGAGTGTTGGACAACTTGAAAGGCGCTATACAATCATTCTTCTTCATTCTCATCGCAATTATTAAAATATACATTTTAAGGAGATCGAGAGACTGGTAACAGGAACAGACTTTTTTTGACAACTCTGTAGTTCATATATAAGTTTATTTTTTCACTTTGAACGAACAAGCTTTAACTATAATTTCTGTGCGAAATGGATTTAGACATTTTGAAATTACAGGCACAGAAACAACCAGGGCTGTAACTAACAATTACTTTCATTATTAATAATTCTGTCAACTATTTTCTCTATTAATCATTTATAATTGTAAATAAAATAAATTAATTGTGTCTAAAATGTCTGAAAATAGTGAAAAATCATCACCCAATATGATATCTTCAAATGAATTGCTTTGTCCGACCAACAGTCCAAAACCTCTAAAGATATTTAGTTTACTTATTGTATGAGACAAAACAAAGCAAATTCTCAGATTTAGATAAGAAGCTAGAAGCAGAAAAAAAGTTATTATTCAAATGATTAACTGATTAATTGTTTCAGCTCTACAACTGTTTGATTTATGAGATACTTCATTGACTTCCTTCATGAATTTGTAATATTACACTTCATTGCATTTTGTCTAAATGCTACATGTAGTAGTAACTACCCACTCAGGTCCTGCAGTAAAACTGATCGGTCACCTACAAAACACACCTACAAACACACCCGCATGGACATGCACACACATACAACCAGCAGCGTCCCATAAAAGGCAAGAAGAGGAGGCGGGAAAAAATGAGACAAAGTGTGGAAAGATAATGAAATCTTTACAGACTTACCATTGGACAGTTAAACAGACTTTCATAATGTTCATGAAACTGTATATTGGTGCAGATTCCCTCCAAGCACTGAGTGTTTTGAAATCCACTTCCGACGTAGAGGAGAAAGCTGCCAGTGAAAGTAGCAGGTATGGAGTAGTTGAAGTAGTGTGTGCTAGTTGAGTGTGTTTGCACATGTGTGTGTGTACGTGAGAGAGAGAGAGAGAGAGAGAGAGAACTAGAGCCCAGACTGCAGTGCTGAGAGGGACTGGAGGTATGTGGTCTTAACACAACAAAAGCTGGTGCCTTGCTCTAGATTAAATATGCAGGAAGAGGCCCCTTTTGCATAAACACAAACACTCAGCAAATGAAGAACTGGCAGAGAACAGATGCCTGCTGAGAGCCTTACCTGTCCTGGCCTTTTTTAATTAGACAAGAGCAGGCAGAACAAATGAACATCAACACGGTCACACAAGGCAGAACAAAAGGATGTATTTCCTCAATCCTCAAAAATGGACTTCTTAAGAAGTTTATAGAGAAGCTGTTAAAAAAAAAAAAAGGGTTCAAAAGTTTCACAAGTGGCAAAGAATATATTTGATTTTTTGACTGGTATGATTGACTATTTTACACCTTGTCAAATCCTATACATGAGTATTCTACATTTTAAGTAACTTCACAAATGACTTTGCCAATATTACTTTGTCAGATTGTTGATAAACCCATCTGATATTAAAAAACTAACTGTAACCAGAGCATGAAGACTTCAACATGAAACTGCTTAATTACAACCTAAAACACTAATTAAAATCTAAAATATCAAATTTAATTAATTTAAGTAGGTCATTTTTTGGTGTGGGTTTTCATTAAATTATGTCCCGGATTAAAAAAAATACACCTGTGATCCTTTAATTCATCTTTACATATGCTTCCCCTCTACACACCTCCTAGTGGAAATGGGAAAGAATAAAAGCTGAATTTTAATCGGCAGAAAGAATTGATTTATACCAAGGTCCACTGTCTTTCTTTCTTAAGTCTCTCAATTACATCCCCACTTTCCTCCCTCCTTCTTATTCTCTTCATCTATCAGTCTCTGGCTCGTTATTTTTTTCTCATTTAGGACAGGAATGCAGAAGCGTGTGGTGGTGGGGATGGCTGTCAGAGTGAAAAGAAAACAGAGGAGAATGGGAGCTGAGCCCCTCCAGAAAATCTGTAGAGTGGCGTCAGATGCTGAGTGACACATACTGATGTGGCCAGTCAAAGATGTCATTTTCATGTGAAACCCTCTCAAATGCATCACGGGGAAGGTAGAGGGGGCTAGGGGTGAGGTGACACTAGGCGAATGGAGACTGTAAAGGGGAAGAGAGGGGTGAAACGGAGTCAGAGAGGGAGAAAGGAGAGCAGAAATGAGACCTCTGGAAAATAAACAGGGTGTACGGTTTCAAAGGCAAGGGGGACACAGGCATTCCATTGTTCAAGCCAATTATCAGTGGAAAATAATAACAACAGATGGATCCAGAGCGGCCAACTTTTGCCGGAGCACCCTGGCGCTGGAGAACAGATGATGAAATGTGAGAGTGCTGTTGGAGGGGTTGGGCCGTGTGTGTGTGTTGTGGGGGGAGGGGGAGGGGGGGGGAGGGGGGGGGGGGCATGCTGCCCCACAGTCACACACACAGCTCTACACACCAGATGTGAACTTCCACAAGGACAGCTTAATATGTGATCTCTCGCTACCACTTGTGCCGCGCAGCTTGTGCATACCAGACAACGGCTTGGTCAACACCTATAAGTGTTCAAAAGGGGCGTCTGAAGTCAGACTACACATATGGCTTCCGTGTTGCCGTGTGACAAATTCAAATCCGTGCATTCCTTTCATGTTCAACAAAGCTGGGTCATTTGATGGCGAACACATGTAAGTGGAGTAGTTAGAATGAAGACATATATTTTTTTCTCTTTTGTTGGCCATGGATATTCTTTCATTCAAATCAGGTGATATACCACAAGACCTGTTGTGATGTTTCCATTTGATGTTTTCCAGCGTGCTTACGTTCACAGACAGGCAGATGCAACAGTGCAGCAGAGACAGACCTCATTGACTCTGGCTTCATTCACAGATCCCTCATATCAGCCACAGACTGACAGGCGGCGGAGGGGGCTGCAACCTTAAAACAAAACCAATTCTCTGTGTGCCTTGTCAAGGGTGGGAGATGTCAGCAGATAGCAGTACAAAAGATCTGCCCTTCCTTTTCACAAGAAAAGAGAAGTTTTCGTTTCATTAACTCCGACTAAAGCGTAATTATCTCCCTCTAGACCTTAATCACCAACAGAAGGATAATAGAACAAAAAGCAGTTTCTTCTTTAGTCATTAAAGTTTTTTTTATGTTGTTGTTCTTTTTTTCTCTCCTCTGCACTTTGGATGAGTCCATCAAATAATGCAGAAGAATCATGGGGGCACAAGTCTCATTTTCAAATATTGTTGATGGCAGAGGGCGAAATAATTTGGCCATAAAATAGACTCCTTTGCTTGAGTGTGCAATCTTTAGCCTTTGTCTATCTGGCTGTTTGACCTGTCTGGTGGTGTCTGAGAGTAGAGACAGATAGAGATGACAGAACGGAGTATGATTGAAAATGCTTGAAATAAAATCAGGCTGAACACCAAAACACCACTTTGGAATTGTATATTATCTAAATGATTAAGATTGCTTGAAGGTGATTGTGATGATAAATCCTTGGAGAATTGCACATAAGGATTTCTACAGAAAAAAAGAATGGAAAACTTTGCCTAGATTTAATTAGCTTATGAGAAATAATTGCCATTAGCAAATCTCGTCAAATGGGGTTGAGGCGTTTTGCTAGGGAAAAAAAAGTCATATTTTTGGACGATGAGGAGACAAAGGGTTTTCAAACAGGAACTGGCGGGCCATCAACCGTTTTAGTGCACTGAGACTGAGGTCGAGTTAATTAGACTATTGTCATTTTAATCAGGACAGCTCGGCGGCCATCACTTCCTGAAAGAGCCAGTGGACTTTAAACGGCTGAGGGGTTTTTGTGTGTGAATGTATATGTGCATGTGTACTGTGTGTGTGTGTGTGTGTGTGTGTGTGATGGGCCCGAAGTGTCACCCAGCTATGGGTTATGGAGTATGGTCTGGTTCTCTCACATGCTTAGAACATTAATGAGCTGGAGACACACCAAGGAAACAAAGAAGCCTGGAGGATCACCAGGGGAAACTACTCGCCTCTGCTCTACTCATGTCTCTGTTCATTTGAAAATAATTTAAATATCAAATATTTGAAATAATTTGCTTCTCCCTGGCTATCAGATTTTGAATAGACTCTTTCATGTCTTCGTTATTATGTTCTTCACTGGCATTAGCATTTAAAACATAATTAATGTAACTGTATTTTCTAGGTGCTTATACCATTATGTTACAATAATGGTTTATTTTCTCTGATTTCCATATTTTATGAATACAATCGGCAGTTCGTAATAACAAACCAAAGAACGGCAAATGCTATATCAAATCTTTGGTGAATATCTTTAATCTAAGGAGTTTTAATCAAAACTGACAAAAGAATGGATTTAACCTCCCCTAGGCTCGCTAGATGAAATTTACTTTGTGTCACCTTTAGTGAAAGAAATAAGGTAAAGATAGCCTCACAGCAAGAGTAGGGAGGAGCTAGAGCCTAGACCTGTCAGTGGAGCTCTGCCAATCAGCAGGGGTGATAAAAGGGCCAGCACAATATTAACACCAGAACATCTTTATAACTTTTCCCCTGGCCATAGTTCAGGTCATATGTGGACAAGGTGACAATGGTAACCTGCAGACAAATGCTGGTGAACTTCCCCCTGTGACACTGCCATCAGCCCCGAGGCAGGAATGGCCAATGACATTAGCCAAGCGTCTGAGTGCAAAGTCAACCAGTGCAATATTTCATATTCACCGACCTCAAGGGAAACTGCATTAAAAGGGATTGGAGCACTTCTGGCACATTTGTCTCCATGCCACTTTTTACTGTGTCTGTTTATGATTATATTAATAGTTCCATAAGTTCATCGTTTTTAACATTAGTCATTAATATTTTACAGGGAGTTAATATTAATCTGATCAGAAATTATCTTCCTTCAATAATTCAATACACACATTAATAATTCAATAAAAAGAATGCTCAGCATATTTGAGGGGAAAAACTGGAGACATTCAATAACTAAATGTGAGAAAATGAAGCCAAAGAAGTCAAATTACAGCACCAAGTTAGCTAAATAGAGTGCAAGCTCAATCTAATTGCCAGCGCTCTCTTCAATTGGAACACAGCTTGTTAGCAAAGAAAGCTAACAAGCACAAAAACTAGAATTTGTTGTACCTTCCCCACTGTGACCCATCTACCAATGTGTCCCTGAGCAAGACACTTGCGATCTCCAACATGTATAGCAATTGTAAGTCGCTTTGGATAAAAGCGTCAGTTAAATGATTAAATGTAAATGTAAACGTAGTTCACATCCAAGGAATTATTTAAAAGGTATGAAGTGTGTGTTTTTGGCTAAATGGAAGTTACTATTACTATTTTGATGATGATTCCAGTTAAAAAAACACTGCTGACATGATTAATGAAAGATGGATGTATTGGTTAAACAGGTACGCAGGTACTTGATTACTATGTTAAGATGGATTCTTAGAGTATAGCTATGACTCCTGGACGCGATGGGTAAAGGCTGTTCTGTGCTAGTTATTGTTTCCTCGTTGCGTCCAGTCAAAGTGTGTGGGAAATCTGGAATTGCCCAATTTATTCTGAAATTATGGCAAGAAAACTATTTTGATGTTACACTGACCTTCAGTTTCAGCAATTCATTGTCCGACCAACAAATATGGTCATCAGTTCTTGAGTTATTGCCAAAAACGTGTTTTGAAGGGTCACGGTGACCTTTGACCACCCAATTCTAATCAGGTCATCCTTCCTCCCACTCTATTTGAAGTAATTCGCTCATGCGTTCCTGAGATATCACATTCACAAGAATGGGACAGATGGACGCATGTATGGACGGACAACCCAAAAACAACAAAAAGACAACATCATGAAAAAAATCATAGCCTCCTTCGTGTTTCACCTTAAACTGCTTTGTAACCCAGACTTAAATGCACTGACTAACCAGGGACCACAGGTTGCTGTATCTACTACATTCAAAGATAAGAAAGACATGCAGAATGTGAAGCCTCTGCACCATTAAAACCCTCAACTGCCAAAGTTCCTCCGTCAGAGATTTACAGGGATTAGATGGTAAAATAAAGGGCCTAATCTTTATTTCACAGCGAAGCCAATCTCTGGCTAACTGGTCAACCCTTGCAGTAGGCCCCTCTCTTGCAACTCTCACTTTCACTGCTACATACCTCAGGCTTATTTAAAAACACATTTAGGATGCATATTGTGCCTTGTATGAGGTCTCAATCCAGTTTTCATAAAAAGGACAAAAGCTGTGATTTTGCAAGAGAGAAGTGTGTCAAAGCACAGTGCTAGAAAGACATTTCATAAATGACATCCTATATTGGATCACATCCTTACCTGCATGTGAGTACATCTTGATGGCTATTTCCTTTAGTAATTTTCCTTCTTTGGGGGGGGGGGGGGGGGGGGGGTCAAAGCTGTCCCTGATTGAAAATCTAACCAATTTCCATTTGCAGTTTAATGACAGATGGAAAGAGATATTTCTTGGAGACGTATAGTTGAGACTGATAAACTATTAATCACACTGCTGGACAATGACACCAGCTAAATTTAAACACAAAGTGAAAATGCGTCAAGTAACAGCCTCCCGTATTCCTTAAATTATTCATTACTGGGGCTGTTATTGCACAGCATATAGAATTAAAAATAGCAGATCCACTTAATTACAGTGCATGTTGATGGCGGCTACAGATGTCCGAGCTTGGACTGGCAATCCTTTACTATATTTAACCCTGTCACATACTGGCTGAGGCCTGTCTGTCTTCCTCTCACCATCCCTCTGTGTCTGTCTGCTCAACGTTTCACCTACAGAATCACTGCCAAGATACTGAAGAAAGGATACTGACAAATGAGAACTGGTTATTTAGTATAATGTATTTTTCTTAAAGTGTTGTGCCAAACATCTATTGTTAATGATTTTGGTGTTAGCGTTTTCACATTGCATTCCAACACATCATCACATAATTTTTTTCTTTTGGTGGGGCATTATTTTCTTCTGTCTGTTTGGCTATGATGGAGAATATACTCACGCTTAATATAAAGTGTTCATTTAATACTGTGGCTCTTTATGGAAATTGTATCCTTTCTGGATTCCTTCCATAGAAAGACCTACCAGACACCAGAAAACAGTTGCACTGTGTTTTTTTCCGATCAAGATAAGGATCACTTTTTCTTTTTATGTGGAAAATGCTCTGCTTGGAGCGCTTTCTGGTGAGGAGAAATTATCATAACATCCTGCTTCAAAAGACTGATGTTTACCTGTTGCTCCACTGTATCTGATACCACCACTTAGTTAGCTACAAATGCTGATTTATGTCAAATCCTTCAACAAGTAGTCTCCACTATCAAATTCTTTATGTTTGTTACCTACCCTTCATCGTGATTGGATGAATGAGAATGTTTCTCAGCACTTTCTGAGCGCCATGTATAACCTTCTCTTTGATTTTTGTGAAAACACCTGTTGACATCTGAAAGTTAAAGACAGTTAGGGTTGGAAATGATTGTGTTGTCAAAATCAAAACCACTGGCTGTTTAAACCAAAAATAGTTCTTTGGGTGACCCTTACTTAAAAACTGTGTCAGTTAGTGTCAGACAGTTAACCCCTAGTTGCTCCAGAGGCGTGTGTCAGTCAAATGAATAAAAGTAATGGAAGGAGAGCGCACCATAAGCAAAAGCTCAGGTGGCCTATTATCTCTGCAACTTTAGTGGTTTTATTCTCTGCTATTTTCCCTTTGACTGTAATAAAAAAAGATATACAAAATAATGTTAAATGCTTATATCTCACCCTACTGCTCTCTCCCAATTTTAATTACTAGAAAGGTTGTCTGTTATATTATGTATGTACAATATGACGCTTAAAGTAACATGGTAGGTTTGTTTTTAACAAACTACAAGGTTTGTACCTTCTAATTTTCCTATAACTGGCAGACAGAGACTTTGTTTGTGTGCTCCACATCCTCCACTCAGTGTTTCTCCCTCTCTCTTCCCTCTACCATCCCCAGCTCACAGCAGCAAACAGAGTTGTACGCAAATGCTAAAAGCCATAATGCATTATATTGTTTGGTGTTAACATTTGAATATTTAAATGGTGTGTTTTAGATCTAGATTACCCATTTCATTTTCCACATACTGTACTTGTTGAACGCAGGTTGTCGGGTTGAAGACTTTGTCAGCATATTTGCATCTTTTCTACACAATATAGGTTTGACACACCATCATTTTCATGATTATGTTCTTGCTTCATACATACCTGTTAACAATGCAAGTTACCTATGTTTAATAAATGACGTCTGTATGTGGCCTGTAGGACATCCACACAGATGAATATGTGAATCACCCACGTACATGCCACTTAACCAAATTGGCAAAGCTGATAAGCCATATTTACATAGTGATGTTGCCAGGCGTGATTACTATCTGTAAAACTTCCCCCCCCCCCATGCTTTAATGGAAAGTTGGGATATAACTTAGTGTGGGTTACAGCTGCCCTCAGGAAAATAGCTCAATTACACCCGTGGATATAAACACTCATGTGGCTGTCAGAGTGGTAAACAGATGTGGGGTGACAGTCTGTAGTACATGATCAGTCAAGCAGCTGTTGCTGTACCTCCATTCATTCACTTGTTCTCATGATGGATTCCAATTTCTCCCCCCACAGCTCAACATGCAGCCACACTATTTGCTTATGGGGCAGTGGCAGTAGGCAGATTAAGCTGCTGAGAATAACATTAACATGTTCCCTGTGTAAAGCTAATGCCTGCTGCACTTTAACTGCCGCTGTCAAACACAACAATCAGTTTGCGTGAAGTGGACATCACGGATGGACAGGGTGTGTCTTTAGTCCCGGTCTCTATGTACAGGCCTCTCTGTTCTGATGCAGGGCAGTTCCGAAAATGACACTGAGTTACTAACTTCTTTCCAAACTGAAAAAACACTACATAAGAGCTTTCAGAATGATGTCATATGATGTTATTTTGACTTGGCGCACTGTGCATTTGTACTCACACAGTGTATTGAAAAGGACATTCCCTTTGGCTGTTGTCTCATTGGGAGCCTACCTGTCACGCGGCTGATGTGACGCTCTTTGAATGTAGTGTGTGCATGTGATCAGAGCTGCAGCAGGCATCCCAGATGACAAAGTGACTAGGGGTGTCAAAGCAGCCTACAAACAGGGCTGTCCTCTTCCAGACAGGAAGCTGGGAGCAGCAGAGGCGCTGCCTTGTCTCATCTGCCAGCAGCGCTCGCTGCCTCCCTGCCTCATCACAGCAACCATGTCTGATGGTGTGCACAACTCCATGCTGGACGGCTGTTTTGATTTCAGCCTGTGTGACACATCTGTTGCTTGTCACGTTGTGTTGTGCCTGTCTAAGAGCTGAGCGCGACCGGCAAATGTGCCTCTCATCCTTCTGTCCGTGTTTACAAACAGGGCTCGGGCTTACAAACAGGCCAGCATGGTACACATCATGTGGAAGGTCAGGAGGCCTTATTAGACACTGCATGCACCTGATTCACTGGTGTCACAAGCCATGAATTGTGCTGCAGATGTGTGGTGTGTTTGGATTCAAAGTGAGTGCTCTGCATTAAAAGATGCATTATCTTAAGTAAAAGTCAAAAGTAATTGCAGTGTTGATTGTACATAACAGGAAAGGGAAAGAGGTGTCTTGGTCACTTTATTATCATTTAAGTATTCCCCATCATTGTACACTGTCTACTGAAAATACATTGTTTCCCTCCCATGTCTAACTGAGAAAATTTGCTACAGCTGTAAATCAAATCTCCATCTAGGGTGTATTCCTCACAATGTGCTCTTCATGGTCTTCTAAAGTACTTTGCAAGAGCATTTCAAAAAACTTGCAAAATCAAGGATATTCTCTGCAAGACTCCCACTGTCAGTTTAAATGCATGAGCAATGACCATGGTAATTGGATCCATCCAATCCATCCATCTATGAAGTACGCATGCTATATCAGCGAAAATCAAACGACATTGTTTCACTCAATGTAAGGCTAGACCAGCACTAAAGAGCCAGAAAGGTATTTATTAATGGGATGTTACAGTAGCTTAGGAGGGGTGCATTCACAAGTGGTTCATTTCTATGTCCTTGTCTTTCCAATCAATATTCAAAAGTGCCTCGTAATTACACATTTAGGATTCATTTACATGCAAAGTGACCAGTGTGGTCATAAATTGCAGTGAAAAAGTTCTATCTCAGAGATTTTTTTCTTACTCTTTGCTATTTTTATAATTTATTTTATTATTGTTGTTAATATTTAAAAACATTTTGATGAACACAACTATTTCATTCTAAATAATACAACAAAATACAGCAAAATCAGAAAAATGAGGTTTTGTCTACATGACCAATTTGCATGAGTACCAAACCCCAGCCTGGTATGTAAATGCAATCCCTCTTGAGAGGGTGGGGAAAAATTTGAGATGGCTCATTTACATTGTCAAATGACACAACACTCATACTTTCCATTTACTATCAAACTGTTTTGCAGAAACACTAACCTGGAAACAATCTGTGTGTGTAGTTACTCACGAGAAAATCAATGTAACAATACGTCTGTAAGACATACTGTAATCGGGTTGGATGGTGTTCAACATGATCGAAAACCGTGACTGCCATTTTGACCGGCCTCGTCAGACCACAAGACAACGCGTAGGAGTTCTGGCACGGCAGGGAGGCACAGCGCTGCTATGTGGCTCTAATATATTCAAAGGGGGATCATTTACTTAAGGCTTGCATCCAAGGATCAGTCTGGCCTTCATTAGCCTCAATCTGACACGGATGTGAACAACATGTTGGCTTGCCACATGAACACTGCCCCTCCTCCCTCCAAACCCCCAACACTCAACTCCCCTCCCTTCTCTGAGACCTGCACAGCAAATTCCTCTGGAAATATCACAGGTTGTTAGCATTCCAGAGAGAATTTTACATGGGTGTACACTCAGGCCTTAATTAGAGACACTATTTGATCATTCAGCAGCTGGGCTTTATTAAAAATACGGGTTCACATCAGCCTAGAGCCCTCACCCCTGGCTCAATGTGAAAGCGCTCACAGAGGCAGAAGAGTCTATGAAACAAGATTATGAATATTCATTGCTTGATGGAGAGGGTCCCTGTACGAGAAATCCCTAGTAAAGCAGTATTTACACTCTGTTTAGAACAATATTTTATTTTACTGGAACATTTCATCACGTGTCACCCACCTCTAAGATGAAGAAGGTGGATGGATTTTGAGTGTTGTTTTTTTCATTTGTACCACTTTCATTTTGAAAAAGAGAAATAACTACAGTGAGGAGTCTATATAAAAATACATTTTAAATAAGTAATACATTTTTAACATATATTTAAATAATACAAATCTGCACCCTCAGTCAAAACACAACCTTTTACAGAAGTCTACTGAAAGCCTCAACCTAAATGTCAGCACAGAACCTGAGCTACATTGGCCTGAAAAGAACCGAAGAGATGTAAACTATATCTGACCAAGGTCGACAGGGACTATAAAACAAACACCAGGTTTAAGGTGAAGTCTTCCCTGCGTGAAGGTTAGCCATGTTTTGTGTTTACACTACACTGCAGGCTTTGAAATTGTTTTGCAGTGTGGAGCCTGCCCAGGGTCATTGTTTGTTTTTGACGTGTTTATACACCACACAAAGAGTAATGACTTCTAGGATAGTCTGGGGATGCAGACATGATCCAGCACACTATTTGCAATTTTCTTTACTTTTAGTAAACTTTCATCAGTCAACACTGAGAGGACTCTGCCTAGGCCTCGTCATTGTCCTTATGTTCAGCATCATTCAAAGTGATGTAAATATGCAACTGCATCAGGAAATGAGGAAATCAGTTACTATGCAAAACCTTTCTTATCATTTTGTGTCACTCAAGCTTGCAACAATTTCCATATAATGCTCTTATTTGACAAGACATAAAAAAACAGTTTGTCCAAAGTTTGAAATTAACAATGCAAAGCTAATACACAAGTAGCGTTCCTGTGTTAACTGACTGGTGCAGATGTGCAAGTACTTACTTTGCTCTCTGGCTCCACAGGATGTCACCAACGGAGTCTCCTGACTGGACCGGCAAGCAGCAGACAGAAGGGGAGGAGAGAAGAAGAGGTGAGGAGATAGGAAGGAAAGTCAGGGAGCGGGGGTGGTGGAAAGGAAAAAAAACAGTGGAAATTATTTCAAACGTGAGGGTGACTAACAAAATACAAACACACTCACCTTATTAAATAGTGATAGTGGAGTCACCTCAGATGCTATTTTATGTGTGCGTGCGTGTGTGTGAGTGTGCACACACGAGTGGAGCATGAGAGCAATGACACACAAAACAGGTCACTTTCAAATTAATATTCATTCAGGCAGAATTAAATGGGTTTCACAGTGACCCCCCCCAAATGTCCGTGGACACATATTTAGCATCTCAACTGAGAACTCTCTTGATTAAACAAATAATGACACATTACAAAAACTGCTAATGATTCTAAATTAATTTGAGCAATGCACTAATTGTATTTAAACATTGCCCTACCTAACCTTAGAGCAACCACTTTTTAATTATGGCTTCTGGAGACATTTTATTCATATATATATATATATATGGTATATAGGATATTTAAATGCCCTTTTCAAATCACATTAGCACTCAGCTTCTCACAGTTCAGCTTTGTCATGCAGTCCCATCGCCCCATACCTTTTGCCTTAAATCCTTCCCTCCGTTTGCAAACACAGAGGGAAGAAACAGCAAAATGTGTTTCCTGAAAGGGCGGAGAGGTGGAAAAAGCCCATCCTGCCCTGAGATTCGCAGCCGCCCCACCAGCCACTGGCCTTTCTGCAGAGGCAGCAAAAGTTCCCCGAGAGGGGAGTGTCTGCCAACTCAAACAGGGCTCATTCTCCTCTCTGTGGGCCACCAGCCGTCCATGTGGGCCTGTGCTGCGCTTCCTGAGGGCTCGCTGCAGCTGGAGCACTTTGAATAAAGGTAACAGCAATGTCACAGCTACTGTAAACTTGCTAGGCTGCTCCTGTCAGCAGGACGTTCCCAATCAAAGCAGAAACAACCCCACCTAAAACACAACTAAGTCCAAACTTCCCACGAATCACAAAGAGAGCACACAGGCGAGAGGGCAACCACTGTTCCCTGATCTTGCCAAACAAAATGCCAAGAGACCGGGAGTGACATTCAGCTCTGGGGTTTAAAAATATGAGCAATTTGAAAATGATTAGAGTCTTATTTTATTGTTGAGCGACTGACACAGGAGAGGAAACCAGAACAATCAAGCCGTCTGTCTTTTTTTTCCTGCTGAATTTAGAAACACTAATTAGTTTTGCTCTCGTAAAGCCAACCTGAAAACGACCAATTAGAAAGTGAAAATGAGACGTGCAGAGGAAACAAGAGCTTGTCATTTCCACTGTTTAAGTCCCATATGCACAACTTTACTGCGATGACTTTCACACACACACACACACACACACACACACACCGGAGATGTGTGCGAAAGCATGCCGCCCACTAAACCTGGTGCCACGTAGACATTCTGACCTGTTAATGGCACTTTTACATTAAATAGCATTTTGTTTAGTTAGAGGGAAGCTATTACAGATCTGTATGGCCACATCAAACCCAGGCTGAGCAGCTTGGCCATGCAGATGTCCGAAGCACTAGTCTGGGGAGAGGATACAGCCTATCAGACTGACCGCAGCACCAGCTGGTTTCAGCTATACACCTACCAGGGCCAAACTGTTTCCCCCTCACAGGTGCCTTATTTCTATGAATTTCATCTTTTAAGGGTACTGGAATAATTCCTCTGCATGTAAACTTGTTTCATACAAACCGGCCAGTACCTTCATGTAATTATATTTCAGACAGATACAGTATATTTCACCAGCCGAGTGGAGTTGGTTAATGTTTAGCCAGTCATTAGAAAAGGCCGTAAAACTTGTGGAAATTATCTTCAGGAATTTTACTGCTATTCCCTGAGCAAACAGTGGCAAGTGTTTCATCACTGTCGGGCTGAAGACGGATGGGCTGTCAGTGCCTTCCCCTGTCCAGGATCCAGCTCCTGGGCTGGGAAGTGGCTAAAAAAGGCCGGGGCTACGCTTTCCAGGCCTGCGCCTTTTACTGGGAGTAATTCTCAGATGCCAGGTCGCTGCCAACGTCCTTGCAGCCAATGGCAGAGAGGCCAGTAAGTTCACATTAACTGCAGAGTGTAACTGCGCTGAACATCTGCTCATGAATGAGAGCGCTGCCCACTAACTCAGCGAGTTGAGGCCCACTGATGAAAAATTCAACATTCTCCTGGCTGGCACGCTTGTTTGGCACAATTCTCCTGAGCCCCCAGAATTATATTAAGAGAATTTCAGCCCGGCCTGGTGTATCTGAGAGAACAGCTGGCACTGAAAAGGGATCTGCCGCTCAGCAAGAGCTCAGGGACCTCACACGGGATCTGCCTTCTCCTACACCATTCGTCCTTGAAGGAAAAAAATATCAGTGTTAAGCACCCAGGTAATAATAAGAAAGCAGAGGCTACACTTAGCAGATTACACCACCCACGTGTGCTACAGTGGATGGAGCATAACCAATGAAGGCATGAATCGATATGGAGTGGAAAGGAGAAGACACAGAGGCAATTGTGACAATAAGTAGCTCCCTCAGGAGACCTATTCACTGTACCTCTCCTTTGTTTGGCTTGTTTAGCTCATTAGATTGTTAACTAGGAAGGATCTGCCCCCAACCCCAAAATATGGAATCAGTCTAAGCAGAAACAGAAGCAGTCTGATCAGGGGGGCGACTACATCAAAGACTTTGGAAAGTATGAAGGCAGTCCCACAATTCTGTCCTTCAATTGCTGCAATTATGTGCCTCATTAGTTTATGATATTACTGGAGGGACAAAATGGACAAAACATATCATTAACTTATAGCCAAAGAAAGCAAATTTTACCATAAGATAAAAATCAGAAAACCCAATGTGTACAGTGACATGAACTGAC
Source organism: Micropterus salmoides (assembly GCF_014851395.1). Lineage (NCBI taxonomy): Eukaryota > Metazoa > Chordata > Actinopteri > Centrarchiformes > Centrarchidae > Micropterus > Micropterus salmoides. The sequence continues at coordinate 33,352,592 of NW_024043372.1, forward strand.
AAACTATTTCCTCTAAAAATGATGAAATAGCTTCTCAGTTTAAAAATGTTAAATTTAAGGAAGTGATGCCTCCTAGCAAACACTAAGAATAAAAGATTACCACACACAGTAATTTCACTTCTGTCTTCCCCTGAAATACAGTTAACAGATTTCTATATGTCAGCACAGAACCTGAGCAAATCTATCAAACTTTTATCTCATTGTTGTTATTCTAGGTTTCTTGTTCTTTTGTACAGTGCACTAAACCATGTGGCAATCATGGCAACAGCCCAAAAAGAGGTCTGTGAATTTAATGTTGCCATTGAAAACCAAGAGGATGTCTGCAGAAAAGCTAATTTAGCTGGTGACAAATGACAGCACTTTGTCTTCCTGACAAGATCCCTCCTTCATCAAATGTCCAACTTCACATGGAAATAGGAAATCACACATTATCACACTGACAAACAATTACAACCATGTCATTAGCAGCAACCCTGGGCCTGGAACCATTAACAAAACACAATGTTGCACACCATGCTAACCATCAGAAGAAACACAGGATGGAGAGCAACAGACACTGATAAATCGATCACGACACAAACAACCTGATGCTTATAGTTTGGGAAGGATCTAAATGAGGGTGATAGCAGTTCTTTGTGCCAACTAAATAAATCACAAAATAATCTCAAGCAATCAAAAGTTCCTCATCTCTGAATAAAGATTTATGTCTACGTTGATGACAGAGCAGTGCTTGCCTTTTATTAAAAGTCAACACTTTAGAGTAGTTTCTCTCTAAGTGACTTAATCAGATACAGAGCATTAGTATCTTTTTTAATACATCTCCCAGTGTCAGCCCGCAAATGAAAAAGCTAGCCTCTGTAAATATGACTGCTTACTTCTAACACAAACATTGTTGACACCTAATGTAATTTCAGCGGGACATCCAACTGAAAGCACACCGGGGTAATATAATGCTCTTAATGAGAATTCCTTCCAGCTTGAGACCTTGGCGAGATAGCCATAATGCATGGCTTCTCTTTTTAATAAAATAATTGTTACAGTTATTAAAGATGAATCTCATCACAGTCTAGATGACAAAATAATTCATTACCAAACCAAGGCTTTAAATAGCTGCAAATTATAAAGTCCCACCCCCCTCCCACCCCTTGAAAATACACTTCCAGATGAATGGGTTCGTTATTTCATATAAATATTAGATAAATGCTGCCCTTGAAAGGAAAGAAATATTGCAACTGTCCATTAAGTAGTTTGTAGACACACAATGCACATTAAAGCAATACAGAAAAATCTATCAACAAACAATAAATATTCAAAACTAAAATGATTTTGGTTTTATATCCTTACATCACAAGTTTTTCTAGTTAACTCATAGTACTGTGGCTGCATAATCTATCATTTATTCCATTTCCTCTAATTATGTCCTTTTTTTGTATTATTAGATACATTTAATAACTTTTAACACTGTCATTATTAAATAACTAAAACTAAACGATTCTGCAGTAAATTTAACAAAACAACGCCGGTCTGTAACTGCCTATATGATGTTGCATATATTCCAGTTCAAAAGTTCCTCCTCACAGGATCTCCATATGTGGAACAGAGAAAGCGCTGGAACACATGTTTGTACAAACTTCAACCAATCCCCCACCCCTTTCCCGTTCACAGCTCTCTTGTAGCTTTATTTATGTATTCAAAAGAGATAATTTACAGTGATGGCATGGAAACTTCCCAGCATGCCTTTTAACCTGTCGTTTTTCACTCTCTCCGCAGCAGGATGTCCAGAGGAAATGCTTTATTAAGATCCTGCCGACATGAAGAGCTGCTGTGACTTACTGGTGCATTACTGTCTAAAAGGCAAAGTTATTTAGACCAATAAAAGGCTAATATATTGTTGGAGTGGAATTACACAGAAGTTATCTCTGCCTTAATAACATCACCGCAACCCCTGATGTTGTTTAGATCAATAAAGCCCATTAAAGTACAGACCTCAAGCGCAGATAAGACTGCACTGCCACAGCAAAATACTGCTCGCTGGGATCCGAGAGAGCAGAGGTCTTTCTCTGGCAAACAAAAAGTGGCCAAAATGAGAAAAACACTTCAAACTTAATACCATAAAAACTTTAAATCCAATGAAGTTCATTGTCTGCCTTATGGAGCCTTCTGGTCTGCTGGCAATTGGAAAGATACTAATGGATTTTAGATACTGGTCAGACAAAGTAAAGTAAAGGTGGGGGCCTTACCACTCCTGATGAACTTGTACTACCTCGGTGTACTAACCCGACATCACTGTACTTGGTAGGAAGAGGAGGTGCTTTAAACAGTTTATTTCAATGCTTTCAACAAAAACATCAGTGAAGTCTTGCTGCCTCTTCTTATATACATACAATGACATTTACATTTACTCATTTGACGCTTTTATCCAAAGCGACTTACATTTGAGATAAATCAGTGAAAGTAAACTCCAAAACCAGAAATAAATGTCACCATCTTAAGCCAGGTACAGTGGTTTGGTCACCAGACTGTATATCCCAGTGTTTTGAAGGTGGTTTCCCGTCATGCTGAGCTCATTCTTAGCAGTGTCCACCAGGTGATGCACTAAATCATCCGTGCATCAACTGTCCATCAGCCCCGGAGATATGATGACCACACTCTGGCCACACCCTTGATGCTTCACACCAAGTTATGATGACAACACAGAACTGAGAAGCGGAGTGTGTGTGCGTGTGCGTGTGCGTGAGAGTGAATATGTTGTACATTCGCTTTTGGGAGTGCAGACAGCGTTCACGTGCACTTGTAAATTGCAGCACACAGACACACCACAGTTCTCCACAGGAAACCACAGGAAACAGAGTTTTGACGCTATCTCTATAAGCATGCGAAATGACAAACAAGATTTTTTTTTTTTTAAGTACAGCATGTCCCCTATGGCTTATTTACTGTCAATAGGAAGTTTACAGACACCAAGATACTGAGGTGGGGAAACTGCACTCAAAACAAAAACAATGTTTAAAAAGCTTTTATTGGGTTTCTCATGCTTTTTGCACCCTCTCACCTCAGTGTGTGTTTCAGAGGATCTCTCTGGCAGATACTAAGTATAGTACTAAGACTTTCCCAAAATGTTTCCATCCCCTTTCTTTCTTTCTTGTTTAAAGTTTGCCCTTGATGTAATCGTCTAGCAGCTACAGTCTCTGTCACTGTCACAGATTTTTGATTACAACAACAACTAAACAAATTTGAGATTGTTGTAACACTATTTTTCAACATAAACTGAAATTTAAATTGAGATGAATTACAACTTGGGAACTGCTCTCCACTTGGGGGTCTATAAGGAGCATGACTGCATTTCTGACTGCAGGCTTACATTTCAAATATATGTATAAATATGTATAAAAAGCTGTTGAATGTTAAAGTAAAATCAAGCTGGAAATTAGCAGAATAAGACAAATGCAACAGAGAGATCTTAAAGTCTGAAAAAGTATATGACAAAAAGTACAAGACATTTAAAGGTCTTGAATTTAAGTTCATCTAAATCATGTTAAAAAGCTGTGACATCCAGAGACAGGACAGAAGATTCTCGTGTGTATCCAACACACACAGGCCATGGTAATGATTATGAATAATATCCTTGCAAAATGATCAACTCTGACAATGTAATATTACCCAACAATAAATACATCATGGACGAAAAGGAGAGAGAAAAAAGAGGCGGAATAAAAAGCACAAAAGAAAGAGACGATCTTCTACTAGCTCCAAGTGAAAGCATAAATAAAGTGTGGCACATCTTTTACCTTCTTCAATTATCTGCCTTTTGACATGCAAGCTGAGCAGAGTGTAATTAACATCTCAGGAGATAATGGGGTCGCTACTCACTGATCAATCTCACACATATATTATTTGCCTTTTACCAATCTAACCTCCTGTTATTCTAGGAAGGAAATATTCCACAACGGATTTTTTTTTTGGATGGGGGCATTTAATAAAACTCTGGTAATAGGCCTAATGACTCATCCAATTGAGCTCATCTTCCAAAACATCAATTAGGCTAAGACCCAGCTTACACTCAAATAGAGCCTTTGCTATCGCAATAAATAACAAATCTTTTTCAATTCATGCAAGATGTAATCACGTTGTCATGATCAATTACAGACACAATCACAGGACATAAAAGAATGAATAGAAACTGTAGATTGTAGATTCTCAAAGACTCTTCCCCATGTGCCTTTAGCAGTAACAGGTGCTGTAGACCCTCTGACCTGCTAAAACACTTAACAATACAATGTGGAATTTATTTGACTGTAACTTGTTTTTGAACAGGGTTAGTTTTGTTTATGAATGGAAAGAAGCTTTATGTTCTTAACTCATTAAAATTGAAGACACATCTTTTAACTCCAATATATAAAAACATACAGAATAGGTCAACAGTACTACAACAGGCGGTGCTATACTATGTAGCTCTTAAATGTGCTTTCATATAAAGGAGAACCATGTTCTACTGATCAAAGAATCAACCCATACCAAACAATTAAACAACCAACAACTAAAACTGCTGTCACAGGTAATCCCAGGTTGTCACCATTCACAGAGACTTGAGTATGCAACTCTACAGTAGCTTCACATTCATCACTGCTAAACCGAATGACATTCCAAGAATCAATAACCATCAAAACCTTTGGTGATAACGCAACACTGACCAAAGATCAATTCTCAAAAATGTCACAATTACTTTGACAGCACCACAAAAACCCAAGTAAATTTTGATCAAGTATTATCTCAATATTTACTGCAATGTAAATAATTAAATATCAATAAAACAATTTGATAATTACTGTAGTTCTGTTAAGACCCCCACACGCTCACCAACAATATCTGCCTGTCAAGAATGGTGGTGAATGCCTGGCCCCCTACGCTGTGTACATGACAGAACTGCAAGGGGGTTCTCCCTCGGGTTACATGCCAAATGCCTTTGAACAGAACTCAAATCACCCCTGAGATTGATGTTGTTTTGTTGGTGTATCCCTCCCTCCCTCATGTGTTGTTTCTGTTAGGTCCATAGCTAAGTACCTTTCCCCTGGAAGAACTGACTAGCAGACAGCTAAGCAACAGGGGTAGCAGATGAAGGGAGGGCGCAGATCAACATACAGTACATGGGACTCTTAATGCACTGACAGGAGCAGTGATTGAATACCTTTAGGAGAGAAACCACACTTCCTCTTTAAGAGAATGAGCTCGCAAAAGTGCGTAATAACTGTGTCCCTGTAACTGCTGCATATGTTGCATCACTCACAGATCTGTGAAAAGTACCTCATATATTAGAGCTGTGGTATTAAACCTCAAGACTGAGCACAATACTTGCCAGTATTTGGTAAAGCTACTAGACTAGTACTCATGATTTTTTTTTAGCAACACAGCAATTCTTTATTATTTTCTTTAGTATTTATCGCTATTTGTCAATGTCTGTCATTCTGTCACTCAAAATTAAGCTGTTTAATGTAAAGGGAGTGGCAAGGCCTTACTGTGCACATGAAACACTTTTTTCCGAGTTCCCAGTTGGAACTTTCAACTGGAACGCCCCCTGAAGTTGGATTTCCGACTCGGGAAGTCGGGAGAACCGCACTACCCCGACTTTGTGATCCAAGATGGCTGTCAGGGTATCAACAGTTAGTGAAAGCTGTAGTTTATACTATTTATTAGCACTTCTGTGTACTTGTGACTATAAATGTTCGTACACAAAGTGCTGTCCAGCTGCTGTCTGTGGAGGTGTTGCTACAGTGTTTAGTGTGAGTAAATACCGCAAAATGCGTTTTTTTAATCAACCGTCGTATCAATAGCTAACCTGGCTAGTTGTAAACAAACAGCTGGCCAAGCGAGGTTTTTACGATTTGTAACTGGAACGCCGTCAACTCGGGTGTGACGTCATTCCCAGCTCTGACCTCCGACTTCCGAGGTAAATGGAACGCAGCAACTGACCAAGCAATGTTAACTAGTGATACTAAAAGCTGACTCAAATTAAGGGTAATTCCAGTATTTTTAAACCTGGGCCCTATTTTTACATTTATTGGGTTCTATATGACTACTATGTACAAAACTTTTTGGAACTGTTCCAGCAGATTGCCTCAGTCGGCATCCATGATACGGGAAGCACGGCTGCAACATAATCCTTGGGGGCAATTATCTGAAAATATTACGGAAGGGATCCCTACAGAGATAGAATTTCCTGTGAAAGAATACTAACTTTTTTGTTTAACCAGAAACAGAAGTCTTGCTCAAAGAAAAGTCTCACCCTGAAATCTCGCAAGAGATTGTTGCAATAAGATTTAGGTCATTTTACTGTTTAACAAAAAGGTCTATTTCTTTAGGGATCCTTTCCATAATGAAGTCAGACCCTTAGAATAACAATTTAAGCCTGTCAGTGGCAAAAACAAGCACTTTAAGTGGACGTACTTTTTTGGGGCACAATTGCCCGCAAGGATTACGCTGCAGCCATTGCAGCCTGTTTCAAAGATTTCGGCTGATGTAAATAAAAAAAATAATAATATAGGCCCCAAGTTTAAAAATAACAGATTTACTCTTTGAGTGTATCCAAACGTAGCTCAGTTTTCAGCACTTTCTTTCAGGAATTCAGTCAGAAACATTGCAGTGACAAAGTAGATTTTAAGCAGGCATTTCAAAGAGGCCTATGTTCACTCTTCTGAATTATTATCAAACGTGCATTTCAGATGGGATGGCAACGCCTGCTTCACCATAACTGTAAAATTAAATAGATAAAAATATATACTGTTTATATCTAAACCAAATCCAGCAAAATCACTGCTAGTTTTCTACAGTCATCTTGACTATACAGACACCAGACTGAGAAAGATGAGAGACTGAGAAATTGTACATGTCAGAAAGATAATTTACAGTGCATATTCTCTGAAGGTCAAAAACCTAAAAAAAATTACATAAAATCACAATGGGAAAAAAAGATACAAGAGCTGATCAAAAGAAGAGAATTTAAGACAATCACTGCTGCTGTTGCTGCGGGGAGTGTTATAAGCTGTACTTTTAGTGTATTATTAACTTAACGCTGCCTGGACACGCGGGGGCTGTTTTGCAATTTAGGCTTTAACAGATGTGCGTTTTATGTGGCAGGTTCTCCAGAGTTTAGATGCCGCTGTCCACACAGATGAGGCCGTAAGGCAGGTCATAAAACCTGCCTTTGAAACTTTGGGAGGATTAATGCCGACATGACAGCTACTGGGCAAAGATCTGAACAGCTCACCTTTTCAGCACACTCGCATGTTTACTACTCAATATCCCACCAGATGAAAGCCAGAGATGGCAGCACTTGGCCAGGTGAAAAGTTGTGTCTGCTATATGTTCAATTCTATTTTCAATCTGTGTAGTGTAATTTCTGCATATCTACTCTTGGGTGGTATAAAATAATGTTGCACACACTTAAATCTTGAAACTTAGCAGTTTACCGTAATGTGAGTATTGTAAGGTGTAAGGTGACGACAAAGGTAATTGCACTGCAACCACAGTGTACAGTGTAATTACTGGGATTTACACAGTCAACTCACCCCCCCCCCCCCCCCCCCCCCAACCTCAGCTTTACAAGGTGGAATTCCTGGCAGGGTACGCATACTCTCTTTTGTACTTTTTTCTCATCTGCTCAATTCTGTTCATTAGCTCTACTTTTCCTTTTTCTGTAACACCAAAGACAATTTTTGTCACACAATGCGATCTTAATGCTTCACCCTCCTTTTTCTCAGTGATGACTTTGATACCACCTCCTGGGCCGGGCAGGAAGGCATGCTGAGTGAGCTCTCTGCTGGCTGTATCCAGACCCAGCCTCTTACACAATACAGCCTGCAACAGGCCAACCCCTCCTCCCCAATAACCCACTTCCCATTCTTGATCAAACCTGGGGATTGTAGTGTGAGGGTGGAGATGCGAAAGATGGGAGGAGGGGTGTGTGTGTGTGTGTGTGTTGGGGGTGGGGTGGGGTGTGGGGGGGGTACATCCTGCGTGAAACCGCATCCTGAACAAGCATCGCTGCATCTCACTGTAAATAAATACTCTCTCCTCCGCGTAGCTTCCGTCAACTGTCACCGCCTTGGCTCCCAATCACCTTCAAGTCCAAACAGGAAAGTGCAGGGAGGCGAGGGAGATGGCAGATATGAGCTTTAATTTGCTTCTCACTGCACTTTAGCCCGGTTGCACACTGTTTCCTATTCTCCTGCTCTGACCAGCCGCCCCGGCTTCGCACCAGACCCTGAGTCCTTCCTGTCACCTTTCATTACTACATTATCCAAGAGGAGGCTCCCTGTGTAGCTGGGAAATCACCATTTGGTGATACTCCCCCTCCGTTTATGGAGTATTGTGCGACACATTCAAAGCCACGCGCAACATCCTCAAAGGAGCGCTGCTGCCTTGTTACCTGCTTATCCCCAGTGCATTATCGCAGGAGATGCAACTGAACAACAGAGCGTGACGAAGGCAACAACTGAAAGATGACAAGCTCTCAGTTCATGAATTGCTTTGTGTTGCAAGACTCTTATCAGACCAGCTCAGTATGTTAATATCTATTATTTGATTAAATATTAAAGGCCTGCTTGTTGTGATGACAAACCAAACAGCGAATTATGTGATAAAATGCTTTGCAAAACCAGGAACAGAAACCACTCAGTGAATGGAACTGATATGGCAGCAGTTCCATTTACTGCATATACTGTTGTCCTATGTCCCATTTCAACTTTTCAACTAAGAGCATCCTGGCCAACAGTCCTAACAGCACTTCTTGCATTGTTTTTCTACACTTGAATGAGTTGAGCTGAAAATTGCAGGCAGTTGCTGACTGCAGCGCAGTGTTTGCCGTGGGCTTAGTTTTGCCCACCAGGCTTAAAAAAAATCATTCAGTAACTGATTTGTCAACACTGCGAGCCACATCTACATGCTTTCTGTATGGGTGCTTGTATGTTCTAAATGTAATGGTCACTGACATCAAAATGGTCATATAGAAATGTGCATAATTTATATTTCGAGGACACCAAACAGGGTAATACATATGTTTACAAAATTAAATCAACACATTTTTTCACTGATAAATTGCAAAATATTCGTCAAATGGAATTAAGATGAGGAAAGTCCTAGTCCTAAAGTGTTTAATCCGTAGATAAAACCTTTGTTAAAACAGTCGCGATATTTAATTCTAAGCAGTTTACTGCTTTAACAGTGATGACATTCCATGTGCAAAGCATGCAATGGGAGACTACTTCTATTCAAAACCATAAAAACTGTGATCTGAGGATAAAGGATGAAGAAAGTAAGACTAAGCTAAATTAGTCTTGTAGTTAAATGGTAAAATGCCTTTCTAGTCTTCCGACCACTCAAAGCGCTTCACAATACATGACACTTTCACTCCATTCGTTCACTGATGGCAGAGGCTACCATGCAAGGTGCCAACTGCACATCAGAAAGGAACTAACGTTCACACACACTCACACACAATGGCGGGGGGGTTCAGTATCTTGCCCAAGGACACTTGCATACTGAAGGAGCCGGGGATCAAACTGCAGACCTTCTGATTAGTGGACGACCCGCTCTACCTTCTGAGCCTGTACATAACAAGACGTTTGTTTCAGTGAAGTAGCTCCTTACTGTTTGAAACGGGAAGACAGGATTATTTTCCAACCAAACTGGCAGTTTAGATAGGTACTTCATGCAAACTAGTTCATGGGAAGGTGTTGCAGTACAAAAAAAAACAGTTCAGACCAAGTGACAGAGATAAAGAGTCTGTGGCATCTGTCTGTAGTCTTGAATTTTATATATTGTCAGAAATCAGCTGAATGTAATTAAGCGAGTTATTGGGCCTCTCATTCTCTTCAAAGCGCCAGCAGTGTTAAGTGAGCCATTCTGCATAGCTGTTACATTTGTGTTAAGTTGTGCCATCTTGATCAGACAGTTACAGGCGCCCTCCTCTTTGCCTGAGGAAAAGGCTCACTGGCCAGACGCAGCATCTCACTGAGCACGCCACAACCTGCCCAGGGGGAGTGTGAGTGTCTGCGAGTTTGGGTGTGTTTATATTTTATCCTCAGGACCCCCAATTGTTGTTCATTTCCTGTACAAAGACAAAATAAGCACATAAAGGCCAAAATGTGCTCTTCCCTGGCCTTCAACAACATCACAGCACTTTTCCGCACAAGTGGCTAGCCACAGATAATTATACAATTAAAACAATTTTCCGCATCTATCTGTCAGACTGATCTAATTCACCATTCGAATCACACTAATGGAGTAAGCCTCTTTCTCTCGCCTTCCCCAAGCAAAGCCTTTTCCTGTGTATCACGCAACACAGCAAAGCCATCTGCAACAGAGGAAAACAGAGAGAGCCAAGAGGAATAGTGTTGTATTTGTTCAGCAGGACGTTAGTGAATAAAGTTAAGACCCAGCAGTTTTCATTACGACCCATAGTGCAGCGAGGAAATAGGGAGGTTCATTTGAATGTTGGTTCAAATTAACCCTTGGGTGAAGAACAAAGAAGAAACAGAGTGACCCTCTTATTTTCTGAGACAACACTCCCTGACATTAATAATTCATCATGACAAAATACATTACCGGGGAAGCTGAATGTGAAAAAATGAGTTGAACGTGACAGAAAAACAGTCGTATTAAAGCTGACATTTGGCAGCAGCGTTGTGAAAAATTAAATGTAATCTTTCATTGTTTAAATGAACTGGAACATGCATTGCCAATTTAATATTCATATTGAGTCCAGTGTCTGATCTGAAGAGAGGTATGAACTAACATTGTGCCATTTAGGTAGACCCACACAGGGTGTGAACGACAGGGAGGATTTAGCCAAACCTTGACCTGGATATCCTGCATCTCTGTCCACCCAGTGTGGACAAAGAACACAGATAGGAACTACTCCTACACCAGTTCAAGGGAAATGCTTGCATGGCGTGGCTCTGTCCTTCCCAACCAGCTACACCAAGTACAATGGCAGCAGAGAGTTTTATGTTTATGAGCTATCCTGATGGGGATACACATATCCATTAGATATGAGTCCGCCTGTAGAGGGGGTCTAGTATTAACCCACAAGCAAGTGCCCCATCAGCAGAGAGGAAAATGCTGCCTTTTATGGCAACAGATCACAGACTCAAGCCATTGGCCACAAAGCCCACAAATGAGGCGTTAAGTGTAGTGGCAGGGCAGCAGAGAAAGAGAAATAGAGAGATATGACCCTCTGCTCAACCATGCATAAATCTGCCCTCTGCCTCACTTTCTTCCTCTCTACCACTCCCCATGCAAAAATACATCAAAACATGCTTAACCACCAAACAACAGTCACCACAAAATAACAACTGTCACCTGCAGCAGAATTCATTAAAGCATTTGTAATGATGCAGCCCTGTAATGTAATTCTTATAATTGAATATTAATTCTTACACAACATTTGGAGAGATTCCTAATGGACGTTTTCTGTAATTAATTGCCAGATAGAGGCAGGGCTAGTGCGGCAAAGTTAAAAAACACAACCTGACATGGAGATTGGGAAAGAGAGTGCGGAGAGGGGCCTGCTGGGAAAGGTTTCATCATCGTGCCTGACCCCCCCTGCTGCTTGCAATGGCAGGAGTTGGGGGGAGCAGGGATGAGATAGACTCCTCTTCACAGTCAGAGATTTAATTGCACGCAGATTCCATTACCTCTGCACAAATGTCACATTCTCTTCTGATCAGGGGGCACCGCAGCCACTGGCAGCACGGCTGGCAAGAAGCCAAACTATAGTGCAGAAAGTGTTCAGCCAATCAGGGCTGTCAGGGCCGAGAGAGGTGAACAGAGGGACAGAAATACGACAGTACGCCAGAGATATTAAAAAACAAAGGAGGGTCACGAACACAAAGCAGCTGACGGTGCAACATTCAGGTAGAGGGTATAATGTATTAACAGATATCAAATATTTAATTGATTTCAGGGGTGCAATTAGCTGTATTTATTATTAATATTACTATTACTGTTACTACACAATTTCAACTGGCAAAGGTTGGCAAATATAGGTGTAATATTCAAATTCATAAACCTCGAAGATCAAACAAAATGACATGCCTATTAAGGCTGCAGCGGATATTTTCATTATCAATTCATTTACCAATTATTTTCCAAATTAATTGATTAATTGTTTGGTCTACAAAATGTCTATGAATAGTGAAAAATGCCTTGAGCCCAAGGAAATGGCTTAAAATGTCTTGTGTTGTCCAACCAACAGTGCAAAACCCAAAGACATCAGTTTTCTCTCAGAAACACTAAAAAAAACAAAACAAATATCCACATTTGAGAATCTGGAACCAGTGAATGTTTACAACTTCTGCTTAAAAATACAATTGATTTATTGACATCTTGAAATGTAAAGAGGTGAAAGTTTTGTCCAGAAACACTCCATTTCACTCCATTTTTAGCAACTTTTTAAATGTAGGTATCCCACAAGATATGTTGCCAGATTATGGGTAAGGAATGGTTAATGTGCGATATTCAAAGGGGGGGGGGGGGGGGGGGGTCGATACAGCATAGTATCGTGATATTTTCCGTGGCAATACTGTATTGACACAGATGTCAAGCATCAATCTTTTATTATATAAATAGTACATAGAATTTTCCTTTCTGGTATTATAATAATAAAATCAATTGCTTTTTCAGTCCATGACAAAAAAGGTTTTCCTTTGGTGACACAATTTGAAGATGGGAAAAAGGTAATGAATTGCAATATATCGCAATATGTTAAATAAAATCGCAATAATATCGTATCGTGACAAAAGTATTGTGGTAATATCGTATCGTGGGGCCTCTGGTCATTGACACCCCTAATAAACAGATATGTTCATGTTCAGGTATGAAGATTATGACACTATAACCATATTTTGTCCTGCAGGGCATCCCAGTTAGCTCATTTTATGGCAGCAGAAAGGCGATTAACGTTATAGAAGTGAGAGAGAGGATGAGAGTGATAGAGCAGTGGTTCTCAAACTTTTTCACATCAGGGACCCCCAAACTAACACAAATTAGACCACGGACCCCCATGTGACAAGATTTTGTTCCAGGGTGCAATCCATAATGATTATAGTGTAAAACATCTAAGCATTAACTTGCAAGATCAATAGAATTGGAAAGTAATAACATATTGATGTAATATGATGCAAATTTATTGAATGGTGACTATGAAATATTTACTAAAGGTAGCACGCTAACCAGCTAACTTTAGTCTGTACTTGCCTGCAATGCCACTTTGTACCTCAAGAGTCACTATGGTGTTCAGTATATGTTTGAGCAATCCACAGTACCTGAAAGTGCAGATTTTTCATTTTAAAATCTATATTCAGAATTAATAGGGCAACGTTTCCTGGGAGATACAACTCATAAAATCTGAAATAAACAAAATATTGAAAACATTTTTTTGGAAATGCTTTACTTGGTTGCAAATAACATACATTATAACATTATAATATTTTTTACAACTAATTTTCCACTTCTGCCTGCTTAAGGTTAAAAGCTCTGAATCAGAACCTCCAGGATTACTGGTTGTGAAGTAAATCTGATTGGCTCTTTTTAAAACTAAGAAACAGCCATTCACCTTTTTAAATCACTGGCAAATCCAGACATGTGGGCAGCGATTCATAGGCCTGGAACCAGTCTACACAAAAACAGTCCTGGAGTTTGATTTATACAAAAAAAAAAAAATGCAATATTGGTCAGTAAAATCACAATAAGATATTTCCCCCAAAATGCCTGCCCCATATCTGTACAATTTGTGTCTTTATCACTCATATCCATGCTCACTGGCCTAAACAGCTGAACAATAAAACTGATGAAATGCTTAGAAAACATCTGTTGAGATCTGCTTCAAGCTAATTATGGACTGATTCAAACAGCCTAACAGTCAGACTTAACAGTGTTTGGAGTCACTTCACAGACAAACAGCACACACATTACTGTGTGAAATAAGAGAGGGGGTGAGTGGGAGGACTGCCACATACCCTGATCACTGGTGCAGGACAGACTGGCACTCCATTCCTCCAATCAGAATTCAGCTCACAGTCTTGGGGGCAGGACCACAGGGGTTTCACAGAGGGCACTAACAGAGCGAGAGACACAGAAAGAGAGAGAAGGAAGGAAGGGGAAAGATACAACTATTACAAACAGGAAGTGAAAGGTGGGGAAAGCCCCTTCACCTGGTCCAATGAGCCCACATGTACAGAAATTACATAAGAATAGGCAAAAGTAAAAGTGATCATCAGCCACAAGTATTTGATATGTTATGACACACTGATTCCTCTTGGCACCTCCTGGCCTACATGCATATAAAATTATCTTTCATATCAAAACATGCAGATATGCAACTATGACGGACACACACATGAAAATACTAGAAAAACTGTTTGTATCACATTAACTGGTTTCTGTGGTTCATTTCTCACCTTAAAACAGGAAACATGTCACAAAGTTGACCTTAATTAACTTTTGCAATACCCACATAAAAAACTGTGATGCATTAATTTGATATAGCTGTTTGTGTTCTCAATCATTTTTATACGATAGACAGTAAAGTAAATGAAGTGTAATTAAACAGATCGTGTTTATTTGTTCTTACGCATTCAAAGTTCCCCAATAAGAAAAAATATGTAAGTTCATTTTAAATACATTACTGATACACATAAAAAAATGTCATTACAACAAGCTAACAACATAAACATGATGAGATAGTTACTGTATACTACAAATGGTAATTTAGCTACTGCAACACACTACAAAGCTACACATCTGAGTGCTCTGGAGAATGCATTCACAGTTAAGCCTTTACAGTGATCTACAAACCCTGCAGTGGTCTCCACCTCTGTTAAAAAAAAATATTATTTATAATATTACATGTTCTTACATACATGATGCATGACGTGTACCACTACAAAAACATCTGAAACAAGCTGGACATTTTGTTTATTCAAATACTTGATGTTAAGCTCAAATGCATTCATCTGTGGCCAGATAAACAAGTGGAAAGATGCTAATGACTTCCAGATACAGTTCAGATCATGCAAATGAGGCAGCAGAATGGATGGCTTCTGGTTTTGTCCCTGTCACAGGAGTCATGGCTGCATGTGTTGCTTGTTGCCCTATGATATATGTGTGTGCCACTTTGCTGTTTAATGTGGCTGTGTTTGCAGCCGCACAGCAAGGCAATTCAGCTCCCAGTTAATTGGCCTGTTCCATGAGAAAGTGTCAAAAACCAAATATATAACTCTGTTTCTGTGTGTAGCAGTGTAGCTCTCCAACCAGACACAACAAAGCCTAGCCCCGACGTCCCAACTTCTCATAATTCACCAGTGTGGAATTCAACTAACCCCATTAGTGCAGCCGTTGTTTCCACAGCCAGTCCACATTCCTGGGCCTGCCATCGGACCCAGATTAGACCCTTCTGATTGCTCGGTTGCATCTCTGTCATTACTCCCAAAAATTCTGTTGATCCCAACAGACAGCTTCCCTCCATGGATTTATGGTTGCGCTATTGTTTCTCTATGCCCGTCAAAAAAGAGCATTGAGATCAACGACAGAGGGCATTCAGCGACTTCAGCCGACGTTTCAAGATGTCAATAATAATGCCATGTCTGTCACATACAACTTACTCAAGCTTAGGAAAATACTTGATAAGAAGATTCAACGAGGATGGGATTCATGTAAAATAGCATGGGAGGGCATACGATAAAGGGGACAGCTAAGTGGATGACATCTTATTGTGTCAGCTGTGCATAAAAAAGACTCAACAACCCATATACTGCATGCTAAGATGCCAACATAAGGTTCAACACCAACTGTAAAGCATTCTCACTTTGTGGCATTTTGCATGCCAGCTGCTCAACACTCAACTCACTCCTTCTCTGGAAACATGTGTTTGTAATCCCCCCCTTTTCACTGAAAATACAAACTATGTAAGTTTATGAAGAAACTCCACATCTAGCCACTTTGCAGCGTGTGTGTTAATTGCCACTCATTTGTGAGTTTCCAGGCAAACCAGAAAGGCATTTGAAGCTGTCCATCCGCATTGCGGAGAATGAGAAGGGTCAGAAATTGGTCCGTCAGGTGCCAAATGATGTTTTTTTTTTTTTACATAAATCAGTACAGGCCACCTGCTGCACGTTTGAAAACACAACCTTTGTTGTATAGTGTCACTGTCGTTTTCCCCTCCTTAAGCTCTCTCCCTCCTGACACACTCCATGACAGTCAAATCAGAGCCAAACAATGGCTCTGTATCAATCAGTCAAGGAAGTCTAACTATAGATTACAACTGAGCAAGTTTGACATTGACTGAAAATGAATTTAGATGCAAAGCATTGATTTTTAATCCCCTTCAGCACCTAACCCACCTTTGCCTGTCTTATAAGCATATGTGTCTGGGACTGAGTGCATCCAGAAGTTTATGGGCTTGTAAGACCTTTATTCTATTTCACATTACAATCCTGATTCAAAAGGTACACTTCTGCAGCACCCTAATTATCTCTTGGCATCTCTTCTTCTATAACTTGGTGTTGCCAAGGATGTTTGATAGTACATAAGAGCTGAAGTCAAATCTGAAAGCAACATCTACAAGGATGCAAGTCAGACGTGTTCTCACCAACTTAAAACAAAATAAGATTTGGCACTGACTATGTGTCAGACAGTTATCATATCAAGTATGTATGTGGCCCTTTATTGATGGGCATCAATGCTGCGGATATATGAATGGTGCCATTCATCTGTTTTGTGTTGTCATGTTACGCCACAAATTACAATGGACAACATCAAGTCAAATTGTGAAAAAGAAGTAAATCTCAGAGTGAAAATAGAGAAGGGCACAATTAAGCCATGCATAAACAAGAGATGCTATTCACAAAAGACCAGCACCCATATAGTTGGAGACATGGATCTGCAAGTCCAGCCAGTGACCAGGTATTGC
This sequence comes from Micropterus salmoides, assembly GCF_014851395.1. Taxonomy (NCBI): domain Eukaryota; kingdom Metazoa; phylum Chordata; class Actinopteri; order Centrarchiformes; family Centrarchidae; genus Micropterus; species Micropterus salmoides. The sequence goes on from NW_024043372.1 coordinate 33,369,555, forward strand.
AGACTGTGACCGCACTGGTGGACACTGGTGCTGTATCAGATCAATAGCTTGACCCATTAAGTCACACCACTCCCAGTACCGCATATAATAAGAGCCAATCTTTGAGAACACCCATGGGTGACCCATGCTGCTGGGGACAATTACAAGAGAGTGGTCTTTCAGGGCCGACGCCCACTTGACCCGGTAGCGTAAAGATGCGGAGGAGATGCACATGATTTAAACTCCTCCCCAAGACGTGCTGACAAGGTTAGAGGGTCAAAGCAGACATTAACAGGTCAGTGTGTGGCCCACTTGGGAACAATTACTCCCAGTCACAGCTAAGTGGACACTTGATTGAACACGACGGAGGCAGGACACACTTCCCACAGATAACAATCCCCAGAGCCATTTAGGATAAAAAGCCCTTGTGATACAGCCTTTATGGGCAAAATTCATCTTCCTTTTCCCTTTTAAAAGAATGTGAGAGTGTGATAGAGAGCCATTCTCTGGGAGAGATGAGTCTCTCAAAGCATTACCATTTTCTAGCAACACTAATAGCTGCTTATGACACAGAAACAATTACAAGGTGACTGGGAGAAAAAGCTAAACAATGGGACGAGCTGTTAAGATTTCATTTTTCATTCATGGAAAAAACAAATATCGCAAGAAATTGCCGTGTCTTGCAACAGACACATTTTACGATCACAACAGCAGCAGCAACACAAGACAAAAACTAAAACAACTTCACATAGTGACATAAATGTACCATCCCACAATAAATCTCTCATCTCTAATTAACTGTGTGGGTGCTGCAGTTTTGTTTTTATGCTGTACAACCTTTAACCTACTGACAGTTTGACCCCTCTCCCACCACAATGACCAATACGTTGCCTCGAAACATCTGGCAACTTATGTGTAGACAGCAACGAGCACCCTCCCCAGTTCAGCGTCGTGTCACAACTCTTCAAAAAACTAGCGTGTTTCATAATGTGTGTGGGTTTACATTTACTGTGGAAGAAAAAAACTAAACAGATGTTTTAGAGTAGCTACTGCGGATAAAATAGCAAGCGTAGTAATGTGCAAATGGTCACTCTTGTCCTATAGTCTCTTCGTACACAAATAGGGCTTATCGATCGAACACATTTCCCCAGCATTTGCATAAGCTGTGTGTTGTTTGTGGTATTGTTTCCTTTGTTTTTCAGGGGCTTTGTTTATTTGTTTCTCTGCGTTTACTAAATCAGTTTCACATTGTCCCTCGATCTGCAGCGGTGGCCGGTGCTGCAGCTGCTGGTTGTTAGTGGCTGGAGATGATACAGTTCACCACTTCTCCAGGAGACAGCCAGCCCAGAGACCAGCACAGCTGCAGAGCAGGAGGCAGACTGCAAGACGCAGGGAGAGAAGGCAGAGAAGAAAAGAGACTTTGCCTTTGTTAAGATAAGATGGTAAAGAAATCACTTTGTTGACCAACGTATATCACTCCAGAGGCAAAGCTCAAAAACTAGGCCTAACTCCAGCAGAGAATCTCTCTCCCCTATCTCTCTATCCCACCCTCCTCATTAACGAGGCTCTTTTCCATTTAATCTCGGACCCCCTGAGATACAACATTCCCAAAGAATTCAGCAAAGTGACACAACATTAGGCAACAGGCTCACCGGCTGACCCACTGGTTGTTGTGGCAGTCAGCTTTATTCCCCAGGACCATTTTGTAACCAAGTGGGCATCATGTGAATACCATCTGGGTACCACTTATTTAAAGCTGGCAGAAGTCCCGTGGCAGTCAGCCTGGCAGTGAGGAGAAGGGAATAAATTGCATCATTTACTTAACATGCATTTACCGTTGTGCCCGTTAAAAGCCCATGACTAAATAATTTGGGGGTTTTTTCGGGTGCCAGTTTCTGCTGTCAGCCAAACTGCGATGTATGTGCGACAAAAAGAGCAACTGTCAAAGCGCTGATAAAGGAGATATCGAGATGTTAACCACATGAAATCGCATTTACCACCAAGTATAATAACAGCCCTCAATCCATTTACACCAAAGAAATCTCCCAGTGCGTTATGCACTGCACAAAACCCATAAACAGACAATAAACACATTGTAATTATAATGCCAACTCTTTAATTACGTGTGTCATTTGGGGATGGTCGAGCTCACTAATTGTCAGAGTGATGTGAAAGGATTGGGGGAGGCAAGAAGGAGATCAAGCCTCAGGCCCAATGAGAACCATATTCCCCACTCTCCAAGCACGTTAGAAGGCAGAAAATTCAATTGGCACGGTTCCAAAGAAGAACAGTCCAAACAGCCTTAATCAGCAGGGACAAACTCCATGCAAATCATTTACATTAGCACAAGTGGAGAAAAATATCTATGGTTTCATTTCCAGAACATGAAAGCAAGGAAAATATTTGCCTCCTGTAACCTCAGTGCCAGGCGTCTTTGTCTTAAAAAAAGAGTTCAGTTCAGTTCCACTGTGAGTCAGTTGCCACTGACCAAATTCTGTATCTGATGGGCCATAAAAGGAAAAAGGCAGTCATCTAGTAGATTTAGTGATATATAACTTGATTTTGTCATTTTATGGCAATTCTACTTTATTTTCGAACAGAGGAAATAAAAAACAGGGACAGACAAAAAAACGCTGAAAGTTGATGACTGTCATCCTATTATATTGCCAGTGAACAGTAAACTTAATGCTGAATATTACACAAAAAAATGCCCCATAGTTGGTACTACAGTTGACTTATGGTGTGTATTTTCATCCTGTTAACTCTTACTAAACCATTTCAGCTTATATTTCAAAGCAGCAATTGTATGTTATTTATGTTATCTCATGTTGTTTTATAAATTACCTGTGTGAATATTTACAAAAATACTTGCTAAATTGGAGAGCTAAACAACTTCCTTACGTCAATCATTCTCTGTAGACAGGACACCATAGGCTACCTACCAGAACTTCATTTTCGCGGTCATTGCATGATGCCAAAGTCTGTAGCGCTGCTCCTCCAACAGTGGACAATGTTAAGTGTTTCAATGTTCAGATGAATGGCATGAAAATGCAAATAGGATTATTGCATTTAAATTTTTACTCAAATAACGCATAAATATGTGGAAAATTATGATGTTATTGTGGAATTACATTTTCATTTTCAAGTTTACATTATCATTTTAATATAGCCCTCTTTGGGCTTCCATAGTGATCACCTCCATACAGATATTAACTTGTTTTTCCAAGTCTGGTCAGATGATGTGGAATATATTTGCTTATTTATAGATCAGAGTCCAAACAAGAAGTGAGTGGCCTTGAATAGCCTACAGTATTAGCATATACAGTATATGGCAGTGGTGAACAAAGTTCACAGAGTGAATTATTGAGACTGCTGTAAGTACAGTGCAACCTGAAAACACTCATCAGCCAAGGAATGAGAAATGTCAGTTAAGCAATGAGAAACTGTCTCCACCATTGTTTACATATTGACTGGCACTATGCGGTTGGCCCTGATGAGAACAACACACAGCCTTCAATGGCATGATCTCACTTGGTGGAAAAAAGAGCTGTAACTGTGAATCTGGTAGGAGGGTGTGGCATTGCAATCAATGAAGGTGGAGAAACTTAAACACAAGCAAAACAAATCTGTTATTGGTTCCACAGCATGAAATCATACATTAGCTAAGCTGGTTCTGAAACAGTCGATCCTGCACCAGCTACTCTACAATTTACTGCTCAAATTGTTCTCACCTCTGCTTTTTCCATTCCTCTGTCTATGTGAGGTTCAACTGAACACTTCACTGTGGCCTGCAAGGTATTTTACACGGGACTACTATTGATAAAAGAGATCAGAGCGACTGAGTGAAAGAGAAAGAGTGCATGAAGGACAGAGAATTTTCATCCATCTCATATTCTAATGTAGCCATTATGCTCTAAAAGGAGGCCGCTCATCTATTCATTTTATGGGGAATTTTCAAAAAAGATGACACTGCAAGAGGGCTGGTCGGAGTGATTAAAATTCTTTGAATTAGCCCTTCAGTCACTGCATACAATTGTGTATAAAGTACACAGAAATGCACTCAGAATCCTGGCCCAAGACCTCTCTGTAGTAGGATATGAAAAGACTGATTTACTTATTTCTAACTGTGAGTTGTTTTCAGTGTGAGGAATTGATTGGTCAACACATTAAAAGCCTGTACATCATGCACTCCGTATACACTACATGAAAAGGCTTTTATAAAACTATCCAATAACTGATTGCTTCAACCACACCATTTTTGCAGCATTTACAACAGGTGCTGTAAATTTCCAACAAAAGGCTGTAAACAGTAAATAGTAAATGGTTAACGGTAGCAAGCTGGGAGGAAATCAACTCTGGAACATGTATGCACGATGCAGAAGGCCCAATTGTAGACCATGTTCATGATGTGGGAAAACATTGAAATAATGTGAATCCTTTCAAGGCAAAGTGATCGTTCATGTCGTCTAAAAAAAAAATATTCAAATAGAATATGCTGTGGTGGGAATGAAAAAGCTCTCGTGATTAAGTTACAAGGACAGTTTTAACAAAAGATTGCAATTAAAATATTTTCAAATATTGTCAAAACACGTTCACAATAAAACATTTGAAAAGCTTTTCCCGCAGCAAACTGAAATCTAAAATCTATATTAAATTTAAATAAGTGAATAAATAGAATGTCAAACAAATCTGGGTCCCTTTTTTAATAGCCAAACCCCATATCTGATGTGGTGTAACACTCACGTTTTCTACCCGTGTTTGACTAATACACAAGCCACCGCTATCACAGGTTAATCAGAGACTCATATCAGCAACTGACGTTCTATTCACATCAGAGCTAACGTAGAGAATCTGATTTTTTTCTCATGCTTTTTACTATAGTACTGGAACAGAATAAGTACCAAATAAAGTTTCAGTTCCAGTTCAGTTTCTCTCTCTCCGGCTTGCCCACACATCCACTCTTTCTATTGTTCTCTTACTTTATCTTGGTCTTTATTTAGACTTGCGTAGTCACTTGGATAAATGTCTTGCAAGCAGCAATAACAATCAACAAATTTTTCATCCCTAATATGAACATGTGCTCACCCATTCGCAAGAAAGCCGGGCAGTGTCAGGGTCACGAAGCTAAGTCGGCATTAACTCACTCAGATCAACTGCAAATGGTTTATGAAAAGAACGTTCAAGAGCCTATGTGTGTGGGCTCTTGTAGAAAAACTCACCTGTGACCTCCAAAAAGTCTGCACAACATTAACTTTTTGCTTGTTCCTCCCCGCAGTGACGCTTGTTTTTTTTAGACATCAAGTTTTACACATGTGCCTTTTCTTACTGTCTGCCGTTATGTCACCTAACGACTGGTGTGTGTGTGCATGCTTACTGTCAAGAGGTAAAGCACATTGGTCTTAAGAAACAGAGTAATACTACCAGCACTAGGTTATTACACAAAATGCTGCTGATCCTATAATCATTCAAACCGCATTTAAAATGAACTGACAGCTATGATGGATCCCTAACCATTCATTTCATTTCATTGAGTAGCCTATTCAGCTGCTTCACTTCCCTGTGTTGACTGCAACGGGACCCTGACAGTAACTTTGTGGTAGTGGGACAGAAGGAGGATGGGTTTCCCACTCCCAAACCCAGATTTTCCTCCATTTCTTGCTGCATGTCAGACTGCTATGCACACTGCTGTATGATTCTGGTGAGACCTTTGCAGGATCAGCGGCAGCCACTGCGGCTGTCGCCTCCCGTCTAAAAGGGACTTTACACACATCCGCAGCCTCTGATGCTGAGCCACCCTGTGAAAGCCACAGATGTATCATACCTGACAAGGATCTCTGTGTGGATCTCGTCTTTACACTTACTTGATAAACATTAGCTTCAAATACTGCACATGCTGCAAGTCTATATACATCCAAATACTGTCTAAATATTACTTAAAAAATCTTCAGTCCCATCATCAGGCTTGGCTTTTTATACCAAATTTCAACTAGTTCGCTTTCTACTGGGCTGGAGAAGGACAATCCCCATCCGTTGCAAGTCCTAGCCAGGGATATGTTCAGCCAACTGGCTACAATAAACAAAAATGTTGTTTTGAAAACTGGGCTGGGATTTCATTGTGACCTTTTGGCATGTGTTTCCTCTGGCAAAGACTCTTTTGAGTCGTTCAAAAATTCTGCCATGACCTGAGTAAAGGCTTCACTGAACATACCAAATGGAATCTTATTTGGTTAGTTATAAATGGAAATCTTCCTTTCAATTTTAACCACTCACAAAATGAAAATATATTGCCAATCTAGGGTTATAAGAAATGGAAAAGATGTATACTGTTTTGTTATTTTTTTTTACAATATTTGAAAAAAGAAAGTGTTTCCTAAAACAAAATTCTGCAATTAAAAATATATCTTCACAATATTTAACACTGACATATTACATTTTTTGTACAAGAATTTATTTAGAATTTTGGTCTAATCATACAGAAAGACAATAAATTCTATTACTGAATTTTCACCCAGCCCAATGAAATTTGGTATCAACAAAACCATATCTAAGTGCTAATTTAATCACAAAAACAACAAGGGTTTATCTAGTCAGCAAACGGTTAGCCACACTGTCTGCTTCAGCACATAATTCCATCCCAGGCTAATCTATTGACCAAAATGATAAACAAAAAAATAACTCCTGTGAAAATAACCATCTCCAACGGAGTGGTTTGGGAATGAAGCCCCACCCTGTTTACAACACTGAGAACAAAAACAAACTCCCTCCAAGGAGTCCGGGCAAATGCAAGTCACACACTCCAACCATCACAGGCAAACAACAACAACGTCTGAAGATCTACTGGGAGAGCGGGCTATCTAACAACAGCAGCGTGCACACAAACAAGGTGTGCATTTCTGTGTGTCTGAGGGAGTGAATTGGAGAGCGAGAGAGAGAAAGCGAGAGTTGGTGTGAAAGTGGAATTGAGTAGCAAACAAAGTCAAATACCACCCCCACCGCCCCAGTCTCAGGTCAACTGAATCATCAGGAGTCAGGGAAGATACCGTCACCACCTTCCATGAATAGCTCACAAAACCACATCAGTATGACTTCACCGTGGCAAACCCAGTAGTTTGAGAACACTCTCCCTCAATAACCAGGGGACTCTGAATGAAGAGGTAATGAATCTCAGTTAACAAGGCCATTATCAGTGAAGGAACTACATCATCAGGAGGGACTCCAAATCCATGAGGCCCTTACATCCACTGGCCTTTTATTGTTGCTATTAACAGGTATACTGGTAACTATTGTACCCAAAAAAAAAAGCACACAGATAAAGTATCACGCTTTTGATCTCACACTGTACATCATCACAGTAAACAATGAGACTATATAAGGGACACGGGCCCAATTAGCCATCTCTGCTCTCCGCGGTCAAGTATTTAAACAGCCTGCTAGGATGATAATAGTAACCTGCATACTTTCATCTGTGCTCCAGACTCATCAGTGCAGTAGCACCTCTGCCGAAGCGCTGCACTGCATCTTGGGTAATTACTGCTCCCCAATTACCACCCAGCTGGTAAATATATATCAAATAAACAAGCAACAACCCGTCAATTAGGAGCACCCTTTTATAATGGGGGGTTCAAAATTATGTTTTATGTACAAACAGAAGAAAACAGTGTTAAAACGGAGCATTCAACTTCAAAGTGAACTTGTATCAGATAACCGCAGTTGGGTTGAGTACATCTGAACATAACAGTTTGTGAAATAATTAAATCACATGTGTTTTTGAGGCAATTACTACGCGCGCCTAATTAAAGGTGTTTTAATTGCGAAGAGGGCAAAATATACGACATGGGAACAGTGCTGTTCCACAAAGAAAGGACTTATAAATGAAACATAGCCTTTTCTTCATAGATGAGTGAAGATGGACAGTAACATTGTTGAATTCAAAGGCAAAGAGAACAGCTGCAGTAACAGTCTGTCAACAAAATTTGCATTGCTGCTCTGTCCTCATCTCCATTACTCTCTCCTGTCTCTCCTCAAGCCTACGGAGCTGCCGGCTTAGATCTGAGTACTCTGATGGCTTATCACATAGCGAGCAGCAGGCTAAGCCGGAGTGATGCGCCCAAAAGACATGATCAAAGCACACCAACTTTCCACCCAGCAATGATGATGGAAGAGCAGGCCCTGCCATGTTATGTTTCTTATTAGGCTGGGGCTGCCAACTGAAAACACAGCCAAGAAGTCAAGGATGAGGCCCTTAAAGATGTGCTCCTGCAATCTTATTTTAACATTACGCTGCCTACTACAGTTAACAGGGTCTAAGTAACAGTCTGACATTTTCACATTAGTAAATGTCTGTTTTGCTCCTCTCATTCTCACATAGATATAGCATAATAATGATTTAACCTATAGCCACATTATCAAAGCTTTTTTTTTTTTCAGCTATAAGCATCCAGTTTTGGACAGGCCTTAAGATCTAAAAACGTTGGTGCAAGTTAAAGCTTATATATTTCCAGCAGCAGGAACATCCAGTTTGTTTGGCATAAACAGAAGAACCTGTGAGATAGCATGAGCAGCCACCACAGCTGAACAGAAAAAGAACACCGCTAGAAAGCTGCAAAAAAGTGTCAAACCACACCACTTGTCATCAAAATATCAATAGAAATTAGTTGAACCTTTCAACTTTAAAGTGGTGCTTCTTCTTACACTCTCAAGTCACCATGTCTATATCACATGCCATCAGTTAGGCCACTTCTTCAGCATGAATTTGGGAACAGCCATAACCCAACATTAGCTGCTCCATGAACTCAACTGTCGCCACATTTTTCTCATGTTCTGACTTTTCTAAAATTGATAGAAAGCAAAATGACTTATTAAAGTTTTAGTGTAGACAACAAACGAAAGCGAGAGACATCTTTTTGGAGTGGCGGGATGCAAATGAACATAAAGTTTCAAACAAAAACGTTTGAACATAAAGAAGGATCACAAACAGTTTGTCATTCTGGGGCAGCAGTACCACCTGGAATGACAAACAAAACAACATGTGAGCATGTCAGGTTATGTCAGAGTAATAACCAAACCTTCTCAGTGGAAACATTCATCAACGCCTGTTTGATAAAAAAAAAAAAAAAATGCTAAAAATGAACGCCACGTCATAAACACACAGAACGGACAGCTGAGAGAAACAGGTGCTGAGGTTTCGCCTGGCAGCCGAGCACAGCTTGTAGCATATGGTTTAGCCCCTGAGGTCTGGATGAAAATGTTTGTAGCTTACCTGCATCATTCCCAAAACAGACAAGTACTGAGCTATCAAGGAAACTTTAAACTGATGTTAAGTTATTACATTTTAAGAGGCTCTTGCACACACTCAAAATGAGAACAGGGAATTGTGTGCCTAAAAAAGAACAACCACTTGGTATTAAATAAAGTATATGAGGAACAAAAATAAGAAACAAATAAGACTTCCACTGAGTCTACCAGCGACACAGTACACATAATTATCTAATTATTTTCTGAATTGACAAAGTGTTGCTTCTTTAAATAATATGTGAACAAAGGTGCAACAAACCAAATGTAAACATCTTGAATAGGTTCAGAGTTTCACTACACTCTTTATTACTACCCTAATAAAGGTGTCAAATCTCAACGCAAACCACACCACAGTGAAATGTCAACACCCCTTAATGTTTTTTTCTTTTATTCCAAGTCCTCTTTATCTTGTTTGAAAAGAGTCCATCAGCTACATGCTAAAATCCACGCTACAATATGTTGATATTACTCTGGGACTGAGAAAAGTATTTTTTCTGGTACCACTACAACATAGCTTCTTGATATACTGTTGCAAAATGTTATGCAGCCCATCTAGCCTAACTCAAACGTAACAGACACTGCATGCACAACAGACCCATTATTTATTAAGATAACAACACTACTTTTATCTGAAACCAACACACCAATACCTTGACTTGATAAAACGAAATGTTTAGGATACTTTGATGTTTTCCAACAATGGACAATCTGTATCCCAATGTTGTACTAAATTCTTGCAACACCAATAGTAAATTCATTTTGTAACTCAAGATAATTGATTGCAGTTGCATGCTCTCTCTCCTTCCATGCAGACGGATCACATTTTTTGTCAGCATCCTTTATTATCCCTTTATTAAGGATAGATGACAGTAGCAGACAGTAATTAATGGCTGCATGAGTTAATGGCCATCCTGAAGCATTTTGCAGTCTCCATAGAGACTGAGAAGCTGCTCAAAGCACACCTGAAGCTGTCCACTCAGTGACCAATCGCATTCCCTGGCATGGAGAACCGTCTGCCCGGGCACACCACAGGGGCCGGGACACTCTAACCTTTACCCTGGAAATATTGTTCTCCTTTCCTTTGTTATCACTTCCATTCATGTAATACAGCACTAATGAGCACACTGTACTCTTCCCCCTTTGTGTTGTGTGAATCAAACATGCAAAAATCACATGACAAATTCATTTACCAGAAAATTCCCTTTATTCATCTGTCACTTGTCTTGCTTTGTGCAAAAAAATGTTTCAAGCGACTGGTTTGAGGGCGTCTTGCATCTGAAATCAAATGATGCCGGCAAATAAATCTGATAGAAACAATACGGCAAATGCAGAACCTTATTCCCACACTGGACCGAAAAGAACTCTCCTTATCATTCAGCTGCAAGCAAGGGTGCACTGTCAGTTTACAGCCCCTTCGTACCCAGCACATTTCGATGTGTGTTCACAAATACTGAGCCGTCAGATGAAAGAGAGGGCCGCTCCACTCAGGGATGGGAGTCCCCACACTGAATGCATGAGTGACTGATCTTAGCAGTTCAACCTCAACTCTCTACAAAGAAGAGCCTTAGCCCCCTGCCTGAAGAGGCCAAACTAGAAACAAGGGCTTTCCAAATAATACAAAAACCCAGATTGGTGTGTTGAGGATCTTGCATCATTACAATGCATACAGCTGCTCTTCCTCAAATTTCAAGCTTTTTCACTTTACAACTCAATTTATTCAGCTGTAGTGTGGGGCTGAGAAAGTAAAGTCATTTTTGTTTGTAGAAGCAGACGCAGGGGACGGCGTTAGGTTGTTCCCATCAGAAACAGCAGAAGTCTGAATGTCTGTGTGTAACAACCACGTCAAACAGCAGGCCGGGAAAAGTCGCAAAGAAAGTTCATCCTGCGTTTTAAAACCTGGGTCAGCATTTGCGAAGGTCCATTTCTGCATAAGTGAGCACACAAACCCCAGTGCCTGTTCAAATAGTCTGCAGCTCTCTCTCAGGCAGCTCATGACAACAGCCCAGCAGCAGCACTGTTTGATCTCCAATGTTTTCCTTAATCTGGGTTGTCAAGGTTCGCTTGTTGGAGGCTGTTTACTTTACTTCTCCTACAAAAAAGTGTTTTTTTCCCCTCAGACAATGACTAATCCAAAGACCAAGAAGGAGGGAGCACTGCCAGCAATAGTTGTTAAAGCTGCAGTTTTCCTTTTGTAAATGTTCAGATGGTTTTAGTCCTGCTGTTGCCAGATGCCGACTTACTGTATAAAATATTAGGGTGATATTCCATTATTCTACGCATTCAGTTCACTCTCAATAGATATACATAATCTTTTTTTATATACAATTGTGTATTTTGTTGAAAATACTAATTCTGTACTAAATCAACAGGAATGTGAGTTGCCTCCACAAGACATTTGTTTATTGTACATGTACATTTATAAGCTGCACAGTAAAATTCATTATCATATTGGTTACTGGTGTGCATTTGTCTGTAATACCACTGTTTTAAAATGTTAATTAAAACAGAAATAAATCAAAAATATTTTGAATATAAGTTGCTTATATATAATTGCTTGATTGTGTTGTTTTTAATGTATTTCTACAATATAAAATATGGTTGTTCAAGTAAATTCCTTTGGACAATTTATTAGGATAAGTAACGTTAGTCCAAAAAACTATTTACTCCCCTTACCCACTATAGCAACAACAGGTGACTGTTAATTGAACAACATTTAAACTCTTTCTTTCCATAAGCGACGAGAAAGTGCTCTGACACTTCAGCGTATTTACAGTTAAGAAAACGGCCAACTGTATCTGTATCTGACTCAATAAAACCACTCTGTTCAAACTTTGAGCAATACAGTTAAACCATGCCAACAACGTTGAATGTTGAGGTGTGACTTTAAATCGTCACCGCTATAATTAAAAACGAATTCACTAAATCCTTTGTGCTAATGAAAAGTTAACCATGAGGTGAATATCCGCTTTAAACGTAACGTTATTGTGTTACAGCCTTATCGCTGAGCAGACAAGCCACGCCAAAACAACAGCCTAGAATAACGCAAATGATGCCAAATAAAAGTCGACCTGTTAAACTGAAGCTATAGACTATTACAGTGTTAATATCTCTAGTTTAGCGCAGTTGTGATGTCTTCCTCCGGGCTTGCGGAGTTTGGAGGACAGCTAGCACGTGGGGAAAAGCTCCTTCCCTGGTCTTACTCCAAAGAAATCACGGCACTCAAACTTCCCTTTCACCGTGTGAAGATAAAAACTTTTACGGCTCTATCCCTCACATGTAACGTTGTAACTGCGGGCTGTTAACGGCTATCGGTAACCAGCACTTTATACCCAGCTTAGGTTATAAAGACGCGTTTCCCCCGGGATCTCGCGAGTAGCCTCAACTAAGTTAGAAACCCAACTTTCCAAAAGAAAGTAGAGGACACAACACGTAGTAGTTACCAAAAACACAGCTGTAACAGCTGCTCGTTACGGAGATATTAAACAGCGCTACCAAATCCGCCAACATGATAATAATACAGGTGTTTGTTTATTTGTTTATTCCGCTAATTGTAACAATTCTAGAAAACAGCAGAAGAAACGAAGGCAAACTCCGTGTTTGTGTACCTATTTGAGTGCAGAAGCGGCAGCAGGTATCAAGACACGAAACAGCAAGGCTAACGTTAACATCATGATAATAGTGAAACTTACCAGACTGGAAAACGCTTTACAGCAGCTAACAGGCGCACGCGGAGGGTGCCGATTTGCTAGCATGAGATAACGAACCCGTGCACGCGAGCTTGTGTACCGAGAACGCGTGCGACAACAAATCACACCGTAAACACCAACAATATATTACTCCGCCCGCCTCGGTGTTGGTGTCGAGGTGGAGGAAGGGGGGGGGGGGGACTAACTAACTAACTTAACTACAAGGAGAAAAAGATAATCTTACCGAGGGCGTCGAAAAAAAGCGAAATGTAGAGTTTCACACTCGCTGCCTCCCAGTCCGCCTGGTAGGGAAAGGCACACGCTCCTTTCTTAATGTTGTTATTAGATTTTAACACGCCGAGAAAAAGAAGGAGGAAAAAAGGAAGAATCGCGGATTTGGTGTTTTTGTTTTGATGTTCCAAGTCCGTGACGTCATATCCACCTGCTTACTGGGTAAACAACGTTCATCGCATCGCAGATCCTTCATAGAAACATCACAGTCAGAAGTACAATTCAGTAGCACTTAGTAGCACTTAGCAGGTCCTTTCTATGGGGAAATGTAATGATATGCATTAGTTTTAGCTGAAAGTGTGACAGGAGAGAGGGGGCTGTCAGAAAAGCTAAAATGTCTAAGCTGACTAATTACAGCTGAGGCAGAATTAACTTCTATTATTTCAGAAAATTCTCCTGTCTTTTTTCTTCTTTTTTGATCTGAGGTTCATCATAACTGTTCCAGAACCTCACTGCAAAAAAAAAAAGGAACAAAAGAAAGGCTTTGACATAATCATCAAAGATGTTTTAATATCTGCTGAGAGGAGTTTTAACTATTGATTGTGCGGTGGTGTTATGGTTTTGAAAATGACAGTGTAGATAACCACTGTGCATCTTTGGTAAGTTTGGTGTGGTTATATTTTCTAACATGTGGGGCCAATTCTTCATAATATTTTGAAGGGGGACATAACTGCATCTAAATTTCAACAAAGTTAAGAATACTTAAATCTTAAGAATCTCTGCCTGCATGGCATATTTGCTTTGTGGTTGAAATGTTTTGCTCACCCCTAAACAGTTTCCCTCAATATGACAGTCACAAGAACTGCAACAACAGTATGACAGTGATTAAAATCTGTTACTTGCCCCTGAAGATGAGAATTATCATGGGCCAGTTCAACAGTCCAGTTAACACGCATTGTAAAGCAACATTAATTTAACCTCAAGAGAAAATATTTAATTTTTTTTGCCCTTGATCAAGGTCTGAAAAGCACAGCTCATTTCGCTATGAACTACATTACATTTATCATGGCTGCATCTGGGTGGAATGCTGCTGGTGAACCCTCTTCATTAAGTCTGTTTCTTAGTAGAGAGCGCCACCCTCTGACCATGCCCTGTCACAGGAAAAATGAGGCATGCGAGTTGATTTTACTTCATATTCTTAATCCTCTATTGTGTCCCTATACTATTTTAGTTTTCTGTAGGATCCATACAACTTCGATGCGTGGCTGTGTTGGCCTGAGGTATGTAGGAATGTTCAAAATCAAAATGAATTACAGACTGAGCTGCAAATAAAAAAAAAAACAATGCTTGGAAACTTTTCAGAGCATAGCATTAACAATCACAACCCCCTTTATTATTATTTTTTTTTTAATGTACCTTCAAAGTTTATTGATATCTTTCAACATAGCCTATTATATTCTATGTTTTATCCAGATTGGGTTACACATGAGCTACTGTAACTGCTCAGTGACTGGCACCAAACACAAATTCTTACAGGAATCCCAAATCACAGTCACTGTGTTGTATCTATTAAAACATGCTTGCTCTACATGGAGCAGTGTAGCCCGTACTGTTGTGCTATGAGCACAGGCTCCAATTCTGCTTTTAATGTGTGATTGATCACTTGGCACAGAAAGATTGTCTTCATCACACTTTAGATATGTCTTCATTGTTAATATTAAACGCACAGTTCTGGGCACACCAACAACACTGACATACAAACACAATATTTCATGTTGCCTACATACCCGCAATACACAAAAAAACTATAAAATTTGGGGAGAAAAACATTTGTAATTTTCGACAATTATGTAACTGGATCATATCCAGAAAATAATCATACAGTAATAGCCATTTAAAATGTTTTTCTGAAAGCATGTCATCAATGGCATGGCAGAGTATGGCATAACAAGTGCCATATTCCTTATGTAGAGATGCATTGTAATGAAAAATGAAAAATTTGACCTTTTGACATCCCTGAGTGATGATCTGGCTGTTTTAGTGGTGAATTCATGATGACAGTCTTCTACTTAATGTAATTTGATCTTTTATTGCATAACTACATTCCCATTATATTCCTAACAGGATTTGCCGTTTTGTTATGATTTGTAAACAGAGCCAATCCTGCAGTCTTTCATAGGCTTACTGCAGTTTTTCAAAAGGTTGTAAACACAATGTCTGATGTAATTAACGAGAAAAATTCAAATACATGTACAGTGTTATGAAGACAATCTAACACATAGCTCTAAGCTTTCTAATTCTTCAGTGGCTTGATCTGCATGTCAATACTGGATCTATGAGCTCAGCGGAGCCCAACAGCCATGTGTCTGGGTCTGAATTTATTATCATGTTTTGTTGGTGTCACACTGGTGATGTGTTGTGTGGATTAAGGCCCTGACTTGATGGGGTGTAGTTACAAATTAATTGAGGATCACTATCAGTTACGTAACAGCCTCTCCACACATGCACATGCACACAACAAAGTAATTAGCTTTCTGTTAATTAGGTAATTAAGCAAATGAATAGGAGCTCCTCTTGATTCCCAAAGGGGGATGGATGGCTTTCATGCAGTGTTTTTCCCTCGCTGCTGGGGGCTGTAGCATTCAACATGTAATGAAAGGGCTTCTGGATACAGATACAGATAATGACCAGTAAAGAACTGTCCAATGAGAGAACAGATACCTTGTGTACCATTCGGCAGTTATAGATACTTAGGTGGTTGATGTAGTGTGGCAATTTTTTACTTTATTTCCAGTCATCAAACAGAAATAAATAACTAAAAAAGATCATCGTTTTATAAGGTTATAAGGTTAAATTGCACCAATTCCACTCTTTAATTCTTTAATTCCTTTACCATGCAGGTAAATCTGAATGAATAATACCTATGTTAAAGGGACTAAATGATTGAATTGTGAAGAATCTTACCGATCTAACGACGTGTAGCATGTCCATATTGAAAAACATTTAAACATTTATATTAGTATGGACAATCTAAACATAAAATCTAAACATTAAACTAGCTCAAGTAGGTGACCTGGTGGGCCTTCAAGAGGTGTTACATACAGAGAACTTCTATAAAAGCCAGACCAGGCTTCTAATTGAGACCTGCGTTTATTTGTAAAAAGGAGAAGCTACACCAGGTCTGTTAAAGGGAAAATTTTCTAATCGTTTTTGTTTTTCAAATTACTAAGCACATAAGCTGTAGATCATAAACTTTCATGGTACTGCATTTAAATCAAAATCACACAACAACATGGTAAAATAAAATGTCACTGACCGGCCGTGTTCCTCATCCAAACTCGAGGCATGGATGATTACCTAGTCAGAGGTAATGGTTAAACGTTATATATGTCCAATAGTCTCAGGCTGACAGGTCAGGAGTCAGGAATCAGGAATAAGGAATAATTAGCTGTCTGCCTGTGAACCTAAACTGTGCCCCCTATTTGGTGGATGACTGATAGGGGCATGTTTACAATCTTACAGTTATCACACAAATTCAGCATTTATTGCGTTTAGAGTGACCCTCCACTCTGCTTGTCAGTATAGAGATGAATCAATATAAAGGAATGAAGGTGTTGTATTTAATTTTAGCATGTCTTACACACATCAATAATTAAAAGTAAATGCATCATTGCATTTAAATGTGGCACAACAAATGCCATCAGTGCCGTCTAATTTTTAACTACCATACTCCATTGTAGTGGACACCATGCACTTCATCAACAATTCAGTATGTATAGTTCTGATAATAATGATGATATAATAATAATAATGCAAGTGATAGTGAAGATAATTTACATCTGCTTAGGCGTGAATGGAAATATAGATCCAATCTCTTTAATGAAAAAAAAAAAGAAAAGGAAGGAAAACGTAACAAAAATCACACTGGTATCTTGTTGCATTTTAAACTTTTTTTTTTTAGATGAAAACTATTTTCTTTTCTATTTGTTTTGTTTGGAATGTTCCTGATGTGTTGGGTTTGTCTCTGTACGGATATAAATAGATTTAATGTCACCTAATCTAGAAAGACTCATGTTAAAAATTATGTATCTTAAAAGTGACTTTTCAATATGTCAAATATACTGAATATTCGTATACAGCCGCATGAAGTATTTTATAATCAGTTTCTTTCTCATCTTGTCATATGAGACTTTTTAGCCTTAGGCCTAAAAATGTCCTGCTGACATGAAGCAATAAAGTATAGTGTGACACAACTGTATATCATATGGTGTGTTGCTTGACATATCATACATCACCGTATATGAACAGTCTTACTTAATAGTATTTCATGGGATTAACTGTTTAATTGTTTTGCACATAATAATCACGTTTTCAACATTGGAATATTTTTTCACAACGTGCACATCAGAAAAGCTCTGTTTCTGTGCAGCCTCGCTCCTCACTAAAAATGTCAACAGCAAGGAGTCAGCAACAAGGAGAAACAAGGGTAAACTAAATAGTTATTTAAAAAGTGTCACTGAAACTAGTAGCTTCAAGTATACCATTTTACACAGTGGTGTGTATGTGTTCCTTAACTATTGTGTTCTTGTACGTTACCTTTCTGGTCATTCTAACAGGGAAGCCCTCCTATCACATATTCTTCACCAAACACATGCACACATGAGGCCAGAAAATCAGCTGGCAGCTTTTTTTTTTTGATCCCAGTGTTTACAGCGAAGGGGTCTGATGTCACTGTTAACATATTAAGTGCTAGCAACAAGCTTTCACCAGCATTCTGGTTTTAGAATTTGAGTAGTGTAAAACCATAACACTAAACTCATTTTATAACAATGCAGGTAATGAACCTAAACACAAACAACTAGCATAGTTTCGACAGCATCATGGAAAGTTTTGATGGTCTTTAAAACACATATTTAGAATATTCAACAGGTTTTCATGCAAGGGTTTGTCTAACTGAGGAGTTGCTCTTGAGATGCAAGAACATTTTGTAACAAAGTGTATGTCATCGCACATCAGTGCAAATCATCGAAGAACAGGAGCGTTTCCCTAAAGATGAAGAAGCTTTTCCTTGAAGCTGCTGCTAGCAGTGTCAGCTGTTATTTTTTCCTCTAATCATTAGAGCAATGCCTGAACCCACTGGCTGGTGAATCCATATAATGTATGACTCTCGATACAATCAAGTTTGTGAGATGGTGAGGGTGCTGGTCCATACCAGCAATTTTAACCATTTCAATTGGCTGTGAAAGTGCAGCTCAGTGTAGGCATGATCAGCACAGAGTGGAGGTAGATGCACTCTGCACAGGTTTTATAAATTACTGACAAGCCTTCAGAATGCATTTTATAACCACAGGGGACAAACTGTAGAACACTCTAAAACCCAAGCAAGCTGTCCGTGTAATTGCTCGCCCTTAGCTACTACACAGGAGACATTCACATCAAATCTTGTATATCTTGTCAGACATGTTACGAGATCAAAACAACTTATTTTATGTGGTTTGGCTCCAGCGTGTATTACAGAGGTAACTGTGGACAATAACAGAATTGTCATCAGGTTTCCTGTCCATACGTCTGAATCAGGGTATTTATACACTTATTGAAACCAAATGTAACGCTTTTTAAAAACCTTTTCAAGTCTTAAACAAAGAAAATGTAATACCCTGTGCACAGCAGAACAAAAGCACATGAGGACTGTGCAAAATGTTTCAAATCAACCGCGATATTAACGCGGACTTTTTTCGATATGTATCTCAACATACAAACATATGCAAAATGACAAACAATTAGTAAAATATAATAACTTAAAAGATTTTAATTACTGTTTGCTTCGAATTCTTAATTTGGAGAAATCTGTAAAAGAAAGCAATATTTAATACAATATCTTTGCCCCGCCCTAATGTACATTAATACAGACAGGCCTATCAAAACCAGCCCAGTCTGAAGACTGAGCACAGATAAATCCAAATCAAGAGCGAGACTCCACAACAAGGTTAGTTAAATATGATCACTTAAGGCTTTTAAACATCAGTGGTGTGGTCTTAAGGGTCCAAACATACAGTAGGCTATTCTAAAATGGGAGAAAACTGGACTGTCAAGAGAACCGACTGAACATTTTAATATGTAACCGTAGCTCATGTGGGTCAGTGTGATTTCACGAGATATGCACCATCTCAAAATGTAAGACTTTTCATAACTAAAAACAAGATTTCTGAAGTCTTTTTATACGCTTACATTAAAAAGGACCTGTTCAAGGACCTGCGGATACCCTGTTGAATGTTCTTTTTCTACACTGACTAAAGGGGGTTTAGCATTCCCAACTAGGAACTTTAAACAGGATCAACTACTATTGAGATGACATGAGTATGTTTGTAAATTATGCTAGGCAAGAAGAAACAGATGAGTATTGCATTTTCATTTACATTTTATTTACTTTGTCCATGTCACTGCAAAAATCATCATGTTTACAAAGGAAATATTGTCCTCTCATGACTAACTTAACAACCAGTCCAAAGTTGAACTATAAAAGTAGTGGTGTGAATTACACCGTGAGCATTCAGTTTGCTGTAGCCTACACCGCAATAAAACAATAGTATTTTAACTGTGTTAGTGAAGCTAAGTCAGACTGGGTGATGACGTCTCAGAAAATTTGGATTCGAATACTTGAAATTTGGATGAGATTTGGAAAGGGATTAACAGTGGTGGTATTTATCATAATCACAGGTGTGTAACTTATGCTTTAAAGTGTACTTTTATTTGCAGCAGCAGTCTACATTGACTCAATGACTATTGAAAATCACATATCTTATAGGACTTTTTCTTAACGATAACATTAGGTATATTGTATTTACATATCATGCTAAATATGGGAATAGCATGACTTTCCTTTAAAGCAGACAATGCTGCTTTTTCTCTGTGTTATGAGTACAACGGCACCGTTCAGTATGCACACTAGATTTACTGGTATGGGAAACAAGAACAGACAAGTACAAAGGAGCACCACTAGTTGAGAACCAAAATGTGCAGGATCTCTTTAGTAACACACTAAACGATCTCTGACTCCATTTAGGAGAGCAGAGGGTCTACTTTCAGCACATGTATTGAGAGAAATGTCAAATGTGGCTGAAAATATTCGAAGAGGCACCTTTCAGTGTGGGTTTTGCTCTTTAAGTAAAGCTGTAAAAAATTTAAAATATAAAATAAAATAAACCATCAAACTGACCAAATGTCATTTCTTAGGGCCATATTTGTGCTGGGATATTTTCTGATTCCCTATGATGGCTCTAGAACTGAGGGACACTGTGATTAAAATAGGTAGTTGTGTGCAATATTTCCAAGTATTACCCTGATTTAAGTCTGAAGTACAGTTGGTGAAGTTTCAAGAAACCAAATGGGACAACATTCGCTCTATCACACATACAAACTTCTTAAATGGCAGAAAAAGTGTTTTGGCACTGAATAAACTGACTTAATTAAAAGGTGATATGAACTGAGATATCTTGCATATCAAACAGTTAACACACAGTAGATTATGTAGCTGCTACCTCTATACCAGGAATATATTGTGAGGCCCATAGGCCGTGCAGAGAACAGGACCGTGACAGTGCAGTTCAGTATAGGAGGAAGTCAAAACCAACATGAACTAATGAAGTGTGGATGAGATTTATGCGGGATATACATTCTCTGAGCTTTCTTCAGAGCTTTAGGACCTACAACAAAATTAAACAAGGCATCATTCATTAAAAGTTATAAAAATATATTGATAACATTTCCTTGTTGAATGCAAAATAATATCCTTGATTAGTTGGTGGACAGTGCCTTTACGTCAAGGCAGGCACACAGTTCACGTTAAAAATTTTTAAAAGTGCATTGCAATCTAGTGTCTTGAGCGTCCTCCTTCAAAGGCATGATGTTCCATGTGAGCTGAAAAAGACAAAAGTGATTCATGGTGAGTAAACACTAATCATTTCAATCAATCACAGAATTATTTTTCTTGTTTTAGAATATAAAATAAAAACCTATCCCTAGATTTTAATATCAAAAGGACATGTTTAAAAACTGGAATAATGACTCTACAAAATCCTACTCGCAGGTCAAGCAATTCAAACAATACAATCTCAGGAACACAAAAATACTTACACTTATAAAATACAGCTTTAAAAGATATGTATGGGAGGAGCTCATAGACTTTCCCCAAGATATTTGCTTCGTTAGCAAGAGACGCATCTCTATTCCAGACTTGTACGACATCCTCCCGGTCTCGAACACTAACACTGACACCGACAACCTCATCGTCTGGAAAACAAAAGACAGTAAACAAATACTCATCAATTCAACTGCTGTCTGGAAAAAGCCTATTTCTTTGATCAAGGAGGACTATATCTTCTCCTAAAAACACAAACATAAAATGTTGAGTATGGACATTTTATCGCTATTCAAAAGCTACTAGTACTTATTTATTAATAACTATTCAAGTACTTAATAGTTATTAGTAGCAATAATTAGTTACACAACAGTACTTAATATTTAGTTGCTAGTCACTAATTGCAGATTTTGCAATGAGGCTCTGCAGTTAAGATATCACCTATTCATTAGTTATTAGTAACTAACTGAATAATTAATAGTAACCATTTCCATTTTACTAGTATCCATTATTTAGGAACTAGTGCTTCTTTTTTTTTTAGTTACTAGTAACTACTCCATTCTTACTAGTAACAATTTAAATGTTACAATCAACAAGCCATTTTACGAGGCATTAATGAATGACTAGTAACCAAAGAAAATGTACTAGTCAGAATTCAAATGTCCCTAGTATCTTTTGGAATATTTACTAGTAACTACTGAATTGGTATTAGTATCTAAATAATAGATACTAGTAAAACAGAAATAGTTAGTAGTAACTAATGAATAGGCAAAGCCCCATTGATTTCAATGACATAAAATCTCCAATTAATTACTATTAACAAAAAATAGTTACTAGTAACTAATGGAACTAAAAACAAAAGTTACTAGTATCTTATAAATTGTTAGTAGTAAAACAGGAATAGTTACTAGTAGCTACTGGAATAGTTAGTAACTAATAAATAAGTACTAGTAGCTTTTAAATAGCGACTAGTAAATTGTAAGGAATAAAAGTTAAAACGGCTGGCCATAGACCAGACTTGGCTTGATTCCACCAGGCATTGTCTAGAGTGGCTATGTTGCGTGATCACACCCACTCTAGAAAATGCTTGCGATACCAGATGGGCCCAGCACATTTCAGAAGAATCCCAAAAGCGGCTTAAAATTTATGCCTAGTCTACGTTTGATGGAAGCCGTGCCAAGCTACACAGAGAAGATCGTACCGGGCAGAAAGTCTGACACAGAAGCTTACCTGAGGCACAGTAATCTGCAAACTGCTCCCCAATAGTAGCAAGTAACAGTTCTTTCCAAACTGCAGACTGAAACAAGAAGAACCCAGAGGAGCTAAAATATTAATATGACTCCGTGAGATCATTATGTGAAAAGTAGCTAAACAGAGCACAACACCTACAGCGCTTTCTTTTGGTATTTTCATCTTCCATACCCCTCCTTTTGCATTGCTTTCTTCTTCCCTGTTGGTGTAAAATATAGAACAATTTAAGAACTAAACTAATTTAAGAAACATAGATATGTATACAAGTCATCACAATACAAAAATGAGCATCAGAATGGGTTGTCCATCCATCCATCCATCCATCCATCCATCCATCCATCCATCGTCAACCGACGATGCTGACATCGGGCAAAAGACAGGGTACACCCTGGACAGGTCGCCAGTCCAGCGCAGAGAATCGGTTGTAAAACCTGTTAATGTAACAAACTACTGACAGTAATCTGCCCCTATTAGTACTTACAATAATAACAGACTCACCACAGTGGCCTCCGCTCTCCACGCATTAAGTGATAGCTACATCTCATAGGCAGGGCAGTGACTGGAGGGATGTTGTTGTATACACTCCAGAACATCTGCGAACAGAAAAGCAGATAAGTGACGCTACATGTTGAAATGAGTTGCTTTTCTTTCTTAAAGCTCCAGGAGAATGTTACTATTCTATGAAACAATAGCAGAATTTCACCTGCTATTCACCCAGTTTGTGTTCGGTTTATTTACGACACTAAATTGAAAATGGCCGCACAGCAAGCCTGTTTCCCTTTTATGTTTACAAACATTAAGGATGTAAACAAAACTTAAACACCACTGCAAAATATTACTTACTTAGGTTTCACTGTTGTATTACCTCCACCTTTCTATTTAAACAGGAATCCATTTATGGACAGGTAGCAGGCTTCAATCCTGTGCGCTGGAATCTGGTGATGATGTGACAAACCTTTTGCTTGGTCTACTTTTGTTTACATGCTGAAAGTACCCACGATAATTATACTCTGAAGCCATCGGAGCATCGTAACAAGCGGCGGCAGTGTATGTACTGCATCAAACAGTGTGTAGCAGACCCGCAGATCAGAGGCGACTGACATTCTTGCCACACAACAATATCTTATTCAACACGTTTGCAAAAACAATAGCAACAATAGTATGAACATTTTCAATTTTATTTATCTAATTTGGTGTAGATAAACCGCTCACCACATGTTCATGTGTCATGATCAAATGGGTGGATTATCTCCCCACCATTTGTGCCTACTGTCGCTTTGATTGCCAATGACCTGCTTATTCCCTTGCATCAAAGGAGCTCTTCTCAAAGGAATTAGACTCTTTAGCCAAGTCATGCACTTGATCTCTTTGCTCTTAAGATGATGACGCTCTTTAAACTGACACCAAATCTCACCTGAACAGTTTGCACAGTGTAGATCTTCTTCAGATTGGATTCACATTCTGCAGCCGTCGTGCCGGGTAAAGACCTAGACCAACAAGTGAAAGCGGTTTAGATAGTAATGATAGGGAGACAGAACAAACCCTGTGCTGCTCTCTCACACACACACACACACACACACACACACACACACACACACACACAGGAGAGTCAGGGTTCATGTTTTGTTATGTTTGTTTTGGGGGGGGTCAGCCAGTCTATTTAAATGATTGTTGACAACCTTTAGAAGGGAGTTGTAAAGAGAGATTTAGCACAAATCATACCTGCATAATATTCATGTAGCGTAGTCAATATAGATTATGTGGTACCTTCACATTTGAGAAGCTGGTTCCAGATAATAGTTGTCTTGGTTGCTTGATAATAAAAAATTTAAAAAATGTGTGATGATTTAAACAGTTTCTAAACTGTTTTTCAGTTGATCGACCAATAGGTGAGTCAGTCTTAATAGGCTCTGTGGTCTGGGGATTTTTGAGTCTTTTGAAAAGTTTTAATTCATTATTTCATTAATATCTCACTGCTTCCAGCACGTCGAGCATAACGTTGGAAGATGACTAATCGAGCCTCGGCGTCGTCCAAACTTTGGGAACCTTTGCCCCAAGGAAAACGATAAAACAAAGCATACGTGACCAGCGGCATTCCTCATAAGAAATATCAAGTCAAGAGACACCGAGCACCACCACTCTTACTTTGATAGGAAAGTGTCCCAAGCAAATGCAACTGTTGCAATGTATTACAGTCTCGCTACATATTTGGTTTACTGGAAAAGGTTCTTCTGCAGGAGGCCTGCGGAAAACTGTGGCCTTGAATTATACCCCCCCCCCCCCTACACACACCCTCATTTCTGTTCGTCCTGGGCTCTAAACTCGCAGACAACGCGGAAGAGGGGACAAATGTTACCTGTCCAGCCAAAACGTCCAAGGTGAGTGCAAAGGCAGCGTTGACGTATCTTCTTCTCGCTGTTTCTTTGTGATTTTTTCCAACTCTTTCTCGTCGATGTCAATGTTGTTTTCGGGGGAAACTGTCTGGCCGCTCAGGGCGCCCCTGTCCATCGGTAGATCTGTCTGACCTACAGGAACCGCCATTTCAGCACGAACAAAACTAATCTTTTCCAACCCCCTGAATGTATCTCCTTCACAAAAACACCCGGTTTGGCTTTATCTCCTGGTACAGAAACACACCGCCGCTTTTCCGCCTACTGACTGGTGACGTACCTGCGTCACTGGGCAGAAACGTCGCAGTCGGTCCATCCCAGAGAGCGGGAAAAAGAGGTGAGGGCTCACTCTGCTTGTTTTTCGGGTAGCACAAACTGACCTGAATCACAAATCCCCCACCAGCCCATTTCATGGCAGGAGACTGGATAAATTGTTCTACAGAAATATGGTCAAATATATTATTATGACCAGGTTTGAAAATTGAGGTCCCCACATGTTTTTTACTGTGCTATGCACTTGTATAGCGCAATATCAACCTGATCGGTGCCTATATTAGAGCTTTACCAAAAACTGGCCATCAGTGCTCATTACAGATTTGTGAATCGATGTAATTTACATTATGTCAACCAGAGTGCATGGACAAGTTTATTAGCAGCATCCTCAATAAACCACTGTCAGTTGTACTATTGATATTGCCTGTTTTTGGTCCAGTTGATTATATTATTCCACACCTACTTCATACCTTTATGCTATATATAGTGTGACCTCCAGAAGCAATATTCCCCCCTTTCTTTGAGAAATGACTTTTGCAGTAGTATGTGTCTTGACCAGGGGTCTACTGTCTTTTATCTATTGTACTAGATATTGTACATTTATTAATTTGGTTGTTTTTGGTTGTCTTCAACTCTTGTTTGTTTTTTTTCTATTGGCACCACTAAGAGAGAGGAACTTGGGTAGTCGAGGCCTTTTTAAATACAGTCTATGGTCGAGGCCCAGAGCCTATACATTTCATGGGATAGACATTTGTTAAATGGGTCTGGGAACATGCTTGCTAAGTACTCACTGCACTGCTGAACTATTATATTGAGGTAGTAAAAATCCAAAAATCAGCACAAATAGAGAAATATTCTTACTGAATGTTTTTACTACTTTAATATGATAGTTAAGAAGTGCAGTGAATGCTAGCCTGTCTCATCCAGGAAAGAGTGAGTGATTTTATCGAGTGTTGCATGATGTCATTACAGGGCCTGACTATCAGGGCCTGATCAAAGATATTGTTTTAGTTCACTTTGGTGAAAGTACTTAACAAGAGCTTTGCTGGTGGAGCCCCATTTCCAGGGAGACCTGTCTCTTTCAGCTTAACACATTTAAGCAGGCCTAACAATGCAATGACTCAAATATAAGCATATTTATATATATATATATATATACACATATATAATTTGTCTACAACAGCCCATTTAATAGCTGGAACCATATGATTGATCCAGTGGTGTTACTGGGATTTAGAACTTCTTTCTTTAATTATTCCTCTGGACTTGATTGGATCAGGCTCCGGTGTGGTCACAGAGTCATATGAAAACCTGGCCAGGCTTGGAATGGAAAGCCCAGGCATTACAATATGGGTTGTGGTCAGTTGTGGTTTCATTTTTGGTCCTGATATGAGTGTTAATTCTCCTGACCAGGCCAATTTGTCTGTAAAACAGCAATGAGAGCTAACCTGCCTAATTTATTATACTGTATTCTCATGATGATCCTTGGAGCTGGCTGTAGGGGGTGCTGGTGAATCACTGCAGCAGCAGGTGCAGCCTTGAAGAATCTATCATCAAGAATCTATTATTCTTTAACATAATAACATAACCTATTCTAGATAATTTGGTACTGTTTTTAGTTTATCCTAAAAAGTCACATTGCAGTGCTTTAGAATGCAAAAGGTCTCTTTGGCTGTTTTCAAGCCACTTGTAAAGTCCTCTGCCATTTCTCCTTATTCAACAAGTTACCATATTTAAAACTACACTGTTAGCTCTATCTGTGTCATCCTTCAGTCTCTCGTGTCAGCTATAACTGTTAAGAGAAGATAAAAAATGTATTATTGCCCCGTAGTGGGAATTCACGTTGAAGCATGCAGCACAGAGGAACGTAAAAGAACAGATACAATAAAAGTAGAATCAGTAACATTATATGTAGATGTATAAATATACACACACTACAATCATTATACAATTAACATTCTACGTAGACATTTAAATATTTAAACTCTGTATACACACTATGTAGGCCTACAATCAATAAAGGATAATAACTATCAGATATAGTCAAAAATATAATCAGTTGTGGAGGCTGATAGCTGATGGCACAAATGAGCCCCCTAAGCGCATTTACATTTTATTCTAAATAGTATGTGTGTTGACTTTGGGAGAGCTTAAGTGGCATATCAGTTCATTACCATTTAATTATTCCTTTTATAAAGTTCCAACAAACTAGCAACTAAACAACTCAGGGACCGTTAGGTTGACTTATATAACCACATGACATTATGTAGCCTAGGCCATACAGGCATGAATCATTGTAATGAACGGCTGATGCCCCTTGTAACTACTGACTGTCAGTTAAGTATAAGCCTACCTTACATCTTACAGAGAAATAAAAAATACTTCTCTAAAAAAATCTCCATTTCACTGATCATCTTTTAGAGTGAAACACTATGAGTTACATTGCATGTAGTGTGTTGCATAAAGGCACAATGACCATGAATCATGTATCTGTTCAGAAGTTCAGTAGGCCTATTTGATTTTTATCTTTTACGACTATCTTGTCTTTATTTTTGTCTTTCAATAAACTAATTTTATTGAATAGATGTTAACACATAAATAGTATGGGCTGTCTGTGCTGTGTGTTTCAAAATGTTTGTCTTTCAATAATGAAGACTATAAGCTGACATTAATGGACAATTAAGTGTGCTTGACTCTTTTATAATACTCATATGATCATTATATAATATGTAGGCCATCAATAGAGTATTTTCCTAAAAATGTATGATCAACGTTGTTTTTTATAACCTGCACATCAAATAGCCTAGGCTATTGTGCATGAGGACATCTCTGTCGATCTGTCATCATTTGCACGGAGGCAGACGTCCTGTGATTGCAATAGACAAGGACCAGCAGATGAGACTCCTGACTGATTCCAGGCCTGCTTTCTACATGCAAGCGGACGTGCGTCGCATACGCTAGACGCTGCTGTGTGAGATGCACCCATAGACCCATACTGGCGCTCCCACCTCTGCGAGCTTCAGACCTCCACGCAGCTTTTCCAAACATGTTCGCTTTTGTAGCCTAGGCTATATATAACTAATGTTTTAGCGGTCGTCGGTGAGGCTGTGGATGCGTAATTGCGCCATGCTTCCGCTGTCACGCTGTCAGTTTTTTAATTCCTCGAGACGAACGGGAGACCTCCGCCATCAGTGGAAATTGAGATGTGTTTTCTGAGTCGCTTGTCTGCTGAACGGATGCCTTCCGAGATGGTGTGCAAACCTAAACCGGGCTGCCTCCACAGAACCACAGACAGGGGTGCTTTTTGTACCGGACTCTTGTGAGATGAAGGACAAGAAGAAAAAGAAGAAATATTGAATGCTTTTTGTTTGTTTTTGGTGGGGATCAGAGCACATGGATGTGAACCGACGTTGAACGGATGCTCCTGAGTGGAATTTATCCCTGAGTGTTTTTTCTGTTAAAGTGGCGGCGGATCGCGTTGATTTTGTTTTCCTTTCAGCCTTGGCAGGATCCAACCGCTCGTCGATGAATTGATGTGGGAATACACGCTACCTCGGCTGCATA
Organism: Micropterus salmoides; assembly: GCF_014851395.1. Lineage (NCBI taxonomy): Eukaryota > Metazoa > Chordata > Actinopteri > Centrarchiformes > Centrarchidae > Micropterus > Micropterus salmoides. The sequence continues at coordinate 33,398,360 of NW_024043372.1, forward strand.
GATGGCAAACGCAAGTGAGTTTGCGGGGAGCAGCCCGTCCTTACAGAACTATGCGTCCACGGCCTCTGCGGTCAAGCTGGCCTCCCTGGGTCTGATCATGGGCATCAGCCTGCTGGGCAACGCGTCGCTGTCGCTGCTGCTGCTGAAGGACAGCTCGCTGCACAAGGCTCCCTACTATTTCCTCCTGGACCTGTGCCTGGCAGACGTGGTCCGCTCCGCCGTGTGTTTCCCCTTCGTGATGGCATCCATCAGCGGCGGCTCCGCGTGGCCCTACAGCGCGCTCAGCTGCAAGATCGTCGCCTTCATGTCGGTGCTCTTCTGCTTCCACGTCGCCTTCCTGCTCTTCTGCGTCAGCGTCACCCGGTACATGGCGATCGCCCACCACCGGTTCTACTACAAGCGGATGAATCTGTGTACGTGCGTGGCGGTCATCTGCATGGTGTGGACACTCTCCGTGGCCATGGCTTTCCCACCGGTTTTCGACGTGGGCACCTACAAATTCATCCGTGAGGAGGAGCAGTGCATCTTCGAGCACCGCTACGTGAAGGCGAACGACACCCTGGGCTTCATGTTGATGCTGGCCGTCATCGTGGGCACGACCCATGTGGTTTACATAAAGATGCTGTGCTTCGTCTACGACCATCGCAAGATGAAGCCGGCTCAGCTGGTCCCTGCCATCAGCCAGAACTGGACCTTCCACGGGCCCGGAGCCACCGGACAGGCCGCGGCCAACTGGATCGCGGGCTTCGGCCGCGGACCCACCCCGCCGACGCTGGTGGGCATCAGGCAGGCGTCGCACCTCGGCAACAGGAGGTTGCTGGTGCTGGACGAGTTTAAGATGGAGAAACGGATCGGGAAGATGTACTACATGATCACACTGACCTTCCTCATTATGTGGGCTCCTTACATAAGCGCCTGCTATCTGAGAATATTTGTGCGCGGAGCTCCGGTCCCGCAGCTGCACCTGACCGCTGCGGTGTGGCTGAGCTTCGCCCAGGCGGGAGCGAACCCCATCATCAGCTTCATGTTTAACAAGGAGCTCCGGATGCGACTGAGAGCCTGTTTCCCCTGCTGCCTGGGAACACAGACACCCATGGAGCCATACTGTGTCATCTGAACCGCAGTGGCCCCCCAGAATACTGCCAAAGATACATTACATCTTAATTCAGAATGTAGGCCTACACAGACTGGTCCCCAAAATGTGTTTGTACCCCGAGACACGCGTGCTGTGGAAGGTGAACCCACTTCAGTACAATGTACACACATTTTTATTTGTGACAAAGGTTTTACCCATTATTTTAATTTGACAGAAACTTGAATATGATGTAAAGTCATGTTATATTTAGATGTTATTAGAATCAGATCAATAGACCAACCTATATGAATCATGTTAGGCGTAAGGGATAGAAGCATAAAGTGATGCTTTTATAGAAATATAATGTGTTTGAGGTTGTCTAAGTGGGCATCATGGTTAAGCCACCTTTTAATTTACACCTCTGCATGTAGGCCTACTGTAGGAGACATTCATTCCAAATAGGGTATGGCCTCTATCAGTTATGTCCTATATTTGGAGACATTTCTTATGTCCTATGGAGTGTCAACCTTTTTGGTCCACTACAATATTGTACATGAATGTCACTTGGGCTATTTGTTTGTATATTTTGAAATTGTATCCCAGCACACCCATTTGAGGTTGTTTACCTTTTGCAGTACTGATGCCTGAAACACAACAGAACTATATTTAGAGTCAGTGTCTCTAGCATCTATGACACACTTGGTTTCTAATTGTTTGGATACCACAAATGAGACACAGATCTCAGTATATTTTTAATGAGGACAATGTCACATTTGTAAATACTGTAAAGCCCTTTTCCCCTTTTCCTTCTGCTTTTTGTAACCAGACATGTTGTATAATTTATAATGTCTTAGGATTCTATGTGTTGAAAAGGTGTTGAAACTTTAAAGGTGTTTTGGAAATTCATATTCATGGGTCACTTGGGCTGTGCAATGGATGGATTTACATTGCCTGCAGGATATACAGATATTCTTTTTCTAATGATATGGACATTGGGACTCTGAAAATGTTAACAGTTTGGTTCTTTGGAAAAGATGTTTGCATTGTTTGTATTTCTTAGCAAATAAATAAGATAATGGATGATAAGTGGTTTGGACTCTAATCTGTTTTAAACAAGATGTCTTTTCTTGATCTGGTTCTGCTCCTGAAAGCATCTCATGTTATGTCTTTAAATGAAATTGCATGCTGGCTTGCCCTCACCCTGTCTTATGTACTCTGTTTTAGTCTTTAGAACAGGTCTATTTCCCAAAAAGCAACTGGATAGCTAGTCTTGCCCACTTCTTTCAAACCCCACACTTACGGTTTATAATGCTCAAAGTCTCAAGATAACCCAGATGACATCATCAGGGTTATTTTCAGACTTTAGAAATCTCAACCTAGAGTCACAAAAGACATTATACATCTGTTTTCAAGAACCTAAAATGACTCCTTGTGACGAGTAAACAGAACTTCATGTGCAACATTTGTGGCATGCATCTTTTATAACCGGAGCGCAGATACATTCTACAATTTAAAAAAAGCATGTGGTGTATTTTAGGCTGATCCCAGTATTTTTAGACTCATTCTATTTAAAGGGTAATTTTCTACATTTTCTCTACCTATTTTCCCCTTGCTTTTGTATCTATGTGACTAATGGGGACAATGCTTTTTAAAATTTGTCCAGTATTGATGGAACGTGCTGCCGTCAGCAGCAGTGAAACAAGGCTACAACATCCTTGTGGGAAATTGCCCACTGTCAAAGTATGTCCACGAAAGTGCTTGTTTTTGCCACTGACAGGTTCGGATTGTTATTGTAAGTGTCTGACAACATGATGGAAAGGATCCATACAGAGATAGACCTTTTTTAAGAATGCATTCCTTTTTGTTTAACCAGAAACGGCTGCTAAATTGCTCTATTCAAACCCACCAGACTCCTTTGACAAAAACAGTAATTTTACCTCTCTGGTCTACTGTTGCCTCGATCAGTTTGTTTGTGTTATTGTGCGACTTTGGTGTTTTTAACCATTTAAAAAAACAAGGTCATACAACAACACAAACAAACTAAACAGCAGTAGACCAACAACTCCGGTGTTCTGCGGGGTAAAACTGCTGTTTTACAGACTTGGAGGCATCCAACAGCGCAATATAGTGACTGGTTTTCCGGTTAAACAAATAGGATCTTACTCTTTAAAAGAATGTCTACCTCTTTATTGATCCTTTCCATAATGTTGTCAGTATAATAACAATGTGAGCCTGTCAGTGGCAAAAACAAGCGTTTTAGCAGATGTACTTTAACTGGGCACAGGTGCCCTTAGGCTGCTGCCAACTGCAGTGTGCCTCCTCAATACTGGACCAATTTCAAAATAAGTCACATAAACATAAAAACATGGGAAAATAGGTTCCAGGTTAAAAAATGCAGGACACCTCAACATGCATACTATAAAATATAAAATAGAATTTAACAGCATAACAAATCGTCTGTACCTGCTTAAGGTTAGAGGTTTAATTTTTATTACTTTATTACATATTCATTGTTTTAAACAGAGCACTAAATTAGCACCTAGTTAATTAGATTTGTTTCAATAGGCAATAGGCCTCCTCTCTCCTTTGGCCTGTAGCAGGCTATTGATTCGGCTAATAGCTGTTCGTTGACATTGGCCTCGATTACACCAAACCACAGCTTTAAAAGGTTGAGTAGTTCTCTCGGTACACACTTTAATCACTTTGAGGTGTTTCTGAGCTTCAGCCCCTCCGTCACTCTGATCTGCCATACAACAAACGAGCTCCTCCACACACTATCCACCCTCAGTGCATCCATAACCATTAGCATCACAACATGCCTGCTTGTTCCTGACAGCTGGCTGTGCTCTGCTACCAGTGTGCTGAGGTCTCATGGTGTAATTGCTGTGGTGGCTCCCCAGCTGCAGGAAGCTCCTCGCCTGTACATGCTCTCGTGCAATGCAAATGCAGGTCGGGTATTTTTGGTACATCGTGTTGTCTTTAGGGCACGTAGGCTCCGTTGTGAAGCTGGAGAAATGTGACTCTTTTTTTCACGGCTTTTACTGTTGGTAATGTTGCTCTTCTATTGTCTTTTTAATCAATGAGCAACTATGATGACCTCTGTCTTTTTCACTGAGATTTCCTAATGTACAATTTGGGCAGCTGGGTCCAGTATTCAAAAGATTCGGAGCTGTTGTTAACTTGAGTACTCCCTCAATTTAGTGTTGCATTCCTCTTATATATCTTTTTTATTCCATGCATTCTTCCTTCTTGTCAAAACTTGGCAACTCTTAACTGGCAACAGTTCAGTCAAAGATTTGGGTGTGTTATATTAGTAGCGGCTAATGCAGCCTTGAGCCACTAGCCTTGACTGGACATGAGGAGTGGACCAGCGAGGTCTGGTGAGCTCACTTCTTTCACTTGAGGCAGCCACAAGGCTTTACACACCTTTTGTCTATTAATTGATCAATGAATTGACTTACTGTTTCAGAGTCACAGCTTTTCCAAGGCTTCACGATTCATCTTGATAGTCTTATTTCATATTTTGCACGTTGTTACACTTCTATAGTAAATTAGAACAAACTCTGTCTGGAGTTATTGAGATATTTCCATTATCTGTTCCCGGTGACTTTGTATCTCCTTATGTACTCTAGTTTTCATACTTGCATTACATGAGGCATTGCCTAATCACAGATTAAGGTTAAGGTTTGAATGCTCTCATGTCTATAGCCACAGAAGACCAACATCCGTTTATAAGAATGAGATTGATGGGGCTCATTGCTTTACACATTGGATAAAACTAATTATAGCTTTGAGCCTTGAACAAACACTGCGAATCATAGCTTGACAGTGATTCAGCTGTCTTAGTGTTTCCTGGTGTTATAAAGGCCCGCTGCAAAGGTGAGTCTTAGAAAAGGCCTGTCTCTCCTTGTCTTTTAACCCCAATTAAAACTACTGTACTTAAGAAAAGTTTAGGAAAACAATTAAGCATGCATATACACTGTCACATGTGGATTTATTATTTATGAATGGAAATTGAAACTCAACTTGCACATCTCGCTCAGCGTGTCATTTTTTACAAGTGAAATCATCTGTGTTTCTCCTCATGTTTCCCTAGAGGGCAGCTGGAAGCTCACTCAGCTGCTGCAGAGTACTGGGTGACATGCAGCACTATAACCCCACGTAACACAGCCCATGTCTCAATTTAAATTAGATTATTCTCATTGCCAAACACAAATAAGCCTTATTGCCAGAGGTAAAAGAACATTCCAGTTGTGCATGTTTAGGTAGAAACTACAGCATATGGTGCAGTCTTGTAATATTTGCAAAAGCACACTCATCAGTGATAGCAGGGAACAGTCACCTATCCCCACCTGGTATCATGTTAAATATTTTATTGGCTCTAAAATTTAAGAGTGTACAGACCAGCAATTTGATTTTCCTTAAATATATCATATGACTCAAACTGAAACAAAATGATAATGCATTATTAAATATATATCTTTATTCAAAATTAAAAAAAACAGGCTGTTAAAAGCAGATAGTTACAGTGCAGGTAGCACATAGTGTAACTGCACTACTCCTCAGAGGTAGTTGTCTGGATATTTGTATGGTGAGAGACATTTGGATCTCCCCTCCTCTATGGTGATACATGACAGGTTGGGTAGGCAGGGGCAAGTATGGTGGAGTCTTTTCCCAAAGAAAGGAACCTGGAAGCAAAAAGGAAGACACCTTTAGTTTGGGATTCATTCCAATTCCCCCAGGCATTATAGATGTTTTTTTTTTCTTGTGTGAATTTTGAAGGCGAGACTCTTGATGCTCTGAAAGTGTTCACTAAATCCTCTGCTCCATCGCTGTTACAGAGAGGATGTTGAGGATGAGCTCATTTACTTTATGAACTGTATCATCTCTGCCATGACACCACTGCATGGAGGGCAATGAACGATGTGTGACACTTCACAGATGAGGCGAGAGGACCTCTGTAGATGATCTCACCTTGTGGCTCATAGGATGACACTCGTCTCCTTCCTGTCCCATGGGCGTGCACATACGCAGGCTGCGGATCCACAAACTCACCGCACAACACATACCTCCTCCACACTGAGAGTCCCGCTCACAGGCCTACACACACAACAACACCAACACACACACACAAGTTTAGATGCTCCGATGTAATTAAGCATATTAATGACTTACGTCGACCAATAGAATGATTAGTTTTATGGACATGAAGTAGCTAAACATTTCAATCTTAATGTAATAACAATTTCCAGTTTCTTATTATTAACTTTATTATATTCTGTTAATATCAGCTTTATATTATGAGACCATTTCAGTTTCAGGTTTGAAATTTGTTACAAATATAAAAATGTAGTCCACGGTTCACTGGTGTAACTGCTGCTATGTCAAATCAAAGGAAAGATGTAATCGGTAATTATATAATTCATGATTATATGTAATGCTATGTAATGTCATTAAACACAATTATGTGATCATTTTTATACTAACAGGAAAGACAGGTACGGTGGAAGTGAGCTATTCCGAATGTGTAAGCAGTAGAAGTGCAATACACACTGCAAACTGGTGTTACCAGAACAGTATATTATGCTAATAGAAGTGTTATTACACCAGTAGTCATATAATACTTCAACAAAACACTGCAGGATTTATTGCTTTGAGTGTCTGAATGAGAAGCTGAGTGACAGCTCTCACTTTGGATGAGATGAAGAGAACGCAATGAAGAGGAACAGAAGTGATTTCATGTGACAGACGTGGATGAAAATCACTTTGGGTTTTATGGCTGCATGCTCCTCTCTCTGCTTGCATCAGCAACACAGTGTGAGGGGGTTCTTGTGACAGGGATAGGTGTTTTATTAGCAGGTAATGGCCCTTATTTATGCTCGTGGAATTATGTGAATCCTGACTTGGATAGGGAAATAATTCAAAGATAAGTTTGCAACTTGACTGGTCGGATTTTAGTGTATGTATTTATGGATAAACTGATTGATACGCTGCACTTCATGATGTCATTTTACATTCTGATTGCCCTTCATGCATAGAAACCCCAAATGGTAGACTGTATGTTTGGCATCTCTGACTGGATTAATTTGACATAAATTAAAAAAAAATCTCATTTGAATAATTAAAATATACATATTTCTACATTATACTGGATAATGATTTATTTTCAGTACAAGATACTTTACATTTTTCCTTGGCTAAAAAAGCACAGCAAAATTCAAATACTTTCCACAATTATTTGGAGGAGGGGGTTACAATTAAAGGATGAATGGTACAAGGCTTCGGTCTAAGCATAAATAAGACATGACATAAGCACACAGTCAGTATTTTTCCTGAAGCATCACTTAATGTACCTTTTTTGTTCTTTCCTGTAATATTCCCATTTGTTTCTGTTTCTAGTGTGTTGAAGAGTTTAATTTCATAGTAGTGTATCCTCCATTTGAATTTAAAAAGTGATCTTGATGGTATAACTAATGCTAAGGTTTTGCTTTTTAGACCAAGGAAAATATTCAGCAGCTCACATCAGGCAACATTTCTTTTATGAAAATAGTAGTTTGACAAGAAAGTACTTATTCTGCATATTCCCATCACACCGAAAGCTTTCCAGTACCCTGTAAGGTATCTTCTTGTTTGCTCACACTTACCCCTGTGATGACTGCTGAAGATCCATGGGACACCAACAACAGGGAGAAGAGAAGTAGGAAGAAGGACCTCATCATCAAGAGTCTTTGTGCTCCCGTGCCCTCCGGGATGAAACGTAAGGATGCTGAGGCTGCCAGACCTTGCTGCATGTGCCTATGTGACAGACCGGAGAGACAAGTGGCCTCTAAACTCCTGTGTTGAGGGCTGGCGGAGGTTTATAAACCCAGCCTGCCATTCAGAAACTCTGTGACTCACTCACACTAGTATCGCCTCAAAGAAAAAAAAAAGACCAAGGTAAAGTTTAACATTACAATGCCCCTGCATTTCATTTTTCTGACAATGCTTGTTTCCTTTATGATGAATTACCATTTTCATACTAAAAACAAAGCTTATTTTACACTCAGATGTGCAAAAGATGGTCAAAATAATTGTAGACATAATCACTGTGGCATTCTGTTACATTCCATGCATCTTTTTTCCCCTCTTCACCTTTTCACACAACAAGGCCACAGTTTTTAAAATATCCTTGTAAACCCACTCTTGAGAGAGCTCACAATGAAAGCAACTTTATTTCATGGATGTGAATTTCTGTGGCCACTGCACTTGTGAAAATATGCGTATTATCTCAAACTGTGGTTTCTGATTGTTTTAAGTTCCAACAATGGCCATTTGCTAGAGAAACTATACATGGAGAGAAGATGTATCAGAATCTTATTGTCATAAGAGATACACTCGCCTATATGAGCCCATTATACTGTAAAATGTTGATTCCAAGTTATTTCAACAAAGCCATTCATTATAATCCAATTATATTAAATCTCAGGATGTTAATTTTATATAATTGCAGGTAGAAAGTCTTTGCCACCCTCAATTGGTTTTAATAGGTGTTTAACAGTTGTCACACTTTTAAGGAGATTCACTGTACAACTTTTCAAACAACCACATTTGTAGGTTTTTCAGATGAGGCATGTCAGATTTAAAGGTTCAGTGTGTTAGCTTTAGTGGCATTTAGAGGTGAGGGTTGCGAATTGCAACCAGTGGCTCATGTTGCATTCATGTGCTCCTCAGATGGTCCCATTTCCTGTGTTCATGTGCTCTTAAGTCCAAATGTGGAATCAACATGGACTTAACTACAAAGATGTGTTGGATTAGCATTATCAAAGCGCAGAGATCTAGTTCACTCTATATATTATAATTAACCGTTACAACCATATTACAAAGGACATGTTTGCAGGATATGTAAAACCCAACGAGGGTTAAAATGAAGGGCAACTGGACTTGGTTGAAGCTACTGGAAGACGTTTCGTCCCTTATCCAAAGGACTTCTTCAGTTCAGAGAAGCACTTCTTCAGTTCAGAGAACTGAAGAAGCCTCAACCAAGCCTCAACCAAGCCTCAACCAAGTCCAGTTGCCCTTCATTTTAACCCTCGTTGGATAACTATGACCTGGATGACTGAGAATCTTCATAGACGATATGTAAAACATAATTTTGCACAAATCAAAGTTCATGTACACTTTATTTCTCTTTTTGCAATAAAGATTTAAGAAGGAAAACAGATTCCAAGTCCAAGCGAGCAGGAGAAGCTGTGGTGGCTGACACTCTGTTGTGCTAAATAATATATGCAGTCCATTTGACCTAATTTCTCTTCTTTTCTTACTTTTAATAAAGCAGTCGACTACTACTATTACTAACGTTACTTGTCGTTGTTGTTGTCCTTCTTCTTCTTACATATTCAACGTAGTGACGAAACACGCTCCGTTGCACCACTTGTCCATTTGGGCTACTGTAGAAACATGGCGGTGCAAGATGGCTACATCCATGTAATAGATAGATAGATAGATAGATAGATAGATAGATAGACATGGCTCATTCTAAGGTAATAAAAATGGCTCATTCTAAGGTAATAAAAACGGTTATGTAAAGTCTTTATACACCACTGAAAACATGGATATTATATTGCATTTCTGTCGATAGATCCTCCTAAATATTACACACTGAACCTTTAATGTTAGACATTTAAAAGGTGATAAGTGGCAAAAGAAAAGTTCAAAACCTGACATAGAAAAACATTGCAAACAAATATGAGTGAGCAACCTGTAGACATCTCAGATTACTGTAGTGAAGTCACAAAGTAGTGCCATCGCCTGAAGTCAGTGTGTTTCAGAACATCGGCACCTCGTGTTGCCGACTGACATGGCCTATCAACGCGTCTGAGCTAAATCTGTCTTCATCACAGTTTGGCAGAGTGACACTGACAACTGAGTCACACATCAAGAATCCAGCTTGCCGTGACCCATAAATGCTCTATTTCATCTCAACAACTAGACTGAAATCATGGAAGGCAAGGAAAGTTGGGGCACATTTAAGATCATCAGGAAGTTGGTTACGTCTGTGTGTAGCATCTTCACATTGTTCAGTTTTGGCAAGAAATTCTGGTAGTTCCTAAAGATCTAAGGGACCTACTAGGGTTATACTCTTTAAGCAGATCAGAAATGTATTTTGTTACACAACTGGTGATTTACAAACCAACAACAGCACTTAAAAATCTATTCTATAACTTACAGGAAGTCAGAGTAAAGATTGACATATGATCTGAACACACAATGTCAAATACTACCCTAAGATCGAGCAGCACCAAAATTATGTTTTATCTGAATCAGTATTCAGACAAACGTAATTTACAGTAATTACCAGAGATGTGGAATTGTGTCACATGACTCAGACTCGGATCAGACTTGTGTTACAAATATGATGATTTTTACGGAAGCCCTAAGCAGCCATCCATTCCGTTTTTACTCTGTTTTCCCGTAAAAACGGGATAATTATCTTGTGATCCCGAGATAATGACTGTTGTTTTCCCATGATAATCATTTTCTCATGATCTTGAGATAATAAACCATAACTGTATGTGTTACAACAACAATGATGGCGGCGCCCTGCTCGGCCGCGGCTGCAATGGCTCCTGAGAACATTGGACATTTAGTGGCAAATAAGGCATCTACTAGTACTGCTAGTTTAGCAGTGAAATTCAGTGTAATATATATTTTTATTCTATTTTATATTGCATATACTTATATTTATACTGTTTGTCTTTTACTTGTCTTCTGTTTTTTTATTCAGAGCCTTGCAACAAAATCTCACTCAAATGTACATGCTGAAGGTGCAGTTGAATGAATAAAAAAAGTCTGTCTAAGTCTAAGTCTAAAGTCAGTCAGTGTGTTTTGTATTTATGTGAAACAAACAAACAAATAAATAAAACATTCAGCTGTTTGCCAGCTAAATCACGAGGACAAATCACTTTTGCAAATTGAAACAACTAAAGATTATTTCCACAGTAAAACATAGAATTATGCTTCTTCACCCCAAATGAAATGCCTGTGTACTCAATGCGCATGAACATGTGCTTTGGGGGAGTGGCTTGGAAGGAGGCCTGAAGGGAGGGGGTGGGATTTTTTCATTTGGATACATTCTAGCCGTCTCTTGCTAGTTCTCCAATGTTTCCTACCCTAGCTTTAAGTAATAAGAGACCTAGAGTGGAACAGTCCTTTGTGGTGTTTTTTAATCTTTAAGGACAGTGGGGTTGATGGAGGTGAGAGGGGTTGGGGGGCACAAAGAAAGCATCAAGACGGGAGTTTTTTGCAACCTGAAAGAATGGCTTGACATCCTCGGTTTCTCAGTGTGCCAACAGAGAATACTGGCACCCCTTTTAGCAGCGAGTTGTTTTCTTTCTAATGGTTATGAGCTGATGAAGAAAGAGAGGCAAGACGGAGCGCATACATCCTTGACAAAATACATTTCCATGGGCAGCTGACCCAGCAGAGTGCAGGAAGATGAATGTAGTTTACCCATGGAAATAGAGAGACATGTTGGATTTCACTTTTACTACAGTCAGAGCTGCCGTCACTCCATTCACTCATCCTCTGATTCTATCCGTCGCCAATGTCATTTGCTCCACATCCATAAACATGTGAGAGGATGCCACTAGATTATGCTGTGGTGGCGAACATCAGATTCTTTCTGCCAGGGCATGTCATCAGAGGATCAGCCCCTTGGATGACATAATGTCGCCGCTGTTGCCGCATCGTGTTCCCAGCGGACCTCCTCCCTTATTTTGTGCCATACAACATGCCAGCAACCCTCGTTTACATATAATCAGCTGTTTTCTCTCTCTCTCTCTCTCTGCATGACCCTCTTTTACAAGGTTTCATCTTGGCTGAATCCGGGGTAATGTTGGGCCCCCACCGGCTGGGACAATCCCCAAGAAGAGATTAGGGAGAAGCATTGTTGTGCATGTTCTCTATGCCTTTTTTTTTTAGTGTGTTAACATACATAAAGGAAATTATATGCAAAAGGGAGAAGAAAAACACACCCACACGGGGCTTATAAGGCAAGCCAGAGTGATGAATTATAAATTCCTTTCCTTTCAGAAGTAGCCCTGCCATGCCACTTCACAATCTTCATGGAAAATCAACATTCTATCAAAGCAGCTCAGAGGGCACCTCACCTTGCACTCCACTTTTCAGTCTTTCATACAGTAGCAGTTTTTATAAAACAAAGCCCACTGCTGATGGAGAAAGTCAAAAGGGCCGACAAATGCAGGGAGAGAGAAAAAGAAAGAGGAAGCAAGCCGCTGTGTTTGGAGCAGAGGTGTATATGCGTGCTTGTGTGGGAATATTAGAACTGAAGGCAAAGAGAGCAGATTCAAGTAGGCTAGTGAGTAAACACTAAAATAAAGGTGGAGAATAGAATTAAAATAGTTAAATAAAAAATAACCTAAGCTACTAGATATATATATATACCCTTACACTGATTATATATAAATAAATTGTTTTTACAGGACGACAGTGCATAAGATGAGGTTTTGTCACTTGCACATGTTTACTATGGTAATAATAATAATATGCCCAATAATAATAATGATAATAATACTAGTAACAATAATAATAAATACAAAGACATAAAGCATTTGGCCCATTTGGCAGCGGCCGGCCTGGTCCTGAGATGGGCTGACCAAATTGATTAGGTTATTAAAACTGGGACAAGAAGTCAAAATTAAACACCTCATCATCAGAGAGAGTGCAACAAAATCTGAAAGTCAGTAATGTTACTTTTATCAGAACACAAAACCATAATCCTTTCTACTTCTACCATTTTATTTATGTGTATTCCAATGTTGAGAGCAGTGTATGAGAAAACATTTTTTCTGCAATGTTAACATCCTCTGCTAGTACCAGTGCTGTGAGGTAGGATGCTACAGTAGGCCTAGCAGAGACGGGGAGGATGGTGGTAGAGGTAGGACGGAAACTGTGACACATAAATGTTAGATTTGTAATTAACTCTGCAGTAGAGAAAGACAACAGCAGTAACAGCAGACGAACAGACAGAGAGCACACAGACTCCACAATATACTCAGATGGACAGCCATCGTTTAAACTGTATGTTTAAATTTGGTATAAACGTGTGCTCTAAAAACTTTTGAGCACTGGGTGCTAGTAACATACATTAAATGTTTCAAATCTGTTACATAAGGAAGGCATTCTGCTTATATTATTTCAACATCTCTACACAAATGTGGCCTAAGTAGTGAATGTGTGCTCGTGCGTGCGCTACAGTGCCAGGGCTGAATTTTTGTCCCAATCCCCACCTGTACAATGGTATTCCGGCAGAGCATGAATGCTGTCCCTGGCTGTTGTAATAACAAGACTGGATGTACAAAAATAGAAGGACACGAGAACAGCTGCAAATTGTGCGTCTGGCAAGATCATTCTGAACCACTCATTCAAGGTGAGGAAGTTCAACATTGTCGCCATTTTATAAGAGATTTTGCATATGGGAGGTTTGCAAAACCAACTGTGAAACAGTTTCATCTTATATATCTCTATTGCTCTCTGATCATTTTAGATGCATAAGGGTTGTTCCCACATTAGGAGGCTGTGTCTCTGCTGGATCTCATGCCTCTTGTTGATATGAGCATGATTTCGTTCCCATTGAGATGTATTCATGACATCCACAAAATGGAATACATTTTACATCGAGTATACCTGTCAGTTGTTTCCAACATATTTACTAAATACGCTGTCTTCCATCACCACACAAGGTCATAACTAAGCTATTCTCAAGGATGTCCTTGCTTTCGTGCCTTCCTTCCACAAAGGCTTCCTTTCACAGCCTTCATCTATTCACACATAACTACGTGACTACGAGTCTAAAAGTAATTTCCATTCTTTCTGTCAGAACAGCCTTTTTGCTTTTGCATCATATACAAATTCCATCACACCATGGCATGAAAAGGACTCCTTGCTTTCATTAGAGACTTTTGTATGCTGTAATGGGAGTTACAATATAAATCTCTACATCATGTTCAGACATTAATTTACTGGAGCTCGAGATTAGCTTGGTCGAAACAGTGACAGAGGAATCAGAGTTAGAGCACAAAGGGCACAAAGAGAGTTAGATCACTTTATAATTAGTCTTGAAATGTCACATTGTCAGATAAAATAAAAATGAGCAAGAGGAAGGTAGCAATTAATGAGGATTCTCTTCTGAAATGTACCTAGTACCTACTAGCAAACTTCAAACTAGTTATTTAAAATCAGGGTGCAGCATTACAATTGAGGAAATGTCTTAGTAAAACCATATGATGTGTAAATTGGTTGCTTAGAAAAATCTGTAACAAAGACTAATTAAAGTGATAAACTATGTAAAGCTGAAGGCACAGGTAGAATCACAACATTATAGTTTAAGGGGGCAATATACTAAACATAACACCATTCCTTTGGAATTCTAGGTTTGTCTTTTTGTTTGTTTGTTTTATTTATATGTTGATACATAAAGAAAAATGTGTGTCTCAAAATTAATTGTATTCAAGAGGTTCAGAATGAGTGGCAAATATCCAGTCAAGTTAACCTAGCTGACATTACTAGGTCATTTAGTCAAATGTTATTAGCATGATGTTTTGTGGTGTGTATGGCTTGTTATTTTTGTGAAATGTGAACTTCTTCCAGTTTCCATCATTATTTAACATACACACACAGTGTAAAGTCAGATGTGTGGACAATAACTATTTCATAGTTATTTTACCCTTCACTCTCAAGAAGACATAAGCTAAAATTTTGTTAATTTAGTTAAACAGTTTAACAATTAAACTTGCAAGCTGGGTACATATTTTGTAACATCTAATATCTACATAAGAACACTTTGTGTGGTGCGATTCATTTTAATTTAGTGATGTGTATTATTATTATTTTCAAACTACAGTGAAGAAGAGCTGGTGCAACCTGGAGAAGATACTGTATATTCCACTACCAATCACATGATGTTAGTTTTTCTGTCTGACAAGGACACAGTGTGCAGCGTCAGCAAAGTTGAGACGAGCTAGTGCTCCCATTAAAAACTAGATTTAGAAGTCTAAAATGTAATTCACATGATTTGGCTGGTTCAAAACCAAAGGTTATGAGATATGTGAATATGATCTATACACACACATACATTAGAGAATATATAGTAAACCAGAATAACAATTTCGATGCTCTTTACAAGAAGTACACCGTGTATCAGTAATAAGAATGGCATATTGTCTCTTAATAATGCCTCAGTACTTATTATGTTGTATTATTGTATGTATTGACGTAAATTCATGCAATATTTTATTCATATCTCAATGGCTTTTAACTCAATATGACATACTGATCCATGAAATTGATAGTATTTGTCATCTTTGGTAGTTTGGATCATCTTGTAAACTCATACAGCAATATTGGTCCAGTACAGTATATTGTAGCTTCAATAAGTTGATGATAATGTCAGCAGTGTTGTGCTGATTCCCACTGATAGATCCCACAGTTTCATAACCATCTCAGTTCCAAGCAGTTAGATGCATGACACACATATGCTATGCACAATATGGTTGGCTGTACATGGTAGCTGCCATTAAACATCTATGTGACACTAAATAGCCCACAGCATAAACTTATCTTTATCGGAGATTAGCCCTGGCAGTGACAGAAACTGAGCTTTCTGTGTGGAATTTGAATTGTTCGCGTCTCTTTACACTGTCCAAAGACATGCTGGTAGAATAAAGACTGAATTTCCCATTACTGGCTTTACCTTAGGGCTTTGCTTTATCGCTTTCAGTTTTCAGGACTCTATGTACTACGTTCTATGTGAAAAAACAGTATAGATATATATAATACATTTCCTACTGTGTGCTAGTGTGTGTGATGTACTATTGTATATGTTGTATGGTGACAGATCACGTGTAAACTGAAATGCAGTCAATGTATGATGCATGTGTAGGCTGTGTGTGTAATCTGTATATGAATATGATGATGATACAGTGCAGCTTAGAGTATGATACTTCAGGGATATTGAATGCCATTTTCTTTACACAAGGCGTGTGTGTAAACGAAAGCCTGAGACAATGTATGCATTTAAATTGGGAGATCCATTACATATATCTCTAATCACACTCATATATGTCTATCTATTTACATGTTTGAGTGTCAAAGAAGGATTTGCAGCTATTCAGTGTGCATAAAGCTTTCAATTCAATGTGAGTAGGGTCTGCAATTATCTTCTGTCTGTCTGATTAATGTTTTTTTTGTTTTGTTTTGTCTTTTTGCAGAGGGAAAGTAAAGTGAATGGTGCTGCCACATTCCAGCGAGGGCTGCAGCTGTCTGGGTGTATCAGTTTTATTGGCTCTTCAGCAAAAAACAAAAAATGACAACACAAACAGTTACTAGTTTTAGTTGCTAGTTTTAAATGGATATTTACTGTTAAAGAAATGTGTGTTGAACTCTAGGGAGTTTGGTCACCTCACCCAACATGTGACAAATGTGTTGTATGTGAAAACACTTATTAACACCTCTAATATCTACATAAGAACGGTTTGTGTGGTGCAATTTATTTTAAATTTTAATTACTTATGCATGTGAAAACATTTTGTTTTTATGTTGGATTTTGTTCCAAAAGGTCTTTCATAATGGAGTTCACTAATGATGAAGAAATTGTTAGCGATGTAAACAAGTAAACAAGCCTGGCAGCTTTAGATGTCTCATTAAGACAACACCTACTTTGCATGCTCTATTTTAAAGTCTTGCAAGCCACTGGAGACACAGAGGCGACTATTGTGCCAATCCTCTCACCATATGTCGTGCTAGGGGACCAATGGGCCAAACTCTCAAGAAGTTGAAGTAGTTTTAATAGACACAACTTCAAAAAGGTTTAAAATGGCAGAAATGCATTAGAGGCTATTACAACTTTCACATTCCTGTTTTTATCTCACTTCTCTAACCAAATTTTCTCCATAAAAGTTATCAGTGATAATTCAGCTTATGTACAAGTATATGAGCTGAAGAAGAAATTCTAATGAAATGAGTCTTCACTATTTTCTAGCAAGTGTTGCACTTTGTGGATTTCTGTCATTTGTCATTGCTACATTACGCTGATGTGGTGATGCTGTATCGTAATCAGCACAGGGGAAAACGCTGCCCACATTTCCAGAGAGCACTGTGCTTTCAAAATGAAAAGGCATGACAGTACAGTAAAAATAATCACAAAAAAATAGAACTGCTTTTCGAAGCTGTTTGATGTCTTAATATACTTTTATATCGCCAGCAGGCAAATGGCTGTCTGCTCTATGCCTCTACATGTGTGGCTGAATGCTGTCCAGTACAGCAACTAAAAAGCCAGTGTGTTTATTTACACTGGTGAAATGTAAAGATATAAAGATGTTTTTTAATTTTTAACTTTATCAAATACAAAAGTACATTTGTATGTATCTACATTTGCTTTGTACCGTTACATCCTTTCTTGCAGGCTAAATGAACACTTTGACATAACACCGGTGGTACACAAGACAGTAAAATGGGTCGCATTAGTTGGTGAAGTAATGTGGAAAGCGATAAAACTTTGCACCAGATAGCAATAGCAACTGTTCGTCGTTAGCCGGCCAGCTAACGTAACTCTCTCTGCATTTCTCTAGCCTTTCTGATGTTTACTGTTTTCACCGGCATAATCTGAATCTCATTTTATCTGACAGATGTCTGTTTCACACACAAACACTGGTCAGGGTTAGGAGAGTCTGGTTTCTGGGCCACCTGTCCACCCCACCCACCTTCTCACTCACTTGGACTTTGCTGTTATTTGCTATACAACTGCTTTTAGCACCCATAAATGACACTACAGGGCTCCACCAGTGTGTTTAACTATGATGCTAAGGGGCTTCCCAGAGTGTTACAAACTCAAGCCAACAGTCATATGTCATATGTGATGACTTGGGAGTGAGAACAGATTGGAGAACACAACACAAATACTGATAAAAGCAAATCATTTAAATTGGCTAGTTAAATAAACAAAATAAGTTTAAAAACATGATAGGCCGTAAAAATTCTTGTTAGGGTGAGATGTGACCCTAACAAGACATTTTAACTAAAATATGTACTTATGGATGTGGTGCGTACCTGGGAATAATCAATTTAGATCTAAAATAAACTGTTTTCAAAATATGGCTTTCCAAAAAAAGTGGACTCTTGGCTCAACCCCATATGAGGGGTAAGTTAAGCCACATGGGGTTCAGTGACATCAATGGCATTTTATCATCCAAACTCAAATGCCAGGTCCCAACATTCAATTGCATTTAGTAGTGAAACATTGCAGCTATGTCTCCTAGTTTTTTCATATGAATGCATCACTTTAAAGTCGTGTCGTTGATCGTCATGTCCAGTGATGAATGGACTTCCATTTTGTACCTCTCCCACTACTCTGTCTAAATCCACAAGAGGAGTTGAAGCCTGTCAGTGTTCCATTCATAGAAGCATGACATGATGGTTCTGTCTAAAATGCATAATGTCACATCATTTCCATGATGCATAAGTATGCAGTGTAAAATTACACTAAAATAGCTCATCTTCCCCCAGGTGCCCTGTGATGGACTGGCGACCTGTCCGGGGTGTACCCCGCCTTTCACCCGATGTCAGCTGGGATTGGCTCCAGCACCTCGCGACCCTGTATGCAGGATAAGCGGTTGACGATGGATGGATGGATCTTCCCCCAGGTCTTTTGGCTCAAATTAACCGATCCCTGCCATTTTAACAAACTGGTGTCATCCACTACATCTTAAAGCACTAACACATGCGTAGGATTTTCCCAAACCTGTCTGTAATTGTTCATGACACATGAATCAGGACTCCTTGAACAGAAAAACTATTTTTTAATCTTAAATTTACTTATTACTTATTCCATGGGCCACAGGGTGACTAAAATGATTAACTCTTCAAAAATGTGTGTTCATGTAACCAATTTTGTCTATGGTTGCCGAGAAACAAGGGCTGGCTCAACTTGCCCACAGGTGTGTCATGCCGAAAACTGTAGATGAATATGTAATATCCAGTAATTTACTTTAGCTACACTGCAAGAGGACCCCTGTGAACTATAAATGAAAACAATAGTTTGTTATAATTTTATATATTTGAAGCTTTGCAGTGAAACAAGGATCATGCCATTTTGGCGATATGGGGGTGCTCAATGTCAGATTTTACATAGAATACCAGTTTTCTCCCAATAAGTTAATACACAGCCTATTACAATATACATTTCAATGTTTAATGCTGTAAATATAAAAAAAGAATAAAAGCTTTCAATAAATGTTTTTAAAGTACATAGCCCTAACCCTGGGGTGTCGCATGTGAAGGCGTAGCGTGTATTTGTGTGTGCGTAGCGGCAGAAGAGGAACACTTGCTGAAGAGATCGAGCCCCAGCTTCACTGGTGTTGTGCAGAGAGGCATGTATGTTTCAGGATGGTATCACTTCCGCCTCATTTTGAGCCAGGAAAAACCCTGACATCATGTATTAGCATGGTCTGGGGGTAGAAGTAGAATTAGTAGTCACTACTAATTTCATTCATATACACAGCAGCAATGTTGTTTATTGAGATTGTTTGTTGTTGGTTAGAGAACGCCTATTGTCGAGCATTATTAATACATTATCATAATGCAGATGCAGCTGAACTTAAATATGTTAGGCACACGAGTGGCTGAGCTCTGAACCCGTGCATTACCTAATGAAGACTCACTGGGCCCAGGGGCTTCATGACCTTATTCAGTAGCTAGTGAACATTTACACATGGTATCTCTGTAACAGCAGACACAGGACTGCGGTTTCCAGATGCTGGAACTCTGCAAGCTTGGGAAGACACATAAGAAATGTGACAGTAACACAGTGCAACCTTGAACATCCAAAGATGTTTTCTTTATCATTTAAGTCATATAGAAATTACTTTGCTTGTCCTACCTCTTTTCCCAAGTAGTTTCAAGGCTGTTCTCTATTTGGACTGACAGAATCACCTCACGTCTTGCTTTGACTCCAGCAAAGACTCAGTAAAGTCTCTGAGGTACAAACTAACACAAGAACAACTTGTCTGTGGTCAGAGGAGGCTAGGTTTGCTGGAGCTGCAGAAGAGTATTTGAAGATTCAGACCACACACTCCATGTCCCCAGCAGCAAAATACAGAGCAGGAGTGCAGACATGGTTCAGTCAGTTCCTTCCAAGGAGGCAATCTTGGCATAAATGAATCTTATACTCCAGGAACATTGGGGATCTAATCTGCCTCCCTTTCCTCTGTAGTTTTATCTTTTGAAGCTGAATGTTTAAAAAGATAGAAAGTACCTAAAGGTTTGATACCCGAGGTGTCAATTTTTGGACGTTCTGTAGCTCAGAACAGCACTGCACCACGTTTCACCAGCACTAGCTGCTAAAAGACCTGTTTCACACTGATTAAGTAATTTGTGGTTGTGCACTTTGGTAATTGTTTTCATTATTATTTATATTAATGGATCAAATGCATTACATTGTGGACGTGTCCTAGGTTTAGAAGTGTCTCCGTGCCGCCTGGCACACTCAGATGTGGCGGTTGCTGCTTGCTTGTCCAACTTCAACTCCAACCAGACTTTTGGACATTTGGACTTTCTGGCTCCATACAACTGACGAGCACTAAATCCGAATGCAGGCTTCAAAACATCTCTCCGGAAAGCCATGGATGATGTTATGGTCATGCTATATTTTTTTACAGACTGTAATCTCAATGTGGCCCCATTTACTCCCGGTATTAACATGGGATCTGTATCTGTACAGATTATCTGGATCATGACATCTGATCCATCCACCAGGCCTTGGTAAATTGTGATGCATATATAGATGTCTTTTGGGGGGCATTTCTTGCCTTTACAGTAGAGATATCAGAGGTGGAAGAAGATCATTTACTTAAGGAAAAGTACCAATAGCATACTGATTATTGTTACTCATGCACTAATGTTGAGGCAGCATTTTGCTCTCTCTCTCTCTTAGTAGACTATGCTTACATTTTTACGTTTACATTTTTGCATAAAAAAATGACTTGAACAAAAATCAGTTATGAAAATAGTCGCCGATGAACGATGATGATGAACAATAGCTGTCAGATTAATGTAGTGCAAAAAATATATATTTCCTGCACTGTAGTACTGTACAAGTAGAAGTGTCATGAAATGGAAATACCTCAAATTTAAATGTACATACTTACATTTCGTAATGAGAAATAGAGAGGAAGTGTGGGAAGTGTGAGAGGGACATGGCATACAACAAGTTCCTCAACACTGCAATCTCAGAACCCATCAGCTATCATCCGATACTGATTTAGCCTCTGTGTGGTAACTGTATCGGGGCTTCCGATGTGCCAAGACTTCCTCTTCTGACTACGATCTGAATGCAGTTAAATTTTCAGGGTTCCCAGATTGATAAAAAGCAATAGCCGATGCGTTCCAAGATTGCATTGCAATCGGTGCATCCCTAACTAAATTAATAAATGATCAATAGGCCTGTTTGTGTGATCACACATGTAGACTTGTGAGTTGCTGTGCTTATGTTGATGGCTTTAGTTCTATGCTTATTGTCATAGTGTCTCTCTGTTTTGATTTGTCAGTGTAAGCTGGTTACACGTTCAGGCAGCTGCTGTCTGTGGTTTTGTCTGGGCCCAAGGAAAATATCTGCATCAGGGTCCAGCATGACTATGTTACACTGCTGGCAGCAATATGTCAACAAGGCAGATAGCTGTTCCCACTTATCACTAAATATTACTCAAATATATTAAATTTACATAATAAAATAGATACAAGGTAAATTCAATCGTCACATTACAACACGGTTGTAAAATGAAAACAGTTTGTAGTTCCACTCTGCTACAAAGCAGACAATATATACAAAAATTCAAAAAATGCTATACAGAAATAAGCCCTACTGCTTGGAGCAGTGCTGAGGATGAATCTGAATTTAAATGTAAGAGTCTCATAGCCTGGGAGAAATATCTGCTCTGGAGTCTGGTGGTACGACAGTAGATACTTCTGCAGCTCTTTCCAGATGGCAGCAAGGTGAACAGGATGTGGCTGGGTGGGTTCAGCCTTTTAGTATCCTTTGGGCTCTGTGCTGGCACCTCACCTCACCGATATCACTGATGCTCGGTAAACGGGTACCAGTGATCTTCTTAGTGATTTTAATCACCCGCTGCAGAGCCCTCTTTTATTGGACCGTGCACATCCCATGCCAATTGGTTATGCTTCCAATCAGGATGCTTTCTATTGCTCCTCTGCTTTCTTCACCAGCATGGAGATGTGAGAAGACTATGTCAGGTTCTCCGTGATGCTGATTCCCAGGAACCTGAAACTGTTCACCTTCTCCACCTCAGCTGATGTAGACAAGAATGTGTGTCTTTGTCCCCTTTTTCCCAAAATCAACAATAAGCTCCTTGTTTTGCTGACGTTGAGCAGCATACTGTTGTCTGTACACCACAGAAGATTCATTTCCTCCTGATATGAAATCTTATCGTTGATTGAAATCCGGTAGATGATGGTGGTGTCGCCCACAAACTTCCCAACAGAGTTCTGTCGATGTCAGGGGATGCAGTTGTGGGTGTAGCACACAGCCTGTGTTGAGCAGTAGAGTGGAGGAGGTGTATCCGCCAATCAGAACCGTAGGAAGTCCAATATCCAGTTGCAGAGTGTGGTACTCATCATTTTTTCATTTTCTCATTCAAAAAAGCTATTAAAATCATAATCATGTGACATTTGTTGGGGTCTGTACCAAACAAACATGTTTTTATACATCTGGAGAGCAAAATCTGTAGGCCGGGGCATACTGCCACATATCTCTGGTGTTGTTGGTGTTGAGGTCTCTCTCCAGTCCCTGCTGATGTCTCCATTTCGCCTCCTTGATGCCAGCTTTCAGTCTCGCTCTGGTGGTGTTGTATGCTTCTTTATCACCTGACCGAAAGGCAGCTTTTTTGGCTCTGTAAAGAGCCCTCACCTCTCTATTAGTCCAGGTTTTCTAGGTGGGGAATGATTTTATCGTCTTAGCGATCACCACATCATCAACACATTTGCTGATCAAGGATGTCACTGATGCTGTATACTCCTCAAGATTGATGTGGTTCTCCTGGTTGGCAGCCTCTCTGAACATATGCCAGTCCGTGCACTCAAAACAGTCCTGTAGGGCTGCTAGAGTTGTTTTTGTAGATCAATGCATTTACTGACTACTAATTACTGCATTCAGCTTGCCCACCAAGAACTACCTGGAACTCTCTGAAGTCTATGGGAATCACGTGAAAATCAAGCACGCTGAAGTTCCATCATTACATGGCTCTGCTGTAACTACATTAAAATGATGTTCCTCTTTTTAATACAATTAAAGAGCTTCTTATAATCAGACACATTTTCGTGTATTTTTTGCCTCTCTGAGCCTTGGCCAGAATTCTCAGCTTGCTTACCCAAGAAAACTGCCCCAGGGATGAACAGCATGAGTCCTGGATAACAATGTGCTCCTCTCATTAAAGAAAAGAGCTGGATAAATCCTTCCTGATATACAGGAGGTGTCCTGTATATCAAGGAAGAGCCCCCTCCTCCTTCTCTATCCTCCAGAGGGGCAGGGGCTCTGATGGAGAGCAGGAAAGCTGTGACTGGGTGATATTTCAGTGACTGCGTGTTTTTTTCTTCTGTATCTGGGTATAATCTGGCAGCTTTGACTATTTTTTTTTATCTTGCTTTTGCATCTTGTGTCGGGACGAGACACCCACTACAAAACGTTGTTTTCACTGTGTTACTGTGCATAACACATTGTTTGAGGAGGGATAAAAACATGCATGGCTATATCCTGAGAGGTTACACGGCATGTCAAACAACCTCAATGAGTAAACACACAGCTTCCGTGGGGAGAGTTGGAACAGCAACTACTGTGCATTAAGTATGCAGACTGGTCCACAGATAGCTTCACTGGGTGTTAATGAGTGTTATTCATGTACAGAATTACAGTAGCTAGGAATGCCCTGTTAATTAAAATGGAAATACCACACGTAACTGCACAGTACTGTCATTTGTGAAGTTTTGATGAGTTATGTTTGATAATTAGGTACTCTTAAGGACAGCTATCGCTAAAAAACTAAAATTAGGAATTCACTCATTTAAAATACTTAACAGGAGTCCAAACCAAAGCTAAAAGAGAATGAATATTAGATTTACTTTTGTCAAAGTGACAGAAACAGGACTCCAAATGAATGCTATGGTTGCTGGTTGTTTAAGTAGGCTAGCTTGTTAGTTGTAACAGCTTTTTAAAGGCCTTCACCCTCAAAGTACACATTTTTGCACGCATTGGTCGCAATACAGTCTTGGAACCGGTCTTGGATCGGCTATCATCTGATGACCAGTTAGCCATCCATCCATCGTCAACCGCTTATCCTGCGGGGAGTCTGGAGCCTATCCCAGCTGACATTGGGCGAAAGCTGGGGTACACCCTGGACAGGTCGCCAGTCCATTGCAGGGCCAAACATAGACAAACAACCATTCACACTCACATTAACACCTAACGACAATTTAACGACACCAATTAACCTAGCCTGCATGTCGGAGCACCCGGAAAGAACCCACGCGGACACGTGGTCAATTTTGAAACCCTTGAGATTAGCTTTTTATTAATTTATCTGCATCTTCAAATCGTCGTCAGATGTTAGTTGATGGGTTGCGAAATTGCTAATTGGACTTTAAAAATGAATGGCACACGGAAGTGGAAGTCATGGCCAGGATATCTGATGTAAATTCCCTATTATTACTGTGTTTGTGGTGCAGGATTTGTTCAGTGCTGATTTAGTGTTTTTACATCAGGCACCTCGTTGGGCAGCTAAGGGGTCCTTATAACGTTGATGCTTCGTTTGTGATGAAGGTGGGTGGTAACAATCTGCTAATGATTGCTAATTAGTTCCTTTGATATGTAAATGAAGCGGTGAATTTCCGGTAATATAATGTTACTAACGTAGCAGTGTTTATTTGATGTTTAACGTGCCAACTGACTTGGTATTAACCTAAAGCTAAGTTTGAGTTAACATGTGCTCTTTAAGCTAGTATTCTCATGTATATTGTGTTTTGTTTATTGCAGATACCAGTACAGAAAGAGAGTCAATCAGACCAATGTAAAGTCTCAGACAGAACAGACAATAGAGATAAATTCTAATGAATCAAACTGTAAACAGCAAACCAGAAACACAAAGCTGTATGTAATTGGGAGTTGTGCAGTAAAGCCAAGTTAACTGTCCTACTGTGTCCAGCCTCGCTCTCTAATCGGAGTGTTTGTGTGGATGAGGTGTTCCAGCGAATTCCCCTAAAACAACATATAGTCCTAGCTCTCCATAACACTGGTCCTTTGAGCCGGATTACATCACCCATTATCAGCAAAACAGACACAATGAGAACATCAACTATCGCAAGTGAAGCGACAGGACGGCCACGGCAGCTACCAGCTTACCTCCAGGGCTACCAGGTCAGCCTCCCTCAGTCCCTCATGCCTTATACTGCTCCTCATCCGGATGAAAACTGTCAGTCAGCCTGCAGACTGGGTCTGCTTGTCAAGATGGCCAGCTACTTCAAGCACTCGGACACCCACCCTATCATTCCCCTGCAGCAGCAGTCAGCCAGTGGTACACAACACCACAAGCTAGCACATATCCTAGCTTACCAACAGTTAGGGAGAGGCCGCCATCTCCTGCCTTAAGTGAATGCAGCCTGCTATCCCCTCACAGACTACGGCCTCAGTGAGCCAGGTTCTCCAGAATCAAGTTAACCCAAGCTTCCCGCCAGATGATACAACTTGGCCAAGCACACAAGCAGCTGCATTCACTGCCAGTGAATGCCAAGTACAGTATTACTGTCCCAAGTTATAACATCCACTACCTCAAGCCAGAGCTATGGCCAAAGTGACATTCTAACCCAATCCCTTCCAGTGACATTAACATCTACATCACAGTTTGCACCAATCCCCAAGCAACCACTCCCCACAATAATAAGCATGTTACATCCAACAGCATCTACATCATACCAACCAGCCTATCAAATAATGCATCCTGTGAATACAGCTGCAAACGTCTAGCATAGTGGCCCATCTACTCATATGCCAGTCCAATACCAGCCCTGTTCTACAGCTCCAGCCTATCCAGTATACCAGCCATCTCCATCTGTGATAACGCCAACATGCCAACTCTGTCAAGTAACATTGCACCATACTACCAGTTGTCATACACTCCTGCTGCAGTTCCACAGCCTGTGTACCAGCCTCCACCAGCTATTACTGCACACGCTGTGTACCAGCCTCCATCAGCTATTACTGCACACCCTGTGTACCAGCCTCCACCAGCTATTACGGCGCAGTCCATGATCCAGTCACAAAGCTATCAGCCAGGTCCGCCTCTACAACCTGTTCTCCAGCCTCAGCCTCCCTCCGCAGTGCAGCCTGTCTACCAGCCGGTGCCCATAATACCAGGCCCTTCTACTCAGGTATACAATACTCCCCTGCCACAGTACCCCATGCCGCAATCTTCATACAGTTTCCAGATGCCGGCCTGCCTGTTCCTGTACCTGAACTGCCCAAGCTGGTCTGTGACAGTGAGAGAGAATTCACTGACCTCAAGATGGCGCTAGACCACCTGCTTGGCCCCCACACAGAGCTGTCAGAGCACTACAAGTACTGTGTACTCATGGAGCACCTAGTCCTGGATGAAGCGAAGCTAATTGCTCAGTCCTGCAGACATTATACCCAACCCTACTCGGCTGCTATGGAAGCATTACAGCTCGCACAAAGTGAGATTGCTGCAATCTTAAATGCCCCTGATGTTAGATCGGGGGACACCAAAAGGCTTCCAGAGTTTCGCCCTCAGTGTTGACTTGCTAGTAGGAATGCTCACTTCACTAGAGGGGCCCAATGGGACAGAAATGATGTCAACTGGCCATGTCGACAGACTGCTTAGTAAGCTGCCCAAGCATATGAGAGACAGTTTTGTAGAGCACCTCCAAACACAAGGTCGTCTCAACACAAGTCGACGCAACCCCTCGCTAATTGGCTCAAAGTTAAGGCAGAAGCTCAAAGACTATCTGCAAAAATGGCACAGCGCCATCGTCCTGAAGAGCCCCGTGTCTCCAGGAGAGACAAACACGCTCCAGCTTCCAAGCCCCGAGTGCAGTTTATCACGGCTCTGACAAACCCGAAGCTGATAACAGTCATCCTGCAGAGGCAGCCCGCTCTAATCCCAAGTCACAAAGGTCCAAGAAGTGATGTATCTTCTGTAAGAGCACAGAGCATCTGTCACAGTGCACTGACATCGTACAGCGTTCACCATATGACGTCAGGAAATGGCTCGAACGTAGTAAGCGCTGTCGTAACTGTGGTCGGACCAGCCACCAGCCCGAAGCATGCACCTTAAAGAAACCATGCAGCGAGTGATGAGGTAGACACTCACGTGTACTACCTCATCACTCCACATGACCAAGCCACCCTCAGCAACTCTAAGCAAGGAGGAAAGGTATATCTCAAGGTGGTGCCCATCATAATAAGTCACGGCTGCAAGTCACTGAAGACCTACGCCATTCTGGATGATGGGGCCGAACGAACAATAATACTACCAGCTGCAGCTGTCTAGGCCTCAAAGGTAAAGCAGAGACCCTCATTCTCTGCACCATCCGCCAAGACGTCGCCCATCTTGCTGGTGAGTCTGTGTCTTTCTATGTAGCCCCACTAGCACACCCAAAAGAGCGCCACCTTATTAAAGACGCCTATACAGCAGGCCAACTTGCTTTAGCAGAGCAATCCTACCACACGGCTGCACTACAGGAACGTTACCGCCATCCCAGACTTTAGTGAAGTGCAACCATTGCTACTAATCGGCCCAGATTGCACACACTTGATCACAGCTGAAGAGCCAATGAGAGTTGGACCAAAGGGCAGTCCAACAGCTATCCACACAAGCCTCGGTTGGGCACTTCAAGGTCCAGACAGTATGGTTACTGCTGCTTCCTGCTATTTTACCTCCCTCACACCAGCACTAGATGTCCTCTACCAACATGTCGAACGTCTCTGGCAGCTAGACATCCTCCCATTTCGAAACGAGAAGCTAGCAATCCGATCCCGTCTAGACCAAGAAGCCATCAACATTCTTGAGACACACACTGAAAGAGTCAAAGTGGTTGACACACTCCGCTACACCACACCACTACTCCATATCAAAGGGGCACCACCACTCAAGGCCACACCTGAAGCAGTCATGTCCCTTCTCCGTGGCACAGAGAGGCGACTACGAAGAGACCCAGTTCTAGTTAAACAATACTAGGCAGAGATCCAGAAGCTCATCAGTGGAGACTGTGTTGTCAAGCTCGGTGAAGACGAGGTAAAGGCATCCAATGAGTCATGGTTCATACCCCATCACCTTGTTCACCACAACGGCAAGCCCCGTCTCGTGTGGGACTGCTCCTTTGTCCATAACAGCCTCTCACTCAATGAACAACTCCTCGCAGGTCCCACCCTTGGTCCATCTCTCATTGGTATCCTCCTGTGCTTTCATCAGTATGCAGTGGCCATAAGCGGGGATATCCGAGCAATGTTCCACCAGGTTCGTCTCCTGCCTGATGACCAGCCACTACTGAGATTCGTCTGGAGAAACCTGCAACGGGAACAGCAACCTGAGGTCTACCAGTGGTGAGTCTTCTCATTCGGGACGACTAGTAGCCCCTGCTGTGCCACGTTTGCACTGCAAAGACACACCAAGGACCATGTTCAAGGGAATGAAGACATCCTGCAGTCCACTGAAGTGTTTTTACGTTGACAACTGCCTGCAGAGCCTCTCAACACCCGAGTCAGCAAAGTCTCTCATCGACAAGCTAAGGCAGCTCTCGCTTTAGGTGGTTTTGAGATTCGGCAATGGGCAAGCAACGTCCCATCTGCCCAATCCAATCCAGTCTCCAAGTCCATTACATCAGTCTGAAGGATTTATTAATTAAATACAATAACTTGGTTAAGGATGCGAGAACACACTATTTTTCTGAACTCATTACTACACATAAACACAATCCCAGGTTTCTGTTTAAGACTGTGGATCAGCTGGTAAACCCAACCCCTCCTTGTGCCTCAGCTGGAAGTAATGATGACTGTGAATTGTTTTTATCTTATTTTACCAATAAGGTGGTGTCAATCAGAGCCTCTATTACCCCCGCGGCCTCTTACTCAGAGGTCCCTCACCAGCAACAAGAGAGTTTTAACCAGTTTTATCCCATCGACTTGTCTGAGCTTTTAAAAACAGTATCACAAATGAGAGTGTCCTCCAGCCCACTTGATGTAATACCTACAAAGTTTTTACTGAAAGTAATAGATTCTGTTGGGCCCCATCTGATCTCTGTTTTCAACAGCTCCCTATCTACTGGTTGTGTCCCTGATTATTTTAAAACGGCTTGCGTGAACCCACTTTTAAAGAAACCTGGTTTAGATCCCTCCCTCCCACATAATTTTAGACCAATTTCAAAACTGCCTTTTATTGCAAAGATTCTAGAAAGAATTGTGTCCAAACAGCTGCTCACTGTACTGGAAAATAACAAAATATTTGAAAAGTTTCAATCTGGTTTCAGGAAGTACCACAGCACTGAGACTGCCCTGCTTAAAGTCACCAATGACCTTTTAATGTCTGCTGATGAAGGCATGTGCTCAGTCCTGGTACCCCTGGACCTTAGCGCTGCTTTTGACACCATTGATCACAACATCATGTTAGACAGACTGCCCTAGAATGGTTTTCATCCTACCTGTCAAATAGGAAGTTTTGCGTGTCTGTAAACAACTATGTCTCTTCGTTCTGTCCAGTTAAATATGGTGTGCCTCAGGGTTCGGTCTTGGGACCCATTTTGTTTTCCTTGTATCTGCTTCCCCTTGGACATATTATCCATAAATAAACATGGCATTTCTTTTCATATTTATGCTGATGACACACAAATATACTTGCCCGTCAGATCCACAGACCCTGGAATGCTGAGTTCACTTAACAACTGCCTTTGTGAAGTTAAAAAATGGATGTCAAATAATTTCCTCCAGCTGAACAGAAATCCTGGTCATTGGGTCCCAGCAAATGGCAAAACAAATACTGCCATCTGCTGGTTCCCTAGTAAATCACATTAAGCCTGTGGCAAAGAACCTTGGTGTTTGGTTTGATAGTAATTTAAATTTCGAGCAGCACACCACAAAGCTTGTTCAATCATGTTTTTATCAACTTAGAAATATAGCAAAAATTCGATCTATGTTAACTTTAAGGACACCGAGACCATTTTACTTGCCTTCATCTCATCAGGCCTGGATTATTGCAACAGCCTCTTCACCCAAAAATCTATTGATCGACTCCAGACTGTCCAGAACTCAGCTGCCAGGCTTTTAACCAGAACAAAGAAATATGACCACATTACTCCTATTTTAGCTTCATTACACTGGCTCCCAGTATGTTTTAGAATTGACTTCACTTTTAAAGCGCTTATATTTCTGAACTTTTAGTCCCATACACACCAGCACGCACCTTGAGATCCTCAGGCAGAGGTCTGTTGTCTGTTCCAGAGTCTTGAATGAAAACTAAAGGGGACAGAGTGTTTGCAGTCAGGGCACCGAGGCTCTGGAACAGCCTGCCCGAGGAAATCAGGTCAGCTGAGTCAGTGAACTCTTTGAAGTCCCTTCTTAAAACATACTTTTATAGGAGAGCCTTTCCCGATCTTATCTGACTTTATTTTATTCCTTTTATTTTATTCTATTTTACTAATTTTATATTTATCTTAAACGTGTATTTTAGTCTTTTCAATGTTTTCATTCTTCTATCTTGTATTGTTTTTGTATTATTGTCTTTTGGGTATTATTGTCTTTACACTTGTTAAAGCACTTTGTAACTTGTTTTTGAAAAGTGCTCTACAAATAAAGTATTATTATTATTATAACGAGATGTCTTCACACAAAATGCTGGGAACTCAGGTAAACTCCCACCATATTTTAAGTTGCTTGATTTTGATCTAATTCATACCTGTGTTGTCCTGCAACGTTATGTTGTATAGAATGTGGATATGTGGAGTTCAGAATCAGTAGGCAAGAGGCTCGGGAGTGCACATGCAGAAATTCCGATACAATCTTTTCTTCACATTGGACGCAGAATAGTGGCTGTTCCAAGCCACAGAGAAAGCAGAGGTGTGCTTAATTTTTATGTAATTTCCATTTCCAGCAGGATCAGTAAGAATTACACAGTTTTTATTTAGCTTACTTTTGTTCTCTTTTTGTAGGTGATGTTCAAATATATTTTACTAGATTATTTCAGATACTTGATTAAAATATTATATTGGTTTTGTTGCTTAACATTTAGATACATGTATGAGGAGATAATGAAGCACATGATACTATTTCTAACCACTTCTGTATAAGCCACGCCCTCTTCCAGTATAATAAGTTATAGATATGAATACAGCTGTTTTTTGTCAGGATTTGTCGTGTGTGCTGGCAGGAACAGGTTTTAGGACCCAAACGCAGAACAGGTACAGTTTCTGGGTATTTATTGAAGCCCACAGAATTTACGGCAGAGTCCAGAGTTCAACAAAGGGGAATAGCAAGCAAGCAAGCAAGCAGTGGACAAACATACAACAAACCAGCAACAGCTGAACAGAAGTCACACATATTTAAGCACTGGCTAACGAGGAGGGCGGGAGCACAAACAGGTGATACTAATAAAGACAGCAGACAGGCAGGCAGTTCTGATCAAGGCACATACAAGAATTTAGTAACCATTTCATGTGAAATACTTAACTTTCTGTGTCTCTGTAAATGAATCATACAAGCACTGAGTGTGAATTCACAGTGAGAGGTGTGAGTGTGCTAGCTCTGTTTCAGATACAGTGAGACTTCTGCAGCCCAACATGGCACCCTAATGTCGGTATCACTATGAACTTGTAAGCTGCTCATAATGCATTTTTTATCTCCAGAATAAATCATGTTCTTACTCTATTGTGAATGGATTATATAAATTTTCATTTTCATCACTGCCTGGATTTCTGTATTACACCATGTTATAAGCTTAGTTTTATGGCGTGTTTTCTGTAGAAAGTCTGTGCCTGAAATAATTTAAATCTATAACATGCAGATTTTTAACTTTTTTAACAATGTGCCACAAACAAAGACATTGACTGACATATTAAAATAATTTAGCTTAATTACATTAAACCAGCATACTCTCCGATAATGTATTTAAAAACTGTATTGTAAATAAAAGCTTGTAACATAACATGAACCAAACCGATAATATATTTCAGTGTTTTGCTCAAACTTCAGTGCTGGGTCAAAAAGAAAAAGCTGCATGTCTGACACAATTGAATCATCAAGAAGGAAAATATATAATTTCATTCAATCTATCACAAAAAGTAAAAGAAAAACTGGTTATATTGTGATTATAAGGGGCATGCAAGTATTCACAGCTGCCCATTCAAACACATTTCCCTTTATTCCCCTAATATTTTTAGAAAGACAATTTCCGCCTTGTACAAGGGCATCACATATATTATGCAGGTGCTGTGGAATAGTACATTGCCTTTCACCTTTTATCTTTGCAGCCAGTTTGATTACCCTTTCATTCTTTTGCCAGGAAATCAGATTTTCCACTTTTTGCCCATTTTGGATGAGAGTTTCTTGTGAAGATATATTAAATGTTTTTTTTTACAAGCAGAACATTCTCATCAATAGAGCCTTATTGTACGCCTGGATCTACCATCAGGGGATCCTGGGTTGGTCTTCACACATGCAAGG
Source organism: Micropterus salmoides (assembly GCF_014851395.1). NCBI lineage: Eukaryota > Metazoa > Chordata > Actinopteri > Centrarchiformes > Centrarchidae > Micropterus > Micropterus salmoides. Next base: position 33,431,215 of record NW_024043372.1, read on the forward strand.
TCGAATTTGAACTAGTTATTCTTTATTGCTCAAGATGGTCAAGCTGAAATACAGTATGTAATGTATCAGTTAAGACTTCTCAATCTATTCACCATGAAGACCCACTGTTCTTTTGTGCCACAAGGTCAACATGTAAATCTGCACATCATATCTCATTTCTTGTTGGTGTGGGGTATGTACGTCAGCATCAAAATGAGGGGTGTTGAGGAGAAAGCCTAAATGTTCCCCAGCTCACCAGAGGCCAACACTCCCATTTCTCAGTGAGTCACTTAAAACAAACATACAGTGTATTGATAGATATGAGCGCACATAGAAATTACATCTATAACATACAATTGCTTTCACCATAGTAGCTGTTGTTCATTTCTTGTCATCTCTCCAATATCTGTAATAAAGACGATGCAGGAGACCGCAGAGTTCACAGTCCTACAGATATTGTAGAAAGGGAGAATTTTAAACATGTTCATAATCCAGGATTTTGCAGAATCGTCCAATAATAATCACCTCTGCCATCAAGCTTGAAAGTACAGTGTCTTTGTGGTACTTAAAGCTGGACTTTTACATATTAATTACATTCACCTCAGTGACATGACTGAATAGTTGAGAAACGCAGTTCGAACAAGGTCTGCACCACTCAGCCTTCTTTTCTACTCGTTTTGTACACCTTGTCCCACTCCATATGAGATTACAGGGTTGTCTCTTTCCTAACAAAGGTCAAAAAGAGATACACACAACATGCCCTGGTGCATAAGTATTATATCTTGTTTAAAAAATGTTTTTAAATGTTTGACTATGTTTTCACTAATCCATGCAAATCTAATTTCAGTCAGACTAATTAGTCTTAATTATTGTTCTGTTAAAGCCATTTCATCAAAGATTAAAATATCATGACAGTATTCAGCCATATCACTTATTTCTACGTTTTTAGCTGTATTAAGCCTTGTATGAAATATGGGCTTAGTTTGGTTTTGTGCCTGTTCTAAATAAATTAGGTTCATATTTGGCCAAAGGAAGTCGTCTACCCATGGTGTCTGCTGCCAACTGTTACACATGATGAAGGTCACTTAATATGTAATGAGTCACTGGGTTTAATATTGGCTCATCAGCCCAGGGATCCAAAGCCAGTTTACAGGTTGTGTTATATTTTTCATATTGAAATGTCCAGTGTCCACTACACACAGGAAGGATTGCAACAACAGCACAAGGTGGATCAAAGATGCTCTGAAGGGAAGCGCTTACCCTGTTTCTAACACTCACAATTACACGTACAGCTTTGTGTGTAACACTGTTATAAAAACTCAAAGATAGCTAAGCATGTATAATGCCTAGAGGGGAACAGCTGACTGCTTCATCCATTCTCCGACAGAAGCTGTAGTCTGCATGGCAGATGTGCCGGTCTGACAATAAAGAATATGAAAACAGACAGAAGAAGTTTTATGAAAGGGAAGTTGTGACAGTTATTTATATTTGTATGTCTGAGCTTAAAGGTTGAATTGCATTTCGTGCTTTTGGGCTTAAAATGGGATGAATCAGAATAGCACTATATCTTTCCTGACAGACGTGCCTGGATCTGACGTGGCAGGACATCACACATAAATACACACATACTTACACCCACTCTTCTCTGTTGCGAAGGTTATGCGACACTTGGAAACATTTCAAACCAAAGCCCTCGCTCTGTCACTCTGCTTAATACATGAAAAGTAGTGTTTAGAAATCTCAAAGGTAAACTGTTTCTCTTTTTTCCCTTCTCGGCAATGCTAAATATAAACATCTCTGCCTGTACTGGTAAAACTATCTATCTTAGTGTTATTTGTGGAAAGCAGTAGTAAATTATCAGGGTTTTAATACATTTGAACATTTTTTAGTGTCATTGCAAACCTCTGTGTTTGTGTAATGTGATATAAGTATTATATCAAGAGAATAAAAAATAAAAAATGTTAGGACAATTCAGAATAATAATTATTATAACATTAATGGCTTTTAAAGCAAATAGGAAGTAACATTAGAGGCAATGTTCTATATTGTCAGCAAATCCTTTTAAAAGACCAAAAACTAACCAACTGCCCTTTGTCAGAAGTTTTTGATTGCATTATGAAATAAAGGTTTCATCATTGGGGAGCTTTAATTTAAAAGATAATTAGAAAATAAACTTAACTAAAAATAATACATACATTAGTTTTTCGGTACAAAAAGAATTTCCTAAAACAGCTGGACACTCATTTTTAGTTTAAGTTACACAAACAGGAGTAACTAGTCCATTTGTTGGAAACTGTTTTCAGCTGCAGATTTGTTCCTCTAGTTGTTTTTATAGCGGAAGGATGGTGTATGTGGGATTAATTCAAAATAAACAACAGTGTGTGTGTGTGTGTGTGTGTGTGTGTGTGTGTGTGTGTGTGTGTGTGTGTGTATGGTAATGAAGGAATATGTCACCCAGTGCAACAGTGTAGCTCACTGATGTGTGTGTATGGACAACAATGGAGCTCTATGGCACAAAGGAATAAGGAAGATCAGGCTTTGGATACACATACAATATTTGTTTGTACGAGCAGTTCCTTTTGGGTTTTCCACTTTCTATGGGATTTATTGACAAGATAAGAATATACAGAATATTAGCAGTAGATTTTTCCTTTAATTAGAATTACCACCCAGTGGTTGTATGCCTCTGCCAACCTCAGACTCATATAATATATGTATGGTATTTTTGGGCTAAATGGAAGTCATCACTACATTGATGATGCCCATGTTTGATTCCAGTGAATATGCAATGCTGAACTGATAGTGAAGTATTATCATAGATGCATTGGCTAAACAGCCACACATGTACCTGATTACTACTGTATATAAAGATGGATTCTTATAGAGTATAGCTACACAAAATCTTACTCATTTTAGATGCAAAGCCTCTCTATTAGCTGTAGGTGAATCTCACTCACTCACTCACATGATCATGATTAGCTCAGCGTGCTCCAATACTTTGTTTGCAGTCATGCGATTGTGACCCTTGAAATTCAGAATGAGGCAGGAAGTTAAAGGCAGAATGGACGAGATGGAGGAAAGCCTGTACTGTGCTAGTTATTGTGTACCCATTCATAATGTGTGGAATCTGGAATCTCCCAATTCATTCTTAAGTTATGGATAAAAACCGAATTTGAGGTCACAGTTGACTTTGAGTCAGAAGTGTCACCTATTCAGTGTCCCACCAACTTTGAAATATGGTCACAATCTCCCCTCTTTCCTGAGTTACTGTATGCTGTTGAATAATGACAATTGGGACATTGAAGTTTATCTTTGACCTTTTGGAGAAAAGCTTTCATTACTTCGTTGCATCCCATTAAACATCTATGTGAGATTTTGTCATTGCCCCATCAATTCAAAGTTATGGCCAAAAACGTGATTGTCATTTTGAGGTCACAGTGGCCTGGACCTTTGAGCCAAAAGTGTCACCAATTCATTGTCCAACCAGCTGTGAAATCTGGTCATCAGTTTTTGAGTTATGGCCAAAAACGTAAAAACTTTTGTGAGGTCACTGTGACCTTGACCTTTGACCACCAAATTCTAATCAGTTCATACTTGTGTCCAAGTGGAAGTTTATGCCGAATTTGAAGAAATTCCCTCAAACATAACCGGAAAAACAGGCAATCAGTGGCGTGGAGGCAAACAAAACACTGCGTGCACACAAGCATGTGTGTGTATAAAATTGTATATACGGTGCACTTGACTCCTCTCCAGTCCCATTGGCTCTAAAGTCCCAGCTCACACAAAGGAAGCCCAAAGATTAATGCCGTTTACTCCTCCTAGATCTCTGCATTTCACCTGCCCCAGGCAATTGCCATCTCCTCTAATACACTCCCTTCTCTCCAGATGATAATCTGACTTCCTGCCTTTTTGTCAATGTCACTTTAATGGCTCTCATCCCGTTCATCAGACTCCCTTCCTCCCACATAGGACTCCTCTGAGTATGGCGTCCAACTACAGCTTCTCCCTGCCTGCCTTCACTCACACCTAGCATCGCCCGAAAAAGACCCCGCTGTGTTTATTCATGTTCAGCAGAAGGAAAGTGCTCTTCAAGTACTTCTTTCATGTTTCCGGGGTAAGTGCTCTGTTTCAAGACGCATTGACGATAACATCAATGAATTGGATTAGACACAAGGTGAATTTACGTTTCTTGCAAGCCCTGCCTCTAATTAGGTGGTTAATTGAACTTGCATTCATTGATGTATAGGACACAACAGGGCTTCCATTTAATTACCCCAGTCTGGCTGTTAATACAGTAATCCAGCTCAATAATGGGGAACCTTTGATGGGACATTTTTATATGTAGTTAAGGGATTGGTTTGTGCTTCTATTTGAGACTTATTTAGTCTTAAAGTCAGAGCCAGGGTGTGGAAAAAACATTGCCTTTACATGACACAGAAATTCCTAACTTTAATTGTTTTTTTTACATCGCTCGCACAATACTCTTTTCAGAATTATGTTACAGATCGGGCCTTTTTCTATAATAAATAAGATGTCACTTAATGTATTAATACCTAAGAGAGGCTTTTAGGTCTGAAAATATGGGCTGCACCCAAACATCCAATGCAAATGTGATGCCTGTTGTCAACATCTCACCAGATCACATGGAAGCAAAAATGCGACTCCAGCACATTGTTCAGCTAAATTGCCAGAGTGCTCCGCTAAAAATAGTGCACACAGCTGAGAGCTCTGGGGGATGTGGCACACAGTGGGGGATGTGGCACACAGTGGGGGAAGGGGGGGGGGACTTTAACAGAAAGGCGGGAGAAAAGAGAGATTCTTCTAAAGCTCCAGCAGAGGGATGATGTAAACAGTAGGCTACACAGAGAAACACATTTTTAAAATATGGGGGGCGGGAGGGGGGGATAAACTGTCAACAAAGCTGCTCTAAAAAAACCCTGCTTGCCCTTCATATAGACTGAATTTAAAAGGATGGCGGCATCCCACTGAGCTGGCTACGGTTTGCAGGTCCAACGCAATTTGAGTTTTCAATTTCCTGCCAAAAATGAGATTCTACTAAGCCATGGGGGAGCACGAGCACAGAGCAGGGATGATCTTTTTCTCAGAGTCAATGTGAATCAAAGGAATGCTTAATGATGACTTTAAGAGCGGAGCTAGACTCCAAACTGCAGTTGATTCAACCGTCGCTGTTGATTTCTGAAGGGGGGTAAGTCAACTATTTAAGAAATAGAGTTCTTCCGGGCTGGTGGAAGTGATGTGGCCTATAAACAGCACATGCAATAAGGAAACCCATTGAATATCTACGTGGAAATCCAAGTGGTAAAACCATAAAGATCAATAGTTTGTCTCATGAAGTAGCCTACTGCAAACAAGCTAAAGATAAAAATGACATTGGACCAGTAATCTAAGGATTAAGGAATATCCGTGCGTCAGCCAAAGATTGACATCATTATAGATCCTACTGAACCAGTAGACTCTCAGACGTAATGCCACAAAAACGTATTTTGTTAATTGTTAATTAAGAGTAATAGTGTAGTATAGTAGGTTCTAATATAGCACAGTATAGCATTACCAGGCCTCCACAATAAGGATTGCCCGACTGCCCGGGCAAGTGGTAAAAAAAATAATTAAACATATTGTTTTGGTGTAATCTACTTTCACGCTGCAGCCTACCCTGTTCTCTGTGCCAGGCCTGAGCTCCACCACACACACAGAGCAAAGTCAGCGAACAGCAGATCATAGGGGCCGCTTGAGTTGATGACAACTACACTCCTTAGTGCGAGTGCCATAATACCTTCGTGAGTAAAAAGCATTTAAACACGTCAAAAGCGAGATTTTAATCTGTTCTGTCCACAGTCTCTCACAGTGTTTTACACAAGCACAGCATGCTAGCACAGCTGATAGCATTGTTACAAACTAGCTCAAACAATAGCTTTCTGTATGTAGCCTAAATTTACCACGTACCTTAAAGTCTGGCAAATTCTTGCTGCTGCTGGTTGATACTGACTGTGTCTGTGTTTGAGTTCTTCAATATCTCTAAACTTCACTCAGTATTATGTCCAGAATATGATGATATTTATATTTATGACATTTTAGTCTGCTGCACTAGAAACATAATTTTGTTCAATTCTAATCCTGTTCTGAATTATTTCTTTTTAAAAATAATATATTTCCTAAAAGGCAATTATTTAGTAATGAAAAGGAACCGATAAGAGTATCAATAAAAAACCCAAACCAGTAAGGAATATTGATAAGAGTATTAGTATCAATAAAATCCTGACGATACTCATCCCTGCTCCTGAGAAAATGGCAGCAGGTAAAGACAAAGTTTCTGATCATTTATCACTCACAGTGAAAGGATAACTTTGGAATTTTTGGATCTGGACCTTATTTCCCATGTTTGTGTCTTGGGGCATAAAATGAGCACTAGAGTCCTACAGATCATTTTGAGCTACAAAATGTGACGGTACTCACCTATCTTTTATATACTGTATACCTGTCTGTTTTTCTTCCTCCTGTTCATTCCTTCAAAACACCTCAGTTTCTTATGTTATCCTCACCGTCTTCACTGTGACTGTGTTAGTGTTTTGCATAGCTTGTTTGTTCTCTCTTTGTTGTTTGGAGAATTGTTTCTCTTTTTTGTCTTTGTACTTGTTTTAGTGATTTATTCATAGATGCTTGTAAAATAGACTTCAGTCTAGGTGGAATTGCTTTGTGAGGAAAAAGCGTGAATAAACAAAAACATCTCTTGGATGTGATGCAACAATGTGACACGGCACAGCAGATTTAGTTAAGAGGGTAGTTACCTTGCAATACCTGTGTAATAATGAAATGCAAGGTGAAAGCCATGCATTGAGTTGACAGCTGGCCTTTCCAGTGATGTATAATTTTGTGATTGAAAGTATGCCAGAGGTTTCTGTTATCCTTCAATTGCTAAAACAGGTGACCATAAAATAAGTGAGGTTTCATTTTGGCAATGGCCACAAACATGTAAAAAATGTCAAACTGAGTAGAAAGAGGATGTATTTTCCACCCTAATAACTCTTTATAAATCAAGTTTAACCAAATCTGTTAAATATTGTGGGAATATTTTTTTTTTTTATGTATTATTGTAAGCAGGCACTTCTCTTTGTCTGGTCAACCTCTTGCTCTTGCCTTCAGTGTGTGATTACATTGTTCTTGGCTGTTTCCCATCTCCTGGAGTGTAAAGTAGTGTAGATACAGATAAATGACCAGAAGGCATGACTGCAATCCCTTGCATAGCACTTCTCTGTCTAGTGTTGTGCCAGCAACTGGCCCACTGTGATATCCAGCATCGCAGTAGGACATTTCACTGCGAGAGGGGGGAAAAGAGATGATATGGAGAAGAGATTCTCTACATCCTCTGGGGGTTGTGTTGTGAGTACAGAACAAGATAACAGAGAAGCTCAGTGTGGAACCTGGTGTGCATCTGTAGTCTGTTTTTCTGATAAAGTGGAGCTATGCTTACAGTCTTTTTTCTGTCCTACTGCCGAGAATTTTCTGTAGCATATTCTTTGCTTTGTTGTCCACTCATATGATCTTTTCCCCATCTTGCACATTTTAATGTAAGCCTGCATCTAATCTGCACTAATATTGCCACGCTTCCCTGTGTATCTCATTGCAATTTTTTTGCCATGCTAGCAGCGCTCAGAAGGTTGATCAACCACTTTGGTCCGGACTGAAATATTTCAACCAATATCGGGTTGATTGCCTTGAAATTTGGCACAAACATTCATGTCTCCCTCAGGATAACTCCATCTGCCTTTTGTGATCCTTGGACATTTTCTGTAGCGCTACCATGTGCCATGAAATGTGACGCAGACATTCATGTTCCCAGGGGATTTGTAGTAACTTTGGTGATTCCTTTTCATCTAGTGCCATAATCAGAACAAAATTTAATGACAACCCCCATAAGTCTCAGCTGTACTGTGTTAATTACTCATACTACTCATATCCAATAGGACGTTTTGTGTCTCTATAAATAATTTTAAGTCTTCTTTCTCTACCATCAACTACGGTGTGCCTCAGGGGTCAATCCTTGGACCTTTTTTGTTTTCTATATATATGCTCCCTCTGGGTGATTTCATACGCAGGCATGGTATTTCCTTCCATTGTTATGCAGATGATACACACTTATACCTACCTGTACAGCCCACTGACCTTAGTATGCTGAGGTCACCACAAGACTGCCTTACCGACATAAAACATTGGATGTCAAATAACTTTCTACAACTTAACTCCAATAAAACAGAAATCCTGGTTATAGGTCCCCAACATCTCTGCAATCAAATTCTGCCCTCTTCTGGCGACCTGCAGCAACACGTGAAACCTGTTTCAAGAAATCTTGACGTTTTATTCGATAGTAATTTATGCTTTGAGCATAATGTTTCTAAACTTGTCCAGTCCAGCTTTTACCACCTTAGAAATATCATTAAAATAAGGCCTATTTTAAATGTTACAGATACTGGAACTGTTATACATGCTTTTATCTCCTCACGCATTGATTACTGCAACAGCCTCTTCACTTGCCTTAATAATAAAACCCTAAATAGGTTACAGATTGTACAGAACTCAGCTGCTCGGCTCTTAACTAGGACAAGAAAATATGATCATATCACCCCTGTTTTAGCATCATTGCACTGGCTCCCTGTGTGTGTTAGGATTGATTTTAAGATTTTACTCATTACTTTTAAGGCTATTCATGGCCATTAGCCAGCCTAAGAAGAAAAGGTGAAAAGGTGCATTTGCTGTCAGGGCCCCACAGCTCTGGAACGACTTGCCTGAAGAAATTAGGCTGGCTGGGTCGGCTTCTTACTTCTTACTTTTACTGGAAAGCATATCCAGATTTTATCTGAGCTGCCACTTCTTTTACTATTCCTGCCCTACCGTTCTTATCACTTTGTTTCCTTGTCTTATCTTCCTTATGTCCTACTGAACATATTTGTTATACTCTATTGTGATCTTGTTCTTATATTCTGTATTTTACCCCCCTGTATCTCATTACCCACGTCGTTATTTGTTTTTGTATTTTATGTGTGATTTGTTGTGAAGCACTTTGTACTCTGTTTGATAAGTGCTATATAAAGCTTATTATTATAATTATCAAATGTTAGCTAGACGTTAAACTGGTAAAATGGTGAACATGGTAAACATAGTATCTGCAACAAGTACGGTGTACTCTTGCAAACAAGTTTTTCAATCTTATAGTTTTGATCATGTGCACCATTAGATTTCCCTCATAAAGTTAAAACAGACACTGTGAGTTCAGGATAGCAGCTGTAAAATGTTTTATGAACTGGATATAGGTGAATTGCTGTTGTATGAGTAGTGGACAACATCGTGCTCAGTAGCTACAGATAAAAACCTGGCTGGTATCATAAGCCAGACTTTGCAGAATTGCTCAGTAGTGGATTCATGGGCTTTTTTTATTTTGATAATTTAAGTAATTCAACATTACATTTACAATATTCTTATGTTTTACCTAGCTACAACACAAAGTCTACCAGAGCATAGGGATTTGAGAGCCTTTCTGTTGGAGGAAAACTCAGAGAACAATGTGTCATGATTTCTCAAGGACTCCCTCTCTCACCTGGGAGGGCCTCACTCTCCCCTCGCTCTCCATCTCTATGCACACAGCGAACGCACCTTCATGTGCGGACAATGAGCCAAAGCTATGAGTCACTCAAAATAGTCCTCTGGCTTCCCAGGATCCTGTGCTGCTTCATCTTGTCTGCCTTCAAGGTATCTTTGGAGAGGCGTTGGCGTCAGCACGGCTAATTGAGCGGAGGATGTATCATGAGAGAGCTCACGGTACACCTCCATTTCACACAAATGAACCTTGTCCAGCCTTCAAGGTCCAAGAAAGATAGAGTTTGAGGTGTTGCTGCCAGAAAAAACAGAAACAGCAGTGCAAAAATTTTAATTAAATTTGTTTAAAAGAACTCTCTGTCCTGTTTGGAGGTGAGTAATATTTAAATGTGAATTCTAATTAATAGGCCTACCATATGCCGATACGAAGTGACTTATCAATCATGACAGAAATATCACCAACTGTTTTAACAGCGTCTTGTGGCAATAAATAAGAACAATATTAAATATTTAGCGCTTAAGGACAATCAGCAAAAATCAAGATGATCTATTAATGATGAGCAGTGAAGGTCAAGAAAGCTCAACTGTAATCCCTATGTGGAGTTAAAGTTCGAGTATCAAGTAAAACAGGTGTAGCCAGTAGTTTTCCTTTGCTCTGCCTCTTACACACTACATTGCATCTGAAAAACATAAATTTTCTGCATGACGTGCCGCATTATCAGAGCTGATAGTGAGTCTGCACTGGACTTCAGCCCAGTATCCCTAGGGATTAGGTCTATATTGGACAATTATGATTAAATGTGTGTAAGATTCAGGGCGACTCTTCTACGGAGTCTGCCATGTTTGCACCGCCATGTTTCTACAGTAGGCCAGAACGGACAAACAAAAAACTGGCTCCAGAGAGGGCTTTTCGCGTTTTCACGAGTTTAGGATCTCATACACGCTTGAAAACACGCTTGGGTTATGAGCACCACTAGATGTCACAAAATCCTACAAACTCATCTTTTAATTCCAATGCCCTGCTTTAGGGCCAATCATAGATTGTAGGTGCCAATGCAGGAAGTACTGTGATCTGTATATGTAGCAAGTAAGGGGGTGGAAGTTGTGGGTTAGATAGGTGTTTAGCAGACATTTATGCCAGAGGCCAGAGTTCACTTCCTGTGACAGACCTTTAAAAGGCATTTTTATTTAACATACAGTCTTTCCTTGACCTCAGTGTGGAAGTGTTGCCAAATGCCAACCACACCTAAATATAACTACACTATGTTTCATTTGCCAAACTGTACCACGATCTTTCCCTAAACTTGACGGTACTACAGCAGAAAGCGTAAAAACATTACACTAGATGTAAAAAAAAATAATAATTAAAAATTAAAAAACACTTAAAGAAATCTGGAATTTCTTCCGATAATAACCCCTTATTTGGCAAGAGGGCTGACCTTCACATTGTCAGGATTGTTTATGGAGAATACCTTACTGGTATGTTTTTTTGTTTATTTAATTTAACACATTTTTCTTTCTGAAAATGATTTGTTTACATTAATTTATTCATTTTACATTTTTAATTAAGTTTCACCTGATTAAAAACGATGAGGTGGCATTAACTTTAACTACATTTCAAGGTATTAAATATGTTAAAATGGAAAATAAAAACAATAAATATTGAAATCACTGTATTAAAACCCTGTAAAATATACATTTATACTTCCGCTGAGACTGCATCACAGCTCATGGTTGCTGGTTGTCACAGTAACGCAAAACACTTTCAGCACATGAGTTTTCCAGGTATATAGTGATCAGAAATAGTAAACTAAGTTAAGAAACACCAATGCACTTCAGCCCTCAACACAGTGGGAGATAACCGAGTTTGAGACAGCTGAAATAACTGAAAGCCAATTGGCTTACGGCTTTTTGTGGATTGGGAAAGCTAGATGTCCCATTCTCATGGAGGGGGGCCATTGTATAAAAAAACATTTGGGAACCACCGGAAAAAAACCCCGAACAACAACATAATTTGTACTTAAACATAGAACGTAGTTTAGTCAACGGTACAGCCCTAATCAATAATGTTGTAATGAGCTCACCTCATCTACCAAATCATGACAGGGACTTGAACCCTGAGGTTGGTGTTGAATGCTTTCAGCCGGTCACATCGGAAGAGATGAAGATGTGTCTTTGTGGCTGCCACATACACTTGGATCCCATCCTCCCAGCCCGAGACACGGAAACGGAAGAGCCTCTTAAACATTTATCACAAAGTGACACTCCAGCACTCACTTTCTCTGTGAAATTTCATCTGCCATTACCCTCCAACACTGATCCTCAAGCAACCTCTACTACACCAGCCTGCTACTGACACTGCCAACCGGGATTAAATGTTTGATTCGATGCCACGCTAAAAATTTAAGCTCTCACAGAACTTTCAGTCGCTTTGAATAAAAGCAACCACCAAATGGCAGTGTTATGTCTACATCGAAGAGAGGAACAGCAGCAGAACAGGTGTATTGCATACTCTTTGTAACAAAAGAAAAAATGTTTCCTTAATTGACTTGGTTTCACAGCTTGCCAAATCCAAAGATTGCCACCACCTCCACATGCTGCATTTAGGTGCGTGCATCTTGCCAGTCGCACATGCATGAGATGAGTGCACATGTGTGGATGCTGCTTATAGTTTCAGTGCATGTATGTGCACACTTTTAATGCTGGTGGTGGTGCATGCTTGGACAGAGAGCTGATTTTACCTCAGAGGCAGTTCTGCCAGCAGAGAGAGAGGCAGGGAGAGAGAGAGAGAGAGAGATGAATTTGACTCTGGGCAACAGATGCCCAATTAACATATCCCCATAATTAGGATGATGTAGAAGGATGAAGATGAAGATGTAAGGGTACAGCTGTTGTTGTCCATCTCAGGCAGCGTGGAGCTGTCTGAATATTCATGTGACATTTTTATGACTTTTCAATATCTTGCTGCACACAGTGATGATGCTACATTCACCAATTACACCACCTTGGTGCTTGCTCATTAAAGATGAAGAAGATCTTGTTCTTGTGTCACTGTATAAGGGGGTTGTATTGTGCAATGATAAAACACAAGGAAGGACAGATCAGTAAGAAACAGAATCGTGCTTTGTTCTTGGACTGTCATGGGACCATGTACCATTTCTATACACTTGCATGTTGGCATTTTTCTGCAGTGTAAATGTTTGACTCATTTAGAATTCCCCCGACATTAATATAATGTGTGCAAATGTGTGCAAATATATACCAATGTGCCGAAGTTCAAACATGTGTAATAATGTGGTTAAATTAAATTACACTCCAGAACAGCGACTGTAATCTTTAGCACACATAGGGGAGAGTAATGAAGAAAACTAAAGGAGCCAACCACAGAATAGCTGTCAGCGCAGCAGCACAGAGCCGAGCAGAGTGCTGCACTCACTCCTCCGTCTTTGTCAGGAACTTCTGCTCCAGTAACTCCATCCGGCGGCACAGCTATCAGGCTTTTCTTTGTACCCTTGTGACGCAGTGGCCAGCTACTTTAACTTCCAGATCAATTATTTAGATGGCTTCCCTATAAATATCAGTCTGTTAAATGGAGGAGATACCCATCTGAGGGGCTGTAGAGTGCTGTGTGTGCTAAACATAGACCCACTTTTTCATGTTATTGGATAGCATTTAATCTGTTGCATGACATAGGGCATTTGGAGAGCTCACATTTAAAATTCAGTACATTTAAGTTATGAAATCTAAAACAGAAGAGTCATGCCGCCACTGTTAGCACACAAAAATAGTGTGTTAATGGTGTGTTCTGAGTTTTAAAATACTGATGTATAAAAGTAGTTGTCAATACATTTCACTCAAAATCACCTCATGGTGGCGTTAGAGGCAAAGTTTGGGGACCACCAAAGTCAGTAGGCTGTGTGCAACGGGGACCATGAAAGTCTGGACGCAATCCACATGTCTAGACCAAAGTGGTTCACTGACTAACCAACTCACATACAACATACACATTACAAAAGAAAAAACTGAAGAAATGACACTTTGCTGCAATGTAAAGTAGTGAGTGTACAGCTTGTATAACAGAGTAAATTTGCTGTCCCTTAAAAATAACACATCACACAGCCATTAATGTCTAAACCACTGGCAACAAAAGTGAGTACACCCCTAAGTGAAAATGTCCAAATTGGGCCCAATTAGCCATTTTCCCTCCCCGGTGTCATGTGACTGTTAGTGTTAAAAGGTCTCAGGTGTGAATGGGGAGCAGGTGTGTTGAATTGGGTGTCATCGCTCTCACACTCCCTCATTCTGGTCACTGGAAGTTCAACATGGCACCCCATGGCAAAGAACTCTCTGAGGATCTGAAAAAAAGAAAGGTTGCTCTACATAAAGATGACCTTGGTTATAAGAAGAAGGGCAAGACCCTGAAACTGAGCTGCAGCACGGTGGCCAAGACCATACAGGGGTTCAGCAGGACGGTTTGACTAGTGCACGTGCTCAGCGTCATAATGCATCAAATTGGTCTGCGTGGCTGTCGTCCCAGAAGGAATCCTCTTCTAAAGATGATGCACAAGAAGACAAGCAGACTGAGGACATGGATGTCATGGAACCATGTCCTGTGGTCTGATGAATCCAAGAGATACTAATTTGGTTCAGATGGTGTCAAGCGGAGTACAAAGACAAGTGCGTCTTGCCTACAGTCAAGCATGGTGGTGGGACTGTCATGGTCTGGGGCTGCATGAGTGCTGCCGGCACTGTGGAGCCAGAGTTCATTGAGGGAACCATGAATGCCAACATGTACTGTGATATACTGAAGCAGAGTACGATCCCCTCCCTTCGGAGACTGGGTCGCAGGGCAGTATTCCAACATGATAACAAGCCCAAACACACCTCCAAGACGACCGCTGCCTTGCTAAAGAAGCTGAGGGTAAAGGTGATGGACTGGCCAAGCATGTCTCCAGACCTAAACCCTATTGAGCATCTGTGGGGCGTCCTCAAACGGAAGGTGGAGGAGCGCAAGGTCTCTAACATCCACCAGCTCCTTGATGTCGTCATGGAGGAGTGGAAGAGGACTCCAGTGGCAACCTGTGAAGCTCTGCTGAACTCCATGCCCAAGAGGGGTAAGGCGGGAAATTAATGGTGGCCATAGAAAATATTTACACTTTGGGCCCAATTTGGACATTTTCACTTAGACATTATTGGCTGTGTAATGTGTTATTTTGAGGGGACAGCAAATTTACACTGTTATACAAGCTGTACACTCACTACTTTACATTGTAGCAAAGTGTCATTTCTTCAGTGTTGTCACATGAAAAGATATAATCAAATATTTACAAGAATTTGAGGGGTGTACTCACTTTTGTGAGATACTGTATATCACCATCTCAAGAGCCACCTGCACAGTGGTTCTCAATTCTACCGAAGATTTTATATTTGTCAAACAATAACAACACATAATTAAAATAAAACAAGATTCAGCTTAGCAAAATAGCCTCGCCAGCATCAGAGCACTTTTGTTTGTTGATGTCACCACATGAATCATATTCATGCAACTTTTGGTCCGCTCAACACCCACGACCCCCCTGAAGTGGCTCTACATTTTGGAGTGCCGTGTTAGACAGCGCTTTTTACCGCCATCACCAAAACACTAAGTAAGGGAATAACTTGGTGTTAAATGGTGCTCATCCCTGAGGCTCAACACCTCAGCAAAACACTTTGTTTATGTTTTTCCTATAATTTGTCACCCATCTGTATTTGCAGACCAGCAACAGAAAAAAAGAAGGAGAAAATGTGCAAATTCAGATCATAAAGTGTTTTTGTTTAGTGTTTACAGTATGTATATACCAGCGTGACATCTGACAAGCTAATCTTGGGGACATTAAGGTTCAGAAATCTCTCTGGGATAACATCTTAAAGGGATATTCTATGTCATTTTTGGAAATCAATAATGCAGCATCACTGCATGCCTATTTGGCCAGCTGTGGTTCGAATATTTCCAGCAACACTGGCAGGCAGCAGGAGACAGACAGAAGGTGAAATGGCACTTCCTCTACTGGTGAGAAAAGGAAAGACAGGATGACACTGCCTGAAGCTCGACCCTCAGCTGAAGACAACACCCTGCCCTGCACGGTGGAGTGCCAGTCAGGTCAGCTGGTGCTAAAATGGAGAGATAACTTTTAAAACTTGCTCTGTCACGCCGAGACAGACTTGAGTAATCACTTTCATAACCAGAGGCACTCAAACTGGAGATGCTCAAATATTCACAGCCTGTTTGATATTATGGTTTGATGATTAGGCATGGCTCTAATCAGTGAGTTTGGGGAGCCTCAAAAATGGCGCTGAAAAAACTGCACCATCTGACAGCAGCTCCGGTTTAGTGCCAGAGTGCTGTCGACAGACTCATAAGTGGATCATAATGATAATTAACACGCCAATTAGACATCTGCTGTGTTTCCAAGGCTGTCTTGAGAATAATGTGTTTACAATTAAAGGGAGAGCTCAAATGAGCAAAGAGGCACACATCATCCTCCTTAATGGCCAACGTTCAACAGGACGATGGACTGGTGTGCGACAGGTCGGCCAGTCATCTGTGAATGTTTTCATGAAGTGGAGGCCCAGGGAGCTTGTCATATCTGATTAAGTGGAGGGAGATGCAGGGGCCAAATGAGCTGGATGAAGCAGCAAGCACCAGGAGCGACACATTACCACTGGGTGTCAGCACTGATCACATCATATCATCGCTCCCCTCCACCCCTGACAACTCAATCAATGGTGTAATTGACTGGGACCAGGGCCGCTGTCACAACAGGTTCCAGCGCTCAGGGAATCGCCAGGCAGCAGCACTGATGTATGCTGGGATTAAAAATGGTTTATGGCTCAGAAACAAGGCTTGAGTTCAAGGGAAACTCTTATTTTTTTCTACTAGTTTAACCACAAGATGGCATAGTTGGACTATATAAAGGAAGACGCTGCTCTTTATTTTCCTGCTGAGTGATTTCCTGCCTTTGTTTTATCTCACACCATTAAGTTTTACTATTCTTCATCAATCTAAGTAGGATGGTGATGGAGCATCTCTTAGCGTAATGTATTGTTGAAAAAATTCACTGAGAACATTGGTGGTCGGCCAAAACAACACCCGGGATGTTTTCCCTCTTAGCTCTTATGGGATTTAATGGCATTTTGACCTAAAATGTCCTATATATGAAATGTATGGCTTTCTTAAAAAGTCTGTTTTAGAGCTATGTGAAAACCTTGCATATCCAGCTCATTCCCAAGTGCTCAAAAAAATGTATTTGAACATCTACATTTCCATGACAACTGGGTGACTCCATCGCTCAGGAAGATGAGATCAAATGCTCCAGGCCAGCTGCTGAGTGGACTTCTACATGTTTTAGTTTTTTTAAACATGTTTTTATGTTGACTGACATAGTTTTCTAAAAACCTAATGCTGATAAAACCTTTTCAAAACACCTTTTTGAAGTCCAAACTGCAGTGTCATCCAGAACCACAAGGCACAAACCTCAACATTTTTTTTAGATCCTGATTAGTCAACATACTGGAGATGGAATATTTTCACCTGACACCAGTGATATGGTTCAACAAAATTACTGGCTGACAAAACGACAGAGATGGGAATACTGGAATTTTCAATAAAAATTGCCCTCTAAGATTACATAGTACTCGGTCCAAACTGCTGGAGACTGGCCAAGTGCAAAGACATGTGCACACACACACACACACAAACACACGCTATTGTCTCACAGCTCGTTTAGATATACTCCCTGGATCTCTTTTGTCAAAGGTGGACTGACCCAGTGGCAGTCCTGCGGTTAAGAAATATGACACTTTACTTTTACTTATTTTGTAAAATTAAAGACATGTTTCCAAACATGTTCATCAACAACATGTTTATTCAATAGTTTTTACTATAAGTCATTCTGTTAGTTCTGGCTTGCTTGTTGCTGGTGGTGCATGGAGAATCTGGCTCTTGTTGTAGACTGAGCCTCAATGTTTAGTGTTTCCAGCTCTCCTGCTGTGCATGCGAGAAGGAGCCTGGATTTCCACTGGTTGGCGGTTAAACAGATACACAGTATTTAACTAATTGAGCCATCCCTGTGTCTGCCTGCATCCTCCTTGGAAGCTTGATGGGCAGTGATCTGCCAACAAAAGTCACGTTCAAGGAAAACTGCCCATCTGCCAGGTATTCTGTCTGGGTATGCATATGTTTATCGCTTTATTAATGGCCAAAACCAAATCACAGACCAAAATCAAATAACGGCCAAAACCAAATCACAGACACAAAGGCACATACATGCACACACAAGTGAACGTCCAGAAATCCACTTTGTAAAATTTCTCATTTTAGGTTACTAAAAACCAAAATCATTAGTCTCTCTGCTGGTCAATTTTCTAATGATATTAAGACATCATTCCTGGATATGGTCACATGTAAAGAAAGACAGAATGTGCTGAGGACGCCGCTGTACTTAAGTACTGGGGTACTTCTACTTTACTTGAGTATTTCCATTTTAGGTTAATTTATACTTCTACATTTATTTGACAGCTTTAGTTTCTAGTTACTTTTCAGATTTGGATTACAAAATGTACATCAAGTAATAGATTATGATATAGTATTATAGGTTAAGCCACCCAGCAGTATATAAAGTAATTTGAATTAGCCCCAATTTTACTAGCTGCAACATTAAAGTGATGTACACATTAATGCATCACTAATTATAATCCAGTAATATAACATATATAATTCTGAAATAGGCCATTCAGCGTAATGATTACTTTTACTTTTGATATTTTGTACTTGTAAGTAAGAGTTAAAATGCAGGACTTTTACTTGTAATAGAGTATGTTTACACAGTAGATCTAAATACTTATTCCACCACTGGTGATCAGGGACCACACTGCTCAGCCTCCTTGGGCAAGTTTAGCGCTGCAACTGAGGCAAACATCTGAGCCTCAGCAGTATCAGGCCGTTGGTCCTCCAAACATTGAGAGGTGACATGGTTCCTGCTCCTGCTAGTGATATCCCTGAAGTGTTTCCTTTTTTAGGTATTACATGCAAAATCTGTGAGGAGAAGACCCCCGAGCAGATCCACGAATTACTGAAGGGGCTTTATCTCCCAGCAGACCTATAGCCAAGTTGACCTTTCATCCTGACCCTAGTACTCATTAAAATAATGCATGTATGGATTATCCCTGAGGGTAAATTTGAATTGCAGGTCAAACAAGGATGAGATTCCAAATGGGAAAAATACATTGGATATTTAACAAGTCATTGAACACATTGATGAGAATATAGAAAATGGTGAATAGAATTAAACACTTTCATTAGAATTTAAGGACTTGACTGAAAAAAAGTAGGCTATATTTAAATTGAACAGTGCTGTTTTGGTAAAATCTGAAAAGCTATACATCATTAGCCTACTATAAAAACCTTGTGTAATACTAGTTTCCATGTACGACACAGTAATCACATGACTACAATAATACTAAAACGAGGATGGAACTCTCATTTTATGACTGTATGTTTTTGGACCAGAGGCTGGACAGGTGAAATAGGGGCAAAACGCTTACCACCCCTGCAGATGGGTGGTTTAGGGTTCAATTCCTGGCATCTGTTGTATCATTGCTTGTTTACAACATCACCAGCTCAACTATGGGATTAAAAGTAGGCTGATAGTTTGACAGTTTGGGGATAATGCTTGTTTTCTTTTTTCCCTCAAGAGATAGATAAGATCAATCTCATATCTCATCAGTTTAGATTGGAGCTGGAGGCAGGAGGTGATTAGCTTACCTTAGCATGCTCTGTCAAAAGTTTAAAAAATCGTCTTACAGAACCTCTAAAGCTTATTAATGAACACACTGTATAACATTTGCATAATCTGTACAAAATCTAATATTTTAAAAGCTCAAGTTGTTATGTGCTGGAACTATTTGTGGTTGCCTGGCAACCTCACAGAGAGGACAAGACTCCAGGAATTTTCTGTTTCTGTTTGTATATATATTAAAGAAATTAGATTCACCATGTTAATTAGTGAGCTTTAGAGATGCTGAACCCTTATCATTTTTAAGTCTTTTAAAATCTTTATGCTAAGATAAGCTAATCATTTCCTGGCTCCAGACTTAACAGAAAGACATGGGAGTGGTAGAAATCTTCAAATCTGTCTCTTAGCAAGAAAAACGCACTTCCAAAATATCTAACTCATTTAAAAGTGACAAGGACACCAGCACAGGGAAACTGGATGTTCCAAACTCGGGAGGAAAACGGCACAGTAACTAGGAGGCCCATTGACAGAGAAACTGAATGACATTATCAACAATCACCAAGTGTCTAATATGACAAACCATTGTTTTATTATCAGTAGTGTACAGGCATAAGGAGATAAATTTACTCTAGACTAAAAGCCTCTATAGAATATTATAGAAATAATGTAATCAAACAAATGTAAAAAAAATAAAATAAAATGAAGCATTGTAAAGTCACCATAGACTTATTAAACTGCCTAACATGACAGGACTTTCTTAATGATTTTTGTGTCTGTCTGCTGTAGCTGGCTGCCTCCCTGTTTCCACGGCAGCACGAAGCAGCAGAGGTGCGTAACAGCCCAGCAGCCTGCTTTCACATTCATAGAAATCCTAGCCATTAATTCCCAAGAATGGAGGTGAGTTCCAATGCTGATGAAATACATGAGAGGGGCAGAGGCAATTTCTATCTTTAAGCCAACAGACACCCCCTCCTCTTCATTCTGTCTTGGCTGGTTGGGGTGGTGTGGTAAGGTGTAGTGAGGTGATGTGGAGAGAGTGGGCCGATCGTTTTTGGTTTCTTTAGGTGGTGCTGGTGGGGGGTGTTCTGCCTGTAAATCCCCTGCATCTCATAAGAATGTGAAAACATCAGCCTGACTGAGGCTGAGAGGGAAGAGAGAGGGAGGCTGCTTGGTTAGTGGTGTAAACAAAACTGCAATTGATGACTTCTGCAAACAAAGCACTTCCATTCTACAGATATATTTGTCTTACGCCTAAATCTCCTTACGGTACATCACAAACAGTGTGTCATACAAGCGTTGGCAAGTTGGAGCGAGAGCATAAATGATTCACTGGCTCGCTGACTCCGAAGGGGCCTACATTGCTCTGTGGGCGCTGCAGGAGAGACGTTCAATATGCAGCGCCGGTCGTGCCAGTTGGCAGCGGGGCGCCGTCGGTTGGCACCGCTCCCCTTGTAGGTACTGACATCTTCAACAGGATTGTAACATCCCATATGCCCCCATTCTTCTAACCCCCGCTCCTGAACGCAGACAACCGTCCTCACCAGAGCCTGAAATAAGACGCATACATTCTGCGCTCTATCTCCTCTCAAGATCACATTATGCTCCCTGCTGCAGAGAAGAGGGCTTTTTACTGCTTCATATAAACCTTGGGAAATAATCACGCAGCAGCTAAGTCACTTTTCAATCACACCAGTGCACAACAACCACTCACTTGTGAATTAAATGTCACAGCAGATGCACTTTTATTTTTCCTCCCCTCAGATATCAACCCCCCTTCCCTCCTCCTCCTCCTCCTCCTCCTTCTGCATCTCTTTATTATCAGTCGCTGCAACCGCAGCAGCGCAGGCAGCAGCGGCTGTGTTCACTGTTGTTTCCGTGAAGATCAGAAGCCTCCAAATCGTTATCTAGAACCTGTACACAGATAAATATCAGGGTGTTATGAGCAACTTCGCAGTAACTGACAGGTGAAATCCCTGTAAACCACAGTTTATGTTCTCTGTGAGCTGATAACGTCGCACACTCCTCCCGATATCAGGCGTTTTATCAAATGGTCTCCTCGCGTGCCAGTCTTTGTTAGGTAGCCTGTGAACGCTGCTCCTTCAAAACTGTCTTTGTTTCAGCAGTTGCATTATTCACTCTTTCACAATAAAGAGGTCACTGAATATTTGCAAGCAGTGCCAAGTGACTGCAAAAACCCTGGAGCTGTATTGTAGAGACACTTTGTGAAAAGGAAGAGATGGATTTGCAGATTTTAGACTTGGCAGCAACAGAGATGTAGTTGCACATGTACACTGCTACATAGCATCCCCAGTTGGAAAAAGAGTTGAAAGTAATGCTTTCAGCACTTCATTATCTCAACTCTACCTCAAACACTGAACGGCAAAGCTGTCAAACTGTGTTCTTTAGGGTTAAGTAATCGTGTTGATGTGACGGAGCAAATTTCAGAGAAGCAGTTCAAACTCAGAGTGGTCTCCTTCTCCCCTGCCGTGTATTTGGAATCCATGGGAGGGGGGTTCTCCTGAAGCCCAGGGTCGTCCAAGTGAACGAGTTCACGTTAACCTACCTCCAGTTCCCTGGATCGCTCATTAGGAGCTTGGCTGAGCACCCGTGGTTGTGTTTGGATGGCTCCCAAATAGAAACACACATTTGGAGCCGCGCCAAGCTGTCAGCCTCGTGCATGATTTGCAGCGTGAATGATGGCTGGCTGCTTGGATAGAGCAGTCTTCCAGGCCTGTCAGTGGAACAAACTTTGTGTCCAAATGAGTAAAGCACTAATCACTCAGAGCAGCTTGTTCCTACTCACGTTCTTCACTTGACACAAAACAACAGCGGAACACCAGGGTTTTCTGATATTTTGTTAAATATCTGTCTTCCTGCTTTCGACATGTATAAACAGGTTTGCTGTTTAGAACTGAGGATGCAGGCACACACACAGCAGGGGGGCTGAAAAAACCTTGCCTGTCATAATAGGGCATGGGCATTGTAAGTGTTTAATAATAAATGAACTTCCTAGAAACCAGTAAGATCACTGTTGAGAAACAAGAAAATGTGTGTGAAACTCATCTTGGCATTTACAAACCTTTTATTTTATCTTTTACCAAGTGCTACACTTCGATAGACATCTGTTGGTTATTACTATGTCTATGGGTACTGCAAGCTAAGGTGGCTCATAGCGAGAAACAGCAACTAGAAGCAGAGATAATGCAAACTGAGACTAGACAAAGTTAGCTCCTGCGTGTAGTGACAAATGAATGTGAACTAAACTATCAACAGGCAGCACAAGTTGTTTTCACTGTGTCTTGCAGGTTATACAGGCAAAGCTTAACATTTGCTTTTTCCATATTCAGAGTTTTACATTGGAAAGTCTGCTTTGTTATAGAAGTCTACTTGGATCAGCTCTGGGTCCTTCATCCTGGCTCCACTTCATCTCCCTCTCCCCTGACTTCGCCAGGCTGTGCAACCACAGTTATTAGGAGCACAGATTAAATGGACGGCGCATCCCACGCAGTTTGGTCCTATTAATAATTAAGCAGGGCGAATATTATACAGTTCACGTACTTAACACGCAGAGTTCAGTGAGTAGGTCAAGAATGATTACACACTGCAGGCTGACAAGGCAGCGAGAAACCATTTATTCAGCGGTAATTAGCCTAAATGATAAAGTAACACATCCCCCATGAAGGGAGAGAAGAGGGAGCATTCAGGAGGAGACTAAAACTGCCGATTAGCCTCAACAACACAGGCAGCAGCGCAGATCAAGGATTAATTATCCTGAGGACAACATAATCTCCTCCATTCTGTGTTTAGGCTGAAAAACAAAGCTGATTCATATGTAGCCTATTAAACAACAAATAAAACTACACTCAAAACCAAACTAAACCTGGGGCAGTCCTGCTTAATGGATTTATCGTCTATAAATGATGTCAGAAAGCAGCGAGCAGGCCCTGAGAGCAAGCTGGGACAGATATCACAGGTTGAGTGTCTGACCTCCAGGTGAAGCTGCTTTACAAGCTCCTCGAGGCTCCAAACGTTCATCAATGATTTACTGCGCTGCCGGTCATGTTAAGCGAGCTAATGAGGTTCCTTTGAAGCGCACACACATTCAACATGCGTGCACAGACTGAACTATTTGTTAGTTAACTCCCTCCACACACACAGGTAGTGGATTGAGGTTTCCTATTATCTTGTATCATCTTGACGAGCTGCAGATTGTAAACAAAGAGGGTGATTCTCTGGCAATGTGGTCCCTTCAGGGTGATGGGGAATTAATGTCAAATATTCACGCTGCACTGGATGCACTGGATGCACTGGATGCACTGGATGCACTGGATGCACTGGATTGTGTGAAGTGCGCGTTTCTTTTTCTGTATAGTTCTTGGCACAAAATAGGAAGGAAATATGCAGCAGCTGTAAAAGACAGAAAGTCCTCCAGCAGACAGGCGGGGAGGGAGAAAGAAGTAAAGTTCTTCAACAAAGATTTACTGTTCCACTTTATGAGCACTGAGGTTGCTGCTCAATAAATCCTTTATCATTGTGCTTTTATTGGGAGATTTGATCTTAGCAGACAGATGGGGGGCAGCATTAAAAATCCATCTGACTTCACTCGGGTTCTGTGTGGTTTGAGTAGACAGACACAGGAGGGTATACAGAGAACTAGTTAACTAGGACCCTACATTGATTATGTCGGCGTGATGACACCCGTGCCTGAGTGACGCTCACTCGTGTGGTGAGTAATCAAGGCTGAAGCTGGGGCTTCCCTGTAGGTGTGTGAGCTCGCCACAGCACGTGTCTGAGATCCAGTGCGTTGTGGTTTGACACGGAGTGTGATTGAGACAGATTCATCCGCTTCATCATAATCACATAAATAGAAATACAGCACATAGAGTTTTAGTCAGATGTGTGGCCATAAATATATATATAAGTGATCATCACTGCCTATCCACCATTACACAGCGCTGTTTGGAAAGAGAAGTGCATTTCCCCAGAGTGGAGGTCGATGTCATATTGATTGGTAGGTACCAGATAAAGTGGTTCTCTCCATTTTTTCTGTTTTTTTTACAGCTGTAAAGGTTAAATAAGGACTGCTGAAGTTTATGTTTCACAGTATGCTTTTTATATGAAGTGTTTCCTGCTGTCATGAGCCTGCTAACAGTGTTGAGAACATCAAGTTCTACTCATAAAACTCATAAAAACAACCTCTTGCAATTATTATTTCAGCACAGTTTGTACTGTTGGAGCAGATGGATGTCACATAGAAACTGTGCGCACCTTCTGACACAGCCCTATTGCTGTTATAATACTTGCTGAAGGATGGATCTATCATATGTATTTTCGTGACTTTTGAAAAGGTTCTTGGGCACAGGCTTATTAGATCACTGCAAGTTCATATTGGCTCTCAGGATGTGAACTTGGATAGTTGTTTACTGTTGCTGGTATAGTCTGCAGAAGCTCTGAACCAAAAATGAGGTCTGACTTCCAAAGTGTAAACACACAGGATATGAACGTGATGTACAGTACAAAACTTGTTGAACAAGCTGCAGGCTTTTGCCAGTCATCATTTTGTTGGAGCCACAGATTACCAAAAGTCATGAGAAATTAGTTGCGGCAAGCAAGGCCCAGCGAGCAAGGACATGCAAATTTTAACGGGCCGACCTGTGTTAAATCACCAGGCCCACGCACCTCTGCCTGTAATTCTTATAAGATGTCCACAGATTAATAACTTACAAGGGGTTACAACATACAATCTAGTTGTTATGCTTGTTGTTACTAAATTTTTACATTATAGAAAATGCCAGGTGAAGCATAGTTAGCTAACTGATAAACAACTAACTATATTATTACGCTATTAAAGCGTTAGACTACATCACCAAACAACATTACCTAGGTTAGCATAGTCAGACATTATCCATTCATTCTTAAAATACTGAATGCTACTTACTCAAACAAACATACATCTCCAAACTTCACTCACTTTATCATATCTTTTTATCATAAACGTCGCTAGATGTGCAAATGAATAAAGATTAATTTAGGCCAAGATCATGGTTCTGGAAATGATGTATAATTGTATGTATACGATTATTGGTTCAGGTTTTTCCCATTTCTGTATCTTTTACCTCCTTTTAACAGTTAGATTTTCCTTTGTAAAGCAGAAATGGGAATTTGTGAAACATGATAATTTTCGGGAAATCAGTTGTAGATTAGTTTGATACTTTGCAGATGGAGGAGTGGAGTGAATAAGAACTGGATTTAATGACTCACTTGAATTTGCCTCTTGTTAAAAATAACACACATTTATGCACTGCTTTTTAAACCTCATATTTTCCTCAGTACTTCCGGATCACGAGCACAGAAACTACTGTGAACATCACAGAGTATGTGGTTTGAAAGGAAATATGGCTCGCTTCACCTTCTGTTTCACACATTGCCTGAGTTCTGCATCAAACCTCTTGACTTCCTTTTCACATAAAAGAAGTGGTTTCTTATCTGCAGATGTTCACCCCTTCCTCGACATATGGATTTGGTCATGGTATGGCGGTTTGAGCTGACAGAGGGGCCGACTATAACGGAAGACACCAATCTGGTTGGACCTTGACCTGAATGTAAATGATCCAAGTGAAGCTTTTGTCTGCTGCTCTCCTTTACTGAGGGGTTCAAATTTGTTGTTTGATGAACGAGAGCTACCAAAATTAGGCATACATTTCACCCTCCTCCTCATAAGTCTTTCAAAGCATTCCAGAGAATACACTACTAGATTTCTGATATCCTTCCTGCTCTGTTTGAACACACTTACAACACAATATTTGACAAAGGACTTTGTGAAACCTTATTAACAAACACCAACTTGTTCAATTTTTACTCCATCCCATCGAACTGCAATTTTATTTCATGGTTTGAAAGCCCCCTTATACTGTATCTTAGGTTTTTGCCCTTGCTACTTGGGTAGTGACCTGAAAGCAATTTTCTTTTTATGATATACTTAATTTATCCCTCAAGGGGGAGATTCTCTGTGCTCCCTCCGTAGCAGCCCTGGAGCAGGTAAAGGGTAAATATCAGGGCTCAAGGATACCTGGGGATATAGAGCCAGAGGTGGGAAGAATACCAAAAATCCTGCTTGGGCTGAGGAACAGTTATTTTTAAGATCATATTGCTCAAGTAAATTTAATGTCGCGAAATTTTAAAAATTGGCTCATTAAGAATTTATTCAAAGAAAAAAAATACATTTCTACACATGACCTTTATCATCTGTGTAATCAACTGTACATAATATAGTGCTTAAACAGTACAACAAGTACACCATCTTAGCTTGTTCAATGGTAATGGTTCCATAATAGCTGAATATACTATTACCCAGTTGCCTCCCTATTAGGTCTTGTCATAACCCTGGATATTTATAAGGTACTGAATAGTTTTGGACAAAAACTGTTTTAAGGTAAGGCAGAAACTTCAGACATGCTAACGTTACTAATATCCGGTGTGAGGAAGCTCTATGCTCTTCATTTGTGCAGACAAAAAGCAGGAATTTCATATATGCTATCACCACGTTTTTGCTCATGCTAATGCTAATGTTAGTTAGTGCGAGGGAGGCACAGACTCAGTTCATCTGTCATTACATATAAGAGCCAACTTTGTGAAGGTTTGGTTAGCATTATTACTGCTACTAGCTGCTGTTTCTAGTTGGACTGTCATGTGTCATGTTTACGGAAGCCCTAAGAGGCCATCCATTCACATTTTTTTTTACTCCATTTTCCCGTGATAATGGGATAATTTTCTCGTGATC
Source organism: Micropterus salmoides (assembly GCF_014851395.1). Lineage (NCBI taxonomy): Eukaryota > Metazoa > Chordata > Actinopteri > Centrarchiformes > Centrarchidae > Micropterus > Micropterus salmoides. The sequence continues at coordinate 33,458,356 of NW_024043372.1, forward strand.
TCGAGATAACAAATGATAACTTAAAACAGGGGTCGGCAGGTGCGTTTCTTTAGGATAATTTCAGTGATTCTTAATGTGTCTAGTTAGCTCAGTTGGAAGTGTACAGGATTTGTATACTAAAGACTGTGTGTTCAATTCCTTCTCTCAACCATGTTTTTTCTTCTTTTGTGGCTTTTTTATTATCCTCTTCAGCATAGTTGTTATGAAGAGATTCACAGGAATCCAATCACACATTTCCCGATGGCTAAGGTTCTAAAATACCCGTCAGGAAATGAGTAACATTAAATGGATTCCCCCGAATGAGAAGCACAGGAATTTCCTCTGCCTGTGAATGATGGGGAAATGAAAAGTCAGTAGGTTGATGGATGTGGACCAGTCCAACACGTGCTTTATTGTGAATATATGAAACAGTGTCGTTATAAGAACTTTGTTGAGGAGAATTATGAAAAAGATAAAAAGTTAGACTTCCATCAGGATCAAACAAACAACCCTTAGATTTTGAGTACTGTGTTCTACTAACTGAGCTAACCACTGACACTGAAAACCACAGTAAAACTACCATTAAGAAACGTTCCTGCCGACCCTGCCTGAGCTCATGAGAAAATTATTCCGTTATCACGGGAAAACAACATTCCTTATCTCGAGATAATTATCACGGGAAAATTGATTAAAAAAATATTTGAATCGATGGCAGCTTAGGGTTTCCGTACATGTTAGCCAACTGGAGCCGACAGATGTCTTGACACAATGTCAGTGTGACAAGTGCAATAAAAAAAAGTTTTGAAAAGGCAAGGACGAGTGCCGTATATAAATTCAACTCTTATAAAGTAATTTTACTAGTTTTCAGCAAGTTGCAACATTTCTAAGTACTGACAATATTCAAGATATCAACTACTTGAAGAGACTTCTTTTAATTCATTATTTATTTAAAGGAAAATTATCTAATTTATTATTCATCTATTCCCTTATTTATAAAGATTGATTGATGAAATTCAAGAGGGGGAAAACCTTTAACATTTTTAAGCCACAAAACTGTCTTTCAACACCAGAGCAAAAAAGTTGTTTGGAATGTACCAGAGGGAAATGGAATAGTCACACTCCCTTTGAGAATAATCTCATCAAGGAAATGAATCTTCTTTTAAAACAAATGTGAGCATCAACTATTCTCTTCTGTGACTTGCATACTGTATAGATCAGATCAGAGGCGACACAGGAATGTGTTCATTGGTTGGAGCTTTTAGACGGCGCACTTTGGCTGCTAACTAGCCTCTGGAGGGAAACATTATTGAAAGCGGTTGTCAACATGAGGGCTTCTACATGTCATGTGTCACTGCACCGTGGAGGCTTCCTCTTCTATGAACACACTCCTCAGAACATACACATTTCCTGTTATCTGATAGTACAAAGCAACTGAATATCAGAACTTGCACGTGTCTGTAAAATGCATGTATATGTGGATGAAAACCATCAATAAAGCACACAAAACAGCCAGAAAATAGATAACTTTAACAATTTTATTTGTGAAAAACTACAAGCAAAATTCATAAATAGACATTTCTATTTGAAGCGAAGGAAAATTATTGGGTTAGCCTATAAGCGCAAAGTCGTGCACATGCCAGAAACATGTATTATTTTAACATTATAAGCTAGACAAGGAGCTGTGATCCGCTGAAAATGCTGCGTACATTTCCACACCAGGAACATGTGACCATTTCACAAGGGGAAACAATGACACATTAGCTATAAGTTCAAAAAAAAAAAAAAAAGCAAAGAAGAAAACTTAAACTGGATTAAACAAAGAATGGATTATTGTACTGTCCCTAAAACTTTTTTTTCCATTTTTTTTAAAACCGAGCAATAACTTTAAAAGCATTGTACAAGACATTGTTATAGGAAGAAATGAGTTCGTATAATACACTTAATTGGAAATTCACGGTTAAGGTTATACAGTCAGTAAACAAGCCTTCTATATTTGGGTCTCTGACAAACAAAGCTAAAAAATGTAACCATCTTTACACAGTAAATTAAGGTTACTGGTCGCACACAAGAACAGAACTGCTTGCGCGGAAAGGAAACAGGAAACAAAAGAATTCAGCTCCAATGCCATTATTCATAGTGTTTACTTTTGCACCCTTTTAAAATTCTATATACAAGCAATAATTCATATATTCAGCAAATGGCCATTTGTCAATAATTTAACAATGAATCCTTTCTGTTGGAGAACTCAGTCAAGTGAACGTGGTTGCAGATAAGGCAGGTGAAAAGATGGCTTTTTAGGCCCATTTCTAATAGATTGCATTACAAAGCAGGCTTTTATTCTCAGTATAAATTGGACAAAACATTTTTCTCCTTTGACCCAACAGTCCCACTTTTTAAGTTCTATTCACATTGCTTTTCCTCACTTTGAACACTGATTCCATATTTGTATGCAATAAAGTACATAATTACATATTAACCATAGCTTAAGAGCAAAGAAAAATCTTTTTAACACATCTCTCATGGGCTTCAAACGTTGCTTACAACACACATATGATTATCATACCTACGTGTGAAAATACAAAGCTTTTACTCAACACTGATCCAATCCTGCCCCTCAGATGGTAGTAGGATATATTGAATTTTTTGGGACTTGTTAACCTCACCTAAACTGGCTTTAGTTGCTCAGGGAGTGGCTCAACTGGTGAGTCGGGGCCTCTGTTAAGGGAGTTACATGTACTGTGGTAGTCCAGCAGAGTGAAGAGGGGGCTTACTAAAGCCTAAGACTTCGACCCAGCAGACCCAGAGCTCTTCTCAGCTACCCAAACACACCCAGTCTGCTTTTCATCACCTGCACAATGAGGGAAGATCCACCGCTGGGTGTGGAGCTGGTAGTGTTCTTCGACTCAACTCACAGTATTAACAATTCTCTGCCCCAATTTAGCAGTGCAAAGAGACAAGTGGACAATAAGAACACCATTTACATGGATTATATTAGTCTTTATTTAAACTGTTATTCATCTCACACATTAGATAATTGCATTTCAAATTGTTATTTATTTGTCTATTTATCATGTCATTATGAAATTCCTTTGGTCCTTCAATAAATAAAACTAAGATATCATATACACATTTATTCTTTATACAATTTCATACAGGTAAAAGGAAATTATGTTGGTCTAGTATCAGCTAAGGTGAAAGTGAATTAAAACCCTTAAATAAGCCTTGCTGTTCTAAAAATTGAAAGAGCAATTGTGTTCTATTAACTACTGCAATAGTTTTTTTCCTTCAATGACAGGAGTCTTAAATTAATAAAAGAAAGTCAATTGAATTGTCAATCTTTGCAAATTGTTAATGTCTTTGCATGTGTTTTCTGGGATATCAGGTTGAAAGAATGAAGATTCAAAGTTTGTCTTCAGGACCACAACAAAAGAAAAATGAGATCGATTCACAACAGCTTGACACAACAAGTCTATTTCACAGTTCCATATGGTTTTACCAAGTGGAACTGCGTGGAACCATCCTTCAGTCACAAGAGAAAAGATTCTGGCTCAAGAGCTGAGGCGACAGCTCTCCCTTTAGCCAGAAAACTCAATATCTAAGTACGGAATGCAGAAAATATCAACAGCTTTTAGTGTTTTACACAACAGCCTACACTGTACAGTTAATGACATAAGATACTTTATAAGAGATCTGCCATAGCATACTAAATCATAGACAATCTAGTTGAAAAAGTCAGGTGTCTGAACCTCCGGTGACCTTCTTCTGATGCACATTGACATGTACAGAACAAGCAGAACGGGCCTGATGGAGGCCCCGACAGTGTTCAGAGTGAAACAGTGTTGTTGAGAAAAGTGAATGAGAATTTGATTCGTCAGCACTTTGTCACATTGAGTGAGTGGGCAATCCCAGATCTGCAAAACTGCTTCACAGTGTATCTAGCACCAGTGTGTGTGTGTGTGTGTGTCTGTCTGTGTGACCCGAGTCTTGTCCTATCATTTTCAAACTGTAATAAAACCACTGAAGGAATGATCGATCGGCAGAGCTACACAGCAAAGCTTCAACATAAAAAAAAGGAGAACATCAAAGTATACAGGTGCAACAGGTAATAAATAAGGGTAATAATAGTTTAAAGTTATTGAAATGATGGTGGTTATTGTGCCCAGCGGAGAATTCTTCTTTACAAAAACAAAAATAATGTTGACTTGGCCTCACATCCACGTACGAATATAAAACAATACATACAAGTGTCTGGATGCTACCGCGGGGGAGGTTTGGGGTAGGGTGTTATTCCTTGTAGCCCAGCTCTCCTCGCCTATGGCATGGGTGCAACCACGAGGGAAGTTCCCCCAGCAGGGTGTTGATTTCCCAGGCAGGCGCACCGCACTGTTCCTCTTAGCCAGCCAGCTCCTCTCAGCATCCAGGGGTGGTCATGGAATGGAGGCAGGGCAGCAATGGGAAAGTTGAGACCTCTCCCCCCCCCCTATGGGATCCATAGTGTCCAGAAACTTGGGGGAAAAAGGGGGAGTGGAGCAGGGTGAAGACGGGGGGGGATAGGGGCGCGAACTCAGAACGACTCGTCGTGCCCCACAGAGAGATCCCCTTTAGGTGTGGAGGCGCGCGACGAGCCCTTGTCCATGCTCTCGGAGCCGGAGCTCTGGTGCTGTTGTTCGGAGCCCGCGCTGGATGTGATGGTGGATGAGGACGTGGAGGAGGAGCGGGTCTTCTCCTTAAAGTCTGTTATGATCACTGTCACGTTCCCTACGGTGATAGCCAACTGCTGGGCAGTGCTCCGGTCAATGTTCTTCAGTTTGGGCCTGAGGGTCATAGATGGGAAGGGGGGTGGGGGGTGGGGGGAGAACAAACGTAAATGACCAGAAATGGCAACCACAACATTTCTGTCTCAGCGACAACAAGGAGGAGGCTGCCAGCAGTGTGGGGGTGGTTACACTAAATTGCTCAATTCATCGGGTGACACACGAACAGTCACAACAAGTGTATACAAAGTGAGAGTGGGTGTTTAGTGTAAAAGATCATTTGTGAATCATTTGAGGTTTCCCCACTAGCCTTGTGCTGCATTACGTAGACTACAGAGCACTTCTTACAGATAGATGTAAAACCATGTGTTCTGCCAAGGAGGAGCAGAGTATGCGAGGGTGCTACACACCTGGAAATGTGAGAGTTCTTGTTGGTCTTGGTTGCTGATTTGCCAGACTGTATGCTGTGTTTGTCACTGGGTGGACTCTGATGGTTGTCTGATTTGGGTCTGGAAGAAAGCAAATACAGAACAGTAAGAATAACACCAGCACAGAGAGCATCCACAGACACAAGTGAAGGATCGACAGAGACACTAACCTGGTCTTTTTGCTGCTGGGCTTCTTCGTGACGGCTGGGCTGATGTCCTTCTCTGTGTCGGGTTTGTCTTTGATTGGCTGCTCCTTGTCGCTCTTTTCCTTCTCGGGAGTGTCTCCCTCTGGCCTCACTCTCTCCGGACGCTCACCCTCTGGGCGTCCCTCTCCGTTGGCGCGCTCTCCTTCACCATCCGGGCGCTCCTTTTCTGTGCGCTCGCTCCTCTCCCTCCGCTCCTTCTTCGGTGGGGGAGGCATCGGGTACTGCTGAGCCACCTGCTGGGCAACCAGCTGGGAGTTGATCCTGGGTTTCCTGTGGAGGAGATCCAATGCACGATCATAGATTAGTTTCAGAGTGGAGCTACGAGCTGACTCTGGCTATGCACCAACAGAGTCGCAGTACGGCAGATGAAGAGAGGTGACTGAACCTAGAGGCCGGCGAGGGAAAGGGACTGCTGCTTCCTGCTGGAGCCGCTCTGTTTTGAGGGCTAATCTCATTAGCTCACGGCTGTGATAAAATGAATGCACAGGATCACAAGGTGGGACATTTGCAGAACGTCACTTAGGTGCTCTAATCTGATTACTGCAGGGTTGGCCCCATTTGTCACAGACTGAGATTCTGTTGGACATGGTGTAGTTGCTCCGCTCACTGAGCTCACCAGCAACCACAGAGCCACCCTGTCCCTTTTTTGACTTTGACTTTTTTAACGCATACCTACAAACCATAACCATCATTTTGAGTTACTGTTGAGGAAAAACACTAAAAAGGCAAGGAAGTCCCACGTATTTCCTAAAGGGACAAACACATACAACCAGCCTTTTCCGCTGTGTATCACCACTAAACTGTTACAAACATGCATGCAGCAGGAGGAAGCAACTTGCTGGGTCAGTTGTGCAGATGAACAGGGCCTGAAGTTGTGAAGCAAAATGCTAACCCAGAGTCAGACCGCCCGAGCCAACACACACACCTGCAGCATAATGGACACCAGCTGGCAGCATCAGGGGGGAAGCAGAGGACCTCGGGGGAGAGGGAAGGATGACTGCAGCCTTCCAGAGACTCCGACTCAGCCGAGACCAAACAGCAGCCAGCAACACGGATAATCACAGGCCAGCACTGGGCAAGCACGGTGAGTAGTGAACCACAAGCACACTCGCACACAAATGCACACTTGAAGAGCTTAGCGTGCAAACAAACAGCCTGGCACGCCTCGATGGAAGCTCGGGAGGCCTTTCAGCAGGAACACAACAAGTTATACTAGCTAGCTTTGTATACCCAACCCTTCCAAACCCAATTCTAGTCTTGGCAGGAAGAGGTTTTGTGATATCCCAGCAGTGGACAGGAGGTCCCTTGATCCTCAGCACTGCTTTAGGAGACCTGTGGTCTAGTAGGGAGTCTTGAAACTTGAAACTCTCTAAGCATCTAAGCAGTCTAAGCATCAGGCAAATGAAGCTCTGACAGTGAAACAAATGTTTTTGGAGTTGGCATGGGAATGGGATATAGTGAAACTGATCTAAGACCAAATGCATGTGGCACAAACAGAAGAGGCTCAGTAGTGTGATGACCCTGATTTCTGGCTCTCCTGGCTTGCCGTGGAGAGTGAATTTCAGACAGCTTAAGTGGTTAGCCTCAGTGTTTCAATTTGGCAGCATCATATTGCCAGTCCAGTTACTCTCGTTTCCCCATGTCTTCCACAAATGACACACCCTCAGTACACTCTCTTTTAGTAGCCAAGTACTTTTAAACTCTAATAGTCCGATTCTTTCGCAACTTTTTTCTCTACTGCTCCATCAAGCTCATTTATCTCCTCCTGCTGTGGTGTATTACAGACAGAGAGAGCCTCTCCTTGGTGGGGGTGGGGGGGTTATGCAGCCGCTCAGAAGGGAATCAATCGGGGCATAATAGAGCATCATGTCGTACTGCTCAAACTACACTCCAATCAATACACCAGCTGTGGCGAATGCTGAGGAGCCCTAGGCTGTTGATATTGTATTCATCAGCCTTGGTTCTCTGGAGCTTGGGCCTTTCTACCTGCTACCTTTATGTTTGCCACCCTCTGGGGGCCTCCAATGGGTGAGAATTAAATGGTTATATGAGAGTGGAATTTTCTTCCCATTTCATCCTACCTTCATAATTGCCATGGCCGTCTTGTTCCCATTATAGTGATCCCAATTCCATTTCAATCTAGATCAATGCATTCCCATGTTGAGTGTCAGAGCTCGTCTTAATCGTACTTAGGTAATGAACTACACGCAGCAATGCTTGTAAATGCTTAAGTGATTAAGCTGATGACTAATTAATTAGGAAGTGATGAGTTTACACAATTAAACCTCTTTGCCCATACCGACAACACCAATTTGTCAAAGCAGGCCTACACTCGATAATTTATATTGAGCAAATAATACATGCCATGACCCCATGCTGAATTGGCTGTGACATTTAAAACAAATGTAACTAATTCCTCCAGACTCCCGTAAACTTGTCAGCCTTGGTTAGCCCTGTTCCGTTCTTATTCCGATCACATAATGCCGCCCACGCATGGGCATCTTGTGGGCTCTTCGAGTACGACCGGCCTCATGATCAGATGTCAACATCTGGTAGGACGATGACAAAGTGTGACGAAGAAATCCATTTTTTGGGGAATGCAGCATGAGCTACATGACAAACATCAGTGAGAAGAGCTACAATGAGGTAATGTGAAAAAATAAATCTCTTAGCCTCAGCCACGAGTAAACAGATTGCAAACGCAGACAGCATCCAACAGGACCAGAAATCATTTTGTTTGGCAGTGAGCGCTGCTAGTCGAGGAGGTGGTGGATGAGTGATTGATTGACTGATAAGATCCACGATTCCTGCCTGTTGCAGAGTTGGAGCCCTGGCCAGAGTCTGAGATTTGTGTCGGCAGAAGCAGCCCCGGTAGTTAAGCCGTGATTCAGTGCCAGCTGTAAGTCAGCCATGAGTTGCTGCTGGCATGATACAGCCACCGCTCTCTTTGCACCATTATTTATTTACTGACCACACATCATGGCTTTGCAAAGCAATGCTCTGTGGCTCATTAACATGGCTGGAGATTCTGCATGACACTGTGTGTGTGTTTCACTTTTATTAAAATGTGGTAGCCCTGAACTGCTGGAATAAGTCTCCCGCTTAAAAATATCATATCTAATATTAATTGCAGTTCATTTTTTTTTTTTAAATCTGTCCAGGTTGTTAAGCACAGAATGTACTTCTTCCACTGCAACATTGCTAAAAACTACTACATCTGAACCGTATTATTTTGTAAACATCCAAACCAAATAGGAAACATCTTCATTTCACAAGAGGTACTGGAAATGATCCTGGCAGCAGGACCAGGAGTGAACTCCTGGGTCCAATTGCACAAATTGCTTCAACCTCCCACTGCTGCCAATATATTCCTGGGGAATCAGCGTGAGTGAGTGTGTCAAGTGTGTAAAGCCTGCTGTCCAATAATTTCCCGCTGTGAGAGCTCACAGCTTATTACCTCCCTTCGCACAACAATGGGCCGTGATTGACAGCTCCTCCTATGCTTGCCCCTAAATTCCACCGTCTGGGGGAGCAGGGAGTGGGGAGCCTCCCTCCACGGGGTGCCCTGGAATAACTATCATCATGCTTAAAAGCTCCTAATTCGGTCAGACTGACACCCATAGTTAGACCGCTCCACTCAGCCTGAGCCATCCCAGAGACAGACACACCTCTGCTCAACTGGTGCTCTCGCTGGCCAGCAGCAACCGACGGTGCAAGACAAGAGCAAAAGCTGGAGCAGCTGTTTCAGAGGGAGCTCGTTCTAGACAATCCAAAGACAATGAGCCCCAGCACTTCATGGAGAGGCAGCTTAATGAAGAGTGAGCGAGCGATGGAGGGCGTGATAGAGAGAAAGAGAGGCACAGGAAAGCCCTCATTAACACAGCTCTTTTATTTGAAGTGCTGTGTGGAGGACAAGCAATTATTTCCTGCCAGGCTGAGTGAATGCAGAGGCAGACAGCTGAGCGAAGGGAGGGGGGGGGCGCCAACAGACAACAGTATCCTTTGACCATGGACAGCCCACGGAAGAGCTCAGACTGTTTAACATCACCCACTCTCTCATTCAGACTTTGTAAATAACTGCATCTACACAATACAAATGTGGGCTCCTTGTCCTCGATGACGATCAAAATTGTTCAGAAACATGAATCCTCAATTCAAATGCATTCAGCAGTGACCTGCCTTCCCCCCATATCGGACAGAGAGCCCATCGCAGTTTCGGCCGGGAGCACATGTCTCAGATCCAGCATGTGAGAATGCCACGGGGCCTTAGTTTGATCACAGCACTTCCCTATGACGTGCTGGCAGCCATGAAATTGATGATCTACATGCACTCGTCTGTGTCAACACTCGCTGTATGCCTTGATTGTTATGTAGAAACATGTGATGCTCTCCCCTCCCCCTACCAGCATGGAGGGTGATGGAGCAAAGCCCAGAGCTGCCTGCCTGTGCTGCTTCAAATTTGTTAACCAGTCAGCGGTTATATATATCTGCATGTTCTATTGTTCTATTGTTGTTAGTTGGACAATCTTTCCAGAAGGACTTGAAGTATGTCTGAGAAGAACACATCAGGTCCCGGCCTGACTCAATTCATAGGTCTGACAACTGGCTGCATTTCTTTTATAAAACTGTGCAACAGTAGTGTGTGCATGCGTTAGCTGACTTTAGACAAGAGCAAGATTATCAGAATGGATTGTAATCCATATTGTTTATAGAGCGGAAACAATTGGTCAATTGACAGAAATTTAATCCTACAACTTATCATCAAGTCACTGTTAATCAGGCATGTGATTGACAAAGGGCAAAAAAGAAGGAAAACATATAGAGATCCCCCGACACCCCGATTAAACTGCAGCGGCAGGACCCATGACAATAACTTATTTGGTGAATGTGTTGCAATGGGAATCAAAGACAAGTGTCTAATCCGCTGCTCCATCGCAACCTTTCAACAGCTAAATGTGGAACATGCAATGTGAAATAATTGAGTCTAAAACTAAATAATATAACTACTAACTTTCAAATTAGTTCAGTTGAAGTTAATAGATGATTTTTAATGAATAAGAGACAGCAGCAAAGGTTGTCGCCTGTGTAAGACCTGGTGGCCTAACTGTTAAAGAAACATATTATTCAAGAAACTCAGATCAAACAGCCACATCAGTCTCTGTCCGAGTTTGACATTTCAACTCTGGCAGCGGGCGCGCGCGTGAGACGAGAATGACCGCGACAGTTTCACAGGATGGCGTAAGTTACACAGAAGCATTGATCACGCCACCACAAAGTCATAATAACCATTAGATATAACTATATCTAATATAACAAGCAATCAAAACATAGGCCTACCCAATTTATCCGATCCTTATTGTCAACTCAGTATTGGGCAAGTTACTCAGAAATAATATAGTTGTTACTTAGCATATTCTCCTTAAAAAAGTAGTCTAATATTAGCTACTCTACTACTGGGTGATATAACGCCACTCTCTTCCGATGAGTCCAAGCATCACTGGCAGTAGTGGCCGGAGTTTCTTTCGGAGTTTCACATTGTTGTGCTGCTTTAGCTGATGCTTCAATTAGCCTAAGTATAAATGTAGAATTGTTCGCGGTCAAAAACTTTTTGCTGGTTTACAACGGACAACAATGTTCTTTGCATCTTAGACTGTGACACAATACAGCTATAACGTTACTTACAGCTGTTGAAATACCTCTCTCTCCCTGTTCTCCAGTCTTCCTTTAGCTTTTAGGCTAAAAGCTGACTTGAACAATATAAGGTCCGGTGCAGCTGACCTGCAGTGTGGTCGTGCATTCACATCAGGGATGATGCGTTCAGTAGCGCAGCGTTACTTGGATTAGTAACTGTAATAATATAACTGTTTTGGAAATAGTAATCCGTTACATTACTCTTTACTGGCAAAAGTAATATTGCAGTATTACTGCCCAACAAGTTACGTACCACTGATGCGCGAGAGCAACTGTGGTACACACTGCGCATGTGTGGAATTGGCAGCTGAACGCAAACGGCATCCTTGTTGATACTTGGAAAGGAAGAAAACTTTACACACGCCAGCCTGTAGATGTCCTTTCCATTTCACTCGGCCAGCTCCTTTACCCCCCCACCCCCGGAATCTGTGTGAAAAATCACATCCCGGGTTAACAGAAATTGCCAAAAATGAATTGCTTCCAGTTTCACCACAAATGTGAATGTGTGTGTCTTTGTTGGTCTTGTTATCAATTAATCTGTCAATTGTTTTTGGTGAATTGAAAAAATAATCCCAGACAGTTCAGAAGATGGAATGAGCATATATTTCATATTATTTTTACTTTATATGAATTCTTCTTGTTCATTTTATAGTAATGAATTAATACATTTATTGTTTCAGCACTAACATAAACATGTGGCCTATTATATGGCTGAATCTGACCCTCAGTGTGCGAAAATCAAACCAAATTTGTCAGTGGCATTCAGTCTTGTCCTGAGACTTAAGACATCAATCTTAAATAGAACTTTCATAACTGCACCTTCATCAGTGCACATGGACAAACCTATTCATTTATTTCATATTTATTATCATGTTAAATTCACAAATACCACTGGACTCTGGGACTCGCGTTCCCTGTGAGGAAGCTTGTTACCAGTGTGAGACTATAGTGATGAAGCAGTGTTGTCACCCTCCAGCCATCCATGCGTAAAGTAATCTGTGTGAGTGTGTTGTGGAGGTTAAATGCAGATAGCACCTGAAGAGCAGCCTGGGGCCATAGCACTTGTTAATTCATTCCCACTGCCCACCAGAGGCATTAAGCATTCATCCTTTCATGAGTCCCTTCCAGTCAGGACTTTGAGGAATTAATGTTATGTCACTTCTTCCCCTCTATCCCCTCCACCTTACACTCCTTGTGGGGTCTGTGGATCCCCCAACAATTTCCATCAAATTTATTGAGGTGCTCTGTATGGGAAGCAGGCTCCCAGACTGTATCTACACCCCACACCTTTTCCTCAAACAGCAAAAGAGCTCAACAATCAGGCATGACATTTAGTTCCCGCGGTACAGAGTACTGCCAATGCTGGATAGTGCAAAGGAATTCAGGGAAACCTCTAAGATATCTCAACTTTTCTGCAATAACTGTAAACCTTGTATACCGTCTGTAGGGAGTCAGACAGTCTGCGTTTCTCTGTGTTTGAGTGAGGTCTATCAAAGAGGAATTAAAAGAGGAAATTCCTACATTTGTCTTCACACTGACGAGTCTTTCCCTTTCCGTGGCCGACCTTTCAGGTCTGACAGCGAGCCATTACAAAGGCACTGAGCATGTATGAGCTCTTTCAATCAGCAGCACTCTCACATTGCTCAGTCTCACTCATTTGTTTTCCTCCTCTCCATTGCCTCGCTATCATCTTCTCTGTTTTCTTCCCTGCTCTCTCTTTACCTTCTCCCAGTGTGCATTAGCCCACCCCAAATCCTAGGCTGGCTTTATAGGTCTTCTTCGGCTCTCGTTACCCTCTCCACTGCTGTTTGCCTCTGGGGTGCGTGAGTTATCTGTCAAGAAGTCACCCCATCTTGTCGCTGTCCCGTCATCGTCGACCCCATTTGCTTTAGCGTAAACAGGGCCTGGTTTGAATTTGCTCAACAGATCATCAAGCAGCCCTGCCTAAGGGGATACTGCACCTCTTAAGTTCTACACAAGGGGAACAACATCAAGGAAGCAGACAAAAAAAAACAGCAAGTGAAGAAACCTGACACCAAGAGGCTTTACAGACTAGATAAACACAGAAATGATTCAAATCTACCAAACGGATTTGATTTTTGGTCTATAGGTTCTCGATGACACCCAGACAATCCCTAACTCAATGGGATCAAAACCTTTGACTCCAAGAATGACCTCATAACTTTACAGAGAGAAAGTGGTCAATTCGGGTTCACTCTCGATCTCATCTGTAGAGAACGAGAACATGTTAAATGGTGCTGTTCTTCGCCAGTGCATGGATGGTGGTGCTGGTAGAAACAGAAGAGGCCGTTCACTCTAGCTTGCTCGCTCCCTCCCTGGGTAATGATGTGTTTCACTCTGCTTTAGCCCCTGGAGACTCTTGGTTGAGTGAGCACATCCCCCTTGCAGCCATCCATGCCCCCCCCCCCCCCCCCCTTCCTTCAACACACACACTCAAATGTCCAGACGCTACACTCCTCTGTCCCTCACCGCTGTTTCTCCACTTGTCCTCTCTTGCCCTCTTCGTCTCCTTACTCCTCAGCTAGCTGCGACTCCACACTTCCCTCACTCCCTCTCTTCCATGTCCTTGTGTGGCTTTTTCTGTATTTTCCCGTGCCTCCTCCATCGCTGTCACACTCATTTGCTCGCCTCATCTTTTTGCTGAGTGGGTGGAGCCCCGATTCAACAGCTCTGTCATCGTGTCTCCGTTTTGTCAGATTGCCAAATTGGCTACTGTATTTAAATCACTCACACTCTGCCAAATCCCATGAAGTAATTAAGAACTTTTAAATCCGGCAATTAACATGTAAAGATTAGGGCTACCCGCTTGTGCTCAGGGTTTTAGTGCAGATGCTGATAATGCTGGATAAGCAAAAGCAGTTTCCTCTGAGCGGGGGCTGCTGTGGGGGCAGGGGCTGGGCGAGAAAGTGCAGATATAAATTGAGTGCCAGCATGTCCCTCTTATGTAATTCCATTATCCTAGACAATTTGCCTTAATGTGACAGTGGTAGAATCCACGGATTATAATGACTCCATTCCATCACTGAAAAAGACAGACTGGCACACAACCTGAGACACACAAACACAGACACACACACACTGCAATCATTTTCCAATCACTTGTGCAGCCTCGACACTCACACGACAACTTGTGGCTTTAGGGATGGGTATCCTTTAGGTTGTATCTATTCTGATTCTGCTCATCAGTCCTGGTTATAACGTTCATAATCTGTGGATTTATGAGTTTCCCATATGGTCTTATGATAAAGCCATAGATCACATGCAAAATACATTTACTTCAGTACATTAACATCTGTCAATGTCTACAGCATCATGAACAAATTACAGTGACTGCCTATGGTTGATTCCTGTTGTTTGGCTCCTTTCACACTACCAATCCAGATCCAGATTTGTTTGACAGGTCAGGCTAATCTGGAGTCAACCCTTTGAGATCACCAGACAAAAATGAAGATTAGATCTCTATCCATTTTCTATTTTAACCTTTTTATTTACAGTCACTGTATGTTAAATACAACACTACAAATTGTTTAAACAAGTCTTTTGAGTAGTTTTGATTTCTGTTCATATTATGTTTGCATAAATATCTTTTTTAAAGGCCATTTACTAGTGGGCTTACATCTAACACATATAAATAAATCCCTATTTCTCACTCTGTATACATAGTACATCAGTTGCAATGGCTCAAGTTCTGTGCCGTTTCAGCAGCCTGGGCTATAAATTTCTTTATTTTTTAGTGTATTAATCCAGTCCAAGCACTGCATTTTACTCAAAAGTACATTTGTTCTGTTTTACATAACGCATAGATGAAAGCTACTTGAAATGGTTGACAACAAGAGCGTGCAGATAACAGCACAGCAGTCAAAGACTGAGGTACCTCAAGACTTCCTAGGAATCCCACCATCAATCAACTTTAGAGGGCTCCTAATGGTTTCTCCCAGGGCCCCGGGGCTGACAAAGGTGTATACCAAACACCACCACAAAGCAAACTGATGTAGAGCAACATGGTGTCAGGTTCACACAGCGATCAGACTCAGATGCCAGAAACATTTAAATATGATAACATGCACCTCACAGGGTATGCTAATGCAAGGCCTGCTCCAATTACCAAAGAAGCAGCCACTGAATGCAGAGGCTGAACACTTGGGCTACTTGGACTTGTAGATAAGCAGCGAGGTCAGGTGCAAAAAAGCAGAGTGCTTTCTTGTTTAAGAGTCAGAGTGGTAGAGGCTAGATTTAGTCTACTTGGGTATCATGTTACTTTACTAAGCTGGACTGGGTCAACAGGTTCGTTAGGCTGCGCTCGGATGGGGAGAACGGGGCCTCTCCCTGCATGCTGATGCCACAGTCAGAGTTTTGCCCTTGTTAACACACATTCTTGTCTCCATCTGCACAAATCAGAGCTGCATGACCCACAGTTACCTAGCTTACCTCCCGCTGGGAGAGCACAGAGTGCAATTCAAGCCTTGCTGGGACGTAAGCCGCTATCTGTCAATCACCACGGAGCATGTTAATTGTGTATTCTCCATCAACACTTACAGAAACAGCTGGTATCTCAATGACTCACTGCAGACTGTGATAACATCTGATCTTGACTTTCACTTAGGACAGGTAGGTAGACCCTCTATAACTCAAACTGCAGCTAGCAACCACATCACTGCACTAATGTCTTCTGACTGCTACCTGTTGCATCAACAGCTTTCAAGGAATGGATAGAGGCATGTGTGATTGGCTATGATGCTGCCCAAATCTTCAAGTGCATCCATCTTCTCCTTACTACGTTCAAATACAGTCAATACTATCTGACGTTTGTCTCGGCACACAAGAAAAGATAGCTGTATTTGGGGATTGTGTGGAAAGAGGTCACACCACCCAAATCAAGCCATTTCAAAAAGTTAATAAAACATAAATACAAGCATGTCACACCAACTGGACAAAAAAAAAAAAAACTAGTTCACCTATCTTCTGGTAAACACAAATTTAAGATCCAATCAAACTTCATTGTTGAGAAAAGAAGTGTTTTGACTCCTACCAGCAGCGAGGAACTCTAATTAGTGAACACACGTGTCCTTCTGCATAAAAGCACATTCACTGGGATAAAAGCAGCAAGACAACCATCCACACACAACCTTAAGTGTGAGTAATTTTGCTAGGAGCATATTGCTTCATCCCATGCTTTGTTGAAATACATCAAACAGTGAAGAAAAGACAGCTAATTAGTACTCATTAGAATAAGAGGCAGTCCCACAACTATACAACTGCATTAATCAAAGGTTAACTATTCACATCAAACAGGAATGTGTGACAACCACTCCTGTGATGTCATGTGCTCCCATTTACCAAATAGAGGCAATTGGGCTGTTGCCAAAGCACAGTGGTAGGATGGCTATGACATGCTTGTCTCTGCTTCCTGCTTTCATGCAGCCGGCTCAGCCTGCATCATCAGCTGCTCCTGAGCTACACGCTGCTAGGAAACGATCATAGGGGGAGGGGAGCCAGACATAAGATTGAGTTCAATCTTTTGGATTTTCAGTAAACCAGCGTCAGTCTGTGTTCTCCCCGTTTGTGGTGTGCCGGTGGTGTCGAGAAACTCATTGTAAAACCACAGCTGGAAAGGTTAGAGTGCAGGGGACTTGTCAACAAACCCACAAATGACTCATCAATCTCTTCATCTCATCATGCAACTGATGACACGAGTAAACAAACTCGCACCGTGGCACACGTAACTTCTCATCAAAAACATTCCCCAGAACAGAAGGAGGCGTCAGAATACACAAGACCGAAAGGGAATCCCATCATGATATTCAAGTGATTTCATCTTAGTTTCCCATAAGACACGGTCTTCTGGTGACATCACAAAATGTATTCTGAGTTAAGTTCATAGGAAATGTCTGTGACAAACAAGCCTGTTACTATAAATACTGACTGATTAACCCGGAGAATTTTTCTAAAGGCAAACATGAGTGAATTTTCTTGTAAACAAAGTTTGTCGCAGATTGAGCTTTGAAAATTATTCATCATACACAATTGGGTGGACTGACATTAAAAAACACTTAAACGTTTGATTTTTGGGAACACTGGAAACAAAACTGGTGAACACTGAACACTCACAGCCGCACCAGGTTAGGCATGAGATGACGTTGACTTGAAGTACATGGCACAAGGAAAAAGTCTGATGGACTAAGAATTATAAAAAAATGCACATCTGGGGTTTAGCTCTAATTCTGATTGCAACCACTGTTCTTAGCCTAAGAAATATAATCTCCTTGCTGTACAGCCAGCATCTTAAGCACAATACATCTGCTATCAGACCATTAAGATAACCTCTGCAATCCTACAGGTAGGTGAAATGCACAGACTTGCCTCACTTCATGAAAAAGCAGCCCTTTCGCTGTTGCTCTGTTGATGCACTGTAGCAGTAATGTTACAGCCACCATGAAGTACCCCCCCCCCCCCCCCCCCAATCTGGCTTGTGAAGCAGCCAGCCTACCTACAGGAATGCATGGATGCAATGTTAGTCGCATAAAAATGAGTAGCTACGGATAATCCAGAAAACGGCAAAAGATGTTTGCAAGATTGTCCATCAACAAGTCCCCATTCGATGACAGACAAATAGGCTGTCGATCAAAGTTGCCATTCCCATAAATTGCGATGCAATGCTGCTGCTGCAGCCAGCCAAGCAGAGGAAAACGAGACGCTCAGACGAGAGAGAGACAGAGAGAGAGAGAGAGAGAGAGGAGCTACGTTACCTTGTGGATGTGCCCTTCCTCACATCGCAGATGCTGCATTTGAAAGCCTCGGCGGTGTTCCTGAAGGTGCAGACGCTACAGTCCCAGTAGCCGTCGTCAGCGGTCTGTTTGGCTTGTCTTTTTGGCCTTACAAATTAGACAAATGTTAAGGTCAAGTTAGTTCTTGAAATACCAGTATATTTCATTAATTAACAAGAAAGGAGATTGTGACAAACATAACACGTTGTGTAATACACCAGCTACTTAGTGCAGCACAATTATGGTGGTGTTGTCATTAACATTGGGTTCGAGTCCCGGCAAGTAGAGCTCCTTGGTTAATAAATCCTCACAGTGGCGAAGCTCCACACCGTCCGATTGTATCGCCAGCTAGGCTAGCAGGCAGGCAAGCGTTGCTAAAAATTTCGGCATCGAAGCGTAGCATGTCGGCTAACAAAACCAATATCAAACAATGTCCATTTCGACATTGACCCTCCAAAAGGCTTAATAGAGGCGGAAGAGCGTTTCAGGGAATGCCAGGCGTATCCTCTGAAAAATTTCCCTTTGTCTGTTAAGTGACTGGGTTATAGGGAGCGAGAAGCCGCCATAGTGACTGCACTATTCTAGCTAGCTGTGGCATACCAACTGAAAAAGGAGAAACGATCCCTGTGAGAGGGAAACGCATCCAAATATCGAGCCCAAAACGCATAAAACAAGTATAAATCGACAGCGGGTGAGCGCATTACCTGGTAGGGCTCTTCTTGTCGCCCATTGTGAAGAATAGTCCTTGGAAATAAGAAGAAAAAGGGGCCTCCTTTAATTGTCAGTGAGTGTAGTGGGTTCCAGATAGAGCCGCTGCTGAAGCTGTTGGCAGACAGGCTCCACTCAGCGCTGGCTCGAGGCACGGCACAGCGACTGACTGCACTACACCGCGTGACCGCCATCCAGCCAATCAGAGCGCGAGTCGGTTTAAAAGTCTGGATGGATATTTAGTAGCTATTTTGATAACTGCTCGAGACAGTTGACAGTCCTCATGTCAACCCACACATGCATGCACATTACAATGTTGTAATATCAATATCGTTCATAATGCCTGTAATAAAAATAAAATGTGGATACAACATTTAAAACACATTAAACAGAATAAAGAGAATAAAAAAAGCAATTAAATTAAGGCAACACAGAAAAGTATAAGTAAAGAAACACCTTACCACGGGTTTGTCAAAAGTACTAATAGGTCATATATATATAACAACAAAATCCCATTACAATCATACAACCAGTCTTTAGACAGGTGGAGTTCTGATAACAAAAAAACCCTGTTTTTAATTCTAATCCGTGGAAAAAGCATTAGGGATCTGCTGAAAACTAAGCAGCATGCATGCTAATTCATGGTTAATAATAATACTATTATTTGTAATAACAGATGTAACCAGAGAATTACATTTGTACAATGCCATCATAAGGTGCATCATACATTGCTTATTGAGCCTCTCCCAACTTTAAAAGAGAGGGAAGTTCTCTGGTCTGTTCTAAAGCCTACTACAGAGTTCAAACATGGCCAGACCGACACTCACACACACGGGCACTTTATGTTTCAGGTACACTACAGTATCTGGAGGAAACCTTGTGAACATGCAAATCCAGACAAAACAGCAAGGCTGTGCTCTGAAAACATAACCCTTTTTTGTGAAGTAACATTGTGGATCGTTTAGACAATGCGTCCCCCTCTTTAACTCCATAAAAGAAAGGATTTCACGTACAGCAAGTGCATAGACAGTTTTAATTTGTCCTGTATAAAGTTGTCAAGGAAGTATTTTCTTGCATGGAGGATTAGGCATATCTGTACAGAATATCTGTTGTCTTTCATCGTGAATATTCAAAAACATTACCCATTGGACTGCAGGCATTTTTTCTCAAGAGCTTTCTGGAACATCAAGATGAATGGCGAAGATACAGCCTTACTGGACACATTGTCTTCCTATATTTACTGAAATAAACATATACTGTGGACATGTTTATTGATTGATTCAAGAACCCAATAATACACAGAGGACCTCATTCATCCAAAATTTGCAAAGAGAAAGGTTTAATCACCCCTTTACCCTCCTGCCTCTGACAGGCTGCGTCATGGAATGTGTTGGAGCAAACACTGCACCTCTTGCACGCCTCCGCTCTGCCCAGGACAAGGCTCTCAGTGGGGGAGACCAAGAGTGAATCATGTAGGCTCATTAGCTGCTCTCCACAGCTCCAGGTCCTATTGTCAATCCCTCGCTTTTTCTGTTCAGAGTGAATATCCGTGCCTCCACATAAGTCTGCCCTCCGCCCAGTGATTACCTCTGCTTAGCTCATAGCATGCTGCTCTAATTGAGCTTCATCACGGTGGCCTACTGATAACTACAATTCAGTCAAAACAACATTAAGCCCTGCCTCGCTGGTTGTGTAATGAGTTCCTGGGAAAAATTTATTTGTTTTTTTTAACTTGCAAGTTATACAGCATTCACTTGCATAGAGTGTAGCAGCTGAGCTCTTTAGTATTCATAGGTAGGATGAGTCCTTCCAGCTACATATGATTTTTCTTTAGAAAGACCACAATATCTGTGCAGATTAGTTGATTCACTGATACAGCAGGGATAAAGAACAAACTAAAGGAGGCATTAACAAATATTCACTGGCCTAAAGGTGAAAGAAGTGCACTTGTGGAGCTGATTCTTCCTTCCCTCTTCAACTACACCCTTGAGCAAGGCGCTTCCATTACTCGCAGATGATTTCACAAGACAAACAGTTAGCCCTCATTCATTATTTATGAGAAGTGAATAGCCGAGTTTGAACAGCATGACGTTAAAGTGGTGAAGAAAATCTCGGTGAGATACGCTTAAAGAACGTTGAATAATTTGATATGATGCAAAGGAGGATGACAGTAATGCTAATCATGTTTGTGCAAAACTGCAAAATTTCATTCCAGTGTTACAGACTCACAAAAAGTGGAGTAGCTGTCAGATTGTTGGTTTACCTGCAATACAAAACCCTTCAGACTGAATCTGACTGCATCCACTGTCTCAAACAGCACTTTGTTTGAAGCACGCAGCAGCCTTGAATTCCAATAACTCCAGAGGGCTGCTCAGTGTCTGACAGTAGAAGATTGAGGTCGTACTGCTTCTAGGCATGAGTGTGTAAAAACGGTGTAATGTCTAGTGTTTGGAGAAATCACAGGTTCAATCTCTGCAGCAGCCAAAATTCCCGTCAAACATCATCATCACAGTGTGACAGGACGTACGCAGACTGGTATCCTAGGAAATAAGTCCATATTGGACAATTGCACACCTCTCAATTTACATCCAATGCCAACACTGACTGTCAGTGCAGGAAGACATGTGCCCTTTATGTAGGGATGGGAAATAAAGGTCGGGCTATGCTTGAAAAGAAGTCACATGTATGACATGTTGAAGTGTATATAGTTGTTCCAAATGGCCACAGTCGAAGGCAGGTGGGACTTTGTGAAGCTCTTTGACCATCAGACAAGCACTTCGGTTGAAGCTTACTACTGCCTGAATCATACTTGCCATGTGCAGATATTCTATACAGCCAGCAATTTAAAAACATTGTCCGTTAAATATTTTTTCACACTGATCGTGATCCATGGGCTCTGCAGAATGGGTAAGGTAGGGTTAGGGTCAATTTAAAGGTAAAGGTGGTACATGATGTAATGATTTGATTGATTGATTAATTGATTGATTTTATTTATAGATTATCAGACACAGGAAAAAAACCAAGATCCAAAGATAACATGTTAATGTGAAAGCACTTATTTCCAACGTGGTCCCAAGATGTTAGTAGACAAAGAAAACACGAAGAAAGCAAAAGACATTCAGCATAAAAACTAAACAAGGCAATCCTGAAATCCAAAAGCACATCGCTCCAATTTAAGGAAGAAAACCTGTACATCACAATACAAGAACAAGTAACAAGTCATTGAAAATGTCTGTTCCATAAAAAAAGTCCTAACCTTCTCATGTTCATGTTCAAACTTCATGTTTAATGGAAGAATGGAGGGCTGTTCTACAACATGTCACCAGTGTGAAAAAAGGAACTTCTGGCTACATTTAGCGGTTGGAGGGTGGGGTGCAACAAAGAGAAACTGGACTCTCACCCAGGGTACCAGTGTTCGTTTCCAGTGTAAAACAAAAAGTAAACACTGATTCTTTTTAGGTAAATTACATTACTTAACTTCAGTAATGTAGCTATTTGAACCCAAACCAGGATATTTTCCTAAACATAACCAAGTAATTTTGTTGCGTAAACCTAACCAAATTGCAACATTGACCAGTAGTTTTATTTTGAAAGTCTAACTAGACTTGCATATGTATGATTGCTTAATGGACCGGACGTTGCATATTTATTTTTGCTTGACCCCGGAGCTCAAACTCGTGCAAAAGAGTACCCATGGCATTAAAAAGCACCGCCAAGGGTGCTGACCAAGAGTCCATATGTGACGAGTTGGAAATGAGAACGGGTTGATAGTGTGAATCACAAACAGAGGCTGTAAGGTCTACTGGTCGGGATTATCAGTCAAAAGCTGATATCGGTACTTGAGAGTTTTCCAAATACTGAAACCCAACATACACATGTAAAATATCAGAAATGAAAGCCAGGCGAGTTCTTGTTCTGTCTTTTTACTTGTAAAATATAATCTGATATCAGAAACTAGTTGGTGACTCTCTTGCAGTCTTTATTTGCAGGACCAAAAGAAATCGCATTTCCAAAAGTACCCTATTTAAAGCTTGAGCAGTAAAAGACAAGATACTCAAGTATTTGGCAATTTTCAAAAGAATAAACCTGTTCAACATTTTTAAACAAGTCCTCTTGCCTCAAGTATTTCAGTTTGTATTGCGCATCCAACATTTGACCTGAATCTCAAAAATCCTCTGCAATTTTACCAGTAGAGCCCACTCTGTAATTTCAATATGCCACTGAATCATTTATGTGGGCACACAAAAAGATGCTGTGCCACGTATCTGCCTGGTGAGCTCAACCACCCAGGAAAGGAGGGAAGAAATCAGTTTCTCAAAATCTCTGTCTGGGCCATTTTGCTCTGTTTACTCGTTCCTGGAAAACATTCAGAAACTGAGGAGTGGAGATAAGATGGAGAGAGCATGACAGGAGTCAGCGAATTGGCTGCTTTAAATGCAGTGGGACAGTAGATTGTGGACCCATCCTCTCTCTCCCTCTCCCTCTGGCACTGATCCATACACCCAGAGGAGAAAAGTGACTTATGACAACATTCCCCAATCGATACGCTCCAAATGCCAGGAGAGAAAACACGGAGCTTATAAACAAGATTTGATATTATATGAAGCCTTCTCTTGCCTGCTGTATCCCAATTTTAGTTTGACTTTGTTTAGAATATGGTTTCGTCCTCCTTTGCCTACTAGTTACACAGTTTATTTTGTCCTCACAGTGATCCCGCCTTTGTCATTAAGAGCACCAGTCATCTTTCAGGTTTGTTGTGATCACTGCTGTTGCATCTGTCCTGGTTTCACTGTATTACCATGATTAGACCTACTTGACCCTCCACTTGCAGATGATGCCCATTAGAGTTTGACTGTGTATTGTTGTCTCTCTGTATCTCACCACATTTATCAAAATGAACAGGGCAGCTTTGCCTCTTTTTGTAGATTTATTGCTTTTACCCAGACCTGCCGTCTGGTTTCAGAGAGCCCTGCTGCAATGTTAAACAAATTTACTCTCCTAACAGGCACATAACAGCCCTCCAACTACTCTCTCAGTACTCTTTGCAGCGATGTTTGCGTTTCAACTAAAGCTTTCATGGATATCCAATAAAAAAAAAAAAAGTACAGTAGAAGAACCTCTCCAATATCTTATGGACAAGTGCAGCGAATAAGCACACTAAAGAGAAGTTTTTCATTTCAGAGTCAGACTCCAGAACCAAGATTTTGATGTGACGGCACATGATGATAAATGATGTGGAATAAGCTTATAATAGATTTCTTAACTAAATGAATTTTCAATCCTTTTTTTGGACTCTCTCACCCATGCACACACACTCTCTGTCTCCTTCTCATACATAGTCATGCACACACTCTTCCTCCCACTATTTCTGTTTGTCTCTGTCTTTCTCACGCGCACACTCAACAGCCTCTACACCATCTTCATTTCCATGTCCATGGTTCTGCTGAATAGCTGTAGTCCGTGCCCAGTCTGTGCATGTTTGTGTGTGTTTATGTGTGCTGATTGTCCAGTGGTCAAGCCCCGGCGGAGCTGTGTGGGATGTGTGGAACCGTCTAAGGGGAATTGGAAAAGATGGGGGGAGGGCGGTTGAGGACAGTGTTTCCTTCAGCTGTGGAATGTCTTCATGCGTGTTCCTGTTTGGAGAGGCTGCTCGCAGCTCCCAGAAGTTGGCAGGAAACCGCATGCTGCGTACACTGGGGCCGATAAGGAGGAGTATAGGAGGCGGGAGGAGAGAGGAAAGAGGAGAAGAAGTGGGGTTGTGGTGGGAAGGGAGGGAGGGAAGGGTGCTTTAGCAAACCTTCAGGAAGGTAGATTATCCCACGAAACGCTGGCAGAGCTTCAGCCTTTGTGCATGGCCGCGTGCGTGTGTGTGCATGTGTTGAGTAGAGAAGGAGGGTGTGTGACAAAAAAGCAGCTCCCTCAGCTCTCTCAGCAGCAGAGTTTCAATGAATCCGGGGCAGGCTCCACAACGGCTGCAGAACAAAAGGCCTGCAAGCTGAGAATGTGCAGCGTGGAGGCATGGCCCAATCTCACGCTTTGTTAACTCTCAAACATAACACTGAATAAAGACTAAGACAATCATGCCTCACTTGTCAATTATCTGCCTGTTGATTGCGAATCTGACAGTTCAACACCTCAGGCTGTAGCCTCACGCAGGACGACCGTGTGCCGCGTCTTCTTCAAGCTGAGTTTGACAGAATTACATTTTTCTCAATTCTGAGCACGCCATGGGAAATTTAGGTGCAGAAAAGGATTCTATTTCCATGTGCAATACAAAAATAAATTTAAGGCTTAATATATGTATTTTGGTTTTATTTTGGCTCCTATCCAATGGCCAGCAGGATTACCGGTCAGTTGAGAAATAGCTGAATATATTCTGTTCAAGTCAGAGAACGCAAAATACATTTTTGTTTGCTCACTGCCTGATAATAACAATAGAAAAAATGTCCCATCCCATGCTCAGAATTTAGATACAAATATAATTACAGATTTTTGCTTCTTGACTCATTATGGAGTCATACTATTACTTATATTACATATACTTAACTATTACATGGTTTATTACAGTAGATCAAATGAGATAATCTAATCTTTAATAGTCATGCAGAGACATGACAGATGAGACTCGATAAAAGGGTCGTCATGGGTCACCAGTTTCCTCTTCGTCATGCTGCTTTTAAGAATGTGGATGGACCAAGAAAAATGGCAAAGACACACAACCTTTGCATCATGCTTTTGTATGTATGTATGAGCCTTTTTACCCCTATAATACAATTGCATGGGCTGATCCCTACATGTCCAACCACAGTCTATACTAATTCTCACAAGTGCACGCACGGAATCCAGGGGATTATAAATCACAGGCACTTGGGAAAGGTTTCAGATGACTACGGCTGGTGTTTATGGTTCTATGACTGAATCCAGCTGTTTGGAGCTGCACAATGCTCTGAGAGGAGCAGTCAATTTGGCAGATTAGCGTATTGACAGATGGTGCGCCATCCATCCAGCAATCAATATGTTTTATTTTAATCCCTTTAAATGTTTACTCAAGAATCTGGACTCAGAACGCCTCATTCCCCAGGCTCCGCAGGGTATTATACAGTATCTCCGCCCTCCTATTACACCTCCTCCCCTCCCTCCTCCATCTTTTCTCTCCCACTAGGAATGACTTTCTGGCCGTCCGCGCAAAAGCAACACTCCCCTCACTCGGAAAGTGCAATAGGATATGCTCCCCCTCCTCAAGTAGGGCAGCCAAATTGAGCAATCAGACAAGACATCCATCACTATCCTGTGGGGTGGAGTAAATGACCTTGATGCAGTTTTCACACTCAATTTCAGATACCCCTGGGCTCCATTATTGGGAGATTTAAGCAGCGAGAGCATGGCTGGCCTTCACATTTGATTCTTACGATACTAGATGTATGTGATGCAGTGCAGAGAAAGAGAGTAATACGGAAGATGGGGGTGGGACTTGGAGAGGATGAGTCAGCAGGTGATGAAAGTATGGAAGAAAATTAAGATGGAGTAAGAGAGCAACCAAGAGATGAGCAGCGGAGATAGCTGGGAGAGCAAGCAGGCAGAAGGTGGCTGTGGATGGAAGAGGATAAATTGCTTTTCATTGATCCCCCCCAACCGCCCAAAAAAGAGCTCTACCTCAAAAACAAACAGTATGCTGGGGTAGACACAATATAAGGGTGGCTTTCAGGAACAAGTGATCCATCACAGTGGCGGCACATGCGTGAATTTAAGCATCTGTGAATGTAGAAGCCTGGTGCTCTCTGTCTCTCTCCACTAGCTGGTGAAGAAGAAAGCCAGTTTATGAACGGGTAAGTACTCAGTCCCCCTACCCCTCGACTCTCTCCACAAGCTAGTGAAGAAGAATGCAAGTCTATGAATGGGAAAGTACTCCACCCCCACCCCCGTGGGATTTAAAAAAAATGTTTGCATACCAACAACACACAGGGATTTGGTGCAAGACATCAGATCCATTTTGATTAAACAACAAAATGACTCAACAAAAAAACAAAAAAACAAATTGACCACCCACCGAGTTTTGATGTAAAGTGATTTGGACAATGGTTTCCTTTTATTTTCCCCTTTTTCCCTTTGAATGAGTGCATGTTCTTCCTTCCTTCCCTACCAGTCAGGAGGAATGAGCCGCTTTAGCGCAGCAGCAACGCACGCCGCTCCCCTGGGAGTTCATTTGAGAAACACCACCTGCAGGTTTGAGTGGCATCATTAACAAAGGTCAGATGTGCTCACTGTGAAATTATACACCCATGAATTTCTCATTGACTTGTTAATACACCTGATTTCCTTGCCCAGGGTGACAGTGTGTCCTTTGCTGTCTTCCAGGGGGAGAGTTAGACAAGAGTGCTCCACGCTGGCGCCATGCATTTGATTTAATTAAGAGGCTGCTGATAACACTTGAGTTAAACAAGCATGTAAATAAAATCAACATCATTAAACACACAGCAAACCAAATCAATATTGGATATTCAGAGTGTATGTTGGGTTGTGGTACCTTAACACAGTCTGAGGCTGCTTCTTAACAGCTCTTTAGGAATTGAAGAATTTAGGACAGTATTCTAAGAGCAAGGTCAAGTGGTGCAAATAACTGTAGTTCAAAGTCAGTGTGGATGAACTAACCCAGGCTCACATTAGCCAACTAAAATGACCCTGTTAAAAATCATCCTCCTGACTTAACTGACAACACAGTTAGAGGTTTGAATGAATGAATGAATTAGTTTTTGTAATGAAAACAACACGAGTAGAGTTGAAACCATGATCAGTACTCTTATACTTGAATGCTGATGTTGTGACAGTACTCATGATTAGCTAGTGCAGCACTTTGGCTAGTGGCTACACATTTTTTACTGCTGCAGTGCAGGAATGAGGATCCGCCTTAAGTATATTCTAACTTTCTAATGAAACACTGCCCAGGTCTGACAGACCAATAAACCTACATTGCGAGACCCTCCATAGCGCCACGCTGCGACAAAAAAACAGGTTTGTGTCAAATGATCAACAATCAAATCAAGCTAATTCAGTGCTCCTGCAGTGGCTGCTCCTGCTGATTTAAAACAGGGGAAACACACCAATAAGCTATTCACCCTTTTTTTTAATCACCAGAGAGGTCAAAGAAGCATCTTTCTAATGGTCCCACGTAGCATGAACAATTTGCGGTCATAACATTGTGAGAAGCCCTGTCATGTGAGGAGAAACACACCATTAAGAATCAAGCAGCTGTGTCAGATCAGACTTTTACACAGCCCGCTGCTTTGTCATGTCAGAGAAGGTTGCGGGTGATCCTTGTTCACTGAAGCGAGTGTCTGCACAGTGGAAACGAGCCCAGGGCAGATTATGTGTGCTGCACCCATCCATGTAACTGCAACATATAAAATACTACACGGTGCTTCTACGTTTCTGTGTTGTGAGTAAGTGCTACATGTGGAGGCCCATGTGGCTGAGAGGTAATCATGATAACACAGGGGAGCCAGAGCAGATGCAACAGCACTGTTTGTCATTACAATAATGCTTGTGTTGAGCACATGAAATATGACTCGTCCTGCAGATGGGGTAGAGAGCACTGTCACAAGGAGAAAAATTGCATAATTAGAACATGCCATAACACAAGAAAAATATGGGGGATGCTTTGAGAGCATTAAAAACCCAGTTTTACTAACTTAGAGGCCTATCCAATCAGGTTTCCTGGAGGGCAGAATGTCTGTCGTGTAACGTGATCCAGTCTAAACTGGACTAAATAAGCAGGGTCCAACAGAAAAGGAGAGGTAGGCTATGTCTCCACTTTCCTTAACTGGATTGAACTTATCAGGATTAGGATAATGTTCTGTTACTGAGGCTGGCAGTGCACAATGAAGAACCATTAGTTTGGCATTCACATAAGAAAAATATTGGGCTAGCAAACAAAACGATGCATCGCCTTCGGCTTCAATTCTCTTCGAACTCACAATAGTTGTTGAGCTCTCCTTGCGGGATTTTGTTGTACATCTGATCTTTTGTAACCAAACAACCTCCAAACGTCACAGATTACATCAGCAAGTACATCAGAAAGTGGGAACATTTCCATTATCCCAATATGATTTTTTATCATATAAAAAATGATACTGCTATATTGTGATGATACGGCACACCCCAAGTGTGAACAGAACTTTGAGCTAGCTCTTGCGAAGTGTGAACTTGCACAACACTGGAAGAAATTATCCATTCCAAGTCAGAAGACAGCTTCCAAATGTGTCATCTTTTACTGCATACTGCTGAGATTGCCGAGTTATAACTTTAAAATGTCTAAGTCATAAAGACAAACAGCTTTTCTTGGTATTGTTGCTAAACATTGTTGTGAAGAGAAATGGGCCTCCAACATTGTGTTAGGTAACTTTGAAGTACTTGAGGTAGAAGTAGAGGCCTAGTAAGAACCAGCCAACCTAGTTACTGTATGTTACAAAGCTCACCCTATAGTCATTCTAACTCAACCGGTTATCACTTGCTCTGACTCAAAGAATGTAGGGTACTACACAAATTCAAACATCCACATCCACAATGAAAATCACTATGGATATAAATGGGAAACAAACCGAGATGAAGTAAAAGGTCCTAATTAACTTGATTTTAAGGTCACAAACTGCTGACAAACATGGATCTAATATATAATTATGATGCCAAACAGACAAAACAATAGCTCACAGATTGGCAGCAGCATACTTTCCCTATTAAGTTCTAAATAGACATCATCTCACAGTTTTGAAGATACAAGATGCTCGTTTTCTCTCAAAACTGGTGTCCAGAATCAAGGTCTGTTCTCGTTTGGAGCCTGTCACGGTGCCTTCTGTCACATTCTTGCATCCTCCAACAGACTGGATGGGTGTGAGACTGCCAAGCTGTACATTTCCAAGAATAAGGCTGCTTGCACGAGACTCTCCGCTATATGTTGTTCTCCGTCTCTCGCGCTCTCCCTCTGAGATGAATACAGAGAATCCTCAACTTTTTGATTTAATCACTGCTACCTTTCTGAACCCTGAATGTGGTGCAACAAATTATCGACGTAGTCGACACAAATCGATGATGAAATTATTATCAAATTAGCACTACTACTCGATTACTTTGTGATGCCATCAGGCAGTTGCGACAATGTCCGCTTACTGGACTCAAGTGAAAATTAGCATAGTAACACTGTCAACAGCTAAAACCTCCACTCCCCCAGGTTGGCTTTCTGGATGATGAAGACTTTGTCTCTGTAAGCTAGTTAGCTAGCTAGCGGTGTTGTCAACAACAAAAAAGATTATCCAACTGCACTTCATATTCTAATAAATGAGAGGAGAAGTTTGTTCTGAATAATAAGTGTTTATAGTGCCCTCCACTTGACCCCTTGAGGCACAGTAACATATAGCCTCACATTTCTGTACTCTTGAAAACAATCCTGTTGTTTCCTGATAAGATTCATGACAGGACATGCAGTGTGTCCTGGTGTTACCCACGAGCTGAGGGGAGGTGTGTGAGCAAGCGTTTGTCGACACACTAGTAAATGCACGAGTGATGCTAATATCCCACAGATCTGTGGAGGCCGGAGTCTCCTGACTCAATAGCAGAGATGAAGGTTGTGTGGGTGGATGTGTGCCTCATTGATTTTTGTGTAGAAGAGATTAGTGCACATTAGGGTTACACACTCATGGCTAGGTTATATTAAAGAGGAACACTCGTTTTTAGCTCTGCAAATCCAGCTCTCCCGTCATCCTCTTGAGATCAGAAGACGGGCTGGATCAGGCTAACAGATGTATGAAAAAATCTGGGATGAAATAAAGGCAAGTTTCTCATTCAAATCAAGGGAGTTATTTGAGGATGTAACTGAATTCTTGGTCACTGGGCTCAAATGTCCACTCAGTGCCCTTTGAAGCGCTCATCTTCTGGTCTTCATTCAGCAAATTGAGCTGGCTTAGTTGTCATTACGTGACATAAATTAGGATCTTTGGTTCCTCCACCTCAGTGAGGAACTTCGGTCGCGTGTTAACAAGTGGTCCTATTTGGAAGGAAATCATAACCTCTGTCTCTGTTCAAGGATGGTGTTTGGCCATGGAATTTAATGACTTTAATGTCACTCCAAGTCGATGCTGTGACCAGTTTTGGTCTAGTGTTCACAAACTGCTAATGTTGTCTGCTTCATTCAGTCTGTTGGACATGATTTTTTGAATCAAGCATCATTTACTTAGGGGGCTTTCACACCTACCTTGTTTGGTCCGGACTTTCGGACTTTTCAGTTTGCTCCGAACCAAAAATACAGAAACCTCCCCCGGACCATGGTCTGGACCAAACAGACAAAATTTGGTCCGACGAAAAGAGGTAGCCTCGATCAAACTGAACCATGGTTCGGACTTTCAGACCATTTACAGGAAGTTTGCCGTTTGCCATATAAATCGGAAACAAACAAATGCACGGGTAAATGCACTGAAATAAGGACACAATTATAAATCTCCCGTGACAGCTCATCTTTTCAAACAGAGGGCCACTATAGAAGCACACTGCCAACCATCTCTTTGGTCTCTCCTCAAACGGAGGTGCAGAAGGATTGCTTGGGGTCTTCTCCTCCTGTCCTGTCGGCGACGTTATAATGTTCACACGAGGATGTTTAATTGCGACTAGCCTTCAGTATAGTTGGTGCTGCAGGTAGTAATGCCATAATAATAACAATATAGTTGTGGCAAATTTGCATATGCTCATTTTTAAGTCATTAATTCTTGTCAAAGATACCCGCTGTTTAATAAACAAATCAATGTCAAGTAGAGGGAGACGCTGCCCACATAGATGATGACGACAGGATGCAAGTGTGTCATATAAAGTTTAGTGCGGTCACAGAATTGCAGTGTGAAACCAAACCAAAACTAACAGAACGTATCAAAATGTATCAAAACAACTTTGGTTCGGACCTTTGTGTGGACTTTCAGGTGTGAAAGCCCCCTTAGTTGAATGATACTCCTAAAGTGCAATTTATACTTCTGAGTCAAATCAAACCTCCGCGTAGCCCCGTAGCCTACGCCGTCACCTGACGTACACCTCCTCAAAAATGTAACCACATGTCGAGTCGCGGACTGTAAACTCTGTGATTGGTCGGCTGGGTAGCCTCGCAATGCCTCCGAGCCGACGGGAAGTACCCCGCGCTTTGAAGTAACATTTACTAGCGGCCAAAACGGCAGCTGTAACACAGTGAATCAATATATGTGACCGTCACAACCCGAGCGAAATGACTCGCTATCAGAATGTGATCCATTCGGTCGGTAACATTTGAAAAGGCTACACCAGCTGCACGTTTACAATTTTACCCCCATTTATGTTAGCGTAGCACTAAACCGGAAGTTAGCCTGCTCGGCCGGCAAAAGTCAACACAGTGGACGCTGTAGCGCTACTGCCGACTAGCGGTTGGGGGTGTAATTGCAGCATGACGGACACACCTACGCACAAGTATAAATGCCTGGCTACGTGCGTAGCCTCCAGCGTAGGTACGCACGTAGACCCTATGCAAGAGTATAAATGGGCCTTAAGTCTGTCTTGACTTAAGGGTTCAGTATGCTTCCCACAAAGTAGTTTGTAAAACGTGTTGGCAAGGAAAATGTGTTTATATCTGTTCCAAATGTCTATGATCAAAGGTGGGGTAAAAAGCCTGGTATCATAGAGAGAGGCAAGATGCACAAAACCTTACAAATGGCAATATTGGCACACACTTTCAGACAGTCTCTCCGCAAAGGCATTCAAGATGTTGCACTTAGTTGTACACACGAAAAGTGACAAAAAATAGAAACAGAATACTTTCTCATCTCAGCACTGCAGGCCAGTCACTGTGGGAAGTGGGTATGCCTTTCAGATTGTCAGTTTTGCAAAGTTGCTAATCTTGTCGGGCGCAGCCCCTCTGACTGTGATTGTCCTAACACCTTTACAGTAAATGACAGTGACCGTTCACATCAGCAACCCTAGCTTTATTCATGTACTGAGAAATATGACCACACACTGAAGCAAAGCATCTATACAAGGTATTGTAAAATTGTTTAAATGTCTTCCTATTTCAAACTTCTAAAAACCTATCCAAACAACCTGTCAAATAATATCAGACTAAATCTTGTAGCTCCCTTCAGATAAATCAAAGTCCCCACTCAGCACACACGTCCATAATCATCCCGTGCCTTTTGGTCCGGATAAAGGTCAGTTAAAGCAGCCACTCTGCCAAGGTTCAGAGGTAAACAGCCTCCTTGTGTACTAGTAAATGGATCCGCCAACCTTATCAACAGTTTTCCAAGTGCAAGCTCGTTATCAGATAGCTTCCTTTCTCTTTTGAAAGTGCAGAGTCACTCAGCTCACAGCTGCCTGCAGATAGTTTTATTCCACATTATCACAGTTCTTATCTGATCTGACACTGTTTCCACAGCTTGACACAGCATTAACATACAACATACATATTACATTGCTCTGATGTCAGGAAAACCCACTGAGCTGCGAGTCACGTTACGGCAGATGTCTGTGACAGAGCTGAGGCCCCACATTCTGTAAACTCAGTGACACTTCAGTGATTTTCGTCTTTTTACTCCTCGTTAACATGCCTGCTGGAACGTTCCATTAGCCTCAAGTCTGGTTCTTTGATGAGAAGCAGCAGAAGTCTTTCCAAGAAACTAGAAAGAAAGTGCGAGCAAGAAGTTCAGACAGCTACCTTTTTAAAGGCCTGCTACACTGACAATGATTTTCTTCGCCTCCCCCTAAGCCACCATTTTTTACCCTCTCGGCTGATGCTGCGTGTCAGCTGGGAGGCACGGCTCCGTACCATGCAGATGTAATCTACACCTCTCCCTGCCAGAGAACAGTGATTGAATCGCAGCAGGCGGCCGATCCGTGACGTGCTGACAGGATCGGCATAGCGACACATGTGTGGGTATCTGCTTTCATGCAACACATCCCGGGGGGCCGGTGAGGGGGTATGATAGGAGGCCAACTCTTGTGACGTGTGTGAGGGTGAAAAAGAAGGAGAGGTGCTAGAAACGTTGCACAACTGGGTGGGATGGCGGGCACCACATTAAAAAGATCTGGCATGTGAGTGAATTTTAGCTGGGCGAAGATAAGAAAGAAGTGAGAGAGGGAGAGGGGAGTGTGTGGGAGACCGTGCATGAAATAGAAAAAGCAGGTTTAAGCAAGTGCAGTGGACTAACTGTGAAGAAAGCTGCAGAGGTTACCGCCGTGGAGGAAACATGGCAGGATGAAGTTGTGTTTTGCTCCAGCAGCTGCGATCAGGGTGGAAAGCCTGTGTGTTTGTTTTGCTTAGCGCTAGTCAATGGAAGCCCCAGAACTGACACTGCAGAGAAAATTTAGAGAAGGAGAGGAGTGTGTTTCTGTGTTTATGCTCAAGCAGAGGCTTTTATCTGTGTCAAGATCCTGTGTTGGTAATGTCAGGGGAGCTTGTCTGCTGAGCGCTCGGGGAGTATGAGCATGAGAAACCTTTGTTCACTGTCTGGTTGCAACATACTAACATCCGTGAGGCATCATTAGTCTGAGGCTCAGCCTGCTCTACTCTGAGCCAAGAGGGGTAGTAAGGTGGACCTGAAGGCTAAAAGGCAGCGTCCCGTGGACATAAGGCAGAGCAAACACAGGCACTGCCTCAGAGGTTCGACTTCCCTCTTTCTCTCCTGACGAAGCTCTGATCTGCTTGCCTCTGAAAAGAAAAGATCAAAGTCAGCATGATTATAGTTCAAACTACCGCAGCGTGAAATGAATTGATACACCAAAAGCTTGTTGACACCAACAAGAGCTTTGCCCAGTTCATTTTAATTTCCATCCAGCGCTGCTTTGTTCAAGGAGTCATAAAAGGGCCACTCGGTTCCATGAAAGCAAAGCAGGAGCAGGCGAATACACACAGCAGACGCAGTCGAGGAGGGAGAACGGCACAAAGCAACAGTGTCGGTTTGTTGTTTCCAACTCCCATAGCACTTAGAGTTTCCCTCCAGCACGGTCTCTCGCTGAAATATTAATCGTGTTTGACAGCTGTTTTAGCTGCGAAAACAAACATAAGACCGGAGCTTTTTTGGAAAGCGCAGAGACATACGCTCGAGCGTGGACTGGCTCAGATAAGGAACAACTGTTGTGGACAAGAGAAGAAGAGGCTCGAGACAACACTATGTGCAAGCAGGCTCATTAGAAAATGTGCTGTTGTTTACCAGTGCGAAATTTTGACAAGCTGCACTGTATCTCAGCTGTCAGGTCCTCAGGGGTAGCATTGTAATGTACTAAGTGGAGGAGTATACTGTAAAGCCTGGTGTGGCTACACGTTTTGACAGATAAACGCAGGTCTCAATTAGACATCTGGTCTGGCTTTTATAGAAGTTTCTTTGGATGCACAAAAACCTCTTAAAGTCCAATGGGTAAGTTGGTTGTAACTTGATAGCCTAATTTTTATTAATTAAGTAATTAAGTAATATTCATACTGATTTTAATAAACAATCAATTTCAAGAAGGCAAGCCTAAGGTGTGGCTACTCTTCCAGGTGACTCCCCTCTACCTTCCCACTTATCAACATCCCTGCAACCCCAACACACTTAACAAGGTGCTAGAACGATGCTTTCTCTCTCTCTCTCTCTCACACACACACACACACACAGCTCCATGGCAGAGGCAATTTGCAGCATTAAGCTGCCTGATAGCACATGTCCACTGAGAGTTAGGGAGTGATTTAACGGACATTGCTCACACCAATTAGAGTGAATCAGCCAGGCAACGCTACAGACGACAAGTGGATGCCGCGCTGTCAACACACAGCCACCCACACATACACGCTCCCACACACTGCGGAAAGGGGGCATTTCTCTGTTTCCTTTGTGATTAAGAGCATGAAAATAGCCCATTTAGATAATCCCTCCCTGTCAGCACTGTCAGCCTGAGAGACACTGACACATCCCATGCACTCATTCCCTCATTACCATACGCCAGTCATTTCAAGAGGACTGACTACAAAGCCCGAAGAATGAGCTGAAGGAAGCGGCCACCTGCTTCTCTTTCGCGAGCGCGAGCGCCGGAGCCGCTCCTCGTCTCTTCGGCGGCCAAGTCTGGAGCGACATGACACAGTACGAAGGCCACAAAAGGGAAAGCCGAGCCACACCAGCCGACACAGCCGCAAGAGAAAGGCTGCACAAAAGGACTTCTATTTGCCTGCCCGTTGGAGGGGTCAGGCCCTGGAGAGCACCTGATTCATTTCTTCTTGAGGGCTATTAATCTTTTCAAGCACCCGCATCACTTTGCCTCTCAGGATTGGGAGAGGAGAATGGGTTTTCTATTACAATCAACCAGAGGCAGTTTGTCGCAGGCAGAGGGGGCAGTGACGACACTGTCCTTGCTGCTGCCTTTGCCATTTAAAACAAAAAAAAGTGAGGGAGTACACTATCACATTAGTGAGATCATTTTAAAATGTCTACTCACACTGGAGCAAGCAAGGTCACAGTAAATGCACTGCTGTTAGTAGAGTATATTTATATGAAAGAGACAAATGGTTCACTTAATCTTCACAGACAGAAAAGCTGAATGTTTTAAATGAGTCCCTGTGTCACATTGGACTATACATACAACATATGGCATTTTAAGATAAGCGTCTCATATACTTATTGCTAACTATGCATTCCAGAAGGGCTATCCATATTATGGTGTTTTTCAAAATTAATAATTAATTAATAATTTATGGTGAGATGCAAGTAAGCCCTGACATTCTTGATATCATTCCATATGTTGGAGATGAGGTTAAAGGCATACTCATAAAGAAATCACATTTGCTTTCTTACTTGCTCTCTTGCTGAGAGTTAGTTTGGGAAGATCAATACCTCACTCATATCTGCCTGTTAAATATGACGCCACAGCCAGGAGATGGCTAGCTTAGCTTATTTTAGCTTAGCTTAGCTTAGCATAAAGACTGGAAACAGGGTAACTGGTAGTCTGATTCTGTCCAATGGTAAAAAGATCTGCCAAAGCTTACTAACAATGTTTCATCCTGTTTGTTTGATCGGTACAAAAACTGAAGAGTAAAAACGACAGACTGTGGTTTTATGGGGGGTTATGTTCCAGTCTACTTCTTGGAAGGGTGCAGTAACTTCCTGGACACTCTCTTAATCAGTGAGCTTTACAGATATGAGAGTGGCAGTGGTGGGGAATGCACAGGAACGCTCCGATTTTTTAAGGGGGAAATCGCTTGTTTTACACTGTTTCTAAAGCGTGTTCGTGGAACAAAGAGATTTGCGGGGCGTCCAAGCACCCCAAATCTCAAATCATTACAGGGTCCCTGGAACTAGTCCCCAGAGTAGCATTTCTGTGTCAATGTTGTCATCGCTACAGGTGTGCTGGAAGCAGTGGCGTTGTCAGGTATGTGTCCTACGTCTTGAACACATTAAAATCCTATCTCAACAAGCCCTATTTTTCCTGTGATTTTGCCAGCGTTACCTTGTGAACAGTATTTCTGTGTTGAAATCATAGAAGTGCTGCTCTCTGTGAGCTCCTACACAAACACACACAGTTGGAGAACAGTCAATGGTCAGCGGAGCAGAGAGGCAGCTCTGGAAGAGAAGTGAAGTTTCATGGAGTTGATGACAACTACGCTCATTACTGATCAACCTTAGTGAGAAAAAAGCCAATATTTAATCAATACACCCATTCAACAAGCATAAACTTGTAAACCTGTTCAAATCCATCCATCGTCAACCGCTTATCCTGCATACAGGGTCGCTGGGGGCTGACATCGGGCGAAAGACGGGATACACCCTGGACAGGTCATCAAAAAAAATCAGTGAATCTCAACAATCTTTGTAATTTTAAGTATGAGAAAAATCAACAAGAATTTGTTTATAAAAAATCAATAAACCCCCCCCCAGCTGTCCCCTAGCAACTTTACTTTTTAATTGTCCAGATACGCATAAAATGTGCTGGTAAGTATGTGAACAATGCATACCTTGATAAAAGGCAAATTTATCCTGAGCCTTAGCGGTCTTACCTTATTAGACATGTGCTGTTGTTACTGTGCTAATTACCACGGTGGCACACATCAGTCCTGAACACATTGCTCCAGTTTCTTAGACCCTTGGGGGTCAAAGGGCACGCTCACTACACAAGTAAGTGGCTGATTTATCAAATCTAACTCAAAATAGAGAACAGACATCACATTAATTACAGCCTTGTATAATTTATCAGCTACCTTCATTAAACCATGGCCTAGTCTCTTGAAAAATGTCTGCTAGTGTGGAGTATTAATTGCAGAAGAACCAACTGAAGTGCCGTGCTTGGCCGCAGATCCCTCGGTCAGGCTCTGAGATGGGTGCACTAATGGGAGGATATGGAGGCCACTTTAAAATGAAAAACGGCAACAGAGCCCGGTGTCACTTAATCAATGTGAAAAGCCAGCGGGGAGGGGGAATCACTGCCTGCGGGGACCGCGCAGTCCCTCGACTCGTGTCCCCAGAATGAAGGGGGTTGAAAATGGGCCGACTTTCACGGTGCAACTCATCTCAGTCACAGCAACGATGGCGCTCGCTCCCAATGGGGATGTTGCGAGGAGGTTGTCTCTTCTTGGGAGGTGCTTAACAACACCATCCATCTTGGTAACACAATACTACAGACAGCGCCTACCTAAGGAGCCATCATCACCGGTGGCTGGCTGAGCTGCCTTCATTCATGTAGGATGAAATTCCCCTTGAAAAAGCCTGAGGCCTTACTGCGGCAGTGCTTGATCAATCACTCCCTCAGCCCGTTATGAGCCATTAGGATCACAAAACCTGACAAGTTCTGCTAATTTGGGTAATTTCTTCCTCAATTACAGATATCAAGGCTACTCAGTCTAAGTCTACTTAGGGGACACAATTTAAAATGCATTTTATTGCAGGGTAGGTGGATATTGCTGCTGCCAATTTATGTGGACATATCCATGCCTAAGCTGGCCAGTGTCAGTTTCTCTGCCGGCCCTCTGCTCCTCCATCTCGTGGCTGCCTCAGGCCGCGGGGTGCTTTTATCTCTCAAACAAACGTCTCCCGTGCCGCAGCCTTGCTTGCAGCCCTCATCTATCTGCCTGACATGTTCCTTCCTTGTTTGTTTTCTCTCGCCTGCTAGACGCGGCCAATGATATTGAGCTGTGTTGACGGCGCTCCTCCATTCATGCCAGATGAATCAATCACTCCTGTGTGCTCCGCAGCCCTGTTTAGCGCCGGCAGTCTTTTCCACTTCAATCAATGCCGTGGCTTTGGGAACGGGTTAGTACTTTTCCTACTATTAGGAAAAGAATAGCTCCCTAAAAGTAAATCTGCCAGGCACTTTGGCTGACTGATATACAACAATGAACAATGACAAATGTTTGTTTATTGGAGCACAACGTGGATATACAGGCTGTTTTTTGTCAATATGAGTATGGAAATATACAATGGTAGTAGAGAACTTTAGCAGATTTCAGTTTCAGTGATGAGCTTGAATTATTTCCAATGATTAAAGAAGAGCAGAAATTACCCATAAAATCAACAAAAAACTGTACAACTGTTTTTTTTAGCTGTTAAGAATATGTTTGTATAGCATGCAGGCAGCTTTGATAGAGCAGCAGTAGCACGATAACACAAGGCAAGACAGAAGAGTGGGCTGCATCTATTTCTTCTACCAACTACTAAAATAAGGAATAACTAAAAGCATACACATGCTCAGTAAACAACCATTGAATTGTGAAATCAGGATTTTAATGAGGTTTAGCAAGTTCATAGATAAAAAAAAATACAATTCTTTATGGCAAGTAAAGTCCTTTAGAAGAGGGTTAAACACTAAAACTTTGAATCACAAAGAAAAGCAATAAAAGAAGATTCCAAAAACAGAAGTGAAATCATTAAAAACTAAACACATTTTCTCTCATCACTTACACCGAGGTATTAACAGTTCAGAATTCATTCAGTAAGTGGCTTTCAGGTTCCACAAAATGTTCTATCAGCAGATGAAGTCACTCTCATCAAGATCTTGCCGTGTTTGGACGATGAGCAGAGGGTTCCTGCGAGGGCTCGGCTCTAACAAAGTCCCACTGCTGCTCCTCCCAGATGTTACTTCAGTTTTTGCTGCAGCGCTGTTCAGCTGTGAACAGTTGCTCTCTGCTTTGTAGCTGGAGTCTTGAGAGATTTGTAACTCCTCTGCCACCCGTTCCCCTAGCTCCTGGATCAGCTGCCTGGAGCCTTCTGTGGCTGAGGGAGGGCGTCCACTTTCCTCTCCGCTGAGCAGAGTGTGCTTGAGGGCTCCTGGGGGATGAGAGAGGCAGAGGAGGTGGAATGGGGCTGTGGAGGGTTGTCCTTAGACATCTCTCCTCCTCCTCCTCCCTCAGATTCCTCACTCTCATCAGACGAGTCGCTGCTGCTGCTGCTGCTGCTGCTGCTGTCACTGCAAGAGCTGCTGCAGTCATCGCGGGATATCGGAGCGCTCTCGGAAGGTCCCTGCTCTTCTTCTTCTACCACCATTGTCGCTGCCTCCTCTAGCTCCTCAAGATCCAGCTTCAAGTCTTTTTTCCGCAGGGAGGCTTTGTTTAATGTCGCGACCAAGGCTGTCATCTTCTTGGACCTGTGAAGATGAAGAGTGGGAACGGGGGACAAGTTAGGAAAACCAAAAGTTGTTTCACTTTCCTCAATAAACCTGGTGTATGGCTGTGCAAAGAGGGAAAAAAAAAACAAAAAATACCAGACATCCAACTACAACTTCATCAGTGGTACCCGAGAGAGAGAGCCACGACGACTGACTGATCGACTGGCTCTGCGTACTAAAGACATAGCCGCAGGATAACCATCTACAAATCTAATACCCATTAACCATATCCCATTCTCATCTGAATGCTAAGTAGACCACGATTTGCCGAGGCGCGCGGGGGGGGGGGTTCAATGAAATATGGAAATATGGATGTTTAATAATGTAGGGAGATGAGCGGCACTGATACACGGGGCCCGGGCGCTTCTCCTCCCCCACCGCTGCTCTCCCTGCGAGAGGTGATAAGAGACTGAGAGGGATTACAGAGAGAGGCAGACCCCTCCTCCTCCAAGGCTAAGCCAACAGTTAGAGGCTGCAAAGAGGAGAGGTGGCAGCGAGTGGTAACAATGACATGTTTGCGGAGGATGAAAGCAAGCAGAGGAACCTTTTACGCCACACAGGATGCGATTTTAATACTTTCAAGTAAGGCTGAGAGATATGGCCGTAACGGCTATCATGATGAAAAAATGTTTTCATTCGATATCGATTATTATCACTACGATAAATGTCAAATCATCATTTATTTCAAGTTTAAAGGCTGATTTTTGCTCCTGAGTGGAAGAAATGAGATGGTTACTGGCGGTTTTAAACTATTCTTTGTGGTCAGAACGTGACCAACACTTAACAAACAATAGTGAAAAAATCTTTTTTCAACAAAATAAAGTAAAAGTTAAATCTTTTTTTCAGTCCCTTTTCCTCAACAAAATAAATATTGTAATAGAAAAATTAAGTGCTAATTTGGTTGCGATTCAAATGAATTAAATCAAACATTTATTGAAAAATTTCTTATTGAGAAAAAAATAATACTGCGATAATTGTTATTGTTGTATTGCCTAGCCCTACTTTAAAGAATGCATTTGTGCTTATTGCATGCCAGAGAGAGAAAAAGATCCTTACAGTCGGATTTGAATTTTAAACTGGATATTTTGCCCAACTATCGGGCTGCAGAGGGAACTAACAGAACAAACACGAGCACACTGTGAGCATAAATCCTGCAGAAGGTTAACACTGAATGGCCCAACAGACTGCAATTGTGCACAAGGTCTGGACAGAGAATGGCTCAGAGCTGCAGCCTCACAGCTGAATGTCTTCAAAGATTAAGAAAATGCCCCCATAAAGCAGTATATTAAACAATGTTGCTGTCCAGTAGCTTCAGTTTTATAGTTGCGTTACCCCAGAAGACACAACGGACTCCTTGAAGAGAGAGAAGGTGTTTTATTGCTGATGAATGTCCTCCTACAAGGCCCCATTTGTGTAAAGCCATCAGATTGTTGGGAGGCCGCCGCCTGCACATTATTCACACTGGGAAGGCCTGCCATGCTGCCTTAAAACTTAAGTGGTTGCTATTCGTCCCCCAGTGCGCTTAGGGCGTGTGTGCCGCCCCTATTGCCATGGTGATTACAAGGTGACCTCTGTGGGTTACAGCCATTCAGACTACTTCCATTCAGGGCGGAATAAAGTCTGTGAGCTGTGCTGGTGTGTGGGAGTGTGTGGTGGGACTACTCTTCCGCTGCCATTCACATTTTCACACTGGACTCCTGGTGCCCTCTATGGCCCAATTAACCCATTGCTGAGCACCAGGATGGCTCCTCATTACCGGGCAGCCCTAATGAGTTCCCTACTCTGTTGAGTAGTGTGTTTAAGGAAGCAGCATGTAGGGGCTGTGTATTCATTTATGCCCTCAGGACTGACTGTGATAACAGATTTTATAGTTGTGCTGTATAATATGGATGCACACTGTATACTGAGAAACATAAAGGGAGATACTGGGGATGGGTGGGAGGTGTACAGAGACAGAATGCCCCCTCTCACATGCATCTTAATCAAAAAATGCTTTGGCAGTTGTCTCTGTCACAATGTGGCAGAATTTGAAAACAGTAGCCAAAGAGGATTTTCCTGCAAAGATGCTTGGGCAAGTTGCCAGTTGCCAACGTAGAAAGATTCTTGAAAAATCTTCCCCTGTGATTTCGGTCATGGAGCTGTGAGTGGGGCTGCAATGCACAACATTCTCAGGCACAAAATCTGAAAATCCTATCAAATAAAACCCATAAGACAGAATAAAAATGTACATTGTGAGGACGAAACTGTAAATGTGAGTCTTGCATGAAACAATAAATAATAATACAATAATTAATACAGTAATATTTGTTATTTTCTTTATTGTCAACAAATTCCTTGAAAATACCAAAACCAACAGTAAATTGACACTACTGACAACTACTGTTTGTGTAGCCAAAGCTTCATATTTTCTCTACGGATCCAATTAAAAACACATCCGTGGGCCACACAGTTGCACTTCAGTACCACAGCGTTTTATTTAGTCTTTTTAAACAATGAAAATATATATATATTTTTAACCTGTTTTTAAAGTGGGGGTGTCCCCGACTAACAATTCACATATTTGAATCAGAAAGTGTATAGATGACTGATCGTTGAATCGTGTGTATGTATGGGTACGGTGTCCGGCAACGCAACCCAATTTCATCGAGCAAGACGCTGCGTTGACCTATCACAAGAGCACATTCCTGGTGGATTACTTTGTAATGCGAAAGGCCATATTTTTAACGGTTTACCTTGCAATTGTCACAGCATAAGATGAAATAATTGCTGCAGTGATCACTTTCCAGATTTGTAAAAATCCAGTTTAATTGTATTAAGTATGAGTATAAACCACTGCAGTTAAAAATTGGACTTGCCATGTCTCACCAGTACTTAAAGCAACATGCCCCTACCAACGCAGTGTTTTTCACATCACAGTCTGATTTGGTCTGAACGCCCGCTTAGGCAAAGCTGTGTTTTGGGCGCTTTGCTAACCTATCACTAAACACAACGTACAGCTGAGGCTGATGGGAATGTCATTAGTTTTTTTAGATATTTAGTCAAAAACCAAAGTACGGCACTAGATCAAAAGTTAAGGGATCACCAAACGTTCTTCTTCACAATGTACATGCCTTTTTTTCTGTCTGTGCCAAATTTGATGGTAATCCATTCGATAGCTGTCAAGACACTGCACTCACAACCTCAAATGACAACCTTGTGGTGGTGCTGTAAGAAAAAGGTATGGGATCAACAAAGTCATCACATTCTCTGGGCACCATGGATATTCTCTACCAAATGTCACGGCAATGCATCCAACGGCTGTTGCGATATTTTAAGACTAAACCAAAGCGGTGGACCCACCGGCCAACATTGCCATCCCTCGACCATGGAAATGAGTCTGCTTAGCTGTCTGAAGAAGTGAGGTGTGTGAACAACAAGTCCAGCAATTTGGTGGTCTCCATGTGTGAGAGTCAGTAAAGACGGGCACAGATCCCCAAGTCCTACACAACATTTTTAACAATGACAAAGAGCGTTTTCCCACAGTGACTACAGGATATCAAGACATTAATGTACCCGCGGCCGATGATGAGTGTGTGCAGGCTGTATGGAGCCTGTTTAGGTCCCAGGCTCTATAAAAACCCACGTGAGAGCTTCCCTGTAGCGAGGCTGGGGCAGAAGAGGCTCCTGCAGCACAGCCACTTCAAAGACTGCCCCGTATTCTCTTTCCCCCGTGGGAAGTCATTATTGAGTTAGCATCGGGGAGGCGCGCTTGTTTTCTCTCCCCTCCCTTGCTCTGTGGTGGGAGAAGCTCGGCCTGCGGTGAACACAAAGGCTCTGTCCAGGAGGGGGAGGGATAATGCTGTACACAATCCAGTCATTACTACACCACTGTTGTGGCTCGCCTTCATTAAACTGAGGAGGGGTGGCTTTTTCAAGGTCGGAAAACTTCTGGCGAGACAAAGACGCCTCCATCTGCCAATGTCTTTGGATGGGAATGGGAAGAGAAGAGTGTCTGTGTGTGGGGGTGTGTGTGTGGTGACTGTGTCAGCGCCGAGCTAAATTACAATCTGACATTTCTTTCATCAGGCTCGTGTTCATTGAAAGGGTAACTCATTCAGCATGTCTGTGCTCTTCAAAACATCCTAGATAAAGCTTGTCTTCAGATGCATAAATCTGTGTAATACGAGCACCAGATTTCCTCAGTGAAACTCACAAAATGCATCATTCACTAGCTGAGG
Organism: Micropterus salmoides; assembly: GCF_014851395.1. NCBI lineage: Eukaryota > Metazoa > Chordata > Actinopteri > Centrarchiformes > Centrarchidae > Micropterus > Micropterus salmoides. The sequence goes on from NW_024043372.1 coordinate 33,502,736, forward strand.
GGGATGAAAGCCGACAGTGGGAGATGTGATCCGCCAGTGTGACTGAATACTGGAACGGTCCGAGGCACTGGATGCCATTTCGATTGCAGAAACGAGAAACACAGATGTATTTATTTAACACGCCATGTTCAGACTTATAGCTGCCTATGAAAGACTTATTGTTCTGTAAAAATGCTGATATATCATAAATATCTGTTGATGAGGTGTGACATTTTCATGGAGAATTTTGTTTTTCATAGCTATACCTATGAGTTATGATAACCGTTAACTCAGCAACTGCATAGCTGAGGGCGCTGATTGTCTAATTGTCTGTTAAACGTACAGAAATTTTTGCGCTGCTTATTTTATTATTGACTGACTCCTTGTGTTCCTGACCTGATGCAGCCATGTTCCCAGGTCTCAACTCTTTCCTTGTTGAGTAAAATGGTATTTTGGGTTTGGTGGAGGATAAGGAGAATTCTTAACAAGCCTAAAACTGACATGGTCGTCTTGTATATCCCAAATCATCATTTAAGTTTATAATCATTTACTATCTTCCCCATTGCAGGTTTTGGGTTGGTCTGTGCTTAAAAAATGTCAAAGCCCTCAGGCTTGGATTTCAAAGTTGTTGTTTTAACACTGCAGCTTGAAAAGCTCAATTGTTCAGGCTTGAGTTCGCTACTGATGGGAATGTGGGATCTTCACTACAAACTTTTTTCCGTTTATTTCTCATAAAGCGAAAGAATTTACAATATTCAGCAGTTCTTTAGCTTCTGTTTAGATGCGCAGGTCTTTGAAGCTTAAAAGACAGAAAAAATCCCTACACTACAATCCACTGTAATAACTAGAGTGGACACTCCAAACATGGATTGAAGAAATTATGCAAACACAGTGTGTAAGTCTGTGTTTAAGATGAGCTTGTGTACTCAAGACAAAAAGCTGGAGTGGCCTCCTGCTGGGAGGAAATCTGTACTCCTTATCCCTGTTAGCTGAGAGACATTTGTGTCTTTGTTCTCCCCAGCGGGGCCTCTAGAATCTCCTTCAGTGCTGAGGCTAACACCAGATAAAGCAGCTCCATTATCTGTTTCAAAGACTTCAAGATGGGCATTTGACAGCTTGACAGTGACACTGCCTGGTGGTTCCAGGGAAGTCCTTCCCAGCGAACATCTGGCTGTCACATCAGATGTGTGTTTGAGGGGGGACACCAGGAAGCTGCCAGGCTTGGCTACAGGACAATTTCTTCCACACATGGAGCATCACACCACAGAAACAGCCTGCAACACCTAATGTTAATTCTCCAGGAAAGCCCCGAGCACAATTAAAATGAAAATGCCTATCCCAAGTGCCCGATGAGAAGTGCCCTGTGCTTCTCAATCACACAAAGAGGTGTACAGAGGTGAATTGACCAGTCAGGCTTAACAGGGGTAGGGGTGGGGGTGTGTACTTTGTCAAGACTTTTGACCGCAGGTCTTTGCTGACATGCTGACCTCGTGCTTGACCTCGTTGCCCTCGAGTTATACCCAGTTGTTGGAGCTCCAGATGCATTTCCCTGCGGGGGGGGGAGGGGGGGAGCCACAGTCAGAGCTGCCGACACTCTCCAATAGCCACTGTCATGCACACAATGCTGAGGAAGAATGAGACAAGGGAGGAAGAAAGTATGCAGAAATCCAGGAGCAAAAAGGATGGTCTGCTTTAGTGAAAACAACACCCATGTACCATTCAACTCAATTATTTGAATTCAGCTGTTATGGTGCAACTCAGTTTATCCCTAAAACATTCCTTGCAAATTTGATTGTTCAATTCACGCATTTTATAGACAAGTCTCAAATGGATTTCACAAAGCGAAAGAAGAAAAAACACTTTCCACCAATGACTTCATCTGGAATCTCAGCTCACTTCCCTCCTCTCAGACTAACCCTGGAGCACATCACTTGTATGCTGCCATGTTTTTTTCTGCTACAATCTAACTGACCCAATTAATAAGGGTGGGTGGTTGCACGTGAACCAGTGCTGAAAAAGGAAGTTTTAGCCCTTCTTTTTAACAGAGGTAATGTAACACTACACCAAGCTTATAAGCTTTGTCTGTGCTTGATGCCGTGAATCTACGTTGGCCTCTCTCCAAGCATTTTGATAAAAAGGGAAAGACCCCGAAACTAATGGGCTGGAGAGGCTGCTGCTCCATTTGGAATAATACTCTCTGCCAACAATTTGGAGATAATTGGGATTGGATGGGTGTGTAAAGGTGAAGTTTAAACAGTTTCCACAAAGGAAGTGAGTGTTAAATTCTGGTATGGTGACCAAGGCGGCACAAAAAAGAAAACTTTCACATCACTGAGACAATGTGAAGCGCAATTTGCTTTGAGTTTGCACTCGTGATTTCAGTGCCCAGGGTTCTGCTCTGACTGTGTGTGTGAGAGTAAAAGGGAGTGCCTACCCTGTGGCTTAAATCATGGTGAAGTCTTTACGAGGTTGTAAATCTGAGGCCGATGTCTCGGCAGTCAGAGGAACTTTAGAGTAGAAATGCATGTGGGACAGCGAGGAGATTAAATAAATCAACCCCCCAGCCAGCAAACATCCATTAATCGCCATGTCCATCATGCGCAGCTGATCTTGTCTGCCTCGTTGGCGGCGGGGAGTGACAAGATACAGGGATTGCACCGGAGGGGTATAGATTACATCTCATTTTACCGCTCAGCTCCCAGAGATGACTCACTTAGTGGAGGATGACAAATCCTGTGCGGGGGAATATCTTGCACTGAAGAAAACAATGCCTACACGATCCGTCATAAAACCTGTCAGACGACACAAAAGGGCTGCCACAACAGACTGCACGTATGATAGCGGAGGTTGGTCTGTGGAAACTGCGATTGTTTCAAACCTTAGAGAACAGGCGTAGCTCTACTTCGCTGCTTTGCATTTGACTGCAGGCTCCTTCTAATACTATGCTCCAAACATGGGAACATAGTTTCAGAAACCACAAGTGAAGATTGTATGGAATTTCTATTGAGCGGGGAGCAAGCAACCCATACTGAAACAAAAAGCAATGCATGCCTGGTTGCTCTTTCAAGTGGCTGGAGGTGACAGGAGTGGTTTTACTAATCCAAATGTCATTTTCACAACATGACAGCTTATCTGAGAGGATAAAAAAAAAACCTGTAAACATCACTTTACTTGGCAGGAAACAGAAAAGGGAAAAGTAACAATTCAATCACACGTCAGTGCTACGAGAGCAGCGGCTAATCCATTTAATGATCGATGCGAGGCGAGTAGGAGTCAGCGTGTTAGGTCAAGCTGACATTTAGTTCCAATGTACAGCGGAGGAAAAGAGTGTGTGTTTGGGGGTGGGGGGGGGCTGCTCTGGTGCCCCTCAGCTAGGAAGAGACAGATTGAGTTTTTCATTGAATTGACAGGGCTTCAGAAGCTCCATGTGTCTACACAGCAAGATAGAGAGCATTTAAAAGCACAAGTGCACAAGCATAAACCTAGCCTTTTTCCCACCCATTCCGGCATCCGCAGCATTTTTAAGAGCAGAATTTCAAGACTTCTGCTGGAAAAATGTAGAAATGAGAATGTGAGGACATGGAAGGAGGGGGCACTAAATCCCCTCAGACCTTTTATCGTGTCTGCATCTGGGCGCAGAGCCTACAACATCAGGCACACATTTTTCATCTGGGCTTTTTCCAGACGAGCACACCACTTGGCTGAACCCTGGCCAAGAGTAAAACAGAGCTCATTACTGAGTAATGTGCTTGCAGGCTCACATTTGAAATGTGTAAGTAATTGTGAAATATGTACGAGGAAGAGGAGAGAGCCATCAAACCCATATCATTTGGAGAAAAAGTGCAGATTGTGCATGTTTAGTTGGCAATACTAGTGAAAGGCTACACCCACGGAAAACATGAGAAGCCCCAGCACACACATGTGCACTCTTAAAAGTTTCATGCAGAGAGAATGTGCTGAGTGCAGCTGGCTCTTCTAAGACTTACTGATGGTGCTTTTGACACATGATAGTGCAGACAAGGGAAATTGCACCTCTCGCTGGCTTGATCGTTCAATTGGCCCTGCTGTGACAAATGACTCGTCCAATACTTTAAAGCACTGATGCATTACAGGGGCTGAGTGGCACTTCCCTTGGCTCAGAAGGTAATTCTCTGAAGATGAAGGTATCTGATGCGTGTGGAGTGTGAACTTACTTGACCCTCTGGATCCAGATGCAGTAGTCTGTGATGTACAGATCGTTCAGTATGTAGGCCGGGTCGTTCTCTCTGAAGACTTTGTGAATATCCAGCAGGCATTTGAGGACACAGGCTTTCCCTGGGCACAGGAACACACCGTGGCAGGCAAATGGAAAAACAGTGTTATTTGCGCTCAGTACTATGGATGACAATGCACTCCAGCTGCTGGCAGACACAGCATGCATCGAAAGGCTTGCAGCCGTTGTTCCATACATAAAAGCCAAGGTACAGGGTCAGAGGAAAATCCCGAGCGAGCTGAAGAGTAATTTGATCCATACACTTTAAGAAGGGTTCCTGGTTAAGAAGTGGTTCATCTGAGACAAAGACATCTCTATTTTTGGTATTAATTCAGTCAATTTAATGGCAGCTCTGCTCAGAGTTTCTGTTAGAAATCTGTTTGCCTTGATGTGTCAAAAATAACACTGAATGTTTTTAATGATTTTCCACTTGACAGCCGTCTCTCCATTCAGCTATTGTTTGCATCATTATAGTCCTAATCTGAATCCATTTTGCTTGTGATCTGACAAACCTGAAGGCCAGATTTAAAAATTGACAGACATAAATAAATCAATCCAGCAAGGTAGTGAACTGGAGGGTTTTTCCAACCGTGCACAGCACCAAAATCAATAAAAGCCACTTAACTGCACAGGTTAAAGCTTTAAAATGCCCTGTGTTGTCCAGCACTCAACAAAATATTGCTCTAAAAATTCTGTCTGATCTTGAATAGAAATAAAATAAAGCTTTCTAACCATAACGTTTGGTTGCTTTTCTTGTTTGCTTTCTTGGGTAATGTTGCAATCATATCATTAATGTATAGATTTATCAACCAATCTGACTTACAGCTTAAAGGGTAATTTCAGTATTGTTTTGACCGGGACCTTATTTTGCCATGTTTTTGTGTCTATTGTGACTAAGTGCAACAAAAGAGAGCGCACAGCAGCGCCAAAACAAGGCTGCAACGGAATCCTTGCGGCAAGCTGCGCCCCGTCAAACTAGGTTCACTAAAGTGTGTGTTTTTGTCACTGACAGGCTCAGATTGTTATTTTAAGTGTCTGACAACATGATGGAAAGGATCCTTACAGAGATAGATGTTTTTTCCATGAGTAAGATCATTTTTGTTTAACCAGAAACAGTTGCTATGTCACTCTCATTAAAGCAACCAGACTCCCTCGCCAAAAACAGTAATTTTATCTCTTTGGTCTACCGCTGCCTCGATCAATAACACACAACAACAAACTAGCTGATGGACGCCTGCTGTTTGACTCGGCCTTCGCAAAACTTTGGAAATGCCCCACCCAGACAAATTTGACACTACTGGGCTTATGCTTAATTTGGATTTCTAAGAATTAGGAGTCAAAACATGCTATAGATGAACAAATAACTTGTGATACTGTAATACTAATAATTACAGTCTAATAAACTAAACAATTTGAGAGGTAACTTTATTGCCCCCTTAGGCTAAATACAAATGTCTCTAGTCAAAGATAATTTTCCTTTTTGTAAATGTTTTGATGTTTTGAGCACTATGAACAAAATTCCATTCACCTCCATGGCAAAAACTTAAAACGGCAATTCTCTGCACAGCTAGATACCACATGCAGTACATGGTGGTGAGGAAATATGTGCTCCTTGGGGACCCCAGAGTTTTGCTTACACCCACTATAACCACACAGCACTACATAGTAGTGTGTTAATACATACTGTATATACACAAGTACATAAAAATATCTGGATTTGAGTCAATTTCAACTGTGTCTTAAGTTTAATATTCCTTGTATCTTTCAGCATGCGATGCAGTATGCAATTAATTACCGAAAATTAAACTTAATCATGATTTGAACACATAATTTGCCAGCTAAAGTAAGTAAACTATCAAACATGTTCATTCATCAAATGGTAGGAGCTTTTTGTTTCAGTGCATATGACATGGTTAATGGTTGACACCTGCACTTCGAAATATGTATATGGAAATCATTTTAGCTATCATTTAGCCCAGTCAAAATAAACAGTGCACTCGCAGTGAGGAAAACCTTAAACAAACATTTAGTTCTCATCTAAGCATGGGATCCAATGCAGCAGGGCAGGAATAGTCATGGCCTCTGTGCCCCCTCAGTTTGCCCTAATGCCCCTCAAAACATGATTTGCCCTGCAGCCACAGTTGCCTTGATACAAAATAAAATCATCCTTAACCTTTAAGATAAATTAATAATTTATCTTGTCCTTGCGGGGAAGTATGTGTGATCCAAATGTGCACAACAGTCCATGTCCAACAGTAATGCCTTCATGCTGAATGAGCAGGCTCGCATAGATGTAGGGGTGGGTGTGAAATGGACCAAAAACAAAGCCTGCTGTGTCTTCTGGACAAAGAATGTAGAGATTCCAAAAACTGCAAAGGCAGTAAAGTCACATTAAGTCCCTTGCATATTGCATGCCTATTGTTTCTGTGGTTTACGGATTCATAATATAATCAAACATTTTACTGACAATATAGAGATCAATACATAACAAAGAGTGCATGGAATCTGTATAATATTAAATACATAACATGATACATGTGTCATATGCTACTCTTGCACCAAATACTGTATTTTTAATATGTGCTATAATTGGATCATACATTCCTCCAAGTCATAGAACAGATTTATCATCACTGAACCAGCTATATAATGGATGAAGATGTAATGTGTAGTGTATAGATTGATATCAGGAACCACCAAATTTCCAGACTCTTCCCCCCTTGCTGTAAAGTTTTTTATTTTCATTTTGGGATGTTTGCACTTCCATATGAACTAAGATTATTATTTTATGTAAATGTTCTCAGTATTTGGGGGGAAGGGACAAAGATAATATGGAAGGGTAACAAATCTATTGAAGGTGGAACATTCATTTTAATTATTGAAATTCTGGCTGATAGGGAACTGGGTAATCCACACAATCCACCCATATCTCATCATGTTTGAGTAGAATTCTTTGTCACCGTTTTTTCTAAAGAATATATGTTTTGTCCAGTTGAGTTTGGAAACTTGAAGGAAGCTAAACTTTTTCAAAGTATACCAGGGAAGGACAGCAGCACTTCAGACAAAAATAAAAGTACATCATCTACAAAGAGAGAAATGCGATAATGAGTAGAACATATTCTTATTGGTTTAATGATTGAAGACTGCCTTACTGCCTGGGCTAGTGCTTCCATTGATGATATAAATAATATAAGAGATCTCCATAATTGTACTCTCCAGAAATGTGTATTTTTTTATAGTAGTATATTCCCTCTTCTCACTTTTCAGTTTCTGAGAACAATAACAGAGGCTTTCAGAAATATGGAAAAGCAGCAGGAAGAGTTCTACATTTGTCTGATGTTGCCACTGACAATGATGTGCTTGAAAGGCAGGAGAGGCACATCTTCATCCAGTGTCAGCTCTAATCTGCCAGGGCAATTGAGCCAGGACAGAACTGCCCACTGACATAACAATCTAGTTCAATGCAGTTCGGTGCATCTAGTTTAAAGAAATGTACAGTATAGCAATCAATATCAGCATACTTTCCCTCTCATTCAGTCTTTTCCTTTTTTCCTCTGTCAGATTCACACACAATCCATGCATCTGGCCAAATATAAAAAGACCATCAGTGCTCTCAACCTGAAGTGTTCACACTCTACCTTGGTTATAAAATGTCATTACTTTACTAGGTCAGAGTGCTTATTTGACCTAAAATTGGACTTCCACACATTCAATTCCCACACTTTTCATGCCTGACCCACACAGAATTTCCCCAAAGGAATGACAGCAGAGATGCGTGGTGGATAGATCTGTAACAGAGGGGACCACTTCTGACATTTCTTGTCTTGTCAGTCCAGTTACAACAGAAACATGACCCAGAGATCCTCCTCCACACTTGCTAACTCCAGACCTCTCCACTCGTCTGTACCCTGCCCAGTAGCTCTCTAGTTACAGCCACTTAGGGAGCAGGTGGAGGAGATCCTTGAGAATACTCGCAACACTGCCAGAGGGCTGCTCAAATATTTACCCCCAGATAACATTTCCTCTGAGGCCTTAACCTGTGTGCTGACATTAATGGGTTTGTTTTACTAATACCTATGAATGTTTGCTTTCATAGCCACTTAAATGAAGTGCCTCAAACATGGAGCATGCATTTCCATTTGCTTTATCCTGACAAATTAATTAGTGTGTAAAGTAATGCTGGGAGGAAACACACCCTCAGACACACGCCAGGCCAAATTACTGTAGCGTTACAGTTCATTAAGGAAAAGCCCTAAAACTCAGACTTCCCTAATGCTTGCAAGTAATGAAGGTTATGAGTCGTGAGCGATTCTGAAAAATAATAGTGAAATAATTTGCTTTTTTCCCCCCATAATACATTGACACAAATAAACAGAGCCTCATCTCACTAGGCTGTTTTTGGAGAAAGAAGAGCCAGAGTACGATGTTGTATGAGCTGTCAGAAAGCGCCAGAACAATTTCCAGGCTCGGGATGAACATGAGAAATCTTGTTATGGGAGAAAAAGGTAAGAGAAAGAAGGTGAGGAGAAAGAGTGACTCCAACTGCTGTTTCCCTGGCTCTCCTGATCAACCCATCTTCCTACTTAATGAGGCATGGAAATGCTAATCTGGAGCTTAAAAGGCCTTTAATTTACTGTCATTTGCCAGCGTTAAAATCATCACAAGCTGGATAATCTCAGCCCTCACACATCCTGAGTGTGTTTACACTGCTGAGATTCATCTGTCCGCGGGGGCTTTTGATTTAAAGATTACTCTGGGCTTTGAGATATCAAAGTCAACAGTCCGTTCTCGACTAATCCACATTTTGCTCCCCGAGGAGGTGGGAGCTAGGCCACACTCTCGCTTAGCTGTAGGAATATTACTTTCAAACACAAGCCGTATTATGCTCATGAACACCTTTCTCCAAACACTGTAGCCCCTTTTACACACCTTGTTCAAGGTGGGATAGTTGCACAGTTATTCAGCATCGCCGTTCTCTATAAAATGTAAAAACAATCAGCTGGGGTATGTCAACCATCTGCAGTGGAAAATGAAGTAGAGGCACCTCAAAGCAAGTAGAGTCGAGTTGAGCTGTACAATGCAGTGGAAATATGCCGGCATGCTATCTAAAAATCACACACTGGGCCAGCATCACGCCGGCGTTGTTTGGATTTTCTTAACAGCAGTATTGCGGGATCTCTGTGTAAAAAGGGCTTGTGTCTGTCCAGCAGGTTCTTTATGCTCAACCATCAACCACAAAAGCATGCTGCCAGTCAGGCTTTTTGGCAGCTTACAGTCACAATGTGTGTAGGGGGTTTGGTGTTGTGGTGCTTCTAGGGGACTCACCTGACTGCAAAATCTTAGTTGTGTCACGAATAGCCGCAGAGGCCATGGCAAAGTGTCTGTACAGAGGGTAGCACAAAACCCTCCGTCCAAATGACACCAGGACATCTTGTAAGGAGCTGTACGTCTGCAAAACAGAGAACATGAGACTCAGAAAGCTATCCGGCACAAAAATTGATTTTATTTAAAAAGAGAAGGAAACGGAGATAGACACAAAGATGCAACTGATATTAAAAGGTGTGGATTTTCTTAGGTTAAACACCAGCTCCCATTGGTGTTCACTGCAGTCACTGGTGTGCTAATTACTCCTAACAACTCCTCATTTATAGAGCTGCCAAAATAGGGGCTCACAACTCTTAAACACCTCTGCGGGCCTGGCCTGTTAATTGCTGCTTCTCTTTAATCACTGCCTTCACTCTCAGATTTTCTCTGCACTAATGGACACACAGCCTGGAGACAGAAACAGAGATTCTTATCCTGTGTTTCTTTGTCTTCTTTTCTCTGTGGCTTGTTAAGGATGTGTTGCGAGCTTGCGAGTGCGTGTCATTGGGGATCATGCTCTCCCTTGGGCTTGTTTAGCAGGAGTGTAAATAAGGTCTGCAGCTCCGGGGGGGACAACTCACAGTCATACCAGTGCAGTCGACTGAGGACAAGTAAACATGCAGCAGATGGAGGGAGGAGGGGATGGGGGCGGGATGAGGTGGTAGGGGGGGGAAGGAGAACAAGCGAGGCAAGAGAGATAGACAGTAAGCGAATAAAAAAGAGACAGCAGAGAGGGAGAATAGAGTGAGGAAGCAGACAACACACAGACAGGCAGGCAGTCAAAGACAGAGAGGAATCTATTGTAGAGCACAGGGTGAAGAAAAGAGGAGAAGGAGGAGGAGGAGTGGGAGGCAGAGAGCGGGGTGGCCTGTCAATTGGAGCTGACAGCGCTGCTGACTGACTGACGAGCAGTAAAGGGCTGCCAGGCAGGTGAAGACTGTTCTTTACTCCACTGTCACCACAGCAGGAAGAGTACTCTCAAACTGTGGTCAAGGTCTAGGTAACTAAACTCCTCCAAGCAGCCTCACTGGCTTGTTTATAATTAGCAATAAAATGCAACTTCGGTGATTTGTTCACAAGTGGGGATCATGTGTGCATGGCCCAACAACTAACGACAACACTCTGGGATCTTATCACTCAAGGAGTATTTGTCGGTGCTCTGGGACACACTTCTAGTGTATTGTGAACTCATGTGTGTCCCTAACATTAATAAACAGCTAGTCAAATCTATGCGTTCATGCCCAACTGTTGCCACTGAAAGTGTGAAACAACAGGCAACAACAACCCACAACCCTCCTTGAGCACCACCAGCAACAAAATAAAATGCAAAAGAGAAACTGAAGTGATATAACCTTCATTAAAGCTGGGGTATTTGTGTTGTTTTTGTTAAAATTCTCTTTACATCCCAACAGCAATCACTAAATCAAATGCTTGGACATAAAAATAAAAGAAACTGGGTATCTCTGGCTGTCACGGGACTGTAATAAGCACTACACTGACGACATCTGTGACAACACTTCAGGACTACCTTGGCTGCAGAGATGGAGTTGTTATGTGGAAGGAGCGATTTCGGTGGATAATAACTACGATTCACAAGATGCATTTTGGAAAGAAAAATTCTAGTCATAGAGTTTAAAATACTGTTCTGTGCATCGGTAATGGTGAGTGGAAGCAAAACATCATAGTGTTAAGAAAATTGAAAACACAATCTGCGGCTTAAATCAATTTACTTTTAATTCTGTGTCTCAATTAAGGGTGAAATTCAGCAACTATGACGTGAAATATGATGTTTTGTTTTCTAGAATGAAGCTTTGTGAATTTACTTCAGCTCTGATTCGAGATCTCGTACCATGAGATATCGCGAGATTAAATTATGATGAAAATTCTCGTCAGGTAAAAAGCAGTCTTGTGAGACTCACGCAATTGACATTTTCACATGCTGTCGAGCCATACATTAATTATCTCACGCAGTGAAATACTAATGAATAAACGGAAAGATAGAAGTGCCTGATCAGAATTGTTTCCTTTACTTTCGGTTTCACATGCAACAAGCAGTCCCAAACTGCTTCGGTAAAACAGTCAGAAGGGGATAGCGTTACTACCAGCGGATCAATAACGTATTGCACAGCAGAGTATAGGGTATGTGGACTCATTAAATGATGAGATTTGAACATGAGCAGAAAGCTGCTGAATTACAGGAGCTATTAAAGTCCAGGAGTTTATAACTTAAAATGAATTAATTTATCATTGAGGTGAAAAGGTGCCACAGTCACATTTAAAGAGATTAATTCCTCAAACAAAGAGACAAAGAGGAGTGAAGACTAAATCATGACTGAGCAGGGATGATATTACGGTGCATGAGAAAAGTATATCTACAGGAGAAACACATCTGATAGCAACACTGAATGACTGAGAGCTGCACTGACTTATATTCTGTTATAGTTAGGCTAAAGACTTTGAATTGTCACCTGCCACCTGAATTATATGTTTCTCTTTACATAAATGAAAATATTTTCACCATAAAATTCATCGGAATGCAGGAATTAAAGTGTTTAATCTTTTAACAATATAATTCAGCTCTGAAGATTTTTTTTAAATTGTGCAAAAATCTCGTCTCGATCTTGTGGGTTAAATGTCTCGTCACACCCCTAGTCAATACATTGTTCTTATAATACATGGCCCAGTTCAAATAACCTTTTTTACAGAGTAATCTGGATAACTTTGGTGACTAAAAATGTGGGGCCTCCTCAAATCTGAAACAAGGTCTGATGCAGAAAGACCTGCTCCAGTTCTTGATTTTGATCAGCAAAGCAGCAGGATTACTCAGTGAACCTGCTTCTTGCATCAGACCACCAGAGTCAAAATTGATTTGTATGTATGTTTACACTGACGAATAAATGTGATTTTATCTTAATACAATAAATCACCATTTTATACTTAGGCAGTCGACTAGAAAACAAAAACTTAAGCATGAGAACGCCTGAAATGTGTGTTTTACTATATATCACAACTAAAGTAGGTGATAAAGAAATCAACATTTTCATTTATCTAGATATCTATCTGGAGCAATGACAGGTTAAGTGTCTTGGCCAGGGACACATTGGTGGATGTGTCACAGTGGGGAATTGAACCTGGGTCTCTCACACCAAAGGCATGTGTCTTATCCACTGCGCCAGAACAGAATAAAGGTGTAGTGGGCAAACCGAGTGCGATTGTTCTGTCAAAATAATGTCATCATGGTCATTTTATATCACAGTTAACGCTATACATCACAATACAGTAACTGTTCTCTAAATTCAATTAAGAAATGGTTTTAAGAAACCATAGCGTACTTCGTCACATTATTATTTTCTTCTTTAATTTGCTACATATTAAAAATTTGTTTTCTTGTCACTCTCTTCTTCTGCAGCGGTTGGCAAACCAGCATAGTGGTGCTTTACCACCACCAACTGTCACTCTCACAGTAAGCAGTCCTGCTGCTCAAATACTTACCTTGCAAAGGTCATTTTATTGGTGCTGCTTTCATTGATCTCTCAAAGGCCTTCGATATGGTTGACCATTACTTTCGACTGGATAAGCTTTACTCTATTGGTTTGAATAAACATGCTGTGCTCTGGTTTAATTCCTATTTGCATAATAGACGTCAGTGTGTTGTTTACCAAGGATTCCAGTCAGACTATTTAATTGTTGATAAAGGTGTTCCTCAAGGCTCAACTTTAGGCCCCTTACTTTGCTCGATCTTTATCAATGACCTGGCACAAGTTTGTTCTCATTGTAATTTAGAGCTTTATGCTGAGGGCACTGTCATCCATACCTCTGACCGTGATTTGCTGCAAGTTCAAGGAACTCTTCAATCCGACTTTGATAAAGTACAACAGTGGCAGTTCATTAATAAACTTCTGTTGAACATGAAGAAATCCTGCTGCATGGTGTTTTCCACAATACAAAATCGCCGTTGTGCTTCTTGTTTTGAAATAGTTTTTAGATGGATCCCTTATGCAGAATGTGGAGGAATTTAAATATTTGGGCCTTTGGCTTGACTCCATCCTTGCCTTTAAGATACACATTGACAATATCATTAGGAAAGTATATGGATGCCTTAACACTCTGTACAGATCAATCAATTGTTTTTCAACTCAAGTCAGAGAAAAATTATTTCTATTTCTATTTCTCAACTGGTAATACCAATCACTGATTATGCAGACATAGTCTACACGAATACCTTTGAGTCCAATCTTAGACCTCTTAATGTTGTATTCAATTCCCTTTGCAGATTTATACTAAACTGTCCATTTAAAACTCATCATTGTCTTATGTATGACTCATTAAACTGGCTGCAACCTAAACCATGAAGGGATTACCACTGGATTCTGTTTATCTTCAAATGTGTTTATTTCAATTGTCCTGCATACCTTAAATAGCACTTAATACCTTAGTGCTCGACATACTCACTTAGACAACTCCAATGTCCAACAAATTTTACGGTACCAAGGTCGTTTTCTGTAGCTGGTAGGAGAGCATTTCAATATAAGGCCCCTCAAGACTGGAATAACCTTCCTCTTTTTCTGAGATCTATTTCCACATTTTGTCCCTTTTTTCTTTTCTTAAAACTACATGCTCTTGTTATTAAGAATACCAATGGTATTACATATAAATGGTTTATGTAGAAAATATATATATATTATATATATGACTTTTTTTGTCTTCATTCTCTTTATCTTGATTTTCTTTGGACATTCCTATGTGAGATGTGACGTTATCCTGCATGTTACATTTTGTCATAAGGCATTTGATAAATGACGTATTGGTTATTTAATGCACTCGGCTGATTATTTGTCAGTATACTTTATTATATGTGCTATGTTAATTGTGGGGGTAAGGGCAGGTAAGCGAGTTTTTGTTTTGTATATATGTCTGTGTTTGTATATGTGTGGTTAATTTTGTGTCTATGCATGTATGCTGCAGGACCCCTTTGAAAATGAGATGATACATCTCAAGGGGTTATCCTGAAATAAATTCAAAGGCATCTGGAAATCTGGATTTTTTTCACACAAGATCAAGTGAGAATCCAGCCCTGATTTGCTAAATAGCCTGTGCAATATATACCGTCATATTACCCAACCTTAAATGGAACCCAGTTTGACACAAGTTTGTGCCAGTCAAGCACATCACACACTCATGTGATTGTCTAGTGGCAGGTTGAGAGCAGACAGATCTCTCACACACACACACACACACACACACACACCCACACACACACACACACCACACACACACACACACCAATATTCACCTCCAGAGTCTCTAATCTCTTTATAATTCATCCTACCTACCCGCCAGTCAAAACAGGTTTGTTCAATGACTGCTGCTGAGCTACAATCAGAGGCAACTGCAAGTCTAAGGATTACAAGAGGATAATCAAAGACAAGCCAAACTACTTTTTTTAAGCTTTGACATCCTTTGTCATATTCACATTGTTAGTACTTTTATAAAGTTCACAGTTCAATGCACTGATTTTACAAAGTTTGTCGGAAAGTCTGAAATGCAACCTGAAGAAAATAATGGATAAAGTAGACAACTCCTCGTCCATTGTTTACTCTTCTTATGTAGTTCTATAAAAAGACAAGATATACCTGCATTATTAAATAACTTTGCCTCACAAGCAGTAGAAGAATAAACTTGAAGAACAAAAGAATTGCCTCTGTGAGAATTTAATTAATAAGAGTATATCTCTTAACTCTGCTGGACTTTTGCCAAAAAGTTTGGGGCTGACTAGGCTACATTTCAATCGAAATCTCACCCTACTTTAGCATTTGTGTGTTTGCTGGCTAGTTGATATTAAGGATGGGAAAGAATCACAACTTCATTTGGTCCTTTTTTAAATTTTGGGATTTCATAAAATTAAATAAGCAGCCAAGAAAACTTTCTTCAACACTCGAATAGAGAACAAGCTCAGTTTCCAGATTTTACTGGCAAGAGGGACCCAATCGGAAAGGTATCACGAATATCAAGAATGGTTGATAAAGAACTTCCGGCCATGTTTGCTTGGTCAGGAATAGTGACATGCCAGCTCTCTCTCACGGCAGGCTGGCAACAAGATCTGTCAACATGTACTAACAATAAATCTGTAACTTGATGGAAACCAGTTACATCTGTTAGTCTGTCCACAGACAACTTCAAAAGCGCAAGGGGTTGAGGCTGCTGGTCAGTTGCATCGTAAAACAGGAGGACATATTTAGAGGTGGCAAAAGTAGAGACATGAAGAGGGGGAAACAGAAGCAGATCCATTCATTGCATCATGAAATATAAAAAGTATGTATGCTCTGAACTCCTGCATGGAGTTCCCCTTAAAGGCAAGGAGTCAGTGGACATCTGACCTGGGACTCTTTGCCAGTCTTTGACTAGTGCTCTGGCACATTTACAGTCATGTTAAATTAGGTGCACTGTCCCTCTTAAATAAACAAATAAATATGCATGTGAGCATAAATCATTCACTTCAGCTCATCTTATTTCTTGTGCAACAACTAACTCACCTCCAGCCAGCAGAGAGTCCCGCTGAGTTTTCGGATAGTCCACGGTGACTCTACCTGCAGGGAAGAAGGCGACCACTTACCATCACAACAATAACCCACAGGAAATATAAACAAGAACATGCAGTACGATCAATAATGCTTGAACAAAGGCATGGATAGTTGCCGTTTATATTTCTGTTCCCGGAAAAGAGCAGGCTACAAACAATTTGAAATAAACTAGGGGACTAGACTCTCTCCATATTATAATATCCCAAATGGAAATTAAAATGCTCACATTTGATAGAGGTTTTCGTAGCTGGGCTTGAGTTCAACATTCTGCTGTATCAAGTATCTCCAGTATTTCACACATGCTGTGAATTGTCTTTAACAATGAAATCAGCTTCGCTCACCTTGCCTTTCTGCAGCTACCTTAGAGGAGTGACACAAAGAGGCCTGGACTGAGCTCTCGGATCTGCTGGTAATCTCTTAAGGCTCTGAATGAAATGGAAGGGGGTCTAAAGGATTTGAGGATAGAGGGCTTTGTCATCCAAGGCTAAGTGCTGCTCAGGAGGAGTCACACATACACACACTCACTCACATTGTGCTCTCCCTCTGTAGAGCGAACTTCATAAGAATAAGCCAGCAGGATGTCCACAAGACTGAGCCACACTTGGTAACGGGACGTCTTGTCCAGCAGGTAGGAGCGGTTGGTGAATTTTCTCAGCTGCTCCTTCTCATCATCGGTGAATGATACAGCTGCATGAGAACATGGATTTGACAGTAAAGGGTTTGTTTAAAGTCACCGCCAATATATACCAAGTCTTTGGTACTGCCCTGTGACCTGCACAGGTATCCAGTAGTGGAGGAGATGCATATAGTCCTTTAGTTTGTACACATAAGCTTTTGATATAGTGAAGGAGAGTGTTTGAAGCTCTCCACACCGCTAAAACTTGATCATTTAAGCGTGCTCCCGATCACTAATTGGAAACGCAAAGCAAATTTTCACGTCAAATACATCATGATCCAGGATAAAAGGCAAAAGTTTTATTTTGGCACCGCTCTGATATAAGAAGCTTAATAAAGTGGGTTTAGAGCTCTAAATCTTGTCCACACAAAACAGCTAAATCTGAATTTCATTTCAGATTTGGCCTTCCGTCCGCATAAAGCCAGTGCTGAAAGCTGGCGTTTCCTAGGAATTCTCGCCAAAATCTGGATTTTTAGCAGGTATGTGCGTGTCTATCAGGGAGTGTGTTCACAAATTGAAATACACAGTATGTAATGAAACAGACTCCTTCTCTATGTCTCAATAATGGTAATCAGGAATCAACTGTCCAGCTGCAGGTGATTTTCTACAACAGCAGTTCACAGTCCTGCTGCACGGCTACATTTTGTTTAGAATAAGTGCGAACACGGGGGGTTGAGCAAGAAATATTTTTTCTATGAAATATGTTCCCGTTTCTCCAAATTGAGTGAATAAAGTTAGAAAGTTGTGGAGGTTTTGTACAGTGATTAGTGAAGCCCAGCCTCGAGAAACACTCCACTCCAGTGGTATTTATCATTTTTCCAACCTAAATCAATTTGTGGTTTGGTAAACAGTAAATTCATAAAATTCAGGTTACAAACACTGCATGTGGTCGCTGCAAACAGAAATGATGTATGCGACCATTTGCATACAGAGAGGGAGTGAGAATCAGAATCACTTGAAACGCATGTGGAGATGCATTCTAATGCCAGGTATGACCTGACGTACATGGAGCTGTCCACTGCATGTATTTCCCAGTAACTCTCACATGAAAACATCTCAAAACCTCTACTTTCCTGCTCTCTGCAAATTCACTAAAGGTTGCCTTTTGAAAGAGACATCTGCTTAATGGGGATCTGTGGCAAGCCTAATAGGGCGGCACAAACAGACTTCAATCCCATTTAAGCTATCTGCAGCGTTCAGTATTGAAAGGCGCACAACTGAATGTCTACAGGAACGTGCTGTAACTCAGTTCTTTCTTTCTCCCGGCAGCTTATAAAACAGCTGAAAGCAATTCCTCTCTCTGCATGAGGAGAGGAGAGTCCCTGCACTGAGCCACTGATGTGTGGTGTGTATTCGGCTGAAGCACGTATACATATACACAAGCTCACACACACACACAGGCACACTCAATATACACACGCACACACACGCGCACGCTACATTATTTCGCTGGCTGCAGTGGGAACTTGGCTCTTCTGGGAAGGAGATTCCTGCTGCATTACGTCAGGCTTTAGCTCCCTGCAGACGCTACCTGAGTCCCTCGTCGGTGCAGCTGCAGCGGGAGAGCACAGCCGAGCAGAACACACACACAGGCAGACACGAAGACCTCGTCTTCAAACACATTCAAAGACACACACGTTCAGAGAAGGGGAGAATACATACCACCCCCCCCACACACACAAATTTAACATACTAATTTGCACAATCACAAGAAACAGATATGCAAGCAAATGTGCACCCAGAGTCTCTCTCTCTCTCTCACACACACACACACACTCATTCTTAGAATTGGCAACACCTTTTATTACTGTTGTACAAGACTCAGGTAATGTGCCAAGTCCAACAATTAACCATTCAAGGACTGTTCATTTCAGAGCAAATACCAGTGGAGTGTGGAAATAGAGTCAATGTGTCTTTAATCATTGATGCAATGGTCAACATATTTACACAGAGAAGTGAGTGAGACCTTGTGTGTATGTGTGACACACACGTTCACACACCAATATTCACCTCCAGAGTCTCTAATCTCTTTATAATTCATCCTACCTACCCGCCAGTCAAAACAGGTTTGTTCAATGACTGCTGCTGAGCTACAATCAGAGGCAACTGCAAGTCTAACAATTACAAGAGGATAATCAAAGACAAGCCAAACTACTTTTTTTAAGCGCGCGCGCGCACACACACACACACACACATAAATAAATAATTAGTCTACAAATGTTGACATAACGCAGTGTTTCAGCGGACGTCTGTTCTAAAGACTGATGTTGCACAGTACACTCAGATTTTGCAATTAAAAACTGATATTCACAATAAGTGAATGCAAAATCTAAACAGTGACAGAGCGCCCACCCTCTCGCAGGCTGGACCCTGCAGCCTCATCATTGCCATGTATATTCTATTAATTCTGCAGCCAACCCTGTGAGGTGAGCAGACTTGATAGATTTACACCACATTCATTCATCTCAGCTACGGAGCCAATCAGTTATAATGGGCATTAGCAAACAGTGTGTGAGTATGATTGCAAATTAATTTCTGACCTAATTCCTCTAGTTGGAACGGCAGCCTGGCTCTTCGCTGCTCTCTACAGGTCCAGATGGCCTGATGGCATGGAGTAAATATGCTTTGTCAAAATACTGCTGAGGCTTGGAAAACACTTGCAGAATTCCACAAATCTGAGGTCAACATATGACCTTGGATGGCAGATACAGTTAATCTTGTGCATACGCACAGTGTGATCATGTCAAGTATCAAATCAAAGGGACATTTAATGACGCAGTCTGCTCAAACTGTAAACTTGGGTGTTGCAGCAGTAGTGCTATCTAACTTAGCCAAAGGTCAGCTTTCAAAAGCCAGCCATAACAAAGTGTAGCAGGTAGAGAGAGACCAAGCTGTCAGGACCATTTAGCCTGGCCTCCAGTGGACAGCTGTGGCCTGTCAGTGTGCTGACCCTGACACTGGAGAGCACAAAGGGGCCCGTTTCTACTTCATTAGCACTTGTGTCCACATCCATCTGTCAGGTGACATATATATCAGACTTAGCAGAAGTGATGGGGGGAAAGTCTAAAAACCCACATGAAGGAGTTGTAGTTGCCATTTTAAATATACGACAAACAGTTAAAATCCTAAGCACACTTTAAAGATTTGACGGCAAGACTCTTAAATCTCCGGACTGACGCCATTCTTCACACTCAGCTGAGGCTAATAATATTCAACCTGTCAATCAAGCCATTAAGTTTAATTTGGCCCATTTAGCTACGCCCGGGCTCCCGAATGAGCCACTCTGTCTTAGAATGCAAAACGAGACTTGGGAGCTGGCAGGGCTACGGGGAACCATAATGTTCTATGGAGGCTAAACTAATGGCCTTTGCTTTGCTGACTGATGTCTGCTCATCAGCGATCGGGCCCTCGCTGGTGGAGACTCGACCAGCAGCACTCCCTCCTGTGATAATGCTATCTGTTTAATCTAAATCCTCTCTCAAGAGTACTACACCCATGCACTACACATAAGCTGTGGCTATGAGCCATGCGACTGCTTAGACAGTGGAAGTGCAGGAATTAGCAGGCTGATAGCGGAGCCGGATGGCACAATTAAATAGTCTCTCGCAGTGCTGAGCGATCGCTCCTATGCAAGAGGCTGAACGGAGAAATGAAGCTGGGAGGCTCCAGTCAACACGCAGCACGTCTCAATCTAAGTAAATGAGCCGTGGCTTTGAAATAGATAGGAAGTGATTGCAAAAAGAAAACCGTAGAAATACTGGCTTTTTTTTTTGGAGTTGTCGCATTCTAACTCAGCAGATGTCAACCGGCAGCAGAGAGATGTGGTGATTAGAGGAGGTCCAAGTTCAGTCTCTCATAATGGAAAGTGTCTTTCCTGTTGAAGAGCCCTGAGGCACTTTGGCAGGAAGTGCAGCTCTGTAGCTTTCTAGCTGACCTTCCACTAGAAGGAGGCAGTGAAAAGACTCGTGTCCTTTGGGGATTAATATATTGTCAGAGAACAATGTCAGTGCCCTGCAGGCATCAATCCCAGCCAACAGATTCCTGTTTGGAATAATACAGTATTTCAAGGGACAGTACTATTAGAGAAAGTTTTGGAATAGTACTACTGGGGATAGTTATAAAAGGTCAATAAGAGTATTTTAATGTTGTAAAATAATACTAACAAACAATGCATGATTGTCCTCTCAATTATTGCCACACACATGCCATCTTCTGGTAGCCTTCAGTCACTACTTTGTTACTTTTAACTGTGATATATGATATGCATCCCACTTTAAGGACAAATAAAATGTTTTCAATTATAATATATTTTTTTAAAGTTGATCATAACAGTGCAAACTGAAGGTGGCAATCCAAGAACTTCAGAAAAGCGCAAAAAAAAAGTACAAATTCACATGCACTCCACCCATTTCTGTTTAGCATCTTTATATTAAACTTTCTTTATATTTTAACTTATTTTTGTTTTTTTATATAATTTGTCAGTTCACTGGTAGCATTTAATAAAAAATAACTAATTCGTGTAAATTCGTGTTACTGTTTTTTGAAAACACCCATATATTAGACTGATCCTAGCGAGAGAATTCATATTAAGCCCTTTTTTAAAGATCATGAAGGGATAACTTGAACTCACCAGCTTCTCCCCCCTGCTCAGTAGAAGGACTCAGCTTTGCCCACCATGGCCTAAACTTCAGAAGCCCCTTTATCTCATCATTCTCAAACAAATCCGCCCTGCAATAACAAAGAGATGTTAGCACACAGCCCTGGGGTGGGGGAAAGCCATGTTTTAGGGAGTCGAAGGGTTTGACTTTGATTAACTCACAGGTAGTGGTCAGGAGAAAAAGCAGATGCCTCTGCGTCCAGCCGTGCCTGCCTCCTCTCTGCTGCTGAAGTTCCTTCTGGGTTCTTGACATCAGTCACATCGCTCAGTTCCTCCTGTCAGGACAGGACTAACATATGAGACCTTGCAATGGCATCCTAACTTTAGTTGTATGATCAAAAAAACGTCCTACTGAGCATTTTTATCTACTCATGAAAGCTACATGGATTTCACAGCTGTGGGAAAAAAATCATTATCTGTAACCTCACCTGTAATCTTGCAAACACTCCAGACCTCTGATTGCCAAAACCATACTTCTGCTGGGCTCTCAGCTCCTCCTCAGTGCTCTCCTTGAACACCTCCTGCTCAACCTGCCAGTCAAATTCTTCCTCATCTTCATCCTCATCCTCTCCCACGTTTTCACTGCATCCTTAAGAAGTTATGGTTGAGAGTAATTCTGCACCATTCTGTTGTATATTTCCTATCTTTAGACCGTAAAATGATTGATTGCCAGTTAATAAAGACATTAAACTGATGTATTGATTTGACTTACCTGCGCTTAAGTCCTCTATCAACGGTTTTGCAGAACGGGAGCCTTTTGGTGCGAGGAGACTTGTCAGCATCTGTAGTTCTTCAAAGTGCTCTCCAGCTGTTTCCTTAGGGACCCGAAGAGTGAAGAGACCTGCAGCAAGATTGGGCTTGAAGTAAGGGGTGTTTTTTAACCATTACAAACAATCCTGCCTGTTATTTTATACACTGAATGATAGTACTGAAACAATGAACCAATTAAAATCAACCACATTCATCATTTAGATGACCAATCAATGCTTTTGTCATTTATCAAATGTCATTTTACAGTATGTGCTTCACATATTTTTGTGACTAGTCACTGGGTAACATACGTCACTTGAGGCTTTAGTCATTTAAATTCAGAATTTATATTAGGTTTTTGCATTTCATACAATGCTATTAAAGACATGAAAGACATGGATGGAAATGGATAATGAAAACAGGCATTACTTTCAACCCAACAATATTTGTTTTTTAATTATTTTTCTATAAATGACATTAATAATACATTCATTACAGGTGAATTATTATTATTATTATTACATATACGTTATAATATATATAAATTTAGAAGTTGTTTTAGTGACAGAAAAGAGAAAATGCTCTCTACAAACTGACATGTGGCGTGTCCAAAAAGAAATTCTCACACTTAAGATTCACTACATGTGAGAGGAGAGGAAGACAAAAACATGACAGAAGGAAGTGTGAGACCACTAATTTGAAAGAGGAATCACTTTAAAAGGAGATTTTAATTTTAAAGCAAGTACCCCTTCAATCAATCTGGCCAACTGTGCATGCAATACATCCAAATGAAGTTGTTTCTTTACAAACTGCTATTAACACATGGCAGGCAACACATGATTGATGACTCAGACTGATTTGGCCACACCACACAGATAATGTGATGGCAGCCTAAAGGCCTCATAAAATTTCAACGCACCCAAGCTTAGATGTGCTTTACAGTGGAGGCTGACTAATTGCTTGAGTTGCGGGCCTTGCAGAATGCAGAGCCTGAAAGAGGGATCTTAATGAATGCTCATTATAAGTCTAAACAAGGACACTCATTAGCGGAGCTTTATTAGCAGATGTTACAGGCTTATTTGGACACAGCGTGTTAACGGAGGCCATGCTGACAGACGGGCAATGAGGTGTCAGAGCTCATAAGGCAGACGCCTCCATAAAGACAACTTCGTTAGAACAGATTATGTGAAACAGGAACTGAAAGACAGATCACAGTGACAGAGACACCCTGACAGTCACTGTGATGTTTAATTTGCTCGTTATATATTAGAAATAACAGAACAACATAGAACATCCTCCATGAGCTCTCTCACTGTCACTGTGACAAGAGACATTACAGGCTGCCTGCAGGCTGTAATCATTATGACATGGCAGCTGGCTCCAGTGGCCCTTTAAGTGGCCCTGGCTGATTGACCCAAGCACAAACTAAAAGACACCCCGGGGATCAATCACTGACTGCTACTACAACCATTTTTCAGTCAGTGCCTGGTGAGAGTGTGACAGGTCGCCAATGTCATGCAAAGCAAGCACATGTATGTTTATTTAAATGCCAAGATGTCTAAAGTTTCCAGCTATAACAGATCTATTTTAGTTTTAAACATATATGTGTGTTGTTGTCCTGAAACCCACATGCACATCATTGGACTTATCCTAGTTGCAGACCGCATTGAGACTCAATCTCAATGTGATATCACTGTAAAAAAAGTTGTTCACTGAAACGTCCACTTTTTACAAGATGACCAAATAAAGACAAGAAACCCAGTCAAGTTACACAAATTTGGGGAGTCCCGGTGACCTAATGGTTAAGACGCATACCATATCACTGCAACGTCCCCGGTTCAATCCTAGTCAGGGACCTTTGGTCAATGTCATACGCCTCTCTTTCTCTCTATACTTCACTATAAAACTATCCGATAAAGGTGAAAATGCCAAAACGATTACACTGCTTTTTACAACGCCTGCTAAGCATGCATATTGGAGGAATGTATGATAAGGTATATGGTCTAGTGTTTGTGTGTGAAGGGGAATTCAATATGCTGAGATAGCATTTGTGCAACTTTGAGAAAAAACAACAACAAAAAAAGATACTAGAAAACTGCTGTCCCTTGTTGAAAGAAAGGTCAACACATTCTGACAAACACCGGAGGAAAAAACTAAAAAATAGGTTTTACTTGTTTCACAGTGTTGAAAAAAAAAGCACATAAGAAATACAACGAATGGAAGATATCAGTTAGAACTTTTTTTATTTATTTATTAATTTTTTTTTTTACTTCTTTCCAAAAATAATCAAATAAGGGAAAAGCTGTAGGAAGTGTTTATTCCTCCAGGTTGTGTGCATGCTAAATGAGCATTGCTCCCACAAAGCTGCATTCAGTGAAAAACCTCAGAAGGCATTTTGTTATGTGACATCACCGTACAAGTAATATGACAAGCCACGCTGCTTTACCACCATTGTAGGAGTTTTCATCATAAAATACTGTGACCTACCTTTGTCAATGTCAAATGTGGCCTTTTCTCTCCCATCCTCCACAATTCTTCCAGGAAGAGATAATCTGAAAATAGCATACACAGACCCAGATGGTTACAGCCCATTTGTTTGATCCTGTCACTTTTCTATTCATATTGAGATGGTCAAAAAATAAATCACTGCGAAGTCTGAGATAGATGGGTCCCATTAATTAACTGCTTTCATTGCCCCCTCTTTCAGCCAAGTTAGGTTTCAACAGGAGGCACACAGCTGCATCAGTTTCTCTGTATTGGTCAACTCACCTGAGGAAGTAGGGCTTAGCATAGAACTTGAAATCTGTTCCATCAATGTAGAGGTCAAACTCTGAGGTTCTGGTGTAGGGTACGCGGATGCTGACGATCAGGTACTCGGGATCTTGGCTCAGGTCAAACGCAGGGGTGATCATGATCAATACTGATGTAACACAGACCTGTAGTATCAATGACAGGAAGAATCTGAAGCTCCAGTAATAATGTACAGGATTGCATTCCGCAGCAGTCTGCTGGAATAAATGACGGCTGAGCTGACTATATCATGCCACCTTGTGGTTGACTCTATTAAATGTTGTTATAGATGAGAGAAGAAGCCCACACACGTGCGCCACACTTGATAGTGAGAACTGTACACAGAGCTTGTGCAAAACGTGACGACTTGCTTCCTATGCAGCAACTTACCGAAGGTGTCTTTACTTTGGCTTGTTTGGAAAGAGATACCAAACTGCATTCGACAATCTGGACATTTAAAAAGGTCTTTGTTTGTGTGTAACTTTACCTTTCAAAACACTGCTTAACCCGTTTAATTAATTATAACGGCATGAAACTCCCTCTGCCTGTTTTTTTAAGTATGTATTGTTTAACATAGTCTTACAATCTTATCTTGTCTACGTTATTTTAGTAAAGGAAGTTGCGGACTTGGCGTGTATTAAAATGCTCAAGGTAACGTTTTGAATAACGTTATATCGTAGTATTTTATTGACCTGTGCATCCCGAATTAAACCACAGACTGTAACAATTAAACAACATTAAGTGGTTATCTATGAGGTGACCGTATCTGTTGATGGGCTATATGTAATACTGAGTTGACAGGTTTTTAGAAAGAAGTTTGGTTTTAGGGCTAGAAGGCTACTAGCCTGTAAACTAAGCTAACACATGATTGGTCTCCTCGTGTTTCAGCTAACGTAGCAGCAGTTAGCTGAAAGATTACGGTTCCGCTACCCAACACTATCGCCACTTCTATTCAGATGCACACTGTGGGAATGGACTGTTTGAATCCCGTCAGTGACCGTCACTAAAGCATAGGCGTTTTACATACAGTTAACAAAGATACACACTCACCAGAGAAGCACTGAGTTATCCCAACAAGCTTCACTGACAGCGCTTGGATGTAGCGTCCATGTTTTACCGTAGTACAAAGTGCAAACTGGCAATAAAAATGTTTTGACAGGTAGCACACGGTAATATGCAACAACAATAGCCTATATGAAGATGTGTCGGTATAGCAAAAGAAATGTTTTTATGAAAGCCTAGTCTAGTTGAGCTAAAGTGGCATAACATTACTGACACATGCTGTTCTGCTGCATAGTGAGCACTTATATGTGCAATCTTTTAGATAGGATTTTGAATGCAGGCCTTGATTTTTACACTGTGGTGTGGATACATGGAACAGGTTTACTGGACACTGGCCTGGGATGGTCATGGGTTCCTACATCAAAGCTTCTGTTAAGATTTCTAATCACAAATTACAAGGGCAAAACTTAGAAAGAAGTAGCCTAAACATTCCCATTGAAAAGATGTGAAAGGGACCATTATCATGCCTTCAAATTGAGTGTTTATCCCCTCGAGTTATATGGAGGATCTGCAGAAAGAAATCATACAACAAGAACAAAGTTGACTTTGTGGTCACTTGACCAGCAAAGACGGTGGAGAGTAGGGCGTAAATAGTTAGGGACTCATCATCAGAATCAGAATCAGCAAAGTAGATTTACACATAGGAATTTGCTTTGATGACTTGGTGCATAACAATAAACATAAAATATATAAATATTAAAATATTAAATATTTAAGAGGGGCGGCACGGTGGTGCAGTGGTTAACACTGTCGCCTCACAGCAAGAAGGTCGTGGATTCAAGTGAGTGTCAGTGGGGGCCATGGGCCTTGTTGATGAGGCCAGCTGCAGATGGAAAGAAACTGCTCTTATGGCGTGAGGTTTTGGTCTTGATGGACCCTGGCCTGATGTTCAGCACCCACTTGAGGTCCTGGGTTATGGTGCACAGTAAGCGGAAGGACACTTAAGACAGTGTCTTAAGAATCTGCAAACTTTGAGGGGAACCGGTGCTGATGGTCCAAGAGTCAGAGACATGTTTTTCCAGCCTCACGTGCTGCCTCCTGTCAGACAGGAAGTCTGTGATCCACCTGCAGGTGGAGTCAGGCACACTGAGCTGGAAGAGCTTGTTCTGCAGCAGAGCCGGGATGATGGTGTTGAAGGCAGAGCTGGAATCCTGGTATAGGTTCCTGAAGAGTTCAGGTGCAGCAAGATGAAGTGAAGGACCATGTTTACTGTCCACAGACCTGTTGGCTCTGTAGGCAAACTGCAGGGGGTCCAGCAGTGAGTCTGTAATGGTATTGAGGTAGGACAACACAAGGCCCGCAAATGACTTCATTACCACCGAGGTCAGGGTGACGGGTCTGTAATGGTTAAGTCCTGTGGTCCTTGGTTTTTTGGGTACAGGGACAATTTGAAGCAGGTCCTGTCTCCAGTGAGATGTTAAAGATGCAAGTGAACACCAGGGACAGCTGATCTGCGTCTCATTACTTGTCCACAAACTGTGCTAGGCCTATTGCTACTTTTGCCTAAAGTAAAAGATCTGAATCCTTCTTTCACCACTGAGTTGACTAAGGTCTTTATTGAGTCTACAAAGATTCCTGCAGCTATCATGTGTAGTGTAAATTGTTTGGTGATAATAAGGATGAGGGTCACTTGATGGAAGATTACAGTCAATTTTAAAGATTAATAAGAGGGCCATTATTCCTTTATGAATGAAAACTGATTTTATAGAATTTGCATGAACTCCCCCTACAAAACGTAGGGTGGCAATGTGTCATTTTTAGAGAGAAATTATAATAACATGGCAAAACCATCCAAGCTGTGTAAAAGTACTTTTGATGTGGCAGCGGAAAAAACATAGATAAACCATTACAGACACATTTGAACCCTTACTTTATTACAATATAATAGCGCGTTAGTAATACCGTCATTACGGTAATGCTGGGGAAGCCCCGCCTCCGCCGTGTAATCCTCCATGGGCGATGAGAAGCTCCTCTCCGCTCTCCATCATCATCTGCAGAAAAATGCGAGAGGGGATCCGTAACAAAATGTCAACTCGGGCTGCTCTCCCCCTCTTGCAGACATGAGCGGAGTCCCGTTTGCCTCTTCTTTCCGCAACAAGCCGCTTTCACCATGCGGATCCACGGCAAAGTAGTTGTGATCGCCGTGTGTTTGGGAGTTTTCCTACTTTTGTACTTTTGGGGGGGGAACGCCGCGGACGATCCGCTGTTAAAAGAAGTTGTAGAGGAGGAGGAGGAGGACAGCAGAAACTCTTCCCCGTCTCCCTCTGTGCTCGGACGCGATGTTGCAGCAAACTTTGCGAAGAAACCCTCCGTTGGAGTCGGTGTGCGCGCGGAAGAGCCCCTCAAGAGACGAAAGGACGGGAGAGCGATCATCAGTGGGGCCAGCGTGAATGCAAAGAGGTGAGGGGAGTTTGTTTCTTTCTCGTCTGTCGATTTGCAGCCCCGACAAGCCCTTCTCCTCCACCACGCCTGTTTCCATTTGTGCACACACTAAAACATCATTCACTACTTGCTGTTGCTGAATCGCGTCTTTCCTCTCGTCAGGGACTTAAAGAGAGAGCCTGTCAGCGTTTAATCATGCTTTGAAGCAGACGTGCTCCCTCCATCAAACAGACATTATGCTCAAGGACGCTGCCTTCACAATAGCCTGATCTGTCAAAGGACACTTTCAGCATGCTTATGGGCATCTGGCTGGCTGCACTTTAGGTCCATATAGTTTTTTTGTTTCTCATTTATTCGACTATGAATCACGCGGATTCAGTCAGGGGGTGTTGGCTGAAATGTGAGCAGAGAGCATGACTAATGTGATTAGGTGGAAATGTTGGCAGTGTTTGCAGAGAAGACGTCCAACAACAGCACAACAGAATGACACATCATTACTTTGATCATTTGAACCTTGAGGGTTTCAGGCCTTTAATTCAGTCCTGCTTTAAAGGGGTAAAGGTCACCTTGAAAGACAGAAATTGCAATTAATAAGGAATACAAAAGAGCACAGACCTGTCTGGATTGCCTGCTGCCCTGCAACAAGGTTGAGACACTACAGGAAACGGAAACCCATCCTGTTGACCTTCTCTTGTCAAAGTCTGCTAAAACTGTCTATGTGGGAGTGAAGAGCGTGTCAGGGGTGGTTAAAGAGAAACTTCAACCCTGGCAGATGATCTGATTTAGTCACCCTCCTTTTGCAGCCTCTCAAATTTAGACAAAAGGCAGAGTTTGTCACTTGCTATTTCTGTCCGAGTGGGAGTGTTTTCATTATGTCTTCCAGCTTTCTAATTTCAGCCTCATAACATCCCTTGCATCTCCTCCTGGGTTTAAAGCCAGCGATGCCATAACGGCCACAATGTGGAGATCAATAGGCAATATTATGTATTCTCCTCCAAAGCCAGGTTGGAGGTTTGGGACACCGTTGGGTAGATAAAAGCCATCAAGGCGTTACATTGAGAAAAGGACCTTTGCGTCCTCCCAGAAACCACACTCCTCCATGTGTGCTCAGCGCTGATAAGGGAGATGGGGTGGAAGGGGTCAGCGGTGGCCGTCCAAAAACCCTAACAGGTTTGGAAAGTGCTCAAGACTGACTGCTGCGATTAGAGAACACAGTGAGCATCTGGCCAAAGCTTTCTAAAAACTTTCTTCTATTTAATTGCATGAGCTCATCGGATGGACGTTTGGTTGAGAGTATAAAAGCCAGAGGAATGTGAACAATAGGGTGTGTTTTTAGTAACACAGATATAACCCTTTGCAAAATAGCCACCACTAATGCTCTGTTAAAGTGAATGGATAACAATGAGACACAGTATGTATACATAAAGGGCTGTATGTTTGGTTTTAGGGCAGAAAATCCTTAATGGCCAGGGTATTGTTGTCTGTTGCAGTGTTGTCTGTTTACTGTAGCATCAAACAGACATGTTATTATTACATAGGTGAGTATATCTCTGCATAAACTTCCCTTTCAGGTCTGTTTTTTTTTTTATTTTTTATATCTGCTGTAGACACTCTATTCATTTGCAAATCTGAGCGCTGGACAGATTTCCTGTGCAGCATGCATAATAGACAAACATCCCTGTTTTTTCTAATCATATCATTTCCTCTTGACACATCACACTACTTCCTGTGGCCAAAAATAGATCCAGCTCCAGCACCCCCCCCCCACACACACCCACACACTCCTACCACACTCCACATTAGTAGACCAACAGTTTTGATTATCAATTGTTTGTCATTTATCAAGTAAAAGTGTCACCTCAGGCTCTAGGAAATTCTGATGGGAATTTTCACCGCTTTCAGAACATTTTAAATACTGAACGATTACTCGGTTGATCAAGAGTGTCAACATATTTGAAAATAAGTTTTGGTTGCAGCCCTAAACATCACAACCTGTGACTTATAATGCTCGCAACACAGCCTTTACCTGTACTCTACACATTCCTTCACTCTGATCTCTTTATTACCTTCAGGATATGTTTCAAATGCAGAATAAAACAGACGTAACCCCTCTATCTGCTTTGTTACATTGAATTAAGGTCCTGCATCTACAGGATTAGATGGCTGTTACGCACACTTTGTGTAGAAACAAATCCCCTGCCCTGTCACTTTTTGCAATAAAGAAGTCACTCCCTCGCGGTGGTATTACGCATGGCTATAAAAATGCCACATTGCTTGAGTGAACGCTCTCTCTGTGAGCATTTTGAAATCTCCCTGCTTGCCTGTGTAGCCATACGTGGTTGGAGAGGGTGCTGCTGTGACTGTGAGCCTCATCAGGGGCACTTAAATCTGTCTGTTAACACCGGCTAACTCACTTGGAAATTACTAGTGAATGAGTTACAGAGGGGGGGGTGGATGAAGAAACTAGAAATAAAGAAAGACTTGCATTAGGTAGAATCTAACATTTCTAAGGAGCAGTGATTGAAAGCCAAAGCTAAGAAAGGAACAAATTATGCAAAAGGTGAACAAAGATTCTTCTTCCGCTGGACGTCCGCCGGCTTACGTGATTGGCCACTGCAGCGAGACATCGGGTTGTGTTTCTCCAGAAGTTGACTCTGTTTCAACTTTTCGCCGCTGCGTATATTGCCAGTCAAATGGGAGGACCGGCATTTTCGGCCTTACTAATCCAAGAAATGCTAAAACAATTACATGATTAATTAATTATCCTACCAACAGGACCTTAATCAACTAGGCTATGTCTTTCGATTAAATGTTGCCCGCCCTGGGAAAGAGGGCATGTACTGATGCATCAACACAAAATTCCCCCATTAGGGCACAGGCTCACTTAAATGACCATTTCCCATTTATGTTTGCCATGCCAAAGCCAAAGACACTCACTACATGAGCTAAACATCCAGTGGCTAAACCAAGTAGCATGGTTTAGCTAACAGAAAACAACTGTTTCACGATCCAAGCTTGCCCAGGGGAAGTCACACTTTTAGAATTGACGTTTGCTCGTACTAAGATGAAGATCTAATCACGTCTTAGAAAAATGGGACAGTAATGATTTGGTTCGAACCAAAGAAAGTCGAGCACCAAAGTAATAATGTGTACATTACACCCCTGGGTTTATTTGCTGCTTTCTTTTCTATCCTTACATGCTTTAAAAGGGTTGGTGCTTTGTAGGCAGAGGGCTCCTCTTGTGCTCACTCTGCAGCCAGTAATGAATTCAGTCCTTTTGTACCTCTTTCTGACTACTTCCAGATGTGAGGAAAAGTGCCATGACACAGAAGATCTTGTGTGCCCCAAAAAAGAAATTTCTTGCTTTGTTTTGTCATGCAATTTTGATGCAGAAATCATTTCAAGGGCATTGATTTTGCGTGACTACGTGCAACGTAATTACACTCGTGTAGGGGATATGGATTGCATTTTCTGCAAGAAAACAGGAATGTGTGTTCAACAGCCTTGACAGAGCATCAGCCTTTGAAGCGTGGCAGACAGATTTCTCAGCACCTTCTCATTCATCCTAATCTGCGGTTCATCATTGTCCCCCAGCCATGCAGAAAACGAAGTGTCACGCTTGGAGACTGCCCTCAACCCACCTGTCAAATTTCACTCTTCTCTCTCCCCCGTTCCGTTTTTATGGCAGACTCTTTGCTTCCTCCGAGCTCAGAGAAAATCCATGCCTCTTGGAATATGCAGTCTTTAGTTGTAAAACCGTTTGCCTTCCACTGTTCTCCCAAATAATACACGCTGAAGAAAGGGTTCTCTGTTCTCCTTTGTGTGCCAGTATTCTCTTCCCACGGCTATGACAGCATTTATGTTGAACATTTTGTTATTACAACCAGCCCCATGCAGTGTGCCTATGAGGAAGACAAGTAGATGATGTCTGCCTTCGCTTCAGGCTCCCCTATTGTACAAATGTTTCCTTATCGTAGTGGGAGAGACTCTGCACTGCTGAGTGTATTTTTACTACAGCAGTGCTTGCTCTGCAGAGAGCGCTAATTTTTACAACAGATAAAGGACCTCCTTGCCTTGAGCATGAACGAATAAAGTCCAGTGGGGTCTCACAGAGCAACAGAAGAAAAGAAGTGTGTGTGTGTGTGTGTGTGTGTGTGTGTGGAGGTAGTGTTAAAATATACGAAGGCATAGATGTCGTGTCTAAGTAAAATTCTTGACCTCGCACCTTGTCTACCTGACAGGAAGATGAATGTGGTGATCTGCTATTTTCTCGAATGCTTCGCTCGTTTCTTCTGTCTTGATTCCTTCCCAAAATGAATTTCTGTGCTGCTGACATGTTCATGAAGTGACGGGCCATTACTGTTCATCAGTGACATGTTGACAGGTGAGGAGAGCTCACATGTGCTGCTGCGCTCTGAGAATGGATGCATTTGTTCACAGGTGGAACAGTATTCTCAGATCGGTGCTCTGACAGGACGGATACAATGATTGTTGGTTCATTTACTACTTATTGTACAATTCATCAGCGTACTATGGGGTGACGATGGAAAGATCTCAGCGTTAGCAAACTTTATTAGCTTGTTCGCTGAATGGCTTTTCTACTTGCGCTACTATTACATTGTCTTTTAGCATTTATCAGTATCCTGGAAATGTCACTTGCTTATGCAGTTAGAACAGTCTCATAAGTGTTCACAAACAAAATGTCAAGATAGGTCATTCTTAAAATGGACAAAAAGCAGAGTGATTCATGTCTGAATCTGGATCTGTGCCTTTAATTCACACTCACTCACAGATTTATAGATAAGAAACCATTTAATTTATTTCTGCATTGTGTTTTTCCAAGTTACGTATCTTGACATTTGTTTGTGAGTACTTATGAGACTTACTGACCCATACTTGTTGAACTGTTTAGCAAACGTTACACAGTCTCGTTTTACTTCTTCCAAATCTTCTAAATAAGGCTGAACAATTCATTTTTTAAAATCAAAATTGGGATACGAAAGAGTGCAATTTGTGAATCGCAAGAGCCTCGATTTTAATTAGTCTATGAATATTAATTAGGGAAATTAAAACAAGCCAAGTTTACTTAAAAATTTAAGAAACTGCAACTGCATAATCTGATGTGTTTATTTTTTATGTTAAAACAACATACAGCACATTTGTGATTGTGATATTTAGTTCAATATTATGTGGACCATCAGTACAAACTCTGGGTTTAATCACAATGTTGGTCTGAAATAATTACTGTCTCCAATAGTTCAGTCCTGCCTTTTAGTTCTACAAGTATCTAGAGTATATAATTACCAAAGCATGTTGAACAGCTGAGCTTTGTTCAAATACCTAACTAGAATTGTCATTGTTTATGTCGTCATTGAAATATGTCAGGCTGAATTACAGACTCGTGGATAAGCAATAAGCAAACACATCATTTACCATTTGCATGAATCATGCAATCAGAAAAAAAACGGCATCTTGGGTTTGAATGTTATCTTTACTACAAACATGAAATCGCTGCAATGGAGCTGATAAATGCAGTGTTTTTGTTCAGTGAAAGAAAATATATATAAGTATACTTCTGTTTCTGTGCTTGTACTAGACTGTTAGCGGTTTAATATACTTTTCATCCCTGTTTATTTATCTCTTTTCTTTAGTAAATGGCAAAGTAATGTGGCCCCACCTGTGACCAAGCGCAGACGGGCAGAGGAGGTCATGCACCTGGCTGTGGTGGCCTGTGGGGATCGTCTGGACGAGACGCTCACCATGGTCAAATCAGCCCTTTTGTTCAGCTTCAAGGGGATCAAGTTTCACATTTTTGCTGAGGACCCTTTGGCCCCACAGTTTATAAAAAGGGTAAGAATCCTGCAGCGGCCTGATGCGCAAATGTATATACAGTGCAGATTTTCCCAAAAAGGCACTAGATCAAATGTGATTGCACAGAAACCTTTACACTGTTTGTAGTTTATTTCCTGTGTGTAATCCTTAAGTGAGTCCTCTGACTTCTGATTTAATTCGCCGCGTGTTAAACATTCCCCCTCTCTTTGTAATAGATGATACCAAGATCAGAGCAGTTTTAACTCTGCCTCTCTGACTCATTCCAGTATAGACATATAACCCTTTTATCTCAAGTCTGGGGCACAATACATCACCAAGACACCCTACTTTTTCTCCACTACTGTGTATCACTTCAAAGTCACCTTTGCAGAGGTGCCTGGCATGATTTTGATATTGTAGCTTATAGTCTATTAACATCACATCAACTACTGGACCTTAAACAGAGATAATGCCAAACACTAAACCTGTGAGCTTGCCTTCATGTGTGTAGTGAATTATTGCCATGTGTTGAAAATATTCTTGTGGAATACAGGGAGTCATGGGAGTCATGGCCGAGATAAAAGGGCACATATGTTGGGCATGTACAGCAAGGAACCTATGTCCAGCCATTGTGTTAAGAGACATGGTGAATGTGTGTTGAGGGAGTAAGAGAGGTTGTCCATAATGTCCTTTGGATTTTTTTGTCCTCGTCAGCACAAACCTTGCCAATTGCTTGCAGCGCTCTCACTCGTTTCAGGGCCAAACTATTAAACTGATGATTATGGACGACTCGGCGCCTAACGGGTCGGATAACATAAGCTTCAGCAATGCACTGTAGACTTTCGGAGGGTGCCTTCCCTTGTTTAGACTATAGATTTTTAATAAAACAACAGCTGGCGGCTGCACATGCAGAGCACCCCGAGACATGACTTCATTGTTTTAAATGGACGTCTTCATGGCCCATTTAATGTTGATAAGTCTGTGAAAAGAGAAAGAGAGATTCGCTGTCAGAATAATGATTGTTTATAATGGCTCTTTCTCACACACTTACATTACTCGAGCTTAATAATAATAATAATAATAATAATAAAAATAACTGTTATATAAATTTTGAAAAATGGGAGTAAAGAGTTTGGAGTGATTCCAAATTCCTGAATGGCAGTGCATATGGAGTGATTCACTTGAAAGCCTGTTTATTAAAGCAATCAGTAAGAACTTAAAATCAATACTACTGATTGCAGTCGAGCCTAGACTGGGGTAATATGGTCTCCGCGAGATTTTTGAGTGAGGCAGGTATTGAGAGAGTTGCAATAGTCTAGATGAGATGAAGTAAAAGCGTGAATTACCTTGTCTGAATCAGCATGAGATAAAAATGAGTTGAAGGAAGCAGGACTGCACAGCTCTCTTTACCTGCCTCTCAATAGTCAGGCCTCTGTAAAAAGATTTGTTGTGTTGGGCTGCCTGAATAAGAATGTTTCAGTGTGCTTTCACTCAGCTAAGGAAACCTTTTAAGAAGTCCATTAGACACTTCTTCTGTACAAAATGTGATGTGTTGCTTTACTTCCAGCTGAACCAGTGGCGTCGCTCCGTCTCAGCCAAGTTCCAGTACAGCATCTACCCTATCACCTTCTCTGTGGGGAACGCTGACGAATGGAAGAAGCTGTTCAAGCCGTGTGCTGCTCAGAGACTCTTCCTCCCTGTAAGGCTGCAGCATTTATCTTCTAATATCCCCACCATGCATAATGTCATTAACCAGTGTTAAGAAAAAAAATTTGATTAATCCATTTAATTTCTACATGAACAGCATTTTCCTACCATGTATTTTATTCTAGTGCACAGTTCTAATTAATTACCTGTGTGATTATTGATGATTTTACTCCCTTTCTGCAGCATTTACTTAACAAATAAGCATTCTCCAGAGACTGCAGCCAGTAATTTCATCAAGTGAAGGCTGTGCTTGGCTATTGATTTTCTTTTTCTGCTGGCATTCATTGAAGTAACCACCAGCTTACTTACCATGTAATAGTCCTATTTCAGGTCAGTCAGATCTATAGGTGTTTTCTCTCGCTGCAAGGCCAACAGTGAACATTCACTATTGACTCCCAGTAGTTAGCTATAGACTCTTCCGTACATGTTTTGGTAGTAGATGCAGTAAAAATCTAAATCCACCTGTTCTTAAAAGTGGTCTGCTAAACTCTTTTCACACCAAGCTCCCAGCCAGGCTAGGAAGTGGGTCGAGCAACTCAAAACTAGGGTCAGACCTGCACATACATTGTGTTGACATCTACAATGGGCCTTTTCCACTATGGGAACTTAACGAGCCGTAACTTAAGGTTTTGTAGCCATTGTCATGGCCTCTGCTTTTGTTTCCACTATTCTCCCTCGGGTTATGGGGATGCTTCCTGGAACTAAATCTTGACACTGTAAGACAACTACAGCTCATTTACAGGACATGTGTTTAACTTAGCACTGCAAAGAGGCGTTTCAATATACAGATGCTCTTTTGATTCAGATTTTATGATCTTATGGCCTTTTGCCTCACTTGAGTTGCAGCTAGCAGCCGAGTCCTCTGATTCGCTGTCGTTGTAGAGTAAGAAAGCTGCTTTTTACAAAGTTTATTGGAAGTCTTCCCATCTACAGCGTAGAGCCCAAAATACTTGCTTCGGTATCAGGATTATCCAATCGGCTCGGCTTTACTCGCTAGTGTCCTCAATTTATATTCACTTAGTTTCCTAACAGGTCAACAGGGCATGCAATAGGTCAAGCTGATAATGAATTATAAGAACACCCTCTGCTGGACCGCAAGGGCAACTGCTTCAAAAGGTCTGCAGTGTTTATAGACTGAAAATGAACATTATTCTATAAACTGTATCATTACAATTTGAAAATGTAATTGCCACTCTCATTGACTCCTCGCTGTTGACCTCTTACTGTGGGTGGGGCCCCTTTATTATTTAATAATACTGACATTTAAAAGTCATTACATGGTAAGGTGAAAGAAAATCAATATGTTAGCCCCACTCAGTCTTTTGTTGTCTGTCCCACAGCTGCACACCACATTGAGAATAGAAATGAAGATCTGGCATCTAAGACTGTGTCATCTGTAACCAAATGTTTCTAGTTTGTAAAACTCAGCAGCACAATGTAAAATCTAGAATTAACAAACTACCGGTCCAGATTATGGGAAGCTAAGTTAAGTTCCCCTTAAATGCCCATAGGTTACAGTGTTGACCTAAAAACCTGACCTGAAAACCAGACAATTTTCTAATCATACTGCTCTGAGCAAAAAGTAACTACCTTGGTTAACTGCCTTCCATACTGTTTAATTGACAACACTAAGCTAAAGTGTTCTACCATAATCATTTCTGTGGCTTTTATAGTACTCACCCCAAAATAGATATGATTTATTCATTTATGGTCATCTTGGATACGAGCTTTAAGAGAAAACCTTGATCCTAATTATGTGGACATTCAGTGTGTTTTTGTGGTTTATAATCCATTAAGCGTGTAACCACCGTTTTTGCAAAGCGCCATTTAAAATTGGCAGAGAAATCTGAGAGCCCAGTCCACAGTGGCTATTACTGCATAGCTGGGGATATACACACATACAATTAGGTTGTCTGCTCTGTTTGGGACTGCTGATATTGATTGCTGCTCTGTCACACACACACACCAGCACCCACCCCTCGCTGCAGACAGCTGCATAATCCAACAAAAACTAACAATCCATGATCAAACACACTGCAACGTAGTAAAGTGATTTCTTACTACCACCCAACTCCACCTATTGGCTTTAAATGGTTCTGTCTTTATTGACCCTGCACCTCAGACTTAATCATCCCAGTTAGGAGTGTTGGAACTCTACTTCAGGTGCCTGAACCTCTGTCTGTCTATCAGTATTGCATATTCTGTGGAATATTGTGACTGGCACAGGTCCACTGTGGCAGCATGTGCTAATACATTATATACTCTGTCCATATTCTGTATACTGGAAAGTCCCTATGGCTGAAATATAGTTTAAACTCTCAGTTTCTCAGCTCTGGCTGGTGGTGGAGAGTAAAAACCAAATCTAATCTCAGCCAAACACACCCTGTAATTCTTCTGCCATGCATTGACAGCACAATTCATCAGTAGATATAAGAAGTAATTATCTCATGTTTAACTCATCTTATTGTTCTTAGCAGACAGTTGAAGTCAGCATTTTCTCCTTCCACTGTGGCCTAACTTCTGTGTTTGATTATCTAAGATGTTCTTCCACAGATAACCTCTATCTTGCTACTGAATTATTATTTTCATCTAAGGTTGTCAACTCGTCTGAAATCCTGGCACTGGGGAAATTGTTCAATTTGGAACTATATTGGAAATCCTTTGAAATAAAAATAAAAATAATTATTATTAGATATGCGCCCAAATGGAATTTCATTGCCAATAATAGCCAAGAATTATCTATTTTTCTTGTGGCCAATACCAATACAATAAACAATAATGTTATTCTTTCAAATGCAAAAATGACATAGTGTTTACCCAGGTCTCCTGCTCCTGGGATGACTGGACAGTGCAGATGTCATGATAAGGCTGAGCTGCCTCCCATCTCCTGGGAGACCAAGGTCGGAAGATAGGATGTACTCAACAGACTGGATAGATTGTCTCTCCGTAGAATAATATGCTTTATGTGACCTAAAGAGACATAAAACGTGAATTAGATTAACTTAGGTAAGCATAGTTTCTTGTTTAGCTGGGTGAAGAATAACCATATTTGGACACACAGTGAATCTCAGTAGGTCTAGTCGGGGTTAAATACTCCCCATCACGAAGTGTCCTTCAGAATTTGGTGGCAGTACACAGTGATTCACTTGTATTGCTTATCTCTGTTCTCCTCAATCAAGCTTCAAATAAAGCGTCTGGCTCACTCGACAGCAGTTAAGGTAATCTCTCTATGGCAGCCATGTTCCCTTGACTACTGGGCTTGGTGGCTTTGAAGCAGCGCGGCTTACTACACAACACTGAACACCCTAACTTGTGAATGGATGGGGTGAATGAGGGGGTGACTCCTGGATGCTCGCCGTCTCCCCCAGCCTCTATCTCCTGTTCCCTACCACATAATTAATTTCATCAAACTAGTGGATTCTTTTCCTGGACAGGTTTGCAAGAAGAGCAGGTTTACATTGTCACAAGTTTGCTACATTTTGCGCCAAGCTAGCAGTCGGTCCACCACTTTGAATCAGACCGAAATATCTCAACAACTATTGGACCGACTTCCATGAAATTCTGTACAGACATTCATGGTCCCCAAAGAATGGATCCTATTCACCATCATCATCTTTTTCTCACCATGCAATTTTTTGGTTTTGAGTGAAATGTCTTGTGTTGAATGGATTTATGGTGTTCCCTCAGGAAGAATTTTTAGTAACTTTGATGATCCTTGTTTTTTCATTTAACGCCATCATCAGGTCAAATGCTTTATTTGTCCTGCACTTTTACTTCTGACCAAATACCTGCATAACTAATGACATTGCCATCAGCCTCAGCTGTACTTTTTGTTTTGAGTGTGGAACATACCACAGACTGAATGCCATATGTTAGCATGCTAACACACTAAACTTAGATGGTGAACATGGTACACATGACACTTGCCAAACATCAGCATCATCAGTTAGCAGTATCATTGTGAGCATGTTATACTGATGTTAGCATTTACCTCAAGACACTGCTGTGCCTAAGTATATCCTGGACATGGAGCGGCTAACATGGCTTTAGACTGTTACTGTAGTTAAAATACTGAAACTGCAGGGTTTGTTTGATGTTGAATCCCACTTCCGCCCACTTAGCATTTAGTTGATCTGATCTGAACCGAACCTCTTTATGATTTCTGCATACTTTATATATATGTTTTATTAATATGTGAGTCTGTGTTTGGGAAAGCAAGCTGCGAAAGGGGAGGTACATCTTACAGAGAGTGTAGTAGGACACTGGGAGAGAAATTCATATAAAAAGTGTTTGAGACCATTTACCAACAGCAGAGTAACATTGTCACAATTTTTATGTATTTAATTTTTGAGCATTACGTTGTGTAAAAATGCCAGTTCTAGTTTAGGTGACAGATTGAGGTCATAAATTTTCTAATGATGACTGTAATTGTGTCCTCCTAGGTCATCCTGAAAGACGTGGACTCGTTACTCTATGTAGACACTGATGTGCTGTTCTTGCGGCCCATGGATGATATCTGGAGTCTCCTAAAGTCCTTCAACAGCACCCAGCTGGCAGCAATGGCCCCAGAGCACGAGGTCCGAAAGATCGGCTGGTACAGCCGGTTTGCGCGCCACCCGTTTTATGGAGTCACAGGGGTCAACTCTGGTGTCATGCTGATGAATCTCACAAGGATCCGCAGCACAATGTTTAAAGTAAGGTCAAAACATAGTCATATTTTCTCACACTCTGATCAGTTGAAA
Organism: Micropterus salmoides; assembly: GCF_014851395.1. NCBI lineage: Eukaryota > Metazoa > Chordata > Actinopteri > Centrarchiformes > Centrarchidae > Micropterus > Micropterus salmoides. The sequence continues at coordinate 33,543,489 of NW_024043372.1, forward strand.
GCTAAAGCGAGCCGTGATTTCCCTTTTGCATTCTGAAGGGTTTTTTTCACACACAAGTCACAGGCTGAGTGCTCTGAGTGGGCTGTGATTGAAGCTTTCTGATTACCACGCTATCATCACAGACTTCTGCCCTCAGAACTCAATTTAGCAGCTCTCTAGCTCTTAATACTGCCAGCACATTGCAAATGGAAGTATGAATTTAAATATGCTCCTCCTTTGATGTGTTTTTTTGGGGGGGGGGGGCGGGGGGCTGCTCTTGAGCTGCCAGTGAGCATTGTTGTTTGGTGTTTCAGAACAGTATGATCCCCAGTGGCTTGTCATGGGAGGATCTTCTACATCCACTCTATCAGAAGTACAAGAACCACATCACCTGGGGAGATCAGGACCTCCTCAACATTATCTTCCACTACAACCCAGGTGCAATCATTTTTACTGGTGTATACCTACAATGATCATAGAAGATAATTTTATCACCCACAGAAATAGGCTTTAAAGTGCTCTACTGAAGGTCCACAAAAAGCATAACCAAAGTATCAAACAGTGTACTTAAGTCCATTTTGAATTACTAGTCTGTACACTTTCTACACAGCAGTTTTACACTATCAACATGTTCACATAAATTCTGTACATAAGGAACCTGGACCAGTAAACACGTGTGGCTGTGACTTAAGGCAACAGCAGACTTCAGCTGCAGACTGAGTTCCAGCTGCAGCAGCCAGATGAGGGCATTAAGAGCCGATGGAGAGCTGGCATCGCCGGTGTCTGCTTGAAAACACAGTCAATGAAGTGCTTGTTTTACGTGGTATGGTTTTGTTAGTGTAGTAATCATCAGCGCTGAGCTGCTGTACCGGAGCAGTTGGAGGTTGATTGCTTTGTTCAAATGTACCTTACAGTTTAGTGTGTTTTCAGTGGTCTTTAGTTGCTATCTTTGTTTAAGTGCAAATAAATAAATAAATAGATGGGAGGAGAAACAATCAGATTGGCACACTGTACAGAGGTGTTGACATTTTCCTAACTCTGTCCCCAACCACTCAATTTTACATCCTTTAGTCTTTTTTCTTTATATTGTTTGCGTTGTTAATGTGTGGGACACGAGCCCTCCAGAACACAACTGGGCTGTGTGGCAAAAACTGCCACAGTCACATGACATCCAGAAACATGTTTTGCCATACACAACCATTGCTATGAAAGGACTTTCATTTTTTTTATCACATTTTGAACCATGAGGTGCAGTATAATCTATTCATGAATTTTAAGTATTTTCCTGCGTGTCCAGTCAGCCTGGTGAAGCCAGAGGAAGACTAAATCACATCAGCCTTTGAATGCAGAAACCTGAATTGCTGGGTATAGGCTGGATGAAGAACTTTCTTTAGAATGAATAGGGCTCTACCCTCAAACACTGCATCCATATGGATTCATTGATGTCTGCCTGTGTGTTGTTTTTTTCCCCCCAGAGTGTCTCTTCATCTTTCCCTGCCAGTGGAACTACAGGCCAGATCACTGTATGTACGGGAGTAACTGTAAAGGAGCTGAAGAGGAGGGTGTGTCTATTCTTCACGGCAACCGTGGAGTGTATCATGATGACAAGCAGCCAGCGTTCAAAGTAGTCTATGATGCAATACGTGATGTAAGTATCTCCATAGGATGTTCAAGTTTTTCTGAATATACATATAGAATATAGCTGAATATATAGAGAAGAGAGACCTATGTTTAAACTGCACACACACTGGGAGGTGGTTGATCACTCAATAACATGACACTATTATTTAATTAGTTGTAGTAAAAATAACACAGTTATATAATAATAATAATAATAATAGTAATATACATTGCTTTCCATTATAATACTTCCACCACCACTGTAATTATTACACTACAGTTGTATAATAAAAAATGTTGATTTCTAAGTCCAATTAATTTCCATTGGTCATTACCTAGGAAACAACAGAAACATTTTAATTCATGTGTGTTTTGAGAATATTTAAAACAACAGAAAACACGGACGGTACTAATCACATTGACGATTGCTGCATTCCATTTAGGTGTACCAGTTCCAGGACTAAGGTGTTATCCATCTTTAAAGTTAAAGTAAAGTTAGTTACACCTGCGCTTTCCCTGCTATGGCGTATCAGCTGTGCACTGGGTCTACTGAGGTTGTGTACTGGAAGAGTAATATAATGGATAGTATTAAAAGATATATGTTTATTTTGAGTAATAGGCCCAACTTAGTATATAACTGAATATGATTTGTTAGGGATTTATTAAATTGAAGGCCAAGTTATTTAGAGTAATTATAAGTATTATGTGCAGCTAAAAGTTTTCTATAAACATTAAGACCTATACAGATAAATTCCATACATAGCCCTTCAAATTTATTCAAACCATATATGCGCAGTGTAAATAAAGACTGTGAGCAGGGGGAAACTGCTAGCCCAGCCCTATCAAAATTTAAAAAATATACACATCTCAAAAACTGAAAAGTTGTTGATATTAATCCTTTCAACTATCTCTAGGTAATGCAAAGAAGGATATTTCTGTATCGTCCTTTAGCAACTTCAGTTCAGAAAAAGAGAGCTTTGAGTATTTTCTCTGTGATACAAATTCTCTCTTGCTTGCATTAAACAATCTGGGTCAGCTTTTAAATTTAGAATTTGTTTTCTCCGACAGCAGAGTAAGCTTCCCCCCTGCTCTGCCGAGATAAGCCTCTTAAAGACGGGCTGGGTCATAATTTAATACAGAACACCACCACCTCACCACACCCCTGCTGACGGAATTTGTAAATACCATTCAGTCTGGGGTATGTTCCATTAAAAAAAAAACGATCACACTGAAACAGCGTGGGGATCAGAACTGACACAAGACAATGTCTCTGTTCCTGCAGTTTCCCTTTGAGGACAACATGTTCCAGTCGCTGTTCTTCCCAATCCAGACCAAGTTCTTGGACACAGTCAACACCCTGTGTGGTCGGATTCCTCAAGTCTTCCTCAAGCAGATAGAAAAGACCATGAGGAAGGTGTTTGAGGACAAAGTGATCCGACACGTCAGACCGCACAAATAACAGATTTTTGATTCCCTGGTTTATCTGAAAACCCCAAGGACCATCTTTCTGTGGATTATGTATCATACCAGTGTCTCCCAGATTGAACTGTCGGCTCTATTTTTGCAGTGTACTCAACACAGAACACTTCCTGGAATGATCTTATGAACATAATGATCCTCTAGTGATGGGATGGGTAATAAGCCTATGTATACAGAGAAGCATACAGTGCTGGTCAGTGATGCCGTAGAATAGGTTTGCCTTATTGCTGTCTTAAACTTTTCAAATCCCAGTTATGTACAGTGGTGAAATGTAGCATGTATGTATGTTGGAAAGCTACAGTGAACAAAAAATGACTGCATGAATTTTTTTTGTGTTAAGAATTATGAAAATATCAGCTCTTCATCTCAAGTGTAGGCTAAAAGCAACATTTAAGGCATAAGGTGTGTGTCAACCGAGCATTTAACAAAGTATCGACATTTATTTTTCATCCTGAATATGGTATAGACTAAACAAAGTCAACTTTGGACTTACTACTTGAAGTTCTAGATATGTAAACCACTCCTCTAAAATCATGTGAATGCTTTACCAGCAAATAACTTGAAATGTGAGCCTGTGTGAATGAGAAGAGTTCTGGTCTGTTCTCAGTTGCCAAATGCCACTGACAGTATTAAATACAGCACAACAGAGGAAATATGGACCTTTATGTTACGCACCGAATGTTAAAATGCACTTTCAGAATGATATTAGGACTGGATTGTTGTTTGCACACAATACGTCCACATTAGTCTGTCTGTCTCTAGTGAATCAAAACCAAAAGCATTTAAAAATAGTAACATACTACAGCTGATTACAGTTGCAATCAGATGAGCACCATGCAAGCATGCAACGCTTGGTTCAGGGGTCACTCCTGGAGTTTCCTTGAGTGGCCATTAGTGAAAATCTTTAGTGTGATTTGTAGAAAGGAAGAAAGGAGTGGCAGCACGGAAACCAAAGAATATTAGTGAGCTGGAAGTTTTTGCACATGAGGAATGGGCTGAAAGTCCAAAAGAGAGGTGTTAGCAGAAGCTTGTGAGAAACTACCAGAAATGTTTAGTGGAGGCCAAAAAGGTCAAAGGATGCTCGACAAAATATTGACTTTGGAGATGATGATTTTGCTTATGGGCCTTTTGGAGAATATTTTATTTATCTTTAGTACTATTATTAAGTCCAACATTATGTTCTCAAAATGTATTATTAAACTTTCTGTTTACCAAGGCCTTAGTTGATATGTTAACATTGAATTTTATTCACATCACTAGAATGTCTTGCCAGGTTAAGGGGGTTGAATGATTTTGAATGCAACTGTATTTTGCCATATAAATATTCATGTCTGCCATGTTTACTATTACAAGATAATGAGTTGTATCTGGATGTGTTTTGAGACAGTATCTTAGTTTGTAATATGATGTATGGTCTGTTGTGAACACATGGGTCATATGCTTTTTAGCAGCATTACTCATGTGATGTAATGATCTAAATATATCGTTCAAACTGGAAACTGAAAATGGCTGTACAGTCAACATGGGTTTATAAATAAATCAATGCAATGTACTGAGTCTCATCTACACATATATGCAATTTATGAGGATTGAAATATACCAAAACAATCCAGTTACATACAATTCTCACAAGTGTAGGTAAGACACATTTTATGTTGGTGCTTGACCAATAGTAACGGTAATTTCTGTCTCACAATACTAAAGTTTTGCCTTGACACAATCTTCTGAGTTAGATTTAGTTTGGTTTGATACCATAATAATGTGGTAGTTGTTTTAAAACATTACTTTAACTGAACTTACCTGTTTTGCCAGTGGCTGATAGTTGTTTTTAAACTTTTTTTTAATTTTAATTTTTTATTGAACTTATTGAACCACCACGAACCACCCCTCTTTAGAGGACAACTTTCTCTTTTAATTACAATTGTTAGAACATAAAATAAAATGGGATGGAGGGAAATTACAAAGAGACAAAACAAAAAGTCAATTTAAACCTATTAGAGATTAACAAGGGGAGAAGTGGGAACATTGTAAGAAAGACATAATGACAGAGGGCTAGAAAGGTAAGGGTTCAAGATACAGGTGATCTGTACATGTGGATGGAGGAGTTTGTTTTAATGTTTGAGGAAAATGATAAGGAAGTCCCGTAAGGGTTTCAAACCAATATAGTCCCAGTTTCGGTTCCTGAATCCAAAAAAAGGGTCTTGGGCACAGCAAATTACATTTTCCAGATTGTACAGACCTACTGACAAAAAACCTGTCCCAGTCTAAAGAACATTGTGTTGCCTGCAATGGATAAACCAAAATTTCTTAGTGTCTTCACATGCTCCAACAAATTCACATTATCACAGATAGGCAGATGTGGGAGGGAGCACAGTAGTGTAGGCTACAGATGTGTTAACATGCATAGGATATCTGTAGATTAAATAACATTACTCATATCTCGCATCTGTGCACTTCATTATACCTCTTAACTGATGTATTGCTATATTATCATTATTTGTTTGATTATATTTGGTTATTATCAAGTATTATCTTTTTTTAAGGTATTTTAAAGGCAGTTATGTCATATGTCTCTGTTGCTCAGAGTGCCCAGTGCAGTGCCTTGTCTGTTGCTGAGCAGGCAGTGACCTCACGGCGCCATATTAAAATGCTCCCTCCTCTTTCCCTGTGAGATCGTAGCTTAGCAGCAGCAGCTAGCCACCAGTCAGATTTTTACATCCTCAAGACTGACAGAGGGCAACGACGTGATGGAAATTGACTCGCTTCAAGAGGCGCTCAGAGGTCACTTCACTGTATTTCGATACTTGTTGTGTTCACGGAGAGTAACGTTATGTGTTTTATACGTGTGCTTTCGTAATTGTAAGATTATAAAAAAAAGAAACCGATTTTATCTCACAAGCTAATGTTGCTAGCTAGCTGCTACTCAGGACAAGCTAACAGGCGGTTTCACGGAAATGGTTAGCTGCCTGTCCAATTCGTTAGCCAGGCAAGAAAACTAACTAAAATATAATGGTTTTCTGTAACCGTTAGTTACTTCCGGGCGTACATGCATTTCCCTTCAGTATTTGACAACTTGCTGACAGATATTTTTGGCTTAGATGAAGTAACTGGCCGGTGTCACCGGCTATCGGTAGACTACTGTTTGCCGGCTACGCTGTTGCGGCTAACTTTACATGCTAGCCAGTGCGCTAACCTTACTAGCGCCCACTAGCCCGCTACGTTATGTAAATAGCTAATGTTTATTAGACAATGTGATCGTTTTCCGCCAAAGTGCAGTCGGAGCCTTGCTAACGAGCTACATTTAGTTGGCTAAAGTAGGTAATCACTGCAGGTAGCCAAACAACTATGCTATAAGCATGGATATCACAAGTGCAGGTTATGCTAGGTTAAATAAAAGCATGTTCTCTGAATCTCAGGTCAAGCTATGCGTAACGCGTTGTCAGTCATAGTATTCACTCGTGGTTTATTTTCTCTCCCTCAGATTTCGATAAGACCGCAAAGAAGGAGGCATGTCCTCTTCTGGAACAGTTTCTATGTCACATTGCCAAGACTGGAGAGACCATGTAAGTGAACATTGCAGGCCTGACATCCCCCCTCTCTCCTACTACAACACACACTTCATTATTTCTTTTTGGGAAACTCACTGTAAAAGTATTCATACTTTTTTTTTTTTTTTAAATAGATTTGCCAATGGATAATTTGACAGGATATATATATATATTTTTTTATATATTTTTTTTTCAGTGTCATTATATAACTATATTGTCTCTTAAATAAAATGTTAGAATAGTATGTAGTAACCATCCATAGTATTCGTACAGTTTTCCCTGTATTCTAATGTGTTTTGCCGGATGTGTTGAGCCTTATTCTGCCTACTATTTTCCTCTAGGGTTCAGTGGTCTCAATTTAAGAACTACTTCCTGTTTAAATTGGAGAAGGTGATGGATGACTTTAAAGCCTCCGCACCTGAACAAAGAGGTCCTGCAAATCCCAACGTGGAGTCCATTCCATTTGAAGATATGAAGGAGAGAATCTTGAAGATTGTGAACGGATACAATGGGTAGGTGTCCTCTAGCTCACCTTGTTTGCCGCACAGATATCTGTAGACTATAACATAATTATTATGTCCTGTGTTGACTGTAAAATGCTATTGTACTGTGGATTTTGTCGGCTTTTTTACATTAGTAGCGTACTTCGTAAGGCTTTTCATTGTGACTCAAATTGCATGGCAAGGTCTGGCTCCACTGATAACATCGTTTAAATCTGTGTGTATTCGATGTTGCTGGAGTAATGTACTCTTCTTTTTTTTTTTTTGTTTTTTTTTGTTTTTTTTTTCTCTGTGTGGGCTAAAGACCAGGAATGTATCTGAAATCACTCCCAATTTACTATGTCGTGCACTATATATTTACCCAATTTTATTGAGTGTCTGAATTCTTAGTGTCAAATTGTCCTACATAGTGCCCTGCAATATTCCTGCAGTTGAACCACTAAATATCCTACAATGCGTTTTATAGTATAGATGCAAGAATTACTGATGCTTAACACGTCAGTGGTTTTGAAAAATAATGATGAATTATAAATGTCGTAAATCTCAATTTATTTAAGCTTAGGGCTGTCGCGATTACCGCAAATGGTGAAGGGGTGGTGCCGGCGACGCAAAGGCCTTTTGCCTTCAATGGGGCGGCTGTGGCTCAGGAGGTGGAGCGGGTTGTCCGTTAATCGGAAGTTCGGCGGTTCAATCCCCCGGCTCCTCCAGGCTGCATGTCGAAGTATTCTTGGGCAAGATACTGAACCCCAAATTGCCTCTGGTGGCTGTTCCGCCAGTGTATGAATGTGTGTGAATGGTGAATGCATATGTAGTTTTAAAAGTGCTTTGAGTGTCAAAAAGACTAGAAAGGCGCTATACAAGTATGGCGCATTTACTTTGCGTGAGTTGAAAATTTCAGCGAATGTACTCATGCGAGGAAAGCACCATAACTGTTAGAGGACAGATTGTGCTGTACGTGAACTTGAAAGTTGTAAGTGTTGCCATGTGTCCTGCCATCTCTTTCAATTATTTTGTTGTTCCTCAGAACAACCTCAGACGCCTTTTTGGAGGAGGATAGTGACTAGTCTGTATAAAAACATTCGTGAAGATCCTTCCGCTTCGTTCAAATACAAGACTTATTACGTCAAAAACTAATTCTCTGGTTGACTTTCAACAGAGCCTCTTAAACTCTTCAAATAGTCTAAACAATGTGGTCACTAATCGGTTTCAGTCCTCCACTCTAACTCAAACAAAAGGAACTTCCCAAGCTGTCACCCAGCCCGTCTTTATACCTGTGAAATGACCTAGTAAGGAGGAGTCGAGGAAATCATTTTTACTGACATTAGTTAACAGTTATTTCAAGTTTCTTAAATCAAAATCCATAGTCTAAATTTCATTCAAATCATCTTGTTTTACTATAAATTAGTGACTTAATTGGAATAAACTTATTATGGCTCCAACACTGTGTTTTACTGTTTATTTTAAAGGTTAGCTAACTTGGCGTTAGCATATTGCACAGCTAATGTGGCTAGCAGGCTCAGTGATGTTGGTCTAACATTGTGATACTGAGGGACAGTTGAGAGAAACTGAACGGTAAGCTTCATTTGAAGCTCACTAAGGAGCGTACTGTGTCGGATGCCTGCAGCTGTTTTTCATGTTGCTTTCTGTGGAAGCTTAATTATATCATTAACGTTACTACAGTGAAGTGGTTGGTTATGGACAGCCCATTCTGCTCCGCACCTGTGTGTGAGTGTGTGTGCGTGCGTTGCTGCTGTATTTAAATGTACTTGATAGACCTGAAGATAGCGATATAGCTAACGCTACGTGTGAAAAAGACATGGTCAAACTACTAAAATGAGTTTGCTTTGCAATGTTGTTGACTAGCATCGGCTCCGAACCATAAAGCTGCAGTTAGCGGCTCGCTGTTCAGTGAGGTGAGATCCACAGACACACTTACTATGCTATATGGCACCAAATTACTTCATTGATGAAAAATGCAATCATACTGCACTGTTGAGCCCCAACATATTAGCGCGGGGGAAATTACTGCACCGCGACAGCCCTACTAAGCTCACTGTAAACCATTGGGTGTATATTATATAGGGAGTAGCGAGTGAGTGAACGAGGAAGTGATTTTAGACACAGCCCAGGTCTCTCTCAGGAGTGTTGGTTTGAAATTTTAGGAAACTTAAGACAAGAGGTCTTCATGGGTTCAACATTTTGGACTTGATCCAAAACAGACTTGTGGAACTTGAACCCGATGTGCATATATTCATTTTAAAATAAAGATACCCCATCCAATGGGACCTGAGGACAGTCACCTGGCCTAAAATAGAGGCGACCCAAAATAAAGTCAGTTCAAACAGACCCAAATAGAAAGATGAAGAGTAGCAAAACATAAAATGTTCCCCTGTATTTCACAGTTCGCCTTCATATTGCTTCAATAAACTTTTTTTCTATTGCAATGATTATGAAGCAACACAAGATAAGACATGATTGTGAGTGTGCTCAGATCCATCCCTGTATTAGACGTGTTGATACACAGACCCAAGACCCTCTGCAATAGAACGGGAGCCGACCCAGTAACACTAAATATAGTTTGGACCCAGCTCACCTCGGGTCCAGGGTCCGGTCTTGGTTACTAGGAACCGAGAATACCTGTGACAACCTCTACACCCAGCACGAACAGGTAAAAGGATGTGTAAAGGATCACAAATGTTGGAGGTGTTTTTTAAAGGGTGGATGGATTTACTTCATTAAAGTAATAGAGCCAAAATGATTAGTCGATTGGTTGGACAGAAAATTGCAACAGCAGTCTTTTTATTTTTTAGCAAAACTGTAAAAAAAAATCCCTGGTTCCAGCTTTTCCAAAGTGAGCACTTCCTGCTTTTCTTTGTCATAACTGATTGTAAACCGAATATTTTTAGGTTATGGAGCGTTGGTTGGACAAAACAAGACATTTGGGCTCTGGGAACTTGTGATGGACAACTTTCACCTTCCTTTAATAGGCTCCCCCTGTCCCTGAGTGCTTACCAAACTGACCGAATTAAAGACTGAAACAAAATGTTTAAGTAAATTTCTGTGGAAGAATGACACATTTCCATTTACTAAATATTGAGTCTAATCTGTTTTTTCTTAATTTTAGAATTCCATTTACGATCCAGCGCTTATGCGAGCTGCTCACAGAACCCAAGAGGAACTACACAGGAACAGATAAGTTTCTTCGGGGGGTGGAGAAAGTAAGTCCTAAGCACTATTTTTTTCATAATAATTTTTGTTATTTTTATGAAGTTGTTAACCTCATGCCACTTGCTTCCACTTATTTGGAATTGTTGTGTTGTTGTTTTCCTCTAGAATGTAATGGTGGTCAGTTGTGTTCACCCAACCTCAGAGTAAGTGTGCTGTCCAAATAAAACACTTTGTATTATAATCAAACGATAACTTAATATGAAGTTTGGGAAATCCACTGGATCAAAAGCTTCATGTTTTGTTTTTCTGAATTTTTGCAGGAAAAATGGATGCAGTGCCGTTAATAGAGTGAATGGAGTGATGCTTCCTGGGAACACTTCTGCTTTTACAGAGAGGTTGTGTTGGGGACATATTTAGTCCTTGATCCTAAAATCATCAACAATGAAATTGTAACAGCTAAAATTTGTCATTATCATTAAAATGCCTTTTTTCACTTCTCTGGCTTTTTACTAGGAAAGTGAACGGTCCTGGAACTCCCCGGCCGCTGAGCCGACCGAAGTTGTCTCTGGCTAACTCACTAGCAGCTAATGGTCTGCCAGACAGCACAGAAAACAAAGAAGAGCAAGAAGGCGACAAAGACTCTAGGTATGTCAGAAACTATAATGCGCCTAGATAACCTTTTCCCCATGTTCACCATAAACCCACTGGAATCACATCTGTATCCTACTTATTTGTTTGTCAGTGAGGTTTCTGCGTCGGGAGGTTCCCTGGGGAATTCAGTGAAGAATAAACACCCTGAAGACGCGGAAGAGGACATGGAAGCCGAGCAGCAAGAGGTGAAGAGACTTAAGTTCAGCAAGGACGAAGAGGAGGAAGAAGATGAGGAGGATGACGAGGAAGAGCAGGAGGTGGACACAATGAGGCCTTTACATGCCGCCTGCCTCTCAAAAGAGGCAGAAGCCATGGTCCAAGAGGAAGACGAAGAGGAGAAAGTCGGATACAGCAAGGAGAGTGAAGCCTCCAGCAGTGCTGCTGCCGCTGAAGACCAAGGTAGGGTTTTTTATGTGCCGTGTGTTACTTGGTAGTTGGTTTCTTTGTGATTCCTTTTGCATTATTGAGGGAAACTATGATATGGGCTGTTAAGACTACACATTCTTCAAAAGTTGAGTTCAGACTGTGGCTCGAATGGCTGCATGTTACACTCAATTACCAGTTTATTTGATACACCTAGCTAAAACTAGTGCAGTCTGCTTGAATTAATGTTCTGTTTTTGTTGGAACTGTTCTAGAGAGGTGCTGATTCAACTGTATTATCATTTTGGAAGCGGCACTTGGTGGTGCTGTTGAATTATATTGCATTATACCAACAGGTGTTTCTATTATTTTGTCCACCCCATTTATATCAATGTGGGTAGGCTAAATAACAGAAACCCCTCTCTGTATAATGCAGTACAGCCCCACAAAATGCAGCCTCCAAATCGATCGTACAGGTGAATCGGCACCTCTCTAGAACAGTTCAAACAAAACGGACCATTAAAACCTTTCATGAAGGGAGGATTTATTAAAGGACTGTTGAATTAGACGTTAGTTTTAGCAACATGCACCTAATAATAAATTGTCGAAATTGAAAATATCTGACCTGTATGAAAGTTTTGTACACCATTTTGTCTGGAAAAAATCATATCCGCATAGTTTGATTTTTCTGTAGCTCTCTAATTATTTCCCCAGTTTGTAAATGTTCATCAAAAACTTTCCCCTGGGGGAACTACCAAAGGTACTGGAGACTGAGCAACATTGCTTGAGCTTGTTTGCAGCGAGTTGCAAGAAAATTTTTATGTGCCGTGTTCTGGGAAGCATATCATTTATATTCTGTTTTTAAAAAAAAAAAAGCTCATATCAACCTAACTTTGTAATTTCGTCTAGTGCTACGTTGTTATATTTGCTGGAAGCGTGCCACAATGACTCTACAGACAGTCCAATGGCCACGTGGTTGATGGTGTTCCAACTATACCGAAAAAATATCTGGAAAAAGATCCACGTTTTAAGCAATTGCAAATTTACGACAAGTTTGCTTTGTGTTTGTGATTTCATGGCATTTTCAGATTGTTGTGGTGACGTTTCAGTTGGACAAAATTTCTAGTCAGTGTTTGGCTTTTGCGCATCATTTAAAATTTGACTAGAATTTTCACTTCTACTGTTGTAACATGTTAAATAGATCAGCAAAGATGTTCACAACACCCAAAGTCTTTCTCATGGCATCTATGTCAGATGAATGTGGGCCATCTAAATTATCCTTGTGAGATAATATTTTTGCATTGTAAATTAGGGGACAATCTCGTTCGGTCTGGACTTTCGGATTGTCTGTTTGATCTGAACAAAAATTACAGATGTGAAACCTCCCTAGGACCACGGTCCAGACCAACAAGAAAAAATAAAATTTGAACTAGGGTTAGGCGATGGCTACAATGAAACATCGGGATTAGCAGCAGTCATCTTATGTGCAGGTGTTCTCGCACAGACATCACTCAGTAAAAAGACTATCAAGTCACAGTGGATTTTTTACGACCAGGTAAGGCAGCATTGAGAACACAGGGTGCAGATGTTGGTTTCAGTTGTTTGATAGGCTGCGTCATTAATAAGCTGACAATGCTGCCGTAAGCTGCCGTGACAATGGATCGCGTGTGGAAATATACAGGAAAAAAAGATGAGTTCTCTGTCTTTTAGATAACTTTATAAAACATACGGCTGCTGGAGAAAATGGAGCAGACGGAGGGAGAGAGAGGCAGGGCAAGCCGGGTGTTTTCCTGAGGTGTGTGAGTGTGGGGAGAAGAGAATCCCGAGGCAGGTGCAAAGCATACTTAAAAACAATAATAAGAATGTCCGTGATCATTAAAACCTGATTTCAAAGAGTGGTATAATGTGAAAATTTGAGATGATTTTTTGCTGTGGGGGCAGGGGTTTTACAATCACGATGCTGGCTCGACGTTGTGATGTCTGTCAGCAATCGCCAATCGTCTATCGGCCCAACCCTAATTTGAACAACCCTCGAGTATAGTTGGTGCTGCAGGAAGAATTCCCGTAATAATAACAATATATTGTTGTGGATATTGTAATCTTGTCAAAGCTACCCGCAGAACTGTTTACAAACCAAACAATGTCAAGTATAGGCAGACGCAGCCCACATAACACTGAACAAAATTATTCAACAACACTTGTTTTTGCCCCCATTCATCATGAGCTGAACTCAAAGATCTTTCTCTATGTGCACAAAAGGCCTGTTTCGCAAATATTGTTCACAATCTGTCAAAATCAATGTTAGTAAGCACTTCTACTTTGCCGAAATAATCCATCCACCTCACAGGTGTGGCATATCAAGATGCTGATCAGCCAGCATGGGTATTGCACAGGTGTGCCTTAGGCTGGCCACAATAAAAGGCCACTCAAAAATGGCCTTTTATTGTGGCCATCTGTCTTAACTTATCTGGAAAGATTGAGGGTAATTACAGTCTGAAGAAACAGACTCTTTGATGTATTTCATCTATTTTCCCACTTTTTTTAACACAGAACCAACAAGCAGCACCCAGGCCGAAGTGTGTGCAGGCCCAGGTCAGGAGGCTGAGCCGGCTGAGAGGGAGGTGCCATGTGGCTCCCAGGAGGAAGGTAGTGACATGGATCAGACAGAGCAGCAGGCACCTGCAGGTGTCCTGGAGAGCCCCGAGACCAGCAGGGACAGTGAGGAGAGCAACAGTGACCCAGTCAGCAGCAGCAGCAGCAGTAGCAGTGGTAGCAACTGTAGCATAGAGGAGAGTGCAGAAGCAGCCCGAGAAGACGTAGCTCTCACTCCCTCCAGCAGTACAACTGAAGCTCCTACAGAGGGCGCCATGGAAAGTGCCATCTTGAACACTGGGACCACGGAGGAGCCCATGGAGCAGGACTAGACTGAAGGCCTCCTTTGCAGCCATGTGTGACCATAAACCAGCTTGTCCTTGAATCCAGCTTGACTGTCACTCGGAATGAGGATAACTGCACCTCGCACACAAGACGAACGCCTCGTCCCGCTTTTGGACACTCCTCCAAAATGGCTACCTGGCATTGACGTGGGCATACAAACACATTTTCATTTGAAGTTTGTTTTTGTTTTTTTTTAACTGGAATATTTTATTGATCTTCTTATCCTCTGCTTTTAAGTTTCTCTTAAAAGGCTTGGTTTCAGCTGCCTTGTGTTTCTTGGCTGGATTTCTTCTTTTTTGGGGGGGCAACGGTGTTGTTCGGATGCTGTGTGGTCTGGTTCTTATGTCATTCACTCCAACCATTTGGACGGGACAAGATTGGTAGTCTATGTTTTGTACCCTTTAAGCCCATTGTACCACACCACCAGGGTTAGAACAGAGCCTGACCCGGCCCCTTATTATGAAATGGTTGAAGATGAGCTGCCGCCACCGTTTCTGTTCCTGACTTAAGCTCATGTAAAAATGTTCTCAAGGCAAGCAACTACCCGAACTTAACACCTCACCACCCCTATGTTACTCCACCAAGATCCACCAGGCAGTTGAGAACATGCATTGTTTTAAAATTTATTTCTCCATCCTTGTGAGATGGGAGACTTTTTTTTCTATTGTGCCCTTATATTATTGTAACCATATTTTTGCAATGATACACTACCAATCCCACTGAACAATACTATGACATGCTACCTTGTAGAGGCGTCTTCTGTAAAATGAATATTTTTTGGATGCATAAAACCACCATAATTTATATGATCAATTAAATTCAAGGAGTTATTTTGGAGTATGTTTTTGTTTCGTCTGCCAGTTGTAGTTTCCAAAACCAGCTGTAAGTACAAAGGTGACTTCTGCTTTCTTTGTATTGTGATGTCACCATGTTGTCTCACCGACCGATATCCAGAGCAGTTTCTGGTTCCAGTTCTACACCTCTTTCTGCAGCTGTACTTTTTGATATTTAGAATTTTAAATTTCTGTAAAGTAGATTTTTGTAGATTGTAATACAGTATGTGTTCACTGCCTTTGTGAAACCATATATTATTGTATAATTTCTGTGTATACTCTGAATGCTTTTGCTTTCAGTGCGGTATTCAGAAACAGCAATAAATGTTAACATTTTTATGCGTGGTGGTCTTGCTTACTTTCACCCAGCATCTCATTTGTTCTGTTGAGTGTGTGCATTACTAGTGTATGTACATGCTGGATTTTGCAGGTTACTGCTGGATACAGTACTTCTCAACAGTGGCATGATTTCACAGCAGACATTTTGCATTGTTATAGAAGGAAAACTCAGGTGTAATTGATAATTCTATTCTATGTTCCAGGGTGCTGGTATAGTTTATGTTGAATCACTGGAATGACAGGTAGGACAATTAACATGGACCTGTTAATCTCAGTAGTTATACCTGTGCTTTTCCTGCTATGACAAGTCAAAATGTCTGCCATGAAAAAGGCCATTTCAGGTTTAAAGCTGTTAGTAGCTCCTCTGCTTTCTCCATTGTATTGTGGGACAGTAGAGCTCCATTATCATTGGCATACTCGAAAATCAAGGGTTTTGTATTATGCATGCTGATATTTGGGATATAGTTTTGATTTTCCAGTATGAACAAAATACACACTGCAAACCCTGTTTAGTATGTTATAGTATGGAATTGAGAGACAGCCAGAATACGTCTGTTGTTAATTGCAACCTAGGTGTAGTTTAGTCTGATTAGTTGGCTGCAAGGTATCTGGTTCCTGAGCAACAGAAAAGATGTTCGTCAAACATTTTGACTTGTTATAACATTAACAATGACTCTAGTTCATGTAAGATCCCAGTAAGTCATGCCATGTAGCCAGCATGCACAATATCAGGGTCACAGCAATGACATAATGATGAAAAGCAACCAATATGAGTGATTACTCCTGTGTTTGACAAGTTCTTTAGCCATATTAATCTTTTTGTAATTGTTAAGTGTTCCTTCTGCCTTTGATGTCGTTAGCACATTATTTCCCCAGAAGCAATTGTGCCACAAGAATGTCGTGAAGTAAAATTAGGTAAACTCACAGGTTTCATTTGTGTGTATTTAAAAAGAAAAAAAATGGTTTTGTTAAGATTTTATTTCAGGACCATATCTGACTTGTTGCTCCTTATTGTTGCATGAAATGTACCCATTAGCACTTGTTGTGTCACCTCTCCGTGTCACAGGACGGAAGGAAGCAGGATTTGAAAATGATGAAGACAGCCTCTAACTATGGAGATTTTAAGGAGATATTGAAACAACGATGTGTTTGGCATACTCCTTCTGTACAGGCTCATCTGTCATGGGGATCTGGTCATAATCAAAGTATAGAGAGGAGTGAACCTTTGCCCCTTTTAAATAAAGAGGACTTTTCATGTCAATTTGGTTAGTAAAGCTCTTAAGATATGTTCCCATCAGTCACTTCACAATATCGTCTGTCACGGCTGTCTTTTGACTGCTAAAATTAGCCCTGGCTCCCTGAGGAAATAAAAAAAGGACTGCATTCATCCATGCGGCTTTGTTTAAACAGTGGGCTTTGAGGTCCTGTCTCTGGGGAAACAAATGCCATGTCCTGAGGGATATTAAAAGCAGCTTGACACCAAATGATTTTTAATCTGACCATAGCTTTATGAATGGCAGATGATATGGAGTTTGGTTATTTGAAGGCTTCACAGGCTTTTATTTTAAGAGACATCAGTGACATGCAAAAATGGCCAGTTTATACTGTATCTTAGTTACTCCTCAGTTTATGTGTAATTGCTGCACTTGCAGATTTTGCTTTGGGCCCCTAATTATAACTTAGCCTTGTCTGTGTCTGTAGCCATGGGGAGCAGGACTGTATTAGCAGAGGATAAGATTTTAGAAAGAAAAAAAAACAGGCTGTTGTCATATCCACAATGAGAAGAGCTGCCTCTGGCCTCCACGAGAAGCAAAAAAAGAGTCAAATTATATTAAATTACACTGAACAAAATTATAAACACAACACTTTTGTTTTTGTCCCCATTCATCATGAGCTGAACTCAAAGATCTAAGACTTTCTCTATGTACACAAAAGGCCTATTTCTCTCAAATATTGTTCACAAGTCTGGCAGAATTTGTGTTAGTGAGCACTTCTCCTTTGCTGAGATAATCCATCCACCTCACAGGTGTGGCATATCAAGATGCTGATCAGAGCATGGGGATTACACAGGTGTGCCTTAGGCCACAATAAAAGGCCACTCGAAAATGTGCAGTTCCAACACACAGCACAATGTCACAGATGTAGCAAGTTTTGAGGGAGTGTGCAATTGGCATGCTGACTGCAGGAATGTCCACCAGAGCTGTTGCCCGTGAATTGAATGTTCATTTCTCTACCATAAGCCGTCTCCAAAGTCATGTCATAGAATTTGGCAGTACATCCGACTGACCTCACAACCGCAGACCACATGTAACCACACCAGCCCTGGACGTCAACATCCAGCATCTCCACCTCCAAGATTGTCTGAGACGAGCCACCCGGATAGCTGCTGCAACAATCGGTTTGCATAACCAAAGAATTTCTGCACAAACTGTCAGGAACCGTCTCAGGGAAGCTCATCTGCATGCTCGTCGTACACATTGGGGTCTCGACCTGACTACAACTTCGCACAGCCCTTGAAGAGGAGTGGATCAACATTCCACAGGCCACAATCAACAACCTGATCAACTCTGTGAAGGAGATGTGTTGCACTGCGTAAGGCAAATGGTGGTCACACTCGATATTGACTGGTTTCCGGATCCCCCCCCTGCCCCCAAATACAGTGAAACTGCACATTTTCGAGTGGCCTTTTATTGTGGCCAGCCTAAGGCACACCTGTGCAATAATAAATGATCTAGTCCCACTAAATTAAAGTCCATGTTAAAATGCCATGTAAATCAAAAATGTAACTGCCACATGTGACTTACTTTCCTTTATCTGTGATTTTGTTTTGACTATGCTATATTTCTATTTAAATTGTAACTGGTGTGCCGTCTTGGCCAGGTCTCCCTCGGAAAAGAGATTTCAATCTCAAGGGACTTCCTGGTTAAATAAAGTTAAATAAAAAAATACCCATGCTGCCTGATCAGCATCTTGATATTCCGCACCTATGAGGTGGATGGATTATCTCGGCAAAGGAGAAGTGCTCACTAACACAGATTGTGAACAATATTTGAGAGAAATAGGCCTTTTGTGTACATAGAGAAAGTCTTAGATCTTTTGATTTCAGCTCATGATGAATGGGGGCAAAAACAAAAGTGTTGCATTTATAATTTTGTTCAGTGTATAAATGAAAGAAAACAGACTGCAGGGCTATGTCTTGAAAGTGCTGCAGCATCACTTTCTTTGCGTTCCATTTTTTTTCTGAGTTAACTAAAAAAATTATAAGAAGCTATGGATGATAGTGTTTTTGCTCACATTTAGTTTCAAAACCATGTAGTCCAAAATTGGCTCAGTGTTAGTAGGTAGGAGTATATCATTATAATAGTGAGTAAAGTGAAGACTTTGATCAATTGAGTCCGTTAAATAGCTATGAAATTAAACTCTCCCTCATTTCCTGGAGCCTCCCCACAGACCCCTGGGGGCCTCTGGAATACACTTAAAACCCATTGGGCTGCTGAATATAGTTATATTTGAGTTTCATACTTATCCACCTGCCTTAAGTGAAGAACTTTTAAATGGATCTGTGGTCAGCAGTAGTGCATACCAAATCAAACTAATTGTCTTGAGTCATCATATAAAGGGGGGAGTACTTTAGTGTTGGACACACTTGGCAACATTGACAGGATTAAAAGAAGAAAGTCTTAAGAAAGTCATTATAACATAAGAGTTATTCTAGATGGAGTGCATTGGTTGTGAGATTTGAGTATATTAAGTGGTTCAACAGGATTGAAATTTCACAGATGGTGGTGGGTGGACGGTTTCAGACACCACCACACGCAATCTCCGTATAATCCAATAGAGGGTACTGTTTAGTTTCCGAGCCAGACCAAACTTGCTTAGCCTGCCTTGAAATCAAAATGCAGACCTCAGTCCTCCTGCTGCTTTTGAATGCAGGCTGTGACACAATCACTATGCCTCCTTATACACTGCCTGGAATCGCCTGAAAAAGCACACACAGATGTCACGACCTCCTTCAGCTTCATCCAGCTCTGTATGATGAACCCTCGCCTGACTGATTTTGTTTCTCTGGGAGAGCGCGCTGCCTTGAATGCTTGTAAATGAATATGAGATGACATAACCATCGTTTTCTTTATTGTCCACATGCCAGTGTTAGTTTCTTCTGCCGCTTGGTTTCACCTGCAACACATTTATCACGCCTCTTCAAAAACCACAGACATCAGATCAACTGTCACATGTCTCAGTTCTCACGGGAGCAAAACGGCTTGTATCAGGATGATTTAGAATACGCTGCTTGTAAATACTAGCTTCTTGTGGTGGAATTGTAAGTCATGCATTTTTTTGTTGAAACTAAACAAGGTGAACTGAATTTTCACTACATTGCCTAATAGGTTTGTTAGTGTCTCTGTTTCAGAGTTTCAGGCACAAGCAGGTCCAGGATCAGGTGGGAGGTGGTGTAAATGTGAAGTTACATTTGGCACACAGCAGGGTCAAACATTCTGAACTACTCTGACAATGGCCAAGACCAAGCGTACCTAAAAATGGAGTCAGCAGAGACGCTTCACCACAGTAGGCCTCCAGACAGACTTCCCAAGCACAGCTTAGCAAAGTGGGGACAATGAGAAATATTATCTAATGTTCTGAAATGGTCAGTAGAAAAAATTCTGATTTCCAGGCTCCAGTGGGTTTGAGGAGTGGATTTATTTATGTGGCTCAGGGTGGGGACGGCACGCTCAGTGGCTACCGACCTCAGGGGGGACCGCTGTTTGAATTTCCACTTCCCTTTCAGAATGGCATTATCACACAGAAAGAGTGAGACCGTAAGTGGAAGACTGCTTTGATGTACTATTTATGTCATTGCCTATCAGTGCCTCTTTCAGATCTGCCTCAAGTCCCGTACAAAAGTGACAAATTCTAAGACATTAGACTTTACATAAAGTGGTGACATTCATGGTTGGCAATAAAATGCTGGCTATAAGCCTGGCTGGGGAAATCAGGTCAGTGCTAAAAGATATGTAAGCAGAGCGGCCATGAGTTTGACTCCTACAGAAGCACTTTCCAAGACATGCATCTTGTTGTCACAGACAAATACAAATACTAGGCCTATACATTATAGGGGAAACAGGCAGGGGAAACACATCTAAGGCAGATTTTCTGTACCTATCCATGACAAGAAGATTTTTTTAGGCACGCTAGCAGTGGTGGCAGTGGGTCCACCACTTTGGTCCAGACTGAAATATTTCAACAGCCAATGGATGGATTGTCATGATTGGATCCAGATACCCATGGTGCAGAGAGGATGAATTCTAATAACTTTGGTAAATCACTGTCTTTTCAAGTAGCACCACCAGCAGGACACAATTTTCACTTCTCCGATGAAATATCTCCACATAATCTCGACAGAGTGCAATATTTTGTACAGATATTCATGGCTCCTGGATGATACGTATATCCATAATACTTTTGTGATCCCCTGACTTTCCCTCTTGTGCCACCCTGAGATTTACATGAATCGTCATGGAATTTGGTTCAGACGTTGATGTTCCCCTCAGGATAAACGGTGTAACTGTGATCCCTTTTCATTTAGTGCCATCATCAGGTCAACATTTTGATTTATGCACAAATACCTGCAAAACCTCTGTAAATAATACAGAGACTACAGTCTAGAACTGCTCTATATGAAAAGTGCAATGAGACTTGTGTTATGAATTGGCTCTATATAAATAAAATTGAAGTGAATTTAATCAATGTATTCAACTAGGTAGATGGTGGTAGCGTTTTCTATGTTTCTAATCTAATTCAAAATTTTAATTTTATTTATGATCCTAGTAAAATATCCTTTTAAAATAAGAAACATTACGAGTATCTATCAGGTAATAGGCTTTCTGCAAGTTTACTACACTCTAATGAAGTACACTAATTGACTTTACTCCCTATGTTGGCAGCACAGAGCCTGTCTGCTTCCCCCAGGCGCTCCGTCTAATGGCACTGAAGGGTCTTGTTTATAACAGCCCCATGCTTTTAGAGGCCATTTCCAGAGATGCGACCTGCTCTTTGCGCCGGGTTGTAAAAAGTGTGAATGGGAGACTAATAAAGGTGCAATTACAGCAATTGTGTGTGTGTGTGTGTGAGTGTAGGGGGGGCGGGGTGATACCGCTGTTGAGTGGGATTGTATATGTGCATCCTGCAGCTGAAGAGGTGGGTTGCTTGGATGCTTTATGATGATGATAATGGATTGTTAGACCACACATGGGAGAGTATCTGTCTGAGTGCTGGTACCTGTCCAAGCAAACGCTGACATATAGTAATTCTTCAGGTCTGTGGTTCAAGTATGTCTGACAGTACAGACATAAATAAATAAAAACTGACTGGGCTGGTTACTTGAACTCTTTACACTAAATAGAATTAGCCTTTATTCTATCAAGCCCCCAAAAACAGCATAATGAAATAGACTCTTTTGAGATGGACACTTAAGCTGTATTGATTTGAAGAACATAAAGCTGAAATGTAGCCTGTGAGAAAATGCCATGGATGGTTGAGAACTGCTGCTGTGGAAGGCAAGAAATATTGTGTCATAAGCACAGTCCATTCACGACGACAGTAGAGGCTTTGTCACATTTAGAGCTGCTTATTGTATTTGAAAGGAATAGGCAGGAAATCAGTTACTCACGGGGCCTGTCACAGCCAGGAGATCTCAAGACCAGAATTGTGTGAATTATTAGTGATACGTCATGGCACCTGCATTATAAATGAACAAGCAAGGTGGAGATAGTAAATATTAAAAGGTTGATTATTCTAAATTGTTTGAATCAAGCGTTCCTAAGTATGTGAACTTCAGCCTTACTCATACTCTCCAGGGATATTAATAAATGCTAATGGTCAATAAAATCCCCACTACACTCAAGTACATACATTTATTTTGACCACAAATACACAGACATATAGCACATGCACCCAGTTCTGACCTTTAACAGAATGCTTATACTGTATGAATGACAAGAATGTTAATTTAATCAAAATGATGTTTTTTCATAATTAGACTACAGTTGGAGCATGTTTTTCTTTGAGCAGCTAAGTCTTTCAAATGCGGTTTATATCACACTGAGATTCCTTATTCCAGTGATTCTCGAAGTGGAGCCCTTTGGGGTGGATCCTTTAAAAATGAGGAACGTTTAATTTTTACCATCATCTCATTTAGCACATTACATTGTTAACTTGTGGAACTCTCAGATGTGCAGGCTGAAAGTCAAATGCCAATATAATCCTTAGATTAACAAAAATGTTGAATCATCAGGGGCTCTCAAAGACTTAAAGCTGTGCCAGTTTTAAACCTAACCTTGGGCTAGAAGGTGGAAATACCCAACCGCAAAACATACCTTTGGTAACGACCAAGTTGCTGCACTCCAAGTCACAAGGAATGCACTATTTTGCAGCCCCACTTAGTAAATTAAGCTGATGAAATTGGGGCATTTTATTTTACATAACATAACAATGCTAAAAGTCTGAAAGCTTGCCAACAGCCCATATAGGCTGCAATGTCCACTGTACCCACAATGTAAAATTGTGAGATGGAACCAAGAACATGCTGTCCAGTTTAGCCATTCAGATTACTAGTGCTGGTAAAGTATGTACCAACAGAAAGCCCAAGGGATCATTAAAGTAGTGTTTGATATTTGGGAAATATCTATTTATTATATTAGCTTTCTTGTCAAGGGTTACATGAATGGAGACCAGGGGGAAACATCTGCTAATTTGGCTCTGTCAAAACTTCAAAAAGATACCTACCAGCACCTCTAAAGCTCATTGTTTTTATTCCCTTGGAAGTATAAATGTGCATGACTTGTAAATTTCATTCCATTATTTTGATTACATTTTAATGTTGTATATTTCTGTGACTTTTTAGTTAAACCCAAGACCAGCATGGTGCACCACTGAAAATGCACTTATTTTCTGGACAGATGCCAGGAAGTTCGAGTACCTGTTTCATACCATATTTAAGAATCATACTGGGGTCTATGAAGGCTCATACTGTGTTTCATAGCAATCTGGCCAGTAGCGGTCAAGCTGTCTTGCTCTAAACTGAAGGTTCTACGCAGGCCATCAAGTGATGGTAAATCCTCTTATTTGGTTTCAGTGGGAAAAAAAGAGTTGGTTCCGAAGTTTACAGTGTTACAAACACAAGGCAGAACAAGCTGTTAGTGCTCTCTGTCTTGTAGTATTTGCACCATTGGGAACCATAGTAATAAAATGTATGGGAATCTTTACTAAAAGATGCAATTTTAACATCCTGTTGCCTGGTTTTATTAAGGAGTCTCTCAAAGGTGATTCTCAGACAGTGAAAAACAGTGAATTATTATTATAATTTGACAGGGGTCCTTTAAGTATCTGCTCATTGGTTGTTGGTTTTTCTACATGTGACAGCGCTGTACTCAACACTTAATGATGTTGGTGTTATCAAACACCAGAAGAGTCTCTTTGAACACGAGTATTGATACGCTCTGCACCTTTGGATCTAGTGGGAGATGTGGTGGGACAGAGGAATGACAGCATGACTTTCCCTTTCTTTTGCTCTTCCTCTCCTTGCTTGTCCTGTTGCCGCCATCCTGTTAACTGAAGCCTATAATCTGGAATGTGTATAATGGATAAATTAGCTGTCAACCAATAAATCTACGGGAAGGGATCCATAGAGGTTCATGCAATCTGACCCAGGAAACTGCACTGTGAGAATAGCGGAGTAGAGAGGGACGAGCTGTGGGAGGATGGACCCTGGTGAGTTATGGCTCCACTGGGCCATAAACAAAACACAAGCAAAGGGGCCTTTGAAGCTAACAAGACCATGCAAGGGTCAAATGCGTAGTTAGAGACATTTATGTCTTTGGCATTCAAAGAGCTGCCTGGCATTATGCATTCATCTGATGTAAAAATATAACAAATGAGACAAAATTGTTTCTAAGTAGAGTAGGAAAGTTGGAAAAAGCAAAATTCCACATTAAAAATCTCACTATTTCATATTATTTCATGCAGAAATGTATCGTGCTTATTTATTGTTGAGTGAAAAAATTGGTTTCTGGATTAATTTGTAACTTCTGATGTTATGTGTCATTTTGGTGTCATTTTGAAAGATGTTCCTGCCAGGGCCCTGCCTCGTTAAGGGGAAGGTTATGTGACACACATTCTAGCGGACAGGATATGGTCAGCTAGAATTCGGTCTTCTAGCTAACCAGATTCTTGCTGGCTTGTTGCCTGTGCTGACCTTATAGTCAAAGTGCAAAGAGATGACTCAAAGACAGAAGCATCAGCAGCCCACAGGCCCGCCTACAGATCACCATACGCTTGTTTTAAACCACTGTGAGGGTCACTCAGAGTTAATCTGAACTTTCAAATCACGTTTTCATCTTTGACTTTTAAGTCTGACAACTTATTTGTCTTTTCTGTCTTTCTCAGTGAGGTTCTTAAAAACTGCAGATCTTGTTGCTGTTAGTATTTTATTTGGGATTAGTGCCTGCAAAATTTATAATACAAACTAGTGACACCATGTCTAAAAGCTGCTGCGTCACATTTTGTACGTCAAACAATAAAAGAAATTGTTAACAATTGTTTCTTTGCTTCTTTATCCAAAGAGCAAAGGACGGCAAAGGAAGAGATCTGTGGCTGCAGGCCATCACCAGAGAGGATGAAACTGACCCTGCCACTCAATGCGTGTATGTCTGGCAAAACATTCATCACAGGTTAGTTAATGATGTTACTGAGTAAATGACATGTGTGCCGATTGTGCCTGTATATGGAAGTGAATCAGAAAAGAGTCTTAGTGAAGGTGTAAGTAAAGTTTTTTCTGTGTCTCATAAAACAACACCTTTTAGAGTTTAGTTCACTTGAAAGACAGCTGGGAGCAGAGGATATTTCAACGTCAATTCACATAAACTGAACTGACCTACAGTACCTTCTAAAAATGAACCTTATTAACAGCGTAAAGTAACATAGGAAATGGGGCTAAAACAGACCCGTTTTCTACTTGTTGGCTTGCAGTAAAAAGTTGCATAAAAACCAAACAGTAGAAAACATATCTCAATGCCCAGAGCACAATGTTGCACAACGTATCAAGTGTAAAACGTTATTAGATTGAACTCTCCCTGCCCCTATCAGCTGACTATGGGTGTCCTCGCCTAGTTTTAAAATCAGGTTTCACCATGATCAGCTCAGCCAATCATGAAGTCACTATCACACTTTAAGTTTCCTTGGTACGTTGCGCAACAGACTTCGAGGTAAACTTTCTCCCGTTTGGTGGGCGTGTCACATGTGTTACCCAATCAGCTGCGACAAGTTTGTAAACACAACTGTGTTAAAACGGCAAGGAAAATGCAGTGCGCTTGCGTACACAACAGGGTGTTCAAAAAAGACGTTTTGCTACGTTTTGTCGACGCTGAACTCGCCCCTGTTCTCTCCTCTGCAGCCAGTTGACATTTCAGTACGAATCGCTGCAGCCCTCCTCCACCCCATTCACATCCCCAGCATCTTCTTCATCTTTTCATCTCACCACTACCAGTGTCTAGATTCCATGCCTCTGCAGCTTCACCCTCCCCTTTAAATACCTGGTCTGATCGCCATGACTTTTAACATCCTCATATTCAGTGTATCACATGTCAATAAATTATGGATGTGGACTGTGGACTTTACTTGTATAGCGCCTTTTCAAGTCTTCTGGCCACTCAAAACGCTTTACACTACATGTCACATTCACCCATTCACACTCATTCATACACTGATGGCAGAAGCTTTGGTGTCAACTGCAAAATCAGACACAGAAACTAATCATTCACACACACACACACACACATGGCACGGCCTTCAGGAGCAATTTGGGGTTCTGTATCTTGGCCAGGAATATTGACATGGGACATGCAGACCTTCTGATTAGTGGTCACTCATTCTGATTTACCACCTGATCCACAGCTGCTCATGAGATGTCAGAAATACATTTACATTCATTACATTTCCTGGAGATTCAAGAGAACACTTAATCATCACAGTACATCATGTCGATTAAACTTCAGGGACATCACTCTGTCCAGTTAGGAAGCATAAGTGATTGTGAATCAGTGTCAACTGTTTTGGTGCAAATGAAAGTGACAGCAGGTGCACAGCAAGACAACCCCCAAAGAGGGAATGGTTTTGCAGGTGGTCTGTCAAAGACACTTGTTCTCTCTGTACCTGCAGCCCATTCAGGTTTTACAGACAGTCCAGCTCCTCCAGGTTGGCGTATTCATACATGCCAATCAGAAGAAGATTTGCTGTGTCTCACAGCATAGAGAAGATACTAAGAGATGGGCTGTTACAAGGGCATCATCTCAGTAGCAGGACCGGTCTCTGCTTCTTTGTGGGAGGAGCTACAGGAGGAGCTCTGCATGGGATGTTGTGTATCAGTGCGTCTGATGCCACCATGTTGCGCCACAGACTCTCCAGAAGCTTCCTGATGCTCTGGTCCAGGTGTGGATACCATCCACCGTCTCATCAGGAGCATGCCCAGATGTTGTCGGAAGTGCATAAAGGCACGTGGGGGCCATTCACAGGTCATATTATGAGTTGCCGTGATGAAAGTCACGCAAGTTGGATCAGTCTGTGCCTTTGATTTTCAATGTGATTTTAAATCTAGCCCTCCATGAATGGATGTTTGGCTCTCAATCGATTGGTTAGTTAGCTGTGAATGATTTTTCAAATAAAATGACAAATGTTATATATTTTAATATTTTGTAAATCTGATATAAACATTTTGCATTCACTGCACAACCTGCCATGTTGCAAATATTCTTGCCTATATTCTTTGTCATTCTCTTACATTTTTTTTAATAACATGTCAATTAAATATTTAAATATTTAATGTTTATTGTTATGCACCAAGTCACAAAAACTGATTATGATAATAATTTTGATTCTAATTCTGAAGAATTTGAAAGGCTACTCTTCCTTAACCCACACCCTTCTGTGCTGTTATATAAAATACGGCATATCTTTGTACTCTAAATGGTTTGAATTGACTGGGCAACTGTTTACTGTTCAAATATTAACAATATTCAATTGGGTTATTATACAAATCATATAGCATTTTCACTGGTGCTGAAAAATGTCATATGTTCTTTCCTTTTTTTTACAGTCCCTTTTATACCCTTGACAAGTAAAATATGATTTGACTTGACAGAATGGTATTCAAGTATCAAAGCACGTGATCAATATCTGTCTTCTGATCATCTACTACAATCTCAACTGATAAGTCAGGTTCTTGCATGTTGTCCAGATGTCCCGCAGGTAAACATGTCCCTGTGTTCTTGTCCTGGCATCAATCATTGTAATGGCTCTGTGTTGTTCCATCTCATACTTGTGATAAATCAGAATAGCTTGTGGATTTTATTATTCATTTTATGTTTGCGATATACGGTATTCTGTTACCTTTGCTCATCTATCCTGGCTGTCACATATGAATTCACAGCTAAAATGGAAAATAGAATGACGTCACTTCTGAAAAACAATCCGTAGCTGATGAAAGGCTTGTTGCTTGAATTGTTTCCAAGTTTGACATTATTGCAGGCTGCATGAAAGATGAAGTCAGTCAAGATACAGATAAGTGTAATTTATAGTTCTTCACAGAGTTGTGCTAAGTACATGGGGTTTGCGCTGTCCCAGTCTGTAGCTCACATAGAAAAAGATGTTTGTTATTTTAATATATTTTCTTTTTAACGTGTAATAGTGTCATATTGGGACCTATTTGTAAACCATACATAAAAAATGTTTTAGTAGTTGTATTTTCATTCCTGCAAACTGTAAAATCTTTCAATTCAAGGGGAAAATGACATTTTCTATGAAACCATAAACCCAAGTCAAGAATCAGTCAGAATCATTGCTCTAGACACAAACATCCACTAATTATATTTCAGAAAAACAATATGCCAATCATTATTGAACATATGTACATGATTCAAATTAGTAGAGCTGGAAATGTATTATCTTAAGTTAAAAAGCATTATTTTGTGATATTCACATATTACATGCTGAGCTCCAGGTTTACCTCAGCAATATTTTGTGGGTTGCAGCTTTAAATTTCATTGTGAAATCACATTTTTTTCAAACAGAACTCGTCAAATATTCAGAAGGCAGAGACTAAAACGCTCAAAGGACGTGCCTCCACATCGAAGGATAACCTTTCTGACTGATGTTCAGACATGATGGAGAGTGTGAATATGTAGTTCAGCATTTCTTTCTGTTTATCCTGCACCTTGTTCTCTTTAATCCACGATGTGAGATATGCTAACACAGTCTCAACCCCTGCTGATCTTGCTGAAGTGATGAGGTGCCTCTGAGGTTTTTCGCATTGAGTAAAAGAAAAACAACTTTTTTTGTTTAATCGTAGTTTAGGTCATGCAAGGTCTTACCAAGACGTGCCACAATTGGTTCTCTGAATTGAGTTCCACTGTCAACTGTTACAATGAATATTGTAACAGGCGAGCAGACAGCAGAGGAGCCGCCTCTTTATCAGTTAATGGATGAGTACACTGGAATGTCGGCCTGTTCACCACGCTGACATTTAAACTGATGAGTCCTGCTCCCCAGCCCAAACACAGGACTGTCAAACGGGTGGGGAGACGAACACTTTCATCCCAAAGATAATAAAAATACAAGGGGGTAGTAAAACCTACTACGTGATCGACTAATCTCCCAGCATTCTGTGGTGGTAGGGGGGGGCATCCCAGAATTGATTGGTAGAGGCTTTTTGTTTGCCTTGCATGCCACATTGTTATCTCCCATTAAAAGAGTGTGTACAGAGATTGGTACGAGACATAAATCACAAGGCTTGGGTTCGGTCAGGCTTAAGAAGGAGCAATCAATTATACTCTACCAGACACAGAGGAAGAGGCTGAGCATGTACCCCCAGCTGCTCTCATTATCATAATCATCCCCCTTAAGTGATACAAAGTCAAACATAGAGAAAAGAGATGAATGCATGGACTACCAGGTCTGTCAGTTAACACAAACTAAAGACAGTACCTTTGCGTTCATAAAATAATCCCAGATTTTACGAGTCGCACGAGGGAGGGAGATTTTGTGGCGAGGGTGGTGGGACGTTTGAATGCGAGTCCGTGACCGCAGCGTGATTAGTCATAGCTGGACATGGCTTATTTCCTGATGATAATAAATACATCCCAATCTAACTTTAAAGGGCCATTTCATTGATCTTGAATGTCAAAATCACTTCACTGGTTAAAGGGTGTATACTCAGCCTGTGAAAACACTTAATGTTAATAGCACTAGGAAAGTCTGAGAAAATGACTGAAATAACTTCAGATATTTAATTTGCTATCTCTAAGTGTGTGTAAATGAAGTTCAAAGATTGCAAATCCTAAACCAGCATTACAGTCATGGCGTTTGAAAGACGTGGGCATTTACAATACCAAGCAGAGAGGGTCTCATGAAAGAGGCTGTGACAGGAAGAGTCGGATTCATGGTTTTTGGAGATTGATTATGGATGTCTAAACTTCTACTGCTCCAATTTTGATAATTGTTGTTTTTGTACTAAATTGCTGAAGTGCCGCTTTAAAGGTTCAGTGTGTAATATTTAGAAGGATCCGTTGACAGATTTGTAATATAAGATCTAACTATGTTTTCAGTGGTGTATAAAGACCTTACATAATGAGCCTTTATGTTTTTATCACCTTAGAATGAGGCATTTCTATCTACACACACCGCGGGTCCTCTTATATGGAAGTCGCCATGTTGCGCCACCATGTTTCTGCAGAAGCCCAAAAGGACAAACGGCGCTACAGAGCGCGCTTTGTCACTATGTTGAATACATACGAAGAAGAACAAGTAACGTTAGTTGTAGTAGTAATATGAATTTTGATTCGTGTAAAATCACATATTGCGTATACATATATTGCAAAGATGTCATTTGTAATATGGTTAGGTTGTAATACGGTTAGTTTGCTGTCCACGTAGAGTGAACGAGATGTCTGCGATTCAAACTATTTAAAGCAGGATTTATTGGCCACTTGGGGCAGCAGTCATAAACACAACATTGATATGTTATCACCTTATGAAGCTGCCTGTTTACACATCCAGCATACATGGAGCAACATTAGCATTCATTTGGAGTTGTATTTATGGCCACCCAACAATATTAAAATCTTCTTCTAGCTGTTTTGGTCTCTTCCAACTCTTGAGAAAAATTTCTAGCTTTTGAGCTCATAAAATGGTTCAATATCTTCACCAATTAGTTGCTAACTGTGTGTTGCTGGCCAAGTAGCATATAAAAGGTTTATCTCAGAGTGACCCATTGTTAATATAAAAATATTGATGTGTGAAGCTTTAACCTCAACGTTACCTTAACTGAAGTATTCCATTATGATTAGAGTGCATGACTTATTACGATACAAGTCAAAATACTGAATCTGCAAATGCACTGGAATATGAATAAACAAAATAAATGCATGTTCATTCCCCCTAATTGTTGCCTTATTAAAAAAAAGATGTGTTTGATAAAGGTGAGATGACAGAGGTAGTGCTTGGTATCAGCAGAGAAGCAGCGAGTCTGAGTTGCCTTTGTCCTCAGTAATGAGGCACTGAGCTGCTAATTGAAGGATCATATGGGAGTGAGGGTACAAGGTCCCTCTAACAGATGGTAGGAGTTTTGAGTCAGATAAATAAACCATTAGCACTGCAAGAAGATATTGCCATGTGAGGGTGCCTCATGCCAGCGTCACTCACAGCATGGTTTCAACATAAAACAACATATTGTATTATGTCATATATTCGTTATGAACTAATGGACCACTTTGTTTGGCTGAGGAAGCGCAATCAAAAGATGATGGAGGGCAGCCGCCGAATCCATGTAAGGGAAAAGACTGTCATGATGACAGGAGAAAACAACACATACATATCTGTTGTTTTCTCTTGTCATCATGACAGTTCCTATTTTTGTTGTTAGCCTTCAGATCTGGACAGCTGGGATCTCTGCTCATTGGTGTCTGACATGCTGTTGCCCTACTTGGGCTCTGACATGAAACACAGACACAACCAACAGACTTCTTTTTGCCTCAGGACTTCTGAAATCATTACTGCAAGTTGGCAAATTTACATAAACAGAGAGTCTGATTCTGTGATACCATTAAGAATTTACATTCTGTATTAAAATATTTATTCAACAAGAGAGCGGGGGGGGGGCTTTCATTAGCCAGTGTTAAACGCCACAATTGTAATGTTGAACAAGCCCCAGAAGGAAACAGATTTAAAGTTGGATTGGAAGTGAATCCATTCATTTTCAACCCTGGATCCCCCTCTGATGGATTATTGGGACTCTCCACACTTGATACTGCTCTATAAAACTGTGTGGAATAACGCTGTGTGGTGGTTCATATTATAAACAATCTATCTGTATTCATCACTACAGAACTGGCCATCCATACATAATGGTAATTGGAAACAGTTGTTCAGGGTATAATTTAGAAAGTACAGGTTCGCTTTTGTAAGCACACACTTGCACATAGGAGATCAATTTTTAAAAGCTGATTATATTTTAAAAAGGCCCACACAACCATGTCGCGCCCACACAGGTGTTTCTTCTAATTTGCCTGATTAGACCTGTGTGACCTGGAGGCTGGTGTGGGTGTGTACAGACTCAGCTTGTAGTTAAAAAGAGAGCAGCTATTGGTTCATGGAGTTTGGTGATATCATTCCAGCAAAGCTACAAAAACATCTACCAGAGCTTAGAGAAGGTGGCTAGAATAAGTGACAGCATCTGTCCTTACGTGTGTGTAAAGGTATTAATTAATTACATTGCATGGTACAAATTAGGTTATTTGTAAATGACTGTGTTATTGTTAAAAACTAAACAAAACAAACCAAAACCTTGAAACATGGGACACTTCTATTGTATTACACTAACTGTACCGGTAAGGATGTAAAGGGAGCCTGACAGGCAGAAGAAGTTATCGGCTGTTTCACTTGGACGATGACACAACTGTGCCTTACTAGTTTCCATGTAAAAAAAAACACTTTCCCTTGTGTGGTTATAGTTTTGGTGATCCAACAACTCTTACAAATGACAAATTCCAACATTTGACAGCTCATCATATATAAAACAATAATTTATTATTTCTCTCATTTTACAAGACATCAAATTGTGTGGCTAACTAAGGATTTGTTAAGGTGTTACTCCGTTCAATACATGACACCCTAAGAAAGCAAAAGTGACTACGATGTGTGCTTTAACAAACACAGACATTTAAATTTCAATGTGAGAGACATCTTTCTCTAAAGATACGTACATACACAATGATATCACGGTGTGATGTTCTCTAAATTATGTGAGAGATGGTACATTGCTGGTGGTATTGACTTTGGGAAATCAGCATCATTAGAGAGAAATTAAAACTAAAAAAAGTGGATTTTTTACAAAAATTTTATTTTTTAATTTACAAAAGTCCTTTTGAAAAGGGTTACTTGTTCTACCTTGCAGGAAAATAGCATTGTTTCCATAAAAGCATTAAGTATGCATAACAGTAAAATACTGATAAAGGATTATAGTACGAACAAAATAATGTAAAATAGTGTAAATGCTGGCTGTTTATGTATGGCACACCGTCTTTACACACTTTCAAAACCTGAAAAAGTCAAATATTGTGTTTTTCTCGCCAAAATTATTCAAAAGAGCAAGCACAAAGGTAGAAAAGGTAATTAAAAGAAGTTAAAAAAAAAAAAATCCAAAATCATCCTCATAGCCCATTCATGTCAAGTCCAACCATCATTTGAAGGACCATCTCTTCACCGCCGTGGTGGAGAAAGTTCATCCAGGAAAGGCTTTCTTTATTTCCTATTTACAAAATGTTGCCACATTGAACGAGGCAGGAATCTCTACCCCAACTGGTAGTGTCCTATGTACAGTCCATCACACTCCAGGCTGTCCTCCTCTAGCTGGCCGGTCACCTGAACTCAGAGCAGGACTTAGACTGTGGTCACAGACAAGAGTGAGTTGTAAACCCTTGTGCCATCTGGTGACTTGGTACCGTGGGTCAGCAGTTCCTGGATGGTCATCCAGTTGTCAAATATTTTCTTATTCCTCTTTTTCATCATCTTTTTGTGGCTGAGTTCGATGATGTTGGGCTCCTTTTTGTCCTCTGGGCCGGCCTGCTCCTTCAGACAATCGGCTCGGCTCTGCTTCATGAACTCGCGACGCTGCCTCTGCTCTTTGGCGCGAACGGCATGCTGCTTCCTCTCCTCCTTGCTCCAGTAGCGGCCCATCTTCAGCTCACTTATGGCGTCATCATCCGTGGTCATACCGCTGCGCTCCTCGTGAATGCGCAGGGCACGCTCCCTCAGCAGCTTGTCCCGGACAGGCCGCTTGGTGATGTAGCGTGTGCCGTCGCTGCGGATCTTCACCTTCCACTCCATCTTCGGCCCCAGGTCGTTGGAGGTGATGGGGTCCCGGCACATGCTGACCAGACTCATCTGGCTCTGGGCATACTCCACGGCTGATTTCTGCTGGATCAGCTGCATGTAGCTCTGGTAGTGCTGGGCGTGGGCGGGGATGTGGGCGTGCTTGTAAGGTGAATGTGGCTGGGAAAAGCTCCGCCCGGACTTACTGGACTCTCCCAGCTTCCCCTCCTTGCTCTCCGCCTGCACGGTTCCATCTAGATCCTTGGTGGAGCCTCTGCTCCGGCTGGGGCCACAGGCTTCCTGGACAGGAGACAGGAGCGGTTTGAGCATCCTGCCAATGGAGCTGGTGGAGCCGGACGCCCCAGCCGGACCCTGATTCTCTGCTCCTCGACGGAGCGAGTTGTCTGGGGACAGCTCCAACGTGAGAGGGGTGCTGCGGCAGCTCTCGCCAGTGTTGTAGGCACTGGAGCTGTCTTTGTCTGACTTTTCTGGCAGCTCTGTGATGTCGGACAGCTCATGGCGCCGTGCATCGATGCTGGTATTGTAGTTGCGGAAGCCACTGTTGTGGAGCATCCAGGACTCGCGGCACTGCTCCCTCAGGAGCTGCATCTTGTGAGCACGGACTATATTCAGGCACTCCAGCTCGATGGTGCGCAGCTCCTCGTTAAGCAGCTCCAGCTCTTTGTCTACGCCCTCCTGGTCCTGACCTTCTGCCCCACCACCCTGGTAGTACAGACTCTGGGCTCCACTGTTCCTCATCTGGCACTTCAGCTCCAGGAGTTCTCTGAAGCGCTCGCACTCATCCGCCGGGATGCCCAGAAAGTCAGTGTCAGCGTAGTCTGCAGAGATGAATGACTCGCTGCTGAAGGGCAGGTCGGTGCTGCCGAGGGTGTCCTGGCTGTAGGTCAGCTTTCTGCAGCTGCCCAGCGTGTTGGAGGCCGTGGTCTGGTCGTCGCCGAGGTTCTCCTGCTCCGAGCTCTCGTCGTTCCGCGTACTCTCATCCGTGCGCCCAACCCCGCTGTCCTTCTCGTGGTGGTTGGACAGAAGTGTGGCTGTGTCTGTGGTGCCTCCGTCCTCCTCATGCTTCTTCTGTAGAGACAGACAACAGAATGACTCAGAAATAGTGCTACTCCCAAGGACAAAGCAAGGGCACTGATTGTGAGCAGAAATATTGCAGTCAACATAACTGAACATTTATATTGTGTAACTACACGGGATACTGTGGCGTAGAATTTTTTTTTTTTTTTGACAAATCATTGTAGCTGATGGATTCCTGCTGATTTTGTGAAAGTGTGTAAAACTTCAATTTTGCATTAAAAATCAGAAGCCCATTAATAAAGCAAAAAATAAATAAAAAATGAAATATTTAAGTATATAATGCTGTAAGGTTTTTATTTTAGTAGGGATTCTGTAGTTTTGTTAATTCCAATACTATGTAATATCACAAAGCACACATAATGTTTAACAGATGTCATTTATTTACTTTTATTACTATTAATAAAATGCTACTCATGAAACCTTTTAATTTAAAATGGACCTATAAAAGGGACTGAGCAAGTGGTTTCCATATGACGGTTTCCATTCAAAGAGAAACTCAGTTACTAAAACAATGGAACAGCTGTTCCCTCAGCAGAACTGGCTCGGCCAAAATAATCTATAGATGAACATATGTGTTAGTACAGATTGATTGTGCTACTCTGCCTCTTCACACTGTGTCTGTGTCTGTGTGTGTGTGTGTGTGCGTACCTGCTGCAGCATGCTGGCGGTGAACTGCATGGCCTGATGGTGCTGCTGCTCCAGCATGTCCATGTGGAGGTCATCCAGGAAGTCGTTCCTGTCATCATCCATCCAGCCCTCATCCAGCTGAGTCGCAGCGGTGGAAAAGAGACGCCTCATTAGACGCAAACATTCAGCTGCTAAGTCTTACTCAAATAATGGAGCCTCTACTATTGAAAGTCCTACTCGGTTTTGTTTGGAGGAACACAGAACTCACTTTGAAGGACACCATATTTTCTTCCAAATGTGACTATATGAGGTTTTAACATGAAATGCCTTGTTGTCATTAACCTTTACTGAGTTCACACCCATAATGACTTCCTAATTACCTGGATCTCTGGTCTGGCCACCAGCAGAGAGATATTCTGGTTCCCCTCACTGGTCAGCAGCGCAACAGCATCCTCTCGGTTCTGGATCTCAACACCATTGATCTGAAGGGACAGATTCAAATACCTTATTCAATAAAATAAATAAATAACTATTCGTACCCTTGAAATTTAAATGTAATTCTAACCACCACTTCTTAAAGTTCTTAGCAAAGGTAAAATATTTCTTTTTCAATATATATTCGTTCACAAGCAAGCACATAGGTCATAGAAAAATACATAGAATTAATAGTGAAGAGACATGTGCTGAGATTTCAGTGATCTTACCTGAATGATTTTGTCCCCTTCTCTAATTCTGCCATCCTTTGCAGCAATGCTGTTTGGATCAATCTAAAGAAAACAGAAGGAAAGAGTAAGAGATTAAGGTCACCACTCTGAGATCACACTTTCTGTTGTTTATATTCACATTTTTGGGGACATTTCTTCCATTTCTGAGTTGGAGTGAATGAACATCGTCACTGCTGGCAGCCAGCAGTTAGCATTTACTCACTGAGAGCTCCCTGCACCACATACCTCACTAATGTAAATCCCAGCTTCATCCTCGTCATCGGTCCTGTAACAGATCGTCAGGCCAAGCTTGTCTTGGATATTGGCTCGGTACAAATCCACTTCCTGGTGAGACATATGCACAAATTATTATTCCATTCATCTAAAATTATCAGTTGTTTTTTTTTAAGTTTGAGGAGAATATGGTTGTATATCGGTTTTTCTGGACAGACTGAATATATTGACTCCGAAATGGGATCCTGGAGCAACAGTGATTCATCAATCACTGTAATGAATCTTTCAGCTGGACCGTGGAAGCCATTGGCTTTCTTAGAGGCCCCCTGACAGAATGAGAGATGACGCAGTGGACAGCAGACGGGCAGAGTCTCGTTTTTCACTTGTCAACACCTGTAATCTCACAGATACAGATACAGATACGAGCAGTGCTGTTCTTTGAGGGCAGAGGTGAGGATTAACCCCCCAAAACTGTGTCGTGGTAAAATCATAAAGACTATCTTAAAGAAATGTTTGACATTTTAAGAAGTACATCGACTCCTTTTTTTCAGAAAATTCCATCGCCACCACCATACAAAGACTTGCGTGTAAAATTGAGGAAGGGGAACGTGCCGGAATATTTCTATGATTTGGTTGCACCAGCTATTTGTAAATCCTTGTTTCTGAGCAACTACTAACCAACTAACAAACTAGTGATTTACTTAATCAGTGTGGACCGTTTTAACTTAAGGAACGTCTTTGCTGTGAAAGACTATTAAAGACTGTTGCCAATGTAGCAACTTTCTCAATAGGTTTGATGACTTTTAAGTCAGACTGGCTGTTCTATCGGTGTGTGAATGTGTATTCCAATCACTGATCCCCCTTGTTTGTCCAGGAAACTCCTTTTGTTTTTGTTCTAAATGATTTAACGGGACTATTGAGGTATTTTCCCCAAAATACACAAAGTTTACAAGAGTGGGTTAATTCCAGGGTCTGGGTCCTGGATACGGTTGGTGCAACGGACGTCTGGAGTCACGGCTGGTTGCCTGGCAACTTTACTTTACAAGACACCAGGAAAGAAAGCAAATAAACCTTATTCTCAAATTGTATTAACTACTGTTACATCTGCTGACAACAAAATATTTCACAGAATTAGACAGAAAAACTAAGAGGGCAATCACAAAAACCCCCAACAAATCATATAACAATATAACCAATTTGCATTACTTTACCACTCATAGCCACCTAAACGGACATCCTATTATTTCTATTATATATGTTCTTGTGCAAATTGGAAACATTACAATGCATACTGAGTGACAAACCATGAGGTCCTGACGTCCTGATGCAAACAACATCAGTGGATCCTTTGTCCTTCGTAAGACAGACAGTCATTCTACACGGACACTGGGGTTAGTCAGTGTGTGTCTGCGGCGCATCTGCCATTAGCTGCCCCGAACTTTACCTTTCTGCTCTCAGCCTCATAGCTCCTCCCTCGATATTATTAATATCAAGCAGTAGGTGGCTGGAGTTTAATGGGAGGGGGTGTCAGGGACGGGCGGAGGTCACTGAAGGAGCACAACAGAGCCTTGATCATGGCCTCATCATGGCCTCATCCAGGCATTGTTAGCTTGCATCATCAGATTCATCACTGCAGACCTATTATCTGTCCCATCTAATTATTCACCAGGCCTCATCTCCACTGCGTAGGAGCCGAGGAAGACTTATTAGGCCTTGTCACTAATAAGTAATGATGTCACCGTTGTGCATCTGCTGGAACAAACCAGCAGCTCGATTCCTGTCTGGCCTACATCTCAACGTCTGTATATAGGGAGAGTGCCCCATCAATAACTGTGATGTACCAGGACTTGTGGTCGCTAGCAAGGCCATTGGACTGGAGACAGAGGCGACCTTGGGTCTGCTTATGTAGCAATAATGCACTGCTGTCTTGATGTAGATCTTCATTGAAAGGAGAGTGGAGAAGACGCAAGGGAGCTGATGTTTACCTCATATTCCAGCTCCTCACGCTCTATGTCCTGCTGTATGCCCTCCAGGAAGTCATTGGGGTCAAAGTATGCATGTCCTGGAGGATGCCTGAGAAAAGACAAAGAGTATAAGATAAACTAGAAAAGAGTGGAATGCAAATTAAACACACTCACATAAAAAAAAAGTCAATTACTAACACATTTGTCAATCTGGATTTAGTTTTGCCCTAGAGTATGAAAAATTAAATCAGAAGTAGAAAGGAAGTAATAAGAACTCAATGTAGAAATCACTCTCGAATCAGATATATTGAAGCTACACCCAGAGGCTAATCACAAATTAACACGCCATGTTATTAATTTGTCTCAGAAATCAATTAAAGAAATCTCATTTATTCATGAACGGGCAACTGCGGCTGCTGCCACAGAGTGTAAAATGTGGCCAGACTCCCTGAGCTCCAGGGCCTAACACACACTCACACATAGAGAGAGACAGACAAACAAAAGATGCAATTTGGTAATATGCAAATCCAACGAACTGAACCATCATTTTAATGCGGCTGTGTGCCCCGGAGGAGCTGTCATCTCCTAAAAGTGACAGGGACATTTTCCCTTCAAACCTCCGACACATCCGTGTGATCACAACAGTGTGGTCTGGAGAAGAAGATAAGGTGTCGCTCTCTTAATGAACTATTAAAGGGAAAGGTCTGATTGTGTCTGAGAGTGAAGTGACCTTTTTAACATTGCTGAGTTCTGCTTGAAGAATTTCTGTATAGTCCCTTTGAAAGTGGATTTTCTGGAAACACTCTTAATAATCCTTTTGTACCACAGCCATACTGCAACTAAGCAGTGGGTTTTAAAGTCAGTCTCATGTCAACCAGTTCTTATTAATCTTCTATTTACCTGGGTGGTATATAAAACGTGCAAAATCATTTTCTACCAAAAGTCAGCACACCTGGCACTGGGCGAGCAGACTAGACTAGATTTTGTGGGTGTAGATTGGATATATTTAGGCAAAATCACAATCAGTTCCACTTTGAAGGTTAGGGTTTCCTGTATCAAACCAATGTGAGGATGATACATTGTTTACATTTTCTAACTGATCCGGTTTGTGTTCACAAAGGCAAAACTGAAATGGTCCAGAAATTGTAAACAAAAGCCATGTGACGGAAATGTCATTCAGGGTAAAAATAACACTCCAAATTTCTACCTGGATTTCGTACAACATGTTGGTGTCAGAGGGTCACGCATATGGACGTCTCGTAAGACAGCAGGTATTAAATAATTTAATAATGCAGGGTTAGCATCACAGGTTATACCATGACTTGTTTGCATTTGACATACAAAGTGGGCCTCAATTGCAAACATGCAAAAAAAAACGTTGGCCCATGCAAATGACTAGTAAAGGCCTATTATAGAAGCAGCTTGTGTTTCCAGAATACATTTGTATCTCCTTGAATAATGCATATATATCCTACGACGGAGTATTAGGGCCACATTGAGGTGTAAAAAAAAAAAAAAAATTCTGAGATTATGAGAATAAAGTTGTATTTTTAAGCTACATGTTAGGGGAAATATCAGAAGAGCAGCCTGCCGCCTCCATGTGTTAAAATGAGGAACGTGGAGATGCTTGAGAAGTTATACTTCAGTATAGGTTTCACAAATAACGAGATACTCAATCTTTTGGCACATCAGCACCAAATTATCATAAGTATCAGGACTTTGAAAAGACTATGCAAGAAACTGTCTCTAGTCTGAAGAAAGAATCACACAGACTTGGAGGAAATTGCCTCTTTTGTGGAAGAGGAAATGTAGTGGTCGACTGCAAGGCTATCCTTGGTTATATCTGCGTGCCATTAAAAGGGGTTTTGTGGTTTCTCAGGAAACCTATACTGAAGTATAACTTAACAAGAATCTCCACATTCCTCATTTTAACGCACAGAGGCGGCAGGCTGCTCTTCTGACATTTCCCCACATTTCAACATGTAGCTTGAAAATACAACTTTATTCTCGTAATATTATGACTTTATTTTATTCTTTTATTTTATTACTAGTTTATTCTCATAATATCAATTTTTTTTCTCTCCTCAATGTGGCCCTAAATACTCCGTCGTAATATCCCTACATGCTACATACATAAAAATTCAATAAATCAAAAGACGCCAACCTTTCATCAATAATAAATATTACATTATTATAATTCGCCTATTATTATATTATATATTGTACATATTTGTTGTTATAGTATTTTTTATAGCGTATCTTTCATGTTTTGATTGTAATTTTCTTTTATCTGTTTTTATACTAAATATCAAGATCAAGCTAGCGTTTGCCCTTCTGTTCCACGGGAGGTTTCTGTCCTCCCTTAGCTCGCCTTCGGACACCTGTGTTACTGTTTAACAGGTGTATATATTTAATATATTAAATAGTACAGTAATAATGAATGAGAACTATTTTAAATGGACACACACAAATGTAGCTTCCTGTGATTGGTTCAAATGAGCCACTCCAGAGACCACTCGTTCGAGGCGGCCCGAGACCGGTTGTTTGGTCCACACCAGAGTTAGAGTCAGGCATTTACACCAACCCAAACAAACCGCGCCAAGGGGGTAAATGCTCTTGGGTTTGCTTCAACCAGACCAAGAAGCTCGGTGTGAACGCACCCTGAAAGCACCTGTTCCAGATAACAACTGTGTTGTCCCTGACCCATGAATTTAAACCAAAAACGTGCAAGGTGCTGCACTGGTGGGGGCTTTTTGCTTCAGATACAGATAAGACGATTAAACATGATCCAGTGCTGGTTTTAGTGATAGATCAATCAGTCAAAAAGGCTTATGAGACACCAAAACACTGTCTGCCCAGTTTACAGCTCTGACGTTATCACAGCAACATTCAGTCATTTTATCTTTCACTGCAATGATAGCGACGTAAACTGTAGAAAAACAGCCTTCATGGTACAAAGTAATTTATGTTATTTAATTTAATGTGGCCTTGTAGGCTGACACTGACAAGAGTCCAGCAACCCAGCTGGGTCAGATTTAGGCCATTGCAGAGAGTACATTTTGGCTACCTGGGCAATCAGGAATATGCTGAAAATGTTTTGCATACTTTAATCTTTAATTTTCTCTCTAGTTCTTCATAAACGGAGTTGGTACTTACTCCTCTGGAAGCAGATACTCCTCCAGCTCCGTCATGGGGGGTGAAGAGGGAGGCAGCTTTGTAAGGGCCATGATGTGCTGGAGGGTGATGTCGGTCTGGGTGCTGATGTCTGAGACCTGGGAGTCAGCTGCCGGGCTGACCAATTTGGGATGCGGTGTACGGCGCAGAACCTGGACCATGATGGGCTCCTTGGCGGTGCGGAAGGCCTCCACCGCTTGGTCGTGGGTGGCCTTGGAGAGGTCCTTGCCGTTGACCTGGAAGAAGATACAGATAGAAAGATGAACCATCATATGTTGTTAACCTTTTTTTTTTCCATTTGGTGTTATGATCTCTTAGACTGAAGATGATATTCATTATTCCAAACGGATGTAATCATTATCTCTCATGATTAAGGCCTCTCATGAAGCACTGTGCCCACACAAACTAAGCAACAATATTCTGTTTGAGAAATGACTCATTACCGCCTCAGCTTGTTTTACAGGGTCACAGCCAGACCAAGTAGAATAAGACCTTAATTAGGAAGAGTCTCTCTTTAATTAATCAAGGTCATTAGCAGAGGCTGCATGGAGGAGCCCTCATTTAGCTAAGTAATTTCTCAGCAGAGGATAAATTTGACCTCCTGTCAGAGACAGTGGAGCGGGTGCCGCGCGTTAACCTGAAAAGATTCATTTTAGCAAAAGGCTGCAGCGTGTCGCAGGGAAGAGGCTAATTAAGTTTGGTTGAGCAACTTAAGACCTCTGTATGCTGATGAAAGATGAGCGCAGACCCTCGAAAGTCCCTGCTCTTAAAAGACTGTGTTTACCAGATCCAATCAGACTTGAAATTAAATAAGACACTCTGAACACAGATCCATGCTGTCCAAAATGTCAGGCCGAGCACACAGATTAAACGCCATCAAGTTCACCTCAGCATCTACTGTGGCAACACAAAGAGGATATGTAAAACCCAGGACAAGCAGTAGTGTCCGCTGCAGCCGCCTGCATGCATTTTGCATCTTGGGTCATCACACTGGCCTTACACAGAGCTTCTGTTCCGCTTTCAATCACCACATCATACGGAATTTGTTGGTTTGTGATTCCTGGATGTGTTGAAAGCTTTGATAGGATCTCAGCCTGGGGCTCTTCTCATTTCACAGACGCTCCCTCCTCCTGAGTCTCCACAGCAGACACACACACACGCTCAGTTTTCTTAGAATGAAGCTACTTTCTAGCAGGAGTATGTAGTGTT
Organism: Micropterus salmoides; assembly: GCF_014851395.1. Taxonomy (NCBI): domain Eukaryota; kingdom Metazoa; phylum Chordata; class Actinopteri; order Centrarchiformes; family Centrarchidae; genus Micropterus; species Micropterus salmoides. Next base: position 33,586,329 of record NW_024043372.1, read on the forward strand.
GCAGTTCATTAGGCATGAAGGTGTCATAAATCTTTAGCATCCCTTCTCACTCCTCCTGACATCCAACCTACATGCAAGTCCATGTTTGAGAATTCATTTTCTGATAAAACATGTGGATGGTTGGTGCGCCTGCCTCTGGCTATGGCTGTCTCATTTGAATTCATGGCATAGGTTGCAGATTTATTTGGGGAGCTGCACATAAGGAGTAGCAGAAATATTAAATCGTCTCCAGGGAATGAATGCTGTGCATGTAAAAAACGTCTTTGACGCAGACAATGTAAAAGCTGAGTACATATTTCTTTAAAGTAGTACATACAGAAACCAAAGGCACTGGGGTTATGAAAGTGTGCTTAGAGGAAGGATGAAGAAGACAGGAAAAGGAGTGAACTTAATTCAGAAGTTAGAAGAGGCAATGTGCCCACTAATAACCAGAGCAGATTAATGCTAATCCTGAGCCAGCAGGATAATTGGATCATCTCAGCAGACTTAACCTTCTACTTCTTCTACATCAAAAATTAATAGCTCCTCTATTTGCAGTTTGCTCTGAATTATTAGACACTGAGAAAACCGAGCTATCGCATGCAGAAATCCTACTCAAAAAAGAGCCCCAAAAGAGCGACCTTGACATTTAAGACCACTGCCCTCTCATGCAAAGAAAAAAAATGAAAAACTGGCCTCGACTGTGGGCCGAAACACAATCAAAACAAGTAATGTCACATTAAGAAGGAAGCCATCTAAAATTCTTATTTGTTGCTGTTGTTGGTATCAGTAATAAGCCCTCCTATTCTCACACAGGACCGCACATCCTCAACCATCTTTGTTTCCCACAGCGAGCCACGATGTTGTACATCAGCTGAGGAATACAAGCGCCTTTGTGCTTTCTTCTCTCTGCATGCAAGCTCCAGTAGACAAACCTGGTTGCCAGGAATCCCAGGCCTACTTGAAGGCAGTGAACCAGAGACAAAGCCTTTAGCCCCCGTCTTGTTGGGCCCGGAGCATTCTGCCTCAGTGCTCTCAATGGGGGGAGTCCCCTCCCAGCTGTGGAGGGGGTCCCACGACCTCCATTCACCATGCTCACCTCTGACACAGAGCAGCCCTTTGCAGCACACTGGGAAAAAACACACAACACTCCCCTGACACAATACACAATGCTTCACCACCGCTGGGCTCCCCAACTATGCCATGTTCAGCCTGTGCCTTCACACAGCCGCAGTTCAGCTGGTTGTGAGGAACAGAAAACTCAATTTATATCAAGTTGATGCAGTAATGAGCCAAAGAAACCAGACTTTAACAGTTGTAAAACCCCCTTAACTGTAATCTAAAGCTAGATTTGCCTTTACAAATACCAGACACATGAGCTGTTGTTCATGTTGACACAATGCAACGATGACTGACACTCAGAAATTACTGTGTCAATCTCTGGTGCATCCTCCGAGAGGGGTCTCTGTTAAATCCATTTTAATGACAAGAGGGCTGCTAGGCCCTACTTAAAGGAATACTAATTAGGTCTAAATCACACATCTGCTGTGTCTGGATCTGGTGAGGAATTTACACAGCTGTGACTTTGTTGTTCACAGCCTATTTTCTTTAATTAAAATATCACATTTGACCTCTAAAGAAACAGTGGAATCGGGTACCAGTATCCTCGCACAGGATTGCCAATTCAGGATTTCAGTTTTCCTCATGTAATAGCTATGCCAGTCTTCAGCCTTCTGGGTAATAATTAGGGGCAGCAGGGGTGAGCTGTGCCGCGAGCTCCGGCGCGGTATCTTCCATGGAACGCAAATCGAGCTAGATTGAGATGTTGATGTGGGAATCTATGAGTGCCTGTTCAGTGATTGCAAACCTGCTGCCAAATAAGTTTATCTGCCAGGCGGCGAGCTCCCTCTCTTTCATTATTATCTTTGTATTATGGTAGATGGGATGAAGCTGCCTCAGGTTTTCATTTATTCTTTATTTAATTTGGCCTCATTGAAATTGAACCTTCTTATTCAGTTAATATAAAATTGAACTGACAGTTCGCCAAGCGCTTCCCCCCTTATCTACTGTTGCTATGCCTGTCAAGCTTTCTGTAATACATCACCCATATGCAGTTTACAATGACAACGGAGGCAGGGTTACCTCTCAAAATTCCTAGTGTATTTCTGAAAGGTAGACAAAAGCAAGCTACTAGCCAACCACTTTTGATATTTCCACCTAAGTTGGCAACTGTCACTGACGTTATCAGCGGCAGCTAGCTAGCTAGCTAGCTAGCTAACTGAGGTAGTGTTGCCTCCATAAGCTGACAGCTCCATGTTTTAAAAACTGTAAAAGTGGTCTTAAATATACACTTGATGGCTACATGTCCAACACTGTTGTGCAGCTGTGCGCCTAGGATGACAGAGAGTGAGGGAGTGTGTGTTTGAATAGGTTAAAGAGAGGCAAAGTGTAAAGTGCATTGTCTGTCAAGGTAGAAAAGCGCTGTATACAGTAAATGCAGCACATTTACCATTTACATGCACATTTGGGTTTCTCCTGCTGGCCTTAGCGAAGGTGTTCTGCTTGCTGTCTGTAGACTTTACATTGTGATGATGTCACAACTATAAAAGCTCACCAGTCTCTGGAAAAGTTTTACAAATATAGAGAACCTAAGTCACTCGCATCCGCTTCCGGCCCATGGGACCTTATTTCGGAAAAAATATGCACGCTAGTCATGGGCAAGAGACAACTTATTTTTTGATCCTGTTTGAACTGTGTCCTGAATTACACATAATTTCTTTTCGGAAGTAAGGTCCCATGTTGGTCCACTGGAATGGGAGGGACTTAGGCTCTCTCTAAAACCTCCACGGCTTAAAAATTCATTAAAGTTAAGCCAACAGCCAATTATAATTATATAATTCTAAATAAATAATTATGTTAACACACAAAAAAACAGGAACATTAAAAGTGAAAAATATTTGCTTAAAGATTAATTGACAGTGACAAAGCTCCCATCAAAAAAGCCATTGTGGCAGTAACACAAGCCCATGTTCTAATCATTATCATACAGAAAAGCCTTTGCAGGATATTAAGTCAATTCGCTGACTGTCTTGTGTAACATTAGTCTTTGATACGGCCATTCAGTCACCACGTAATCCTTTAATAAAGAGGAGAAGAACATCATTAAAGAGACAGTGTTTCTGTTCCTTGGGGAAAAGCAGTGAGGTGAACAGAGTGGAAACTCTGCCAGGCAAACGGTGCCTTTCAGGGCCGGGCTGAAGAAACCTTGGGAACTTCACTTTATATACAAGCATTTTAAAGAGCCTTGAGAGCCGGGGCGCTCGCCTCCTCTTTCTGGTCGGATACACTTCTTAGACGAATTCTTCAAAGTCTGTATTTCGGAACAGAGAGGAGCTGACGTGATAGAGAGCATGAAGACTTGAAGGCTTATTTCCGGGGGGCCTATATAACTTTTGAGTGGCAGTTTGAATGTGGGTCATTCTACTTGAAAAACACAGTTAATCCCTCTTTTATTTCACTTCTAACCATTTTCATAAGAAAGAAAAAAAATTCAAGGACCAGACAATGATTTTTCAATATGTGTGTGTGGATGCGCACACTTGAAATCTGAACATATCCTTCTTTTAACTGACCTGACCGAAAACTGGTGAGGTTTAAAAACACAGCAGTCTTTATTTCCCGCAGTGTGTGAGCTTACTGAGCGTTATACAACAAACAGCTAAAACCGTAATGCTGACTAAAAGAGACACAACTGTTTACTTTCACCCAATCTGATTTAAGCATGGAACACTGTTATCCACCGTTGATCAATCCCAGATCACGTACAGTATGCTTTCTGCTTCTTCTCTCTGGTCTAATGAGCCTAATTGATGGTGGGAAGTGAGTCTCAGGAGGTGCCGAGCTATACTTAACTTGGAGTACCTTTTGTATGACTTTTATTTGGGTATTTTAACTGAAAATGAAGATGCAACATGAGAGGAGAGCTGCATATTAGGTTAGAAAGATACAGTGATGTCGACAAAACACATAACATCTGCCAATAAACACCATTAGTAATGAGCTATAATCTTGTGGCCCCACTTGTAGAGACTCAAACAATAAAATATGCTATGTGCAGCATTTTAACACCAGTAACTCAGTCGTCAGTGTAAGTGACCACAAATAAAACATTCAACTGCTGAAAAAGTTTCAGCCTCCTCTAGAGGTTACCAAGCTCTCAAAAAACTGATAACTTGTAGCATCTTAAGGCCACCTCACAGAGGAGGCTGGGGAAGATTGCCTGACCAGAGTGCAGCTACAGTACACTTTTGCCTGCCTCTTGGTAAAGATTTTAGAACAGGCATATAAGTAATATCAGCAATGCAGGGTTGTGTCATGCTTCATTAACACTGTTATCTTACTCCCTTACAACCCACACAGACACACACAATGAACATGCACACCTCTTCCCCTCGAGGGCTCACAGCACAGTGAGCTCTATGCTGGGGCCAAGTCTGTTTGTTGTCAGCAAAGTCAAGTTTGCAGAGCTGCACAGAGATACACTCCACTGGAAGAAGGGGAAACAGAGGGAGCAGACATGGGACACGCATCATTCACACACACAAAAAAATACCCAAATATGATAAAGCAATAATAAGCGTCCAGGATGTCTAATCTCCACAGACGGATCACAGCTCCTTGGCACCCTCTAAATCACACTGTTAGTGATACAAGATGCCAGACTCACTATCAGAGGAGGAGCTCCTGGGCAACACATTGCTGGCAGAGGCTCCATTTTACAGCCTGACAATGAGAATAATCATCAGTGACTCAAATAACAACAGAAAAAAAACTAATAGACCTCATGGGCCACTCATGTTTTTATTCATTATGGGTGTACACACACAAACTAAGTACTGTACATAGATGCATGTACACTAATTGTATCATCAGCAAACTCTTAATTGTGTACCTACTGTGGCAATCAGGCTAATGTTCTGCTGCTCTCATAAAACAAAACTTATTGATGTAAATTATTAAGAGCACTGTATTAAAAAAAATGATTTTAGTTAATTATTTAAATATTTGAGAAAAGAATCTGACAGATTATTCAAGTCAAGGTCACTTACATGGTATATGTAACATATATCTATATGTATATCTATATATCTATATCTATATCTATATATATCTATCTATATATATAGTAACGTAACTAGTTACTTTTATCACCCAGTAATAAGTAAAGTAATAATATTACTTTTTTAAGGAGTAATAAGAAACTATTTCTGAGTAACACTGGTCACAACTGTCTGGACTCACAGCGCTACAGCTGGTTCTTGGATTACCATCAGTACATACGCCGGTATCACATCAGCTGGGTGGAGTTGATTAGCTTTGCAAGTCTACGTTATCAGTTAAACATTTGTTTTTCACTGCTTCAGAAAGTTTATGTGTGGCTTGACAGCATGTGAAAAATGTCAATTGCATGAGTGTCGCAGATCTCTTCACACCCCTACTGTATACAAAATAAAGACATCTTGTTGTAAGAATTGTATGGCTCCCCTACATGCTGAGAACATTTTACAGTTTATCTCTCCTGAAAAGCTAACATTCCTATATGCTGCATCAATGTCACATGTTAATGTGCTCTCAAAGCTCATTCATAGTTTGGTTTGCACAATCACTGCTGGCTTTCTCACTTCTGTCCTGCTGTATTGTCTGGATGTTGTATATTTCTGTTGCTGCGACCCCTCTTTGTCATGTACTCTGGACTGACAGTAAGTACACAGGCTCCTGTGAGTACTCCCCTGTGGCAGCCGGCCACCTGCTCCAGTGTTTAACAGATGTGACGGCACACCAGGGCTGATCTTAGCCGTTATTAAAAACACACAGTGTCAGGCTCCAGTGGCTGCACTCGGAGCTGGTGATCCCTGCTTTGTCTCTGTACGCCGTCTGTGTCAAGCCTCATTACAGGAGCTGGGACCGAACTGGCCAAGCTGCATCTTTGCTAGTTCCCCTTTTCTTGTAACTGCTTTGATGACGGGGATTTCTGACAGTGGGGTGGGGAGAGGTTTGAAGGGATGAGGGGCTGTCTTGTACAAATATTTCCATCTTATTTTTCTGTCTGTCTGGTCCAGAAGATTTCATACGGAGACCATCTGGCACTATGGCTGCTCGAGCTGAGCATGACATCTTTGCAGCCTTCAATCAGAAATATTGCTAATTAGGCAGCGGCACTTGGAAAGCTTCAGATAGGAAATGTTCCAGCAGGCTCATTTGTAAACTTCTATTGCTCAGCAGATCAATCGTTTTTTTTTTTTTTTTTTGTTTCAGATGCTGTTCCTCTGCAGGGAACAGAGAGAGAAACATCAACAGAGACAAGCAGATTCAGAGAGACCTAAGAGCTTAGCGGATAAACAATAGTCCAGATCAGTTCAGCATGGACCAGAGCCTCAATAGCCAGCTTGTGCTAAGGCTCTAATTAAGCTCTGGGTCTTGTAAGAGCCGCAGCACGGTGCCACAGCCATTACAGAGTGCTTCTGGAGAGATTTAGAGCCCTAGGACTGTCAAACAGAGTTTCCAAGACCTCTACCTTGAAGTCCCTGACAAAAGCAGCTGAGCTTACATCTCCACATGGTGCTTACCTTTAGCTTTGAAGAGAGGACTGAGGGGTTCACTGCTGTCAGAAGGGTCAAGTTTAAAAGGGTGCACTGATCTCGGCACAGCTTAGGCCTTTAATGATCATAACGAAAAGGGAAAACACTAACTAACAAGGCCTTGATGTTTCATCTCAAGGATGGTTTCACTGACAGTGCTGTAAACAACAGTTTGCATAAGTGGAGTTCCTACAATCAAATACTGTATGCAGATACCAAAGTTCTTAATTAATTCTATCCAAATAGACAAAGTTACCAAGTCAAGTGAGCATTTCTAATCCTGCCAGGATTGTTAAAATGCCTTCAGGTAAATAATGATGTACCGTCCGTTGACTTTTATAAAACAGTGTAAAAGCATTTTTTTATGCTTTCAACATGGGAGCTGGAGCTAAGGTGTTAAATGAACAGGAAAGATTTCAAGTGTTCTTGGATTATTGAGTCCACAGAGAGATGACGGGGAGAGCAGACTGGGCACAGTGCCAGGCTCGCTGATCACGAGGATCTGCCTGTATTATCAGAAAGGAGAAATAAGACCTCCCAGAATCCCCTCAGAGGTACAAGCTAGGGATTGCTCACACAGATTTCATTCACTCCATGGGAAGGGCACGGCACCACAAACATGGTTAATACAATTAATGCAAAGAATAGGTTTATGTGTGAGTCCTGTGGCCATGACCAGAGAAAGCATCAAAATATATTCTCGTAAATACTGAGGCATCATCACTGCCTGATGACAGAGCTGTCGTCAGAGCAAGACTCAAGTCCTTGAGGGTAAGTCTAAGCTAAGTCTCAAGCCTTAGCAAATATAAAAACTGCAAGCCTTTATTACAACATCCCAGCACTGGGCTGAGTTGACGTGGTTTGCGTTCACAGATTGGATCAAGCGCTTCAATGCAGTTCTTGTACCACAACTACAAAAGTTTTAATAACCTGCAGCCCTCAAATACATTTGTTGATTGGAGGCATGACTCGTCGGGTAATATGAGCCTGAACTTGGCCATCATTAACCAGCCAGGCTGTGGGTTATGAACGCACCTTCTAGTGGGACACATGTAATGATTAAACACAGAAAGTGTGTCAGAGGGCTGGGCTAGTTGCCTCTGCTTTGATATGCGTTGTCTTGAACTGGTTTTTGTGGTGTAATTGGAGAATGGCCATGGAAAATTCATAATTTCTCATTATTCTGGGAAAATAGACAAAGATATTATTGTAATTTATTCACTCTTTGAATGGAAATAATTACATACAAGATGTGACTTTGGAACTTTACTGGGTCAAAACGGATCAACATTTCACTTTAAAGTCTCAAGTAAGTCAAATATTACAGCATCAACTTTAGCCTGACTCAAATCTAAGTCTACACTATACAGGACCAACCAAAAATAGAGACATCCAAACAAGAGCTCTCTCCACCCGACTGAGAAACACCAACCTTTATACCTTTCAATTTTTTGGTTTCTCACATCTAAGGATAAATGAAGAAACACTGAAGGTCAAACGTTTGGTTGAATGATGCCTTGCTTTTAGAAATTTTACTTTAGAAATTTTGCTTCCAGCTTCTCATTTGGGAGGTTTTGCGGCTTTTCTCTGTTTTATGTGACTATAAACTGAATATCTTTGAGTTTTGGACTATTGGTAAGACAAAAGAGGACATTTAAAGACGTCACACACACTATTTTCTGACTTTTCATAGACTAAACGATTTATCTGTTAAGCAAGAAAATAACAGATTAATCAATAATGGAAATAATCCTTAATTGCAGCCCTGAAGAAAAGGAGTTTCAAGGCTTCCACCTTTAAAAGACCTTTTCCATGCTCGGAAAAAAAAGTGTCCCAGCCTAGACGTGGGTGGAATGACAAATTCCTTCCATGTCTCTTCCAAGAGCCTTTCTATTATTAACCTTTTAAAATACAACATATACATTCACAGTGCACCGGGACCCATCTGTGTTATCTCTGCTGTCATGTGGGGCAGTTGATTGGCTTGTCTGAGGGAAGCAAGTGACAAATGGCTTGTCATGTTTAACCCAGTGTACAGACTTTCTCTACAGGGCCTTAAACGGAGTAACTGACAAAAGTAAAGACTGTTGTGAGACAAACAGAAGTAAGTGAACGGCCTGCCAATCCGGCATAATTGACAGGCAAGATGACGCTGAAGACAAAGCAGAACAAAAGAAGTGACAGCCCTCTTCGATACTCTACGTTTTTGGAGTGGTGGGCTTTCTGACCCCAATATTAGCACACATAATCCATTTATTATGCCACTGCCTAACACCCTTCTTTTCTTTGAGACACGCCAAAAGCTTTTAGTCTTTTTTCTCCATGAGCAGACCTGATCAAAGCGGAACTGTTTGCAGGCACACTGTCAGACTCCCCGTGTTATCTTCCCCTGATGGGAGGGAGCTGTTTTTTAGGGGAGAATAATGAGCGAGATCCACAAAGAGCTGGATCATTACGTTCATTTAGACCAGCCACTAGCCACCCGGCACCCTGTGCAGTAAATCGAGATGTAATTTGGTGTGATAGGAGGATAACACATTTTGGATGAAAAGAGGGAGAAACCCATTCCCCAAAAATCTGATTTGAGGGTGTTAACAGAAACCGGAGTCTATTTATCAAAGTCGTACGATGTCTGTCGTCAGATGGGCCGCTGTTTCACATGGACTGGTGCTAGAATCCGAACACTCACAAATGAATAAACCAGCCCTCTCAGTGCCTTGTCTCAATTTAAGTTGACACCGAAGCAAAGCCTGCAAAGAACAGAGAATGGCAACATGCTGTTGGTTTTGTTCTGGGGAACTACATGCCAGTCACAGAGCAAAGGATATGCTCACGCTTTCTGTTCTGAAGGAATACATAATAATTCAGTCAGCTAAGTTTCATTCGGACTTCAGTATGAAACCACAATAAATGATGTTGAGAACAGAGCTGGAGAAGCTGGGTGCATACTGAGGGCAGAGAAGATTCAGACAGAAATGTGGAAGATGGTTCATTGCTTTGAAATGCTGAACAGCGTCAGGGGAAATTGGCTAAAGCAAAAATTACATTTGATCATTTTCATTTACTTTTCATTCATCATTTACTTATCTTTTCCAAATAAATACAACATGCAAATTCAAATATCCTAAACTTCCAGGATTGGGGCAACTATGATTATTTTTATTAGCGATATATCTGTCAATTTGTTTTCCAATTATAAAACAGTATCAATGCCATCACAATCTCCCCAAGGTCTGTGTGAGGTCCTGAGATTTGTTTTGTCTAACTAAAAGTCCAAAATCCAAAGATATTCAATTAGGTACAAAAAGATATAAAACAAAGAAAAGTAGTAATTCTTCACATTTGAGGAGCTGGATGCAGACATTTTGGGGAAGTTTCTCTTTGACAAATGTTGATTAACTTTTAGTTGCTCAACAAATCAATTAATTGTTTCACCACTAATCAGGATTATACCCAAGTACTGTTTAAAAGATACTTCAAAAAAGAATGATAAAACCTGTCCTGTTATCTCTCTGTGTTAATGGTGCATCTATAACACGCCTGCTTTACTTTCTTGGGTGGAAAAAAAATGTGCAAAACAAGCACCGAAGTGTTAAATATAAACTTTAGTGAAAGTCAAACAGGGGTTAAAGCTGGAAAAGCACAGAGTCAGCATTCAGTTGACAATGAGGAGGTGGGCAGTGATCGGCACACACTAGCAGACACATTGAGAGAGCTGTCACCTCTTCATCACCCCCTCCTTTAAGCACAGCGCGCCACCTCCCGCTGACCCCTGCGGCCAGAGTTCAGGCTGCTCAGCTGCAGGAGCTCTAGCCGGCAACAACTCCACTCCACTCCACTCTACTCTACTCCCACTCAGGCAGTGACCCCAGGGACATAAGTGCAGCAAAGTCAGAAAACACACTAAAATACTAAAGTGACCGCGGCTGTTGCAACAAAAAAAAAAAAAAAAAAAGAGAGAGAGAAAAAAGGACAATATAACAGCCACAAGAGAGTCTCAAAAACTCTTCCTGAGGCTTGGTCACAGTACCTGGCAGACTTCATAGAGTAGTTTATATTGCTCCTCAGGCTTCTGCAGGGTACAGAGGCTGCATCCCATGGTGGAGGAGATCACACCATCCAGGCTCTCCCTCCAGCCACTCAGACAAGCTGAGAGTGGAAGCAGATATCTTCCCCTCTCTGAACGTGACTCCCTCTGTCCACTCTGTCTTTTTTCCACAGCCACACAACGACTTTGGCTGACTGGTCTGACTTCCCCCCCAAGCTTGTGGCTGTATCTCTCCGCTCAGCCTCGTCTCTCTCGCACACCCCCTCCTCGCCTCACATGCTCCCTCCCTCTCAGCCTTCTGCTGAGCTTACTGAGGCCAGTGCCAGAGCTGGGCTATATACACCCCCTCATGTTTATTAAGCAGCCCCTCATTGATTATTCATGAGGGGTGGGGGGTGGGGGGGTGTAAATGAATGGGGGTCACCAAAGAGGCTGTAATCATGCGAGATGAAGTCTTCTTAATTGATGAGCACCATTAGATCTATTGTGTAGAAACAAGTTGAGTGACAGAAAGGCTTTTCATTTCATGACAAGTCTAATATGGTTCTCTCAAGGGGTCCCAGAAGCTTGTTTTTTAACAGTTCCAGACTCAAAATCCAGTGTGACATTCATCTGTGACAACGGATTAACCACTAAATATTTGTGACTTATGTGTCCAAAGCTATCCTCTGCAGCTTTGTTACAGCATACCCTTTCCATGCCCCGTTTACATTAGCACTCTGGTATACTAATCCTGCAGACAGAGACATTCTTTCCTCATGTATTTCTCTCCAAATACACAGGCGCAAAGAGAGGGAAAACAAATAAACCAGATAAATATTTATGCTGGCCCTCTCCAGTGCAGCCAGACAAACTTTACCCAGTGGGGGAGTTGAGCCTAGTGTCAGAGAGTACAGTTCTTTAGGTCCTTCTATGTGTCTGCTGCCTGCAGACAATGGGCATGACTGCATAAACCAGACCTGGCTGCTATTCTGCTGTTTGCTGTGCCACACAGTCAACCAAAGATAACTGCTCATTAGGGGCAAGAAGGGCAACAAATGTTGTTGCTGTTTTCAAGCTGTTCAGAGTTGGGAAACTTTACTTCACGGAGTACAGTATTTGACCCTATGAAGTCTTCGTTCACCCTTCACGATTCAACCTCGCTGTGAAATTCAAAAGGACTGCTTCAATTAAGTGCATGGTGCTAAGCCACATACCTGGATAGATTTCATGGCGGGGGGGGGGCTTTAGTTGAATTGCTGGTGGAATTTCCTCCTGCCAGATGTGTCCAGTGATCCCTATCTATCAGCACTTCCACAGCTCCAGTGCTTCTCCAAGACAGCTGGATTAATACAGGCTCCACGTTTCCAGTCAAATGCCATACAGATTTTATGGAAATTTTTTCAAATGCCACAGAGAACAAAATGTGAAGCCCAAAAATCAGAAAAAACAAGCAAAACGAAAGCCCTTTTATGATGTTAACTACTGTTGGCCATATTTCAAACACATAAAATTACTCAGACACAATGTTACTGCTCAAATTGATGGCCCTATATCCACAAGTTGCAACTCATACTGTACATTGGTGTGACAGTATGTACAGCATTTCTGGAACGTTTTGGTAGACTCATAATTCACATTTTATGTCTACAAAAAATACATTTTTTAAGTAGCTGCCACAGGTTTCATGCTATCATTTATGTAATGGCGCTACTACTGCCTCAAGCAAAAGTTTTTTTTTTGTTTCTTTTCTTTTGTTTCTTTTTTCCAGAATTCACCATTTCTATTCATCTTCCCTAATTTAAATTTGCATAAAAACACTTGGATGGGAATCCAGCTGATGAGATTTCCCTTTTCCATTTAATCTCTGTGCTTGTATTCTCCTCCAAGAGCTATTTACCAAAGGCTGAAATTCTCATCTTTTTCCCACAACCATAACAACAAAGACTATTGGACAATCTAAAAAAAAGAGATCTTAAAGTAAGATCCTTAAGGCAGAAGAAGTGCTGGTGACAAAAAGTTGCCTCGGGCAAACTGTGAAGGTATCTGTATTAACAATCATTCATAATTACTGCAGGCTTTGCCTGTCTGGGTGCTAGGCTCAAACTTTCATCCAGAGAAGCATGAAAACTAATTCTACGCTTACATTAGCTGTACTGTTGTGCCTGGGGCTGGGATCAGTGGAGAGTTTTAGCCGGCGCTCTTGCCCAGCTAATCTTTCTTTCACACTGAGATTATCCCATTCACAAAGTCAAAACGGAGACAGTGCTCTGATACGAACAACTGCTCTAAAGGTTATGGCAGCTGTTGCAGAGAAAATAGGCGTATTAATGAATACTCAGTAGCAGTAAAATATGGAGCAGAGAAGTCAACTGAAGACCACAAACAACTGTCCGTCATTAAATTCCTTGCCCTCTTTGGTGACAAAACCTGTCTACTCCATCCTTGTGCTGTGGATTGATCTGTGGGTTCAGCAGCAAGACACACACATTTCAACTTTATTCATTACTGGTCTAGACGGTGACAGTGTCAGAGGTTCCTCTCTCAGCGGGAGCGAGGCCAAATGATAATAATGTCATGCGGTTTGTTATAATAAACATCAACATTTGGGGTTTTTCATGGAGACAAGAGAGCGAGAGGTTACCCTATCCCCTCCCAATTAGCGATGTGGTTCTTGGGTCCTTTGCATTTGATCTATGCTTGGTTGGATCATTCATATTCATAGAGGCTGCCCGGTGTTGTTTCTGGGTCCCACTGGGCCCAGTTTAGAAGTCATGGCTTTAACTAGAGCCACAGCGGGATCAGGTGGTCATCCCTGCGTGGTGTATAGCTTTCTAACAGATCATCTCCCCTCCCTCTGAGCTCTTTATGCTCTTCACATAAATTGAAAAATGGGCAATTTCACCTGAAGAACATGGCTTTACTACCTGGGCTGCAAGCAATTACTATTTTTATTATCTATTGGATTAAATGATTGTTTACACAGAAATAAATTGTGAAAAATTGCACAGATTCCCAGAACACAAGGAAACGCTTGTTGTATCCAATCAACAGTCCAAAGCACAAAAATATTAAATGTCTAGCAACTGTTTGTCATCTATTATTGTTTTAACTCACCAATTAACATGTTATATCTCATTTTGATATGTACAAAAACTGAAGCATGACAATTTGGCATTTTACTTCCCCCTTGGCCGACAAAGAAACTGTCAGGCACATAACATCCAAGAAACTCTAAATTGTTGGTCAGGTTTTGTATGGATTGTTATTAAACTCAAGGCCGCTCAAGTGTATTTCCAAAAATGTTGAACTATTCAATTGACTATCTCAAGATTTACAGTGTGTAGCAATAATTGCATATGCATGACCCTCATTGTCTTCAGTCCACATGGCGGCATCACTGCAGATCCACTGAAATTAATGTAACCTGATCTCAACATTTCAGCCTGCCATGCGAAAAAATGCCAAGCCATTTATCCCCACATTTTGTGAAGCGAGATCTCACTGATCACAGGTGGATTTAACAGGGTGTGGAGACAAAGTCTGCAGAAGGTGTCAACGTGGCAACATGTGAAGAAACAGGACACCGATGGCTGATAGCGATAACACAAGGAAAAAGCATGATGTCCAGGTCTTCTCACACGACTCTAATGCGCTGTCCAGACGGCAGGATGAGGGAAAGATGGAGGGAGGAAGGGTGGAAGATGAGGAATGATAGAGTGATGGGGAAACTAAATTGGCTACATATTGTAAATCCAAAAGAATGTCGTAGTGTGGCATATTCTGTACATCAGCGGAAGCTGGATTGATGTCACTTTTTTCCAACATGGGTGGATAGACAGACAGTGTCTGGGCAGTGACTTAAAGCAAAGGCCCCCTTTATAAAGTGTTTGTCAGTTGTAACTAACTGATAATTTTTTTCACTTTTTAATAAACCTTCAATTCTGCAGTAATAAACGTAAGTAAGTCAGTAAGTCATGGCGTTCTCACTGTATAATATACAAAGTCCACATTGTTATAGCAGAAAATTGTGTCCTCTTACATTTGATCTTTTATGTATGTTCTATTATTACTATTATTGTTATGTCTTATATCTATATCTATCTATATATCTATATCTATATCTATATATCTAGATATAGATATATATAGAGATATAGATCGATATATATTGTTCTCCTCTCATGGAATGTTCATTCATGGTGTGTTTTAGTACTTCTCTGTTTATTCTCTTTTGTTAATTCTTCAAAGACAACAGTTTGTCTTAACTCAATTATTTACTCAACCCCTCGCCAGGAATATAATTTCCACACACACATCAATGGTTAGTACGTTTTGACTAATTATCACTGCTAAAGCAGCAGTGTGTAAGATCTCATTACGCCATTAGGCGCCCTCTGCCATGATATCCATACTGAGAATATAGCTAACTTCTTCGTACATGGCGCCGTAAAGCATTATGCTGTTCTCGCGATAGGTTTCCTGCCGGGATTCCAAGGCTACACAGTGCAACAGCAGGCACTCCGGGCCGTCAGTGTGCCATCAAAATGATTGTGAATCAACACCAGAAAGGAACTAACAGTAGCCATGATTGTCATGCGAATTTTAAGCAAACTTTTGAAATATAACAAAAAAGAAAATAAGCTAATTAGGTGCATGTCCATCAACTGGCTCGGAGCGAATACACCCGGCTACAGCAAGCGCCGTTACGTCAGTAGTTAACGTTACACATTGACGCTGTAAAAAGAGAGTAGTATGGGATGCCAAACGGAAACAAAACCAGTCGCATGGACCTGAGGACCATGCATCTGAGAAAAACGGAGAATGTGTTTCAAGCAGACAAGCTGCTACTAGCCAAGTCTCCGCACGTCTCTGCACATCTGGAGAGACACCGACAGCGGAAACTAGGGCTGGACGATATGGCCAAAAATGTTATCACGATAAAAGGTTTCATATCTTTCGATATCGATAATTATCACAATAAGTATCAAATCGTTATTTCTTTCAAGTTTAATGGCTGGATTTTGCTCCTGAGTGAAAGTTGAAGTGGTTTAATTGTGGTTTAAACTCTTCTTTATAGTCAACACTTGTGGATCACTTCACAAATCTGATGCAGAACATTCAAAACAATTATCTTTGTTAACAAATTGAGTAAAATTACGTAAAGGTTTTTTCAGTCCTTTTTCTGCAACAAAATAAACATCTTAATGAAATAAATTAAGGCCTAATTTGTGTATGATTCAAGTGAATAAATAATATTATAAATAAACATTTATTGAACATTTGTTATATTGTTATTGAAAAAAATTATATTGAGATAATTATTGTTATTGTTTTATTGTCCAGCCCTAGCGGAAACTGTTCATTAGTTGTGAGTTACATGTTCGCTTGTTCAGAACTTATTCGGCAAAAGTGTTTCCATCTCCCATGTAGTGCATTAACTCTTTTTTGACAAAGGCAAAAACCACCTCATGCTAGCGTAAAACACTTTTTTTTTGCAAAATTAAGGACGTTTTTTACTGATTAGAATTCGCCCATAGCTTAGTCCCCTTCATTTGGTTTGGTTTGAGTCCTCATATCAGCCCTCTAATCTGTAGAGGATATGAGAGGAGAAGGGAGCTACAATGCCGCTGTGTTAATGGAGATACCACATGAGCCAACAGGAGCGGCAAGATGGAGTAAACGCTAACCCAAGGGATGTAAAAAGAAAGTGTGAAGAAGACAGACACATGAGATGGAGGGAAACACACAACCCACAGAGGAGGGAATGGGCAAGGAACACAAACTAAACGTGTGGAGGAGTTTAATGAGTCTCCAGTTCCTCTCAACTGTACCGCTGGGGCCTGAGCGCGCAAGGATCAGTGTGTGTGTGATGTGGGTGCGAGGGTGTGTGTTTGTGTGTATCCACCTCTGAAACACTGGGCTGTGCATAATTTATCAGACAGCTGTCAGCTTTGTACTCCTATTTACTCTGCAAGCTAGATCCTCTGCCAACAGGGAGCCCAGCCAGCAGGAATGACAGCCACCGAAACTGTTTAATTAGAGACTCAAACATCTAATAATGACATTACTATCACTTCAGTGTAATTACTTAAGTATGAGGGGATGTTAAAAAGACCGATATGTTAAAATGCTTTTAATGCTTCTTTCACACACAAATCCCGATATATGACATCGGATATTTTGATATTTTGTTTTTGTTAACAGAAGATTTAAATCTGTAAACCTGTTTTCCTTTTTTTGAGTTCCCTGAGGCTGTCACCCATTATCAACAGCCTGGCAGTAGAATGCACATTATTTTGCTCTGGGCTGAATAAAAATCACCTTCATTGTTTGGGGTTTTGGAAAAAAACAAAAAAAAACAGCTTCAGGCATTTGTTTTGGTGCGGTCACCGAGGTAGTTTACACAAACATTATAACACAAACGTAATTATCAGTTTTTGTGTGTGTGTGTATCAGAGTGGGACCTCTGTCACTCTGCCAACACATGACCCAATTTCCAAAAAGAAAATCACTCACAAAAGGAGTATAGAGGACATCTTTCAGGCTTTCTAAATGAGCCAGAATCACTGCCATGTGGATGCAGGCATGGACAGGATGAGTTTAAGTGTAAATTAATTGGTCTTAGTGCGGACGCACTAGCTCTAGTGGTGATTCTCTTGGCCTGTTCCCCGGCCGACAGTCCTAAAATCCCACATGACCTATGAGAGACCTGTATTTAGCTCCATAATAAGGCTATCAAAATTACCGCCTAACCTTTGCTACTATAAAAACGAGGTATCATAAAATGTTATTTACAGCTAATTATCCAAATGCCACAACATTCTTGCAGAAGGTAACTCACAGCGCTTGTCAACACAGTTATTAGGCGGCATATTAAAAAGAGTTCATATTTCACCCCCTCGCCTGTACTGAGAGCGGGGCTCGATGATGTGACTCCACTCTGAAGCTCCCTGTAGGGCTCTGCCAACTCTGGAGTCCACACAGAGTTCCTGTCACCAGCTAATTCCCCGAGCCTTCATCACTCTCCAGCCTGTTGGCAGCCAAAGTTACCAACGAAAGCCTCCAGCTACACAGAGTGAGGAAGCGCGTGTGCACACACTGCTGATACAGTAGGCAGAGGTGGGAGCTTATGAAATGTGGACTGAGACTGTAAAAGGGCAATCCCATAAGTTCGATAAAGGGTGTCACAAGTTTGGAATATGGAATTGACAGCCGTCCATTTTTTTTGTTTTACAGCATTAGAGCTGTATTTGTCAGTTCAGAGTTGAACAGTCAGTTTTACAGGACTCCCTTGTAAAAGAGACAGTGTCTCAATGGGACTTTTCCTGTTTAAATAAAGGTTTATATATATATAACCCACTTGTGAGTGGGTATCGTTAATTGCACGGTTGGCGGTTCGATCCCTGGCTCCTTCTGTCCACATGTCAAAGTGTCTTTGAGAAAGACAATGAACCCCGACTGCTCGTGATGGTTGGGCGGGTGTGTAAGCGTCTGAATGGGTGAATGAGCGGCAAACTATAAAGTGCTTTGGATAAAAGCTGTAAAAATGCAGTCCATTTACCTTACCTGGAACAGGCCACTTTCTGTTATTTAAGTCTAATTTGGTAGATTAGAAAAAATTTGAAGGGTCAGAGCTGACGTCAGACCTCAACCAGAACTGCCAACAACAGAGGAGAAAGCGGGGCAAAATGACGGCCATAATAGCTGCTCCCAGGATGAATTACCCTCCCACCCTGACCTCTCTTTTGCACATCTTTGTAGCCACAATGTCAATAATCTTACAAACGGGAATGAGTGACTGCTTACATACAGTCTCTCCTCGAAGGTAGTCATGATGTTTCACTCGGTTATTCACACAAAAAGTGATGGAAGTACCGTAGGTGTGTGAAGAAAGTTCAACAGCTTGCTTTGGAGCCTCCACACATCAGGGACAACCACTGTATGCCGTATTGCCGAGGTTCAAAGCCCCCACTTTTTAGAAGCATACAGAGTCACTAACATTTCACCCCATGACCAGCTTCTACTTTGCATTACAGTTGTATTTTACAAACCAGGGCACTCTGGGAATACAAATCAGGTGGTGGTCCAAAACCACAAAGTGCATCAAATCACTTGATGTTTTGTGGTTTGCTCTGCTATGCTCCCGTTTTATGTATTTAATCATTTCTCTGTACTAATTCACCATGTGGCTTTATCCCCAATTCTGCAATATCATCGGGTACAGTACACATTTTGTTCTTACAGTGGATTCCAGTTCCCTCTGGATGAGATCTTCTCCCCACGTGCTTGAGACACCTTTGCTTCACCTATCACCATTGTCAGCACTGCTTGTACTGCAGAAGGAACCTGCGACTTATTATCACCTCCTGCGCAGGGCTGACATTCAGAAGTTCTCCCTAAAGCATGATAATAACTGGAAATGGAAACAAAAGCAGATCCCTTGACTGAATGTCTGCACGTTCCAGTTAATTTGGTTTAGTTCCTGTAGTGGAAAGGGAGAATGTGTCAACCTGTTTGAGTGAAAGGTTCTGAAGCGTGAGTTATAGCCCACCTTCCATGTTGAGCCCTCAATCTCATTACATTACGGTGCTCGTTCAAATGAAAAGCTCTGAGTGAGAGCTGAGGTCATTGACAGGTAAGTGAGTGACATGTTGGTTGACATCACTCAGGGGCCTCAATACCCAGACAGATAGCCGGGTTTAACTGCCCAAAGTCAACTGTGATAAATGGGCCGACCACTCTGGGGAGGGGGTGATATTACACACATTCACGTCTTTAGCAATCCATCAGAATTTGATGAAATTGCCAGTGATGCTAACTGGATATCTTGACCAGTCAGTAAATCTCTCTGCCACGTGACCCCCGGGCCATTAACCAGGCCGAGGCAGTGACCTCAGAGGCCATATGGGCAGTGAAGACCGTGAGCCAGTGAGCAATTTCTCTTCAGATGTGTTAGCCTCCAGTGGCTGCCCGATGACACTTATTCTAAACATCACTTTGACTGATAGTTACCACTTCATATATGGCTGAATAAACCTTTGCATACAAGTAATACACAGGCAAGCTTTTAGCCTGTTCACAGTTCTTCATGTTCCCTTGGCAGCGAAAAATGGTTCAGACAAATCAATTTGGGGGCTTTTAATATTTTACTATAATCATTATTATTATTTATATTCTATTTCCCAATCCAAGAAAAGGGCACTGAGGTAAATCCAACTATTGGAAGCCTTCAACATTAATGTAATGGCTGTTGAAATTGTGGCTAAGATGGACACTGTTCCTTTAACTATTCCAGGATTTGTAAGAGGTGTGAAATGACAAGCTGTACTGGATATCATCATTAAGTGAGAAATCTCACGGGATACCTGAGACAATCTAGTGTGATGATGAAGGTTGACCTTCTGGATTAGACGAGCCACAAAATTCATTTTCTGTCACTGGTAAGTTAAAATGTCTTTGTGCAATGCATTAAGCACTGACATGGTGAATTCAGCTTATCTGTCCTTGCTCTTTATCCTTTATCCTATCCATCGCCCCAGGGGCAGGGTTTAAAAGGTTACATATTGCAAGATTGCATTGTTCTGATTTAAATAAATCAAGACATAAACAAGCTGCAAGAAAAGTCTTTCAGATTATAAGATGTAAGAACATTTCAAAAGTAAAGAAGTATTTTTACTACAAATTTGTAACCAGTAAATATATAATTGCAACAGAAGCAAGTAAGAGTTTGACCTGAAAATAGGATTTTACATGACTGAGTATGCGAACAGTCATGGGTAGTGTGTAATGAATTAGATTTGCCAATAAACCCCTCTCAAATGCGTCCCATGACACATCTGCTCATGACAATACAAACCAGGTTTGCCCAAAGTAAATTTAATTATCAACTCCCAGGATGTGTACAATGTCCCCATTCTCCACAACTGATTCAATGAATACCCCAAACAGTGGAGCTTTTAACAGAGGAAATGCTAATTCCATTAGCATTTTCTGAATGGAAAATTAATTTGTAGCATAAGTCAATAAATGTACTGAAATGAGTGTGCAAAGTGTTTTTAGAGTGCAACTGAAATCATTTGCCAATGTGTTGTTCAGTGAGAGTTCTGAATTTTAATGGAAATATGAATGGCAACTGCAAAAAGATGCTCATGCTGGTATTTTCCTGTTAATTTTCCACATAAACAAGATTGCTACTGACTTAACTCAAAACGAAAGACAGTATTATATTACAATTAAAGTGACACACTTTCCTGCCAGGACAAGAACATGCTAATGTCAATGTGAGGCGCAGGGTGAAAACATTTCATTTCTGATTCAGCCAGTGGGCTCAGTGTACTTCACCTCAAATTGAGAATTGGAAAATGTTCCCAAAGTGCAGGTTTCTCCTCTGATGCTCTGAGCATCATTTACCCAAATATAATTTCTCGAGCACGGTTTCCACCAACACAACTTCAGAACGAGAGTGTTTGATTGAAAATAACAACAACAACTGCGAATTCAGACCATCTACCCCTTTACACCCCAGTCCCTTCTAAATGGAACGGTAGAAAAACTGAAGCATGCTTTTAAGGAACCCAAGCCTGTAATTTCCATCTCGTTCCAACTTCATTTGCGCTGAAGTACCCCGAAAATGCTGCCTTTATAGAGCACAATGCGGTGGTGGCGCTAAAAGGACCCAGTCCATTAAGAGAGACGGGGAGAGAGAACCATCTTCTCTCTCAAGAAGAGCAGCAGAGCAAGGGCATAGAGAAACAAAAGAGCAACAGACAGAGGGGAATGGTGGATGGAGGGAGCAGAAACTGGGGGTGTAAATGCAGAGAAATGAGAGAGAAGGGAAAAGATAGAGAGAAGGCTGTAGTTTAATGAGGAGACAGTGATTTTAAGAGCAAGCAGGGGGTTGGGGTGATCTTTGACCTCTCAGATCCCTGGGTGCGTGTGACAGGCCTGAGTTCAGACGGAGGATTAAGGTAATCAAGGGTAGCAAAGAGAACAGAGCAGACCCGGACACTCCCCGAAAGCAACAATTATGTACCTTGGCCCCGTTTCTCCAGTGTGTGTGTGTCTATACCTACACATCATCTTTGCATGTGGTGGTTTACTTCATGACAGAAGGGGGCCACTGAAGACAGATATAGACATGTGAAATAATTAATGGGATACCTAGCCTTCGTCCCACTTCTTTACGAGGACACGTGTCATTTAACTGATAAAGACGACACCTCAATCCAACTTGATAGGAATGAGTTATTGGAAAGTAGATACTTGAGGGAAAAGAATCATCCAGTTGCCTGTGGTGAAGCTATGCTGTGGTGCTAAAATAAAAAGTCGAACATGCAACAGATATTCAATGGGCACCATTGTGACAACTGATTTAATGAGCAAAAATGTCAAACATTAGCTGTTTCCAGAAGCTGAAAGTGTCTGAATGTGAGGATTTGCTGCTTTTTAAAATCGTTTTAAATTGAATATTTTACAGTTGGTTGGACAAAACTAGCAATTTGAAGGGATCAACTTGGAGTTTGTGAACGTTGAATAAGTGCTATTCACCATTTTCTGGAATTTTAAAGACTAAAAAAAGAATCCACAGATAAATTAGCAATAAACACTAAAATAAACACAAAAATAGTAACTAATTTTACTGTCTTCATAAATTATTTAGGGCAGCAACTAATGATTATTGCCATTATCAATAACTATGTTGGTTATTTTTTGATTAGGGAAACATTCTGAAATACTAATGATGTAAGTATAACTTTGGCATTTTTGCTTGAAAAATTACTTCAATGATTAATCAATTTTGAAAACAGTTGCAGGTCGGTTTTCTGTTGATCAACTTAGAATTGTCACTCTAAAATGAATAATGTCCATCAGATCAACGAGTATCCCTTCCATCCAAAGGTTGGTAGACTGATGTTAGAATTCCCTCCGCTGTCATTACATAAGGGTAGAATAATAATGAAATTCTGCTTTTTTAAAAAGTTTTATATGTTAATTTTTTCTCCGGATAAGTCACAGTACGTGTCTCCGTTACTACCGGCCAATCACAAGTTTAGAATGTTGAATTTGCATCATGAGGTTTAGTTGAAAAGGTGCTCAGCTCAGTTCCTGTAGAACATTTTTTTCAAATCCTTAGTCCAATAGCAAGATGAGGGATAACAGCCTTTCTGTATCCCAGCAGACACCGTGACAAGGTCAAGAGTGAGGAGGTACCTTAAAAGGCCACGCTCTGTCTGCAGCAGACTGGTGGAACATGACTTCATTTTGAGGTCGGCACAATCCCTTCAATTGCTTCAAAAATCCTGGCTCCGGTTTTAACACCTACAAAGGGGATGTTTAAATCCTCATAATGAGGATGCCACATGCCAATATCAACTTTCACAGGCTCCAGTTGACCGGTGCTCCTGCTGGAGTCACGTTCAGTGGCGCACATCCCTTCTTTTCACATCCCTTTAATCACATGTTTTCAATTACTCCGGGATTGCACAGAACCAACTTGTGTTGTAATTCAGTAAGGACACAAAGAGGCGGGTCGAGCAGGTGGGACAGCCGGGCATTGTCCTGGGACAGCTGAGTGACAGGGGAGAGTTTAGGGGCCTGAGAGCACACAGCGGTCACTTTGTACCTGTCAGTCAAGCTGTGACACGGACAGCCTGCCGGGGGGACTTGGGGGACGACTTGAGAGGCGAACGAGGCGAGAGGGCCCCAACCACAGGGCAGTCCCCCACCAGCGGGTCACTCCCACCCTCTGTCAAGAAACGACTTCACATAACAATAAGAGGGGCAGAGCAGCTGGCTACTGCAACACAACAGTCGAGTGTGCAGGGGCGGACATGCACTACACATCCTTAAAGGCCGTCAGTGATGCTACAAGAGCAGCCAGGACAATTACTTGTTGATTATTTATTATTCATTGTTATACTTCAGTTTCTCTTTTAGGACATAAATATCACTCAAAACACTGTTCGTACTGTATATACTGTATATTTCAGACCCACATACCTCATGTACTTAAAAATACCTGCACAAATATATTTATTCCAGCATCCTTTGCACTCTACAAATATTAATAATATTTATGTTTGTGTGTATCTGTACATGGAAGTTTGTGTCTGTTTTTTGTTTATGCTTGTTCTGTGTATGTTCACTGACAGCAATGTAAGACCGTTTGCTTTTTGTGATTAGCATAAAAAAGGACCTTCATCTCATTATACAAGTCTGTGTAGAAAAATGCTAAATAAATCCACCTTGTACCTTGAATCAGTGAAAACTGACAAGCTGGTGGTGTTAGATGAACAGTCAGGATCACCAAAGTCAGTAGACTTTATCCTCTGGGAACCATGACTGTATTTTCAAAATCTGTGAAAAGCTCAGGTCGCTTAACTATATTGACCATGCCCATGTGTCGACCAGGCTCTAGTAAAAAGGGTTGATTTTTCTGGTTAACAATTACATTATAGCGCCAACAGTATGTCTACATACTTCGATATATAATGGATCTGTCTGGATCTGTTTTTAATGGCCCGTTTATTTCCATTAAGGGAAATCTTAATGTACAATCATAACACACAATAATAGTTTAGACTAGAGTGTGCTTCCATCTTCATGACAAGAGTCATAAAGTCTGCTTCCACATGTCAGTGATCACATGACTGCTCTTGAGACTGCAGCCAGGTTCCACTTTGGTTTTTTGGATGCCTCCCCAGAAGAGTGGAGGCTGTTATAGCAGCAAAGTTTGAGCCAACTCCAGATTAACGCCCCTGGTTTGAAAATGAGATGGTCATCAATCATATATGAATTAATGGTCACAGGTCTACTTACCTTTGGCCATATGGTAAATAGTTACAATTACAGCACAGTCCAATTAAAAATCTCCCAAACACAGACCTCTTAAGCAAATAACAATCTAATAGTTTACAGCTCCGGTAGAATATAGTGCTGCAGAAGGCAGCTCTGTTTGCAGTATCAAAATGCATGCACCACTCCATGCCAGAAGAAACTCGGATTTTCTTTCCATTGAGGCTCACACTCCAAGCTCCTCCAGCCCCATCTATCTCTGTCAAAGCTTCTCACTACAAAGTACTCTTTCCTCAGTCCACAACTTACTCCTTCCTTATCTACCGCTCTCAGCGAACACACCATCATTCAGACCGCTTCCGAGCCAGCGAACGTGCCTCACCCAAGGAAGAAAGATCGATTTTTGCAGCTGAGTCGTAGAGGTAAGGAGGTATTATGTGCCAGTCACGGCCGGCTGTGCTGCCAGCTGGAGTGAACGGCTGCAGACAGCAGATCACACAGACCTAGGCCACTGAATAACCCTAACAAACCTGAAGATCAGAGCTGAATACAAACGCTAAAACTAAAGCAGACGACTGTAGTCAGGAACATTGTGATTTACTGTTTGAGATTCCAGCAAACAAGACCGATTATTCAGTCACAGAATACAGGCATGATAACAGCAGTCACAACCCAGACTGATGTACTCATAATGACAGTCCAAAAGGACCAGCATGCGTCTTTATGTGCATTTTGTGTTAGTCGGTTGGACTGACGCTGATATATACATGACCTAAAATAAACAAAACTAGCTAAACAGCTTTGAATATTTAGTACATAACAGAAGAAAGCCCTTCAAATCTGAAAACATAAAAACACAGTTGATGAGTATGGAAGACTAAAATATACACTAGTCTTTTGGGTTTAAGATGGGATTCTGTGCTAATAGATATTCTCTCTCACTCCCCCTCTCTTTAAATGGGGTAATTTTCATTCCAAAAAGGCTTCAAGGAGGCAGTTATTCTAAAGATCTGCAGAATTGATAATGGCACCACATCTGACCTGATGAAGCGGAT
Organism: Micropterus salmoides; assembly: GCF_014851395.1. Lineage (NCBI taxonomy): Eukaryota > Metazoa > Chordata > Actinopteri > Centrarchiformes > Centrarchidae > Micropterus > Micropterus salmoides. Next base: position 33,611,825 of record NW_024043372.1, read on the forward strand.
ATGGTATCGGCCATGACGTGTCTGACCCAGATCAAATACATTTTCTTTAATAATGCCATTATAAAAGCTGGAGGCTTTCCATTTTCAGTTCCATTCATTCAGTAGGCTGGGTTTGCACAGTAGTCATCTGTTTCCTTACATGAAAATGATTCCACTAAGTTCTGTGGACTAATATTTTTTTCATTAATGCAGTGTGGTATACAGTAATCAGCATTGGCAGATATCCTGAGTAGAGGTATCAGAATTGGAGAGAAAAGGCTGGATTCTTACATCCGTTTTTCCAGAATAACTGTATTACTGTCAGTGAGAAACAATCCTCTGACACAGCTTTCAAGACCGGGAAAGTTTTGCACTGAAACTAACTTTAATTCGGCATATTTTAAGCCTCAAAAAACTTCAGAGCGGACACGTACACAGACGGCTGCGGACACTACGGACGCAGACTACTTGGTGAACTCGTTCCACACGTGGGTAGCAGATTGGTTGGTGCCCTGGTAGCGTAGTGGGTCACAAACAATGGGAGACACGCGGATGTCCCCACAGAGCTTACACGTACACCCTCTGATAACAATTTTTTTGTCACGGGGACCCTAGCAGTCCCTCGCGTACCCACAGACGCGGAAAGTAGAGCGCTTGCTTAGGTGGAAGCAGCTCTTTAAGGTAGAGAAACTCTGGGTACATCACTAACGGTAGATAAAGAAAAAAAGAAACTTTAATGAAAACTATTAATGAATAAATGTGCTGTCAAAATAAAAATCTATCACAGGCTTTTCCGACAGACTGAGGTGGACAATATGACTAACAAAATATATAAGCATCAACAAAAAAGCCCAAATCAAATCCCAGCAAGGCCAGAAAAGATGGTTGGATTTATGGCCCAAATTCCCCACCTGTCTCTTCTCTCCTCCCCCTCCCAGGTCCCAATGTGCTGTCATTAGCCATACCAGGGTAATATCTCCCCCTTGCTCCTCAATGAGAGCCACAGGTTGACACGGTGTCACACTAAACCCTGTGGCTAATACAGGCTGGAAATTTACAATGAATTTTAGATCTCACCATAATGACCTTGATGAACGTTTGTGTGTGTGTGCGCATCTGAGAGGACTGTAACAATGAAGCTAATACACACACTAGGCAGGACCCCAGTCGCCAAGGAAACACAACCTGTTTCTGACTGTAGCCATGGCAACCTGCATCCCAAAAGTGTCAAAGGCGCTCTTCATGGGCCAATGGCCCATTGTTAAAGATTTCTTTCTTGAGGTTAAATATCTTCTTCAGAGTGTAAGTTACAAAATTAAAATAAGCAATTCTACATGAATTCTAAATGAATGAGATTTTTCATCAAAGTGATCCACGATTAAAGATTGTGCAAACTCAACCAACCCTCTGAGGTCACACCGTCCTTTCAACTGTAAAATAATCTGTGATAATCCTTTCCAATTAGCAAGAAAAGAATTTGGATTCTGAAATATCACTAAATGCGCCCAGAAATGCTAACTAATTCTTTGTTTTTCCATGTCTTTCCTCCTAAATTAAGAATGAACACTGATGCTCATTGGGCAGTCAGTCCAACCCTGTCTACATCAGCGGGCTTGGCATTTGAGCTCCGGCTCTGGTGGCTGTTCAACCAGCTCAGCTACACGCATAGTCATGTTATGCAACCTGAGCCAGGCCGAGAATGTGATTTTCTCCGTCCAGCGGGCTCTAATGCTGCTCTTGATGTGTAATGAGAACGAGGGTTCAGGTAAACTGGAGCTTTTGTTCTCTCCCGTGCGCTCACTTTGGTAATGAGATTATTGGTTCAGATGGGAGTTGGAGGGTCTGAAGGATGGCAGAGCTGCTGATATACGGTGTGTGTGTGTGTGTGTGTGTGTGTGTTTGGAGGGTTGAGGTTTACATGCACGCCTGGGTTGACTGCCCTGAGGGGCTGATCGGCAAGCAACAGGGCAGAGATTAACTCCCGATTACAACACAAATCTGCCCCAAGCCGCTGTCCTCTGCCAATATATGTGGCACTGAGATTTGGATTGTAGAATCCACCCCTCATGACATACACACACACACACACACACATACACGTGCTCTCTGACATGCACATTCGCTCTCATTCCCCCACCGGTGGGGAAACAAACAAGCTTTCCCATGCAAAACATACATAATAAGTGAAACCCTTGCAGAGAGAGAAGCAAGGCCTGCAGTCCAGGTGAAACAACCCTCGGGGAGCTGTGATCACTTGATCTACTCTCATTTGACAGAGAGGTCATGTAATTTGAGAGGGAGAGAAGGAGTCCGCCTTGGGGTTACATCCACAAGGTCAGACCTTCACGGACAGCAGGAAAAAGAAAAGTTAAAAAAGGATTAATAATGGGCTCAGTATTCGTCTCCGGACCTTTGTCACATCATCTCCCTTTAATCTTTCTTCTTATTTTTATTCCTCGTATCTTAAGGAAGCTTCAGAGCTTCTTTAGAGTGAAATCTGTCAATACCGTTGCCCTGAATGCTCAAACTGCAGAAAATATAGGTACATTGCACTGCAATTGTTGTTGTAGCAAAGATCCATAACAATCCACCCTTGTGAGGATCTCACAATACATCCTGTAAAAATATACTATACTGTGTGAGAATACGCTGTGAGAAATTTGCTGTGAGAGATCCAACAGGTAATTTGTCCACAAACACAGCTGGCCTCCTCTAGTGTGGCTCCCTGATGAACAGCAAACCACGGGGGATTGTATGTGCCCCACTTTCAAATGCATATTCATCTACCTCGTTACAAGCAAACAACCTGAGACATCTAGGTCTTTAAGAACACAAAGCAGTAACATGAAATTGTTTTGCATAAGGGGTGTGGGATCAAACCAGGCCAAGGGAGAGAGGCTCTTTAAACACAGCTCTGAGTAAGCTTCCAAAGGGTCATATCGCCACCTACTGGTGATATTTAAAAGTCTGGTTGGAAGACATTGATACTGAGCAGCAAAGGAGCCCCAAATCATTCAAAGCTTTCTGTTTTGCTTTCATGTTAAACAGAGACACTGTAATGACTTTCACAGATGTTCAGTAAGGAAAGGAAAAATTAAATGAGGACAGGGGATGAACAAGTAGATAGACATCAAGTGAGAGTAACAGGGGGTGTGTGTGGCTTTTAGGAAACCGACAATTTGTGGCAACAGCTTAAGCAACAAGTGGCTTAATCCCAGAGTGCTGTCCTGTGGGGGAGGAGGGACTGCACTGGTGTTTACCTGCTAGATTCTACAGCGGACCATCAATCGCAATGTGGGCCTCACACCTACCGCTCCTACTCCTTCTGGCATTTCATCACTCTTCCTGTCCTCCCATCAAGCACCTCTCTGGTCTGCGTGTGTTTGAATGATTCGGGAGGCCAGCTGGTCATGTCGGCAGTGGGAGGAGAGGGAGGAGGATAAAGAGGGAAAGGAGCTTAGGGAGCTGGAGCCATGGCTCCAGTCTACTATGACTCAGTCTGGGTGCATCCATGCCCCTGGGGAAAACACACAAAACATGTACCAAAACACACTGCTCTCACCCCTCCTCACCCTCTGTAATCAGTGTGTTCTGGCGCTCACTTTCCCCCCTTTAACAAACATTTCCATGTCTCTTAGCCCCCCCCTGCTTAGAGCATTAATAATAGCAATGACAGGAGGACGACTGGAAAAGCATTAGTGTCTGTTTGGGCTTTCCTACAAAGAAAGAGAGAGCTGGGAAGAAAGATCTGTGCTAGGCTGCTTCCCTGCTGAAGAGGCTGTGCTGTGGACTGAAGAAAGAGCCCAAACTGCTCGACATGAGAGGGGCCGGAGCGTTCACAGCCCCACGGGGGGATGGCCCACCTGTTTAAACAGCCAGAGCTATCCTGAGGAAATGAAAACTTCCATCTCTGCAGAGCTGTGCGGATCCTGCACACCAAATCCCTTTCACTTCCTCACTGGCTCACTCACTATCTTTTGTTTCCACAGCTGGCTCCGGGACCGTCTTTCTCTGCCTATCTGCACATCTAGACCCGCACAGAAAAAAAATAAAAAATAAAAAATCCAACTCAACTCATTCAGGTGGAAAATTTAAGTCTTAAATGTTTTCTGCAGATTGTCACATATATATCTATAAAAGTTATGGTATGCAAGCAAACATAAAAGTGGGTCACTGGTGCCTGGCCCAGTGCAACCAAAATTATTCCCCAGCCTTCACACACATAAAGAACCCGTAGGAGCTTTGGTGAAGCAGCAGAGGTCCCAAACAGAGGGCCATGGATCGGTAGCAGTGATGAGGACGGGGACAAATGTGAACTGTGACCGACCTTAGCCAGTCACTGCTCACACCAAGGCGTGCAATGACTCTCAAGGTCGAGCTGGGGGTGACCCTTTTTTTAGACAGCAAAGAATAGGTGCCTTATACAGCACTGAATGAACATATAAACCTCTGACACTTTTATTTTCTAACAAAAATAACAAGAAAATGCTAATTTAGGAGAATTTAGGAGGAAAAATGACTTCTGACTTTTATGACTTATAAAGTGCTGTGTCCCCGCCATAAACGAGTTTATAAGGCTAAATGGAAATCTAGCAATTTACTGAGCTGTGCCATTGGACAAATGGGAATAAAGTTTCTGTTGTACAACTTTACCCTAGAGCAAAAGCAAACGTCTCCCAGATTGTGGGTATTAACCTTGAGTCCTTGTCTCTTCCCAGCCAGTCTCGTCCTTATCAGCAGACACAGACTCCTGGCGTCGGACGCGGCAGACAGAGGTACCTGGAAATAAACACCGCCTTAACTGCACCCATCGCTATGGAGATACCCTCAGGGGGGAGGCCAATGAAATACCTGACAATGGGGGAACAGCCTGCCAGCAAGTGCCATCAGCTCTTTTTTACGAGCGTCTAATGTACTCCCATGCCTCTGTCGGGGCTGTCCGTTATTACCGCCGTTCACTTAGTACTCTCAGACAGACTCATCTGATGACTCATGCTGTGGAGCAGGAGGGGAAGAACAAGAGGTGTTGTTAATGTATTCTGTCACCTCTTCCCTTCACCGCAGGTTGAAAAGCCTGAACCTCTGGGTGTCAGAGGAGAGGGTGCAAATGATCACAGTGAGCTGATCCCTGCATGATTTGACAGCAAAGAGACACTCGGTTTTCCAAGTTTCCATCACAACCTCAAATTACACCTTTCAGAGGATTCACAAATCAGAGCTTGTTGGTTAAATGCTTTTGCGTCAGACATAAAACATAAGCATGACAGGTGGGCAAAAGTGAGTCAGCTTGTAAAATGAAAGGAATACATGTAACTATGGTGGAGAGCCATCAAAATTAAAATTCACAATAACCGCTAGTGACATGCTCCTTTCACTAGGACTTTGTAACACACTGCTTTGCTGAACAGCTCTGAAGTTGTCGGTGCAAACTGTAGCCACCAGGGGTCGCTCCATCCCTCTAGAACTGGGCCTCTTTCCAGATTTAAAAAACAGCCTGCAAGGAGCATGCAGCTCCAGCAGGTCGACCTGCGCTCTTTTAACAGACAACAGCTCAGGTTACATATATAATGCATATTTTAGGGAGCACATAAATACTTTATAGATCTGCCACAGCTGGCACTAAAACTTGTAAATCCATTCTCATTTGTGAAAACATCTGCCAAAATATCCTTTTGTCTTGGGATTATTACTGGAGTACAACTCCAGGGCTCCTTTGAAGAACAATGCGAAAAATAAAGCATAAACAATACACTGTCAGGCTAAATTAGAATTTACGTATGAAATCAGCTTGTTTTGCCAATGTAACACACAATGTATTCACACCTGAGAATAGGGAGAAACACACACACAAGATGAGAAATGCAAAGCTCCCTGCTTAACATTTAACTCTCTCTGCAGATGTTGGTGACAAATTTATCTATTTTATTACAAGAATCCAAGAGAACAGCAGAGAGCGTGGGAGGTGGAAAGAGGGGGAAAAAATCAGTTGGATGTTTAAAGGCCTTTTGCTGGTCCCACAGGGCATTGCAGGAGCAGCAACGGCGCGAGGCTCACGGTTGACTTAGCCCATCATGGCCGCATTCAGACTTTTCCAGCAGGCAGACAGGAAGCACCTGGGTCCAAAGGCTGGAGAATGGCGGAGGCCCCCGGCCCCACCCAACGCAACACATCAACAGCTCGACTAGAAGGATCCTGTGCAGGCTACGTAGCGCTAAACAGCACTCCCTGGCTGCCTGTGTGTAAACAAACATACCACCTCTGTATGCAGCAGCGGCACAGGGGGGTACGTACTTTCATTCTGCTTCAACCCTCAGGCATAGAGAACACACAGGAAAACAGCGTGGGGTAGAACTGTTGGCTCTGAGAACTGCCTCTTTACACTAAAACCTTCAACAAATTAAATGCTTTTCCCTCCACTGGCCTAGCAAACCAAACTGCAGCGAGCTGCCACTAGAAAGGGGAGGGAAAAGAGGGTTGTATGAAGTACATGACTGATGGAGTTCTGTGGGGTTTTGGGCGGAGCACAAGTGACTGGGTGGGAGGCCTGGGTGAGCTGGGCCTGGCGGGATCTGGGTCGCGCTGGTTTTGCGTTTTGGTGACTGTGCGGCTGCTCCTGCTGGGCTCAATGGGAGTTGAGAAGCTGGCCACAGCAGCCAGAGGCAAGTGGCCCAATGTAAACAGCTCATTCTGGCGGTGAGGCTGAGGAGCTGCTGTAATTACTGCTCGTCATGAGAAGATGAATAGAGATTTAGAGAAAGGAGGAGAAGTAGATGAGGAGGAAAACGGGGGTATGAATGGTGGAGCAAGAGGTTGGAGGGGGGGGCATGGTTCCAACCCTTACATCGATCTTTATCTATCAAGGATTCCCAGGGAAAGAATTATACGGAGAACAGGCCCGGGGCAGGGAGTGCACTTCACACCAGCACTGCACTGTGAAGTCTTTTTGTTACATTCTCCGTTCCAAAGGCCCTTGGCAAATCAAGTCTAATGCTACTGAGAGCCAGAGTGCTGAAAATGAAGTTAGTGGAAATTCATTTTCCTGTTACAATAGACTTAAATTTGAAAAAAAAGAAAAAAACAACGTAAAATCTTTTCCAAATTTTCTCTGGTACTCTCGTTGTATACCCGTGACCTGATGTGCCTTAAAGAAAGCTCCATGTGGGCTTATAGTTGATACATCCTCAAGTATTCCCCAGGCTAAAAACCATGAAAAGACTATATCCCTGGAAGGGAATGGAAATTTAGGTAATGCTTTTAGTGCAGTATTGTCAGCTTGTCCAAAAAAAGCGCAGTGACTTTTGCACTTATGTTGTTGTTGTTGCTGTTTTTCTGCTTAACCTTCTCTGCATAAAAACAAAGGCCCCTTAACAAACCCTGCAAAGCTAGCCAATTAGCGCCTGCTTATTTGCAGCATGCAAACCTTGATCTGAAGTGAAAAACAAGTGAAAACCACTCAGGGGACTATTTTTCTTTGAAGGAGCTTCTACAGCCGTCGATTAAGGGTTAGTCTTTAACTTTGAGTAACAAGTTACAACCTCAGTGTGAATGATAAAAGAACCCCTTTGTCAAACATTTCTCAGAAACCCTGAATGTTTTAAAGACAGTCTGCTTTAGAGTTCTACCGTTATCTCGTTGCATTCATATTGGGGTTGCAACTGACGATTACTTTCACTATTCCCCAGTACCCAAACTCATTCAGGAAGCAACAAAGCATAGGGGAAGGATTCCAGCTATTTTTACCATATGTCTTTTTAGTTTCATTAATCCATAACTAAAAATGTCATGCATGCCACTGTGTGTAGGTCAGAGGTTGTAACTAACAGCTTTTCTGACTCATCCTCTGATCCCTGCTAGGCTTTTCCTCTAACCCAGCTCTGATTAACAAATTAACAAGCTTGGGAATTTATCCAGGCTTCAGGTAGCGGTGCATGAGTATACGACCCGACTGTTTAGGATTAAGGCTCTTTTATATCCAGATTACACAGCATTTAGCCCCCCTGGCAGAAAGAAAAGGTGGGAAGGGTGCACATCTGTGGGTTGGGGGGTGGGGGGGGCGGGGGGGCATCAGGTGTGCCCTCACAGATTAGCGCAAAGCTCCTGGTAATGAAAGACAGGATGACCACCACTCCCTGCGTCGCCTTTGAAGTCAGATCAGAAAGTGGAATAAAAGGCATCCCGCCCCCCCCAAAAGGAGCCCCCAAAGGGTCAAGATCCACACACAGCCTCCCTGAGGTCGGCACTGATAAGGAGGATCGGGATTAGAACCATCCGGCCTTGGGTTCTCTCCGTCTCTCACTTTCGCTCATTTCACTCCACCCTATACAGTCTTCCTGCCCTTGACCCTACTAATTTAATTAGGTTTTTCATATTGGAGTGAAAGCCTTGCCAGCGGCTAAAGGTGACAAGAGTCTTGTTCTTAAGTTTTCTCGCTCTTGATAGCGTTTGCCAGTTACAGAAGGTCAGCCTCGACTTCTGAGGTTTAGTGGTGCTACTGAAAAAAAAAAAAAAGTGCTATGTGTGAGAGGGTGTGATGCAAACTTTGGGTTGATCTGTATTTTTTTCTTTCAGCAAAGCAGACCAAAAAAAAATTCTCTCACCACATACTCATACGCATTAAATACGTTTTTTTTTTTTTAACTTGTGTTAAGACTGTGGAACCCTGGGATGCTTTATAATTAAGTTTTGCTCACTGTTAAGGCAAGGACGTGGGGTGAGAAGGCAAAGTCGAAAGATGGGAAAAGCTATTTGAAAAGAAGAAGCCCACAGCGCGGAGACGGAGAAATGGTGGTTGAGGAGGCAAACACAGGGAGGGGTGAAATGTGCGTCACAGCTGCGGCTTGGGGCTCACAGACGGTGCAGCAAGGGATGTTACTGATGGACATATCTGACATTGTACTAACAAGCAGCCTGTGGATTGCATACACATACACACAGAACCACATGCGCATGTGAAAGCATACTGTCCAGCACACAGAAAACATATTTCTATCCATGTGAGAGCCATCCGTTGACCACAATAATCTCTCAACCCTAACCTGCTTATATACATCTACATTTAATTTATAAATCCTCCAGATTTTCATCATTAAATCCCATTTTTATACCATTTTTGAGAACTATAGAGTCCCCCACCGTTACTATTCCAACCAATAACCATAAGTGGCGCCATATGAACTAAGACTGAAATCACAACATTAACCTAAACTAACCAGCCATCCATGCCAAGTTTATACACAAAAAACAGCTTAGTCATCACGGGGAGTACTATTCAACCTGTAAAAATTGGCAGGACTCAGCTTTATCAATTTTGACCATTCTTTCTACGTCTCATTGCGACTCACCCAACCTTATGGAAGTGCAGTACTTACTCGCTGGAATTTCCTTTTCACATAAAGACTTATTGCTAAACTTACATCAATTTTAAACCAAGTAGAAAGAAAAACAAACCCTAACTCTAACTTGTTTAACCCAAATATGACCAAGCGCAATGAGGACAAGAAAGGTCTTCAGTCTGGTCAAATTTGTTCCTCCTTCCATCTTTGTAATGGCTTATGGTCCTCGTAAAGACAGACAACAACAGACACACACAAACACATTTTTCTCTCTGAGCAACTCCCATCTGATCCATAGCTTGGTTCGGTTGCTACATGAAGGGTTTTAAATAGGGTGACTGATTCTCTGACCAATCCCTGCCTTGGGTAAGAGGAATGTAACCTCTGGGAGGGGAGGGGGATTTACACAATGTACTAACAGAGGATTTGTATCCATCGAACAGGGCTCCCTCCAGCTGTGCTGCAGTCCAATGGGGTTAAATTAAAAGCAAGCTACACAGCTCGCTGTGTTGGGGCTCTTGTTAAATCCAGGATCTCTTCGTTACAACAGCCTGGCTCATTTTCACATGATCTTCTCCCAGATAAATGTCAGTGACCCCCGTATTCATTTCCAACAGGCTTTAACAAGTGATGCTTCACTGATTCTTGAAGCTGTATTTGGCAATTCTGAAGGGTAAAGCGACATTTGAGTCAGATCTGTCAGTATGCTGCCAGCCGGTTATGACTTACTGTCATTTCACATTGATGCCCCCCCCCAGATCTATAGATGCCAAGGCACTGCCATCATTTGCCCTGATGAGCTGGAGCGGCTAGCTCGTGAGCCAGAGTTGTAATCCCTGTTCTTTTGACCCTCCGTGAAAGTCAATTGACTCCGAGCTGATTGAGGGGATTTGGAGAGAGAGAATAAAAGGAAGAAATACTGATAAAGAATAAAATGGGTAAAAATAGAGAGGTTGATGGGGAACACATGCCTATTCACAGAGACAACCCTGAGGAGTGAGGAGGGCCTGCCAGCCAGTCAGTCATTGGTACTGTAGATGAAGCACAATCAGAATGGCAGATGGCAGTGATAGTGTGGGGAGAGGGGAATGTGGAAGGCCAAGACAAGGCTCATTATCACCTCTCTCTGTATCACATGGCATGTCGTCCCCCCCCCCACCCTCCCTTCTATCACCACCAGTACCTCTCGCTTCTCTTCTGATGTTGGTGCACTGCTCTCCCAGCACGGCCTCTCGGCTTCCACAGTGAACAGCATAGATTCTCGACCCGCTCCGTATCACTGATACTTTTGCCCACACCAATTAGAAAGGGAACATTTCTCTGTGTTTTAACAAATCCCAGTAACATAGGTCTTTCAATTTTATTTGCCATGTTGAGAACTCGTTGGGGTAGGAATTTTCAAACTTTCCTCTCTACCTGAAAATAAATTCAGCCATCCGTTTCTCTCAGCCATCTGATCTCTGATTTCACCATGACCTTCTTAACCACCCCTATTGCGGGCACTAAACACCCCAAAACTGGCCTGGCCCAAGAAAGGACAGGCTGCGCACTTTACCAGCTGCCCACATGATGTTTTATCACGGCTGCTGCAGCCCTTTGTAACCTCCCGTTCAACCCATCCACTCTGCATTTTCACTGGCAGCCCAGCCAACACCAAACCGCATAAACAGCACGAGTTCAGAATATGCAGTGCAAATTCAGTCTACTTGACAGCCATGGTTCTGTTGACCTTGTAGAAAAATACTAATTTCAGATAATTTGATTGAGTAAATGCGATCATAACTGTTTATAAATACTGAGGGGTACCTCAAGCTCAGCTCGGTTGTAAGCCCTAAATGCAATTGAGGGTAGTTAGCAGCCAAGCAAGGCTGAATGTGATCCCTATCTGAGGTCGTGACTACGCGGTTGTGTGTTAAGGAGAATATGAGCAAGCCAGCAGAACTATCAACGTTTAAGGATGTGTGGTCTGGCCAAAGTGGATGAAGGTTTGGAAGGGAAATGAGGTTGAATTTGAGACCGACAACATGCTCTGTTCCTCAGTCCCAACGGCCGGGCTGGCTGGCCCTCTAGAGAAGCAAGTTCAAATGTTCTATGTAACCGAGGAACCAAAATACACCCTTAACGTGGTCTCTGGGTGACGCAGCCGTTTCTTCTCAACAGAGGCAAACCTAATGGGCAAAACAGTGATGATGTCAGCCATCACAGGCAAAACAAGGATAAAACTGGGTCATGAAGGACTGTCCTGGGTTTGAAATGTGGTGAAATCAGGGGTCAAAATGTTGAATATTCAAAGGGTTCTTTACAGAGCAAGTGCTCTTACTCCTGTACTTGGCACCTTAGACTGAATGGAAAGACGGTGTTATGGTGGACCAGTAATTTCTTTCGGGATTTCCTGTTCTCACTGTGATGCACTACTACGTCATCCTTGCACCTTGACCTGCCACGGTACTGTGCTGTGCAAAAACTTTATCTGCCAACATGGGAGAGGCTTCAGTTTGACTTCTGTCCTGTGATGATATAATGCTGCAATAAACAGAAAAGAGGGAAAACTTAATGTACTACATGAACTTCCTCTAAAATTTAACTCTATTTGTTTCCATTTCCTTGCTTTCTCCTTTGTATTTCTTCTTGTCAGATACTTGAAACTGTTGCTAATGCCAACAATTAAAGTCATTCTATTGTTGACTTTGTTTATTGTTAACGATAACGAGGTCTGCGACTTCCCAACAACGTTAGAGTAAACGCACTTATCTTGAACAGCCCCTTGTCATTCGCCCCTCCTCTGTTGCTCCCAGGATGTGGCTGAGGTCGGGAATAGGCAGGTGAGTTATGTAAGCAAGAGTTTTAGATTTAAGGGGAAGCGTGTGAATGTGTGTGTGCTGATGGAGGCGTGTTGAGGCTACATCCACACTACTATCCTTTCGTTTTAAAACGCAGACGTTTTGCTACGTTTGCACCTCCCGTCCAGACTAAAACGGCAAATTCAAAGACCAGAAGTTTGAAAATGTTTCTGATCCCGTTTTTGTTTTTAAACTCTAAAGCAGCGTATTAGTGCGCACAAAACAGAGGACTACTGACTACTGAGTTTTAGTTTTTTGTACTGTGCAAATAACATGGAGGTTACTGTGCACGTCGCCGTATTTGCTTTGCTGCGACTCCTGCCGCCAAAATTGCTTTGTAGTCCAGTTTTCCACATCGTCGTCAGTCCATGCAAAAAAAATCTCTGGTGTGGTTCTTCGCCATTGCTATTCTTCGTTTGTCTCGAGTAGAACTGCTTCCTGTTGGCACACATGTCCGCGAATGGCCACTTAATGTGCGTTTTCAGTCGTTAAAACATAAACGGAGATAAAAAGTCGGTGTGGAAGGAGATCGAGCTCATTTTAAAACACAGTTTTTAAACAAAAACGCAGTGGTGTTCAGTCAGACTCTTAGTGGTCTGTCTACTAATAGAAGACCCCGCGCCAACCCCTGTTAAGCTTCCTGTCCCCTCTGGACAGAAACAGACACTATTCCTTTTACATTTAGCAAAAAAGGGGTTCAACAGAAGAATTACATTTCCAGATAATACAAAATGAGAAAATAAATATCTTAAGAGTCTAAACACACACATTTTTGATGGACAATGTAAAGATCAAGGTGTTCTTTTAGTCATTTCTTAACCTTGTTCTCCTCTATCACTGGGTCTGAGCTCACGGCCCCTTGGTAAGGATTACAGCCAGTGTCACTCATCTGTTTACCTCTGGGCTATTAACTTGTAATACTCACACGCTGCCCACTGGAAGTTACTCTTTAGCACTAAGGATTATGGAAAGGAGTAAGTCAATACAGGTTAAGTCTGTATTATCGCACAGCCAATATTCTCCTTCTGGCGCTAAATTGCCACTGGTAAATGGCTCCTTTTGTGGCACATGCACAATAGAAAAAGGAGGAGAGATAGCATCGGCTTGCGACTGTAATCAGCGGCCAGGTTTGACAGACGCGTGGCATTATTAGCATGACACAGGCTATGGAACGGGAGCTCCCAGATTACAATTTACACGCCATCTTCTAATGCTGCTCAAGTCAAGAGCCTGTCACAACAACAGGTACCCTGGGGATATCTCACACACACACAGGGAAGGGATGTCAGGGAGGAGAAGGTAATGATAGAGAACCTAAATTTGTGACACTGTACTTACATGGCAGATCACAAAAGCTTTTTTAGCACAGGAAGTCTTTCTTACCTGCAGAGAGAGAAAAAAAAAAAGAAGAAAGACAGATGGAGAATGTTAAATGTATTTCTTCAGCGCAGTGTTCATGTCACTTGGTCTGGGTTCATTCTTGTCTCCCTCAGACAGACAGAGAGGGTGACTGGATGTCCATATTTGGCCACGAGGGCACTCCTCTAGACGGTCTCTGTTTAATAACACAGTGCTGGTCTCAGCTGGTTGGGCTGATGGGCTTAAAGCCTCTCGCTCCACAGTTAACTCTTCTCTCCAACAAGCCTGTACACAGAGACACCACATGCCAATGTACAGGACTGGCATGAGTAAAGCTGGTGTCAAACACTACTGATGTCACAACAGATACTATTGCAACTGTTAGTAGTATTTCTTTTTGATACTGCTACCGCTAATACCATTAATAATTCAGTTACTTGCTACCACACTATAACATCTCCTTCTATTAAGGCTAGTGCTACTACTAATAATATTACTTTCAATACTCCTTCTGTTTTTACTCCTAGTATTAAAATACAAAATATAACCATGTACAATTTTGGTTGGCAGACTTACTTAATTATAGTTATATTTAAGTATAGTTATTATATTTTGTTAAAAATAAAAATAGTTGATATTGTACTTTCAAGTGTGAAATTTCACAGAAGTTTTGAAAAGCTTTGGTGCAGTATTTAGGTGATATAGTATACAGCACACAGTTCTACAGTCAATATTTTTAAATACAAAATGGATTAAATAACTGTAAAACAAAAGTGGCCGCTCGTAGTGACAAACTGACCCAGGATCATCACTTCACTTTGCAGTCCCCCTGCAAATCTATTTGGTTTTATGGCCTCTAGGTTTACTCAAAACCAAAAACAGAGCTAAAAGGAGAATGACTATTGGATCATAGACTGTATTAAACGTGCTTTCTGTGACATCACCTAAAGGCTTCTGAAGGGCCATTGTGAAGCTCAATGTGAGCGGCTCCCAGCAGCTCCAGCCGTCCCAACCTTGGCAGTGCCTGACTCTGGCTCATCCAAAAATGGGCACGGAGGTGGAGCTGAGGCAAGCCCAATGAAACCTCGCTGCTGAGCCACCTAGAGGCTAGCCCCCTGAGAGGGCACCCACCTGTCACTCAAAGCCACGACTTTAATAATATATAACTTGATTTAATTTATATGGGTGAGTTATAGAAACATTCACTCCCTGCACAGTTGTCATGAAGGGGGAAAGGGAAAGTTCCTGGCTGTAAAAATCTGATCAGAATTGGATGTGTAAATAGGCAACTGTTTACTAACATGATCACTAGCAAATAAAGTAGACAGCAAGTCAATGTTATACTAACACTAATCAGCATGTTGCCTAAAATATCAAATATTGCTGCTGCAGGACATTTTTGCTAATTTTCATTATAATTTTCTTGATTAATATATTTGCTTTTATTATAATTTAATTACTGCTACTTTTTGTTGTCATTGTGAACACAGCAACTACCACGGCTTTTCACAACATTCAATTGCCACTGCTAGAAACAATTATACAAGAAATTAATAAAAGTTCTGAAAAATAACAGCATGGTTCCAATAGAGCAGGCACACAACTCATGAGAGAGACGGAGAGAGGGGCTGGGTTTCCTCTTAATTCCCTGTCTAATTACTCGTCCCCGGCTCACCCCAGGTCAAAGACCCCGCAGGTCCCACTCTAATCCGTCTCCTCGGCCCACTTCAAAGGGCCCTGATTACAGGGAGGAGAAGCATGAAGTGAGAGAGGGAGAGAGACAGAGAGAGGGAGGACAAGACGGGATGGAAAGACAGAGGGATGAAAGGAAGGACGAATGGGAAGGAAGGTGGACAGAGCCAGAATGGAAACATATCTTGTCTGTCTCTGAGCTGTCTGGCTTGTGCGGCCCGTTTAGCTCCCAGCTGATGCTTCTTCACTGGCTTAGCTCAGCCCTGGAAGGCACAAGCCATGTGAGACTGCGCTCAAATCTGCTGCATGCGAGAGCATGAGGCACACGCAAGCGTATACACTCAAAGCTCTTTTTCCATTGTCATAAAAATGGCAAACTTATTTTCAGTGTGGCAATAAAACCAGGCAGACAAACGTAGCATAATAACAGTACTGTTCTTTGAACATCTGCGTATGTTTTTTGAACTTCTTCCAATCTTCCGCTGAGAGTTTCTAAACTCTCCCATCTTTTACATGATTTGAGGAGCCAAAGTATTCAGAGGAGAGATAAGGAAAGGCTGTGCAAGAACATCAGGGAGAGTGAGCCAACATTTTCCAGTACTATTACCATAACCCCAAACGAGTATGTCCAGTGCAACGTGTCTGTGTCTACACGGGTTGAGGCCCTATAACTATCATTTTCTTCAGAATGTAGAAACAAACAGACAAGAGGAATTATTGTAAAATCATCACATGCTTCGTTGGTGCCTTTTTGCTACATCGTATCATGTCTGTCACTTAGATTTTCTCAGTCTTTTCTTTCTACAGCCACGGCGACAGTCGCTGCTGTTGCTTCATATTGTATTTGTATTCCAAAACAAACATTTTATAGTTTCAGCTGCACTTTCAATGTGCCAGATTATTTTTTTTCCCTTCAGGAAAACATCCTCCCAGGTGTTTATAAAAGTAAATGAAAAAACAGCTTTTATACAAATAGAATCACTGTTGTGTTAGATCCATCAGCAGCTGAAAAAAGCCAGATGTATTTGTTGGAAAATGTTGTGGATAATTACTTAAAAATGGCAGTTTAAAAGGCCAAAAGACAGTCCTGAATGGATTGAATAGTAAGTGAATCTCGCTGGTGCATTGGATTTCACCTCAACAATGCTCTAAGTACTCTAATATATAAATTTTTCGCCCACTTCAGGAGAGTCTGGAGGCTAGAGAACATAGCCTAAGTTATAAAGTATAAATTCAAAGCAGGAGTTTAAAGAAGCGAGGGAGAAAACAGATGAGTGAAGCGAAGGAGAGCAGAGGAGGGAGTGTGAGGAGTAGGAGGACAGACTTAAAAGGCCTGAGGCTGTGTGTCTCTCTCTTTCTCTGCCGTGGAAGATCAGCGGCTGGAATGAGGCTGGCCGCTGGCTAGACTTGTCTGTCCGCAGGTTTAAATTTAGGCTGGATCAGACGTGTCGCCTCGGCCCTCGCCCTCGCAGCCCAGCCGGCGAGTAACTTGTGGAGGCCATCGCTGACCGCATTATCATTTCCCATCACCTCTCAGGGAGGAGGACGAGGCCACCCAACATTTAACTTGACCTGATGCATGCAAAAGTCTCGAGATCTAAGTACCCTAACTGATAATGTGAGCAGCAATGAAGTGAAGTGAAAGCGTTTTCTTTGGTGAGAACTATTTCTTGAACATTTGCTACAACACTGCATAAGCCTCATAAATGTCTACATTTCATTTGTGATGTTTAACTCTTCTGCCTCTTCTTGAGTAATTGTAGTTTAAATTTGCTAGCATACTTCCCACCTAAAAATCTAAATGTAAGCGTACTGTATATATTATCCTCTTAAGTTCTAGACCAGCAAATACATTTCCACTGGATATATAAACAGATAGAGGGTGGAGCCGTTGCCACTTTTCTTTGTGATCGCTATGACGGCACAGAAAAAGTTGAGAGAAAAAAATAAATAAATCAGAAAGCATTGACGGACTACAATGAACAACTGTCCATCAGATTCTGCAGTGTGCAAACAACAGTTCAAGGAGAGGTAAGGATAATAGTGAGCTGTCTTATCAGAACTTCTGATGTGGAAAGTCTGACCAGCATTCAAATCAGCAAATAACCCATAATTGCGGACGGGCTCATTCAGGTCTTTGAGGTACACATCTTTTTCCATCAAAGAATACGGGCTGGAGAGTATCTGTTTACAAGCTATTACTCACTTCCCTGTCTTGCTGGCTTGTTGTCCACATTGTGCTATCTTTTCTGTAATTACGCCTTATTATGCCAGAGCGATAAGGAAACAATCAAACAGGGACACCGCCTCTCATGTAAACATTTGGATGTGATTTCGGCTTTGCGCTTTCTTAGCTGTTCTCGCTCAGTGTCTAATGTGTGTCTGTGTGTGTGCCGGGGGGGGGGGGGGTGTAAACCTCCAACAGGAGGAGACGAGCCGCAACCTTCTCGACAACAACTGAGGAGAACAGACAACATGGAGTCTCTGCAGCTGTTGCTCCGCATCCGCAGAGGGGAGCTTTTAATTGAATGTGAATGCAAGTTCATTTAATATTGGCTTGGCTGGAGAGACGCACACCAGGGTGGGTGGATGGGGGGTTGAGGGGAAGACAGCCCCTGCCTCATCCCCACCATCACATCCTGTCTCACCTCACCTCACCTCACCCCCCCCCCCTTCCAGCCCACACATCACACGGCTCTAATTACTAGCCATGGGAAACAACAACACGTTACAACACTTTACAACGAGACATTGTGATGTGCAAAGATCAAGCGGTAACATCCGCTGAGCTCAAAATCAAATTAGGGAGCACAGACAAAAAAAATGTGTGTGTGTGTGTGCGGGGGGGGGGGGGGGGGGCTCAGCTGTATCCTTGCGTAATGAGCGGAGGGACAGACACGTGACGGCTCCAGGAAGGCGGGCGGGGGAGAAGAGGCTTGTGGTCAGTGTATGTTGGCTACATTACAGGGCATGTCTATGTGTTTAAACAGCTATAATTGTGTGATAACTCCATCGGCTGGCTAGGAAGAGTGGTGACGTGGAACAACAGAGGAGGCCCTTGACTCCTCTTTCTCTTCCCTGCCAGTCACTCTAGAGCACCTCAGTGGAAAACAATGTATGAGGACTAAATGGAAATCCGAGCATAGGGCCATTTTTTTATTCAGAATGCCTGTGCGATTGGCATATGGGTTTCATTAGTGCTGCGCTGTAAGCAAGAGGGGAAGAAGGACAGAGGGAGGTGGAGGGTTAATAGCCTGAGATAACTAAACCTCCATCAATGACTTTGATTCTGGATTTAATGTCCTTGTGGGGAGTGCTCGGCTAACTTCCATGCACTTGTAATAAGTGCAAATGCAGAGCAACAGCCAGTTCTGTTTGCTTTCTTCCTGAAATGTGGGACTGTTTAATGTCACTGATGAGCCCAGTTTGTTGTTGTAGCACTCCTGCCCCTCTTGCATATGTGCGTACACACACATAACCGCACAAACACAAGCAGAAAGGCGGGGAGGTGGGGGGGATGCAAGCCTTGTGTACCCATCCATGAAAAGCACACACACTCAGAGCTCCTTCACACCAGTTGGACTGTGGGACAGAGCACCTTTTCAACAGAAAGCACTAACTCATGGGTTTGCAGTAAAACTGCCTCAGGCCATGGCAGTGGTGTGAGGGCCAAAGGCATGTAAACAGCGGACGACAATGAGCAGACTGACCAGAGTGCACGCTTCTGTCATTCAAACCCTCTTTACAACCCTGTTCCCACAAGCCGCAGAGCTGCGCTGGAAAACAATACGCTTACTCTGCATCACTCACATTCTGTCAAGCCGAGGGGATAGTGAAGCTGGAGCAAACTGGACGAAGTGGAAAAAAAAACAAAAAACTCCTGTGTATGAACTCGGTGGAATGCAGCCCCGCTCAACAAAGACAAGCCTTTGAGGACTTTTTTCAGTGAGAGCAACTTTAAAACTTATCTCTAAACATGATGGTCTAAAAAAGAGACAAATATCATCTTAAAAGCCTCACGAGGCATTTGTTTTTCAAATTACATCTGGAGATGTTTAAATGTCATTAAAATATGTGCTGGCTGAATGAGCTGGGCTCAAATTACAGCCCCAAAATGGCTGGATAACACAAACGTCTAGCATCTATCCTCATCACAACTGTTCCAACATAACACTCTCCCTTTGTGAGCCACTGCACACTGCTTTATCAGTCAAACATTTATGCTCCGTTAGTGTAAAGTGTAAAAAAAAAAAAATGAAAAAAAAGGGGGGGACAGTGCAAAAGCAGATAAAGGCCTCGTTTCCTTGTACATTTGCGAAGACGAGAGAAGACGTGCAGAGAAAGAGTGAGGAGAAGAAAGAGAGGTAGTGATGGTGGGTAGAAACCAAACAGTCGGGAGCCTCAGTTCTGTGTGAGTGTCTGTGTGCGGCCCTTGCCAAGAAAAACAAGGCCTGAGCGACGCTGGGATCTGATTTCAGCATGGAGGCATGGCAGGAAACTGGTTCCTCTGGGTGTGGGGGGGGGGGGGGGGGGGGGGGATGGGGGTAGAAAGGGAGGCTACACTTAATGTCCTCCCAGAGAAAAAGAGAAAGACATTCAGAGACAGAACAACCGTCCTTTTCACTCACCACCCATCCAGCATTGATACAGTCACCATTTGTGTGGGCAGCGTACTTTAACCCGTACAGCACGTCATCAGCGCTGCTCCTGCCAGTAACACTTTCACAGTGATCACAGAGTCGGGCACGAGTCCCCGATGCAGATCCTTGTGCCACAGAGAGGTCAGCTCAGTTCAGAGCCTTGTATCTGCATCTGGATCATAACTCCACTACTGAGGAGCCGGAGGGATATTACTAAGCACATGTGTAGAGAATTAGCACTGGCTACGCAGTGTTCCGAGGCTTAAAAACCCTTTGTTACATGTAACACGCTACTCCGCGTGCATACAACGGTCTTGATCTTATTTGTCACTGGCTTTGTTTCTACGGCTTCTGGGTGGCTTTGCATTGACAGTGACTTCCAGTGTGCTCTGTGGTAGCTGCAAGCTGCTGGCACTTCACCGCGGGGGCCGAGTTCAACTACAAGTGGTACAAGGGGGAAAAAGGAAATGGGGGAGCTCTGCGTCTCATAGGGTTTGAGGTATGGTGAGGCTTCTCTAGAAATGAACAAACTGTTGTGTGAGAGAGGATGAGAGAAGCCTATGTCAGAGGCTTATGTCAAAGGAAAGTTATTTCCCACATAAACAAAGCAAGTAGTCTCATGCTGCTGTTATTCTTGTACCATATTTCATCAACATTTTACTAGTCTCTCACAGAAAGTCGGACCTTTTAGAGTATATTTAATCAAACAAGGCTATGAATCTGACCAGGTACTTGAGAGTTTTCAATACTTGCTATGGCCCAATACATATGCAGATGTGCTACAAATTCTTATTATAAAAAAATAAGACAAGTGTTGTCTAGCAAAGATAATTTTAGTTTAGTTTTAGTTTGAATCACTTCAACATGGTTAGACATGTTGTCCTGCAAAATCCCAAACTTCAAACTCAAATGCTAGACTTCTAAACAGTAGTCGACATATATAATAACAGTGCCTACAAAATTATGCTATAAATAAGTAATATTAATAATAAACTGTATTAATAATAATCAGAGAGAAAAACGGTCCAGACGATCAATGCCGTTTTTTCATCCCCCTTTGCTACGATGCAATTTGCGGTATCTTCAGATGCTACACATTCACATTTTCTCACTTCTGAGATGAATCCCTAAACTCAACAAGTGTTGGCATGAAGCACTGAAGCCACATTTTAGTTTTGGTGATCTAGAGGTAAAGCTATAGCTGGGTATTGTTTAAAAAAAATTCACACTAGCGCTGATGGGATACCAGAGTTTCCCTAAATAAATGCATATATATATATAAATATATAAACACACACACACACTAGTTTTGGTACCAATAGCAAACTGAAAATGTTTTTGACCCCTCTGAGTAAAGAAGTAGTGTTGTACTGAACAATTTTCGGGCCAAGTGCGCTGGAAGACCTCGAGGGAACAGAGGGCACAAACAAACACCGGGGGCTCGGCCAGCAAACACAAACAGAGCCATGTTGCTTTTAGCTAATGTCTTACATCCAGTACCATGTCCTTCAGGAGCCCACTCTCCAACCCTGTCCCGCCCCTATCCACGGACCCCCCCCCCCCCCCCCCCCCCATCCCTTCTCCACGCTGGACAAACCCAAGGTGGAAGTAATGACGCCAGATGTGACCAATCAAGCTGATAAAGAGCAGGGTCTGCTGTGGACCGACACACAGCTGTGGGTGCAGCTGTGCATGGTTGTCAGGCCAGCTCGCTCGCTCAGAGAGAGAGAGAGAGAAAGAGAGGAGGGGAGAAAGAAAAAGGAGTTACAGAGCAAGAAGAAAGAGCTGTACTTTGCTAAAATAATCCACTTAGATCAAAGCATCAACCCTTTTAACCCAATAAAGACTTTGCCATTGTATCTCTACATTCCCCTTTTCTACTCTGTTCTCCTCTTCCTTTTCTCTCCCTTTCTTCCTCTTCCACATACTCTTGTCTTCCTCTCTTGTGCTGGGACAGGGCCTGCTCAACACATTAGCAAGATATCCTCTTCTGACAACAGCCTTAGCCCAAATCCAGCCATCATGAAGAGTTATGCCATCGTAGCGAGCTGCGGATTTGGGAGATCCAATACAAATCAAACCTAGAGGGACCTGGGGGAAGAAGAATGGGAAAAACTGCTCTTGTAAAAACAGCAACAATGACGGAAAACTGGAAGAGCTGCAAATTCTGAGGCGTCGTGCTCAACGTGCTGACTAGATTTGCATGCATTCGTATCATTTGATCTTAATCTGATTAAAGATTGAGGCGATGTTTTTCTGAATAATGCATACGTTTGGTGAAAATAGGAATGTGATATGCACTGCCACAACGTTTCATTTTTTATATTCATACCCATCTCACAGAATTTTACTTGCTATAAAAATGCTACAAAAAGGGTCAGATAATTCCCTTATGCCCACTGCAGTGTCATAAATTTTAAGCAAGAAAATGTCAGTTGGCTCAAAGAAGTTCTTATAATAAGTTTGCATTGGGTGCAGGGGGATTCAAGTATGTCACGTCTACAGGCAGATTTCTTCACTTGTGTTATGAAAAAAGACGATTTTACAAGTCAGTCCAAGCTGAAATGATGCAAGATTTCTTCATGAAGTGTGATCACGTCTTCCCCTGGCCTTAAAAATAGGAAAGTAGCACAGGCTTGCTTACTTTTCCTCCTTTGTTTATTATCCTCTTGCCTTTGTCCATCAGTCTCCCCCACCGCTTTCCCCTCCCTGCCTCTGAGTTCAGCCATCTTATGAACAATCTGACCAAATTAAGATATAGCAGCAGCCGGCTGACACAGCAGCATGTAGCCAGACATTTTAGATAAAGTTATGTTTTGTTTCCTGAGGGGGCTGGGGTTCTGTTGACGACATTCTCTGAACTTTACATCGACTTACTTCCCAGCCATAAAAAAAGTGTGTATTTTACAAAAAGGTGCTTGCCACAGTGTGAGGTTCTCAGTATCCTAGTTCCCAAGAAATTATAGAGTAATTATGTGCTGTATCGTCAAGACAATTACAGTGATTGTCATGTCAGTGCTTTGATCTAAGTGAGGTCATTATCAGTGTAAACACAACCTGATTAAAAACCACCTCGCTTTCTGCTGCATCTTTCCCTGGTTGTACATCATTTCTTCAGATTGTCTTCAGTATTTCTTTTTTCCACAACATGGCAAGTGGTGACAATCAACATCTCTGCTGCAATAACAAATCGGAATGAAAAGGCGATATCAGGCGACACTTTTTGGAGAAGGCTTTTTAAAGTATGTAACACCAGGATTTTTCAAAACATGTCAACATTTCAAGTGAGATGTCAGCGGGATGAGTGGTTTTTAAAAAAAAAAACAATAAAAGCTTCTTTAGAGTTGAAAAGTCCTCAGATACAAGCTCCCCTATTTTGTTCAAGGCTTTTCGCCAGTCCGCACAAACATCATTCAAATTGCTCATGATTGACTCAGTACCATCAGAATCCAAGCTTAGGGTGGACTAAATGTTGCATACAGAAATTGGATACTCGGCCGAGGCATTTTTTTAAGGAGCTGACGCAGCTTCAGACCAATCACACAACAAGCGCTCTGTTGTACGCTTGGAGGAGCTCCTGGCCACCGCTGGGCCTCACTGGATGAATGTGGACCTTTAAGAGTAAACCACACACACACACACAAACACATAGATACACACAAGCAGGCATGAAGGTCGGCAGAGAGTTGCAGTGTGGACACTGGAAAACAGTTTGCACATAAAATGGGTAGCTACAACTTTTCATAACTAACACTCCATGTCTCATGCAGAATGTTTGGATGTGAACGGCACGCCACTCATGACTATCACATAAACAAACAACACAAATGGAGCCTGAGCTGCGATGGGAGAGAGATACCGCACCATGTGTCCGTTACTGTACATTTTACAACAATTAGGACAAGAACTTCAAACGTTCTGACAGAGCCCTCTCTCACTTTCAGCCTCGCTGCTAACAGCAGGCCTCCAAGGTGTAAGGATACAAATGACCTAATCCAGGGTAAACATATAGCTGGGCGGTAGAGGAGAAGGTTTATATGTCTGTGCTATGGAGTGAACAGCACGCCAGTGTTTTAGGGGGGAAAACTACCGAGAATCCCTCCTGGTTGCTTCCCGTGCAAAAGGAATACCGACATCTGAAAGTGTCGGCTATTAATAAAGACTGTTTATGAGCCGTTGCACTGCCTCTTGGATATATAAGTGTTTTTTATGCACTCAGCACTAGTCTAAGCATGTCGTTATCAGCGTAAATTCACACGAAGGCATGTGCAGGCCGGAGAAGAAGTTACACGGTTGTGTGCTCATCAGTGCTATTAGTTTCCACCAACGCTGATTGCTTTGACACTTGCCGTCCAAGTGTGGCGATCCAACAGATCGGTTTCGCTAATGCCAAATTAGAGGTTGATATACAGCTCCCCTTTCAAGGCGAGGTATCGATGCCGGGCTGAGAGCGTGCGAATCAGACAGATTTGTAATTTCAGGATCTGAGGAAGATAACTATAGTGTGTGAATGACAAAAACACACCCGGGGACTGATCCGAGGGCTTTGCCGTAACATGCAAGATTGATCATGAAGGAGCAATGTATACTGAGAATAGTAGTGACACCTGTTAGTGGGTGGGCACAAATTGTGAGTTGTCCTGCCAGGGCCTGGGCCAAAAACAGAACAACACCCAGACGTCACGCTAACGTGATACATAAATGTCATGTTCATGTCAGGTTTTAACGCAAGACTTCTTTATGGGACTTTTGAAATAGAACTTTGTTCCAGTTACAGATAAAAATTTCAGTTCATTAGCGATAAAACACACCCTTGTGCAACTGAATACCCTCGGGGGTTTTGCTGCTACAGTGTGACCAGTAGCGTACGGTGGCTAAAACTTTGGACGGATATTGCTGTGTGGTTGTCATTTGTGGGTCAATTCACCGAATCTTCTCCTCTATTGTTACACAATGATTCTGCAATTACCATTATCTCCTAATAGTCATTTTGTGGCCATTTTTTTAGCAAGAGGTACATTTAAGAGATTGGCTTAGATTCACTGGGTTCAGTCCAGATTTGTGGAATAGTTCACGACCAACTGGAGCACACATCCCTAACACTAAGCTGCACAAAAAAATTTTTTTTTTTTAATCAACAATGGGTCACATGACGATGTGAAAGTTGTCTTGTAGTGTCAAACCCACAGAAAATTATCACCAAACTCTGCAGCTGTATGGAGCTTTTTAGCTATAATTAGCCTTGGACTGTTGTTTTAGTTTTCCAGTCCAAAAGCTCAGCTGTTTTAGCCAAAAATCTCTGATAAACCCACTGTAGACTACCTGCCCGGCACAAAATGCCAGACAGACACAGTTAGCAACTAGCTAGTGGACAAAGTGGAGCATTTAGCAGCTAAAAGCACATATGTCAGTGGAGACAAACTGTTTGCTGACATGTTCATCATCTCAAATTTGCAGGCTACTAATATGTCAATGTTGCTTTTACAGCCTGTTCTGCTGCCCTCAAGTCACCTATAAACCAACCAGTATCGCTTGACATTAACGATTTTTTGTTTGATAAATAATCAAAACTTAACTACGTCAGTTATTAATCAGAAAGAGTGTAACACCCAAATTAGTCTCCTTTGTCAGGAATGTGTGGGTGTAGTCTGATCAGATTTGATTGACAGTGGCTTCTTCCTGGCAATACAAGCAAACTACCCATCATGTGTCACCAGATACTAATTCTTATATTGTTACATTCTGATCGGTATGCGGATATAGGCATCTTTTTCCAGTAGAGCCCCGCCCACCTCAAGCCAGTGAGAAAAGCAAAACACAATAACGAGAAATCTCTCATGTGAAATGACCCGCTTTGATTTAACTTTGGCAGAAAATTGGCTTTCAGGGCCCTTAAAAGGTTTTCATTTTCACCTTACTTAAAAAGACTGAGTTACTTGACAACAAAAGAGTCAATATTTGAGGCAGCAATGAGCAATATGGTGAAGTTTTCTTGGTAGTTATAAGCATAATTTGAAAGGACAGTATTTAAAACATTAAAAGAGATTAAGGTCATTATTAGAGCCACAAACATCACTCTCCATAATGATGATGTCTAACTCCAACAATGTGACCACACAGGGCAGGGAGATATTAATAATGTCTGTAAATACACCTCACTCCAGTCAAATCTCACACACACACACACACACACACACACACACTCACACACATCATCTGCTTCTTCACTCTTGACTCAGACCAGGGAGATGAGCTCAGCTCCAGCTGGATGCTGAGGCAAGCTTTAACTCAGTCAGCCACTCCCCTGGCCCAGCACAGCTCAGCACAGACCTGCACTGCCAAGTTCAACATGGCTGCCTGCTACCTAAATCAGAACCGCTCTAAATCAGCAACACTCCCGAGAAGATGCAATATTTCATTTGCATGTTGTTTCCAGCCAGATTGGCAGAGGGGGAAGCAGAGGCTCTATACGTATTCTGCTAATGAAATTAGAATGGCTCGTCTGTGTGGACGTGAACACGACCCTGGACGAGCTGCCCGTGCAGTGACTTGGCCGGCTTTAAGCAGATTTATGGTCTCCGGTGGGGGGAAGAGGAGGATTTTTGGTCCAGGCCTAAATCATGCCTGAAACTATGAGGAGCTAATTACTAGAGGAGTTCAGCAGCTGCCAGGGGACTGTGTGGTTTTCAGTAGGTCCACCACCATTGAGCATTGTGCTTCATATGAAAAACCTCTCTCTAGCTAACATGATAGCTAGCAGCAGTGTAAAGTGTGCAAAAGAAAAAAACTCGCTGAGTTTTGTTTGGAACATGAGTGCTGAGTCACCTCCAAGTCAGACTTTCTGGTGGTAGTGAAGTAGCCATCTGGGCAGCTTTCAGTAGGCAGAGTACTACCCAGAGAGCTCTGAGCTACTAGCTGTTCATGGTTTTGACAAATGTGTAATGTGCTCTGGGACTCATCCCTGCATAATGTTAAATGGCAATGGGCCTCTTCTTAGCTCTGCTATTCTACCGAGAAGAGCAGAAAACAGTTTTTATCTGCACTGCGGCAGCTCTGGCAGAATCAAAACAAAGTCTTTCAAACCACCTGATTTCCTGAGGGAAGAAAGTGTAGTTGATCGACGTGATCAACTACACTTTATTCTGCTTTATTTAACAATAGCAGTGCAAACAATGGGTGCGACTGAAATGATAACAAGCCTTCAGTGCTAACAATCAAAAATAAAATATATTGATTGTATCTCAGCCAAACACTCCCGCTCTGAAGAACACTCATCAGTCAGTCCCCACCTCCTGCACCAAACTCAGGCCCACACCCCACACTAACTAGGCAGCATGTGTTGGTAATTTGCAAGCAGTTGATGTTGATTAGCTGGGTTATGACACCCTGCGACCTCGGCTGGAGCCAAGTACATAGACACACATTCTCCAATTAGCCCTGTGGGTTGGCTATCAGGCTTTACGGGGACATAAGGGGGAGTTGTGTGAAAAGTCGACAGTGCTTTAGTTAGATTCTGACACACACGTTTACATAAGTAGATAGTTGCACATACACAAAATGCATGCATGGAAGCAGTAATACTGTTATCTATTCAATTATTCACATTGATGGAGAGT
Source organism: Micropterus salmoides (assembly GCF_014851395.1). Classification (NCBI taxonomy): domain Eukaryota; kingdom Metazoa; phylum Chordata; class Actinopteri; order Centrarchiformes; family Centrarchidae; genus Micropterus; species Micropterus salmoides. The sequence continues at coordinate 33,639,283 of NW_024043372.1, forward strand.
TCATCTAAGCAGCTACTCTAGTTCAACTTCACAAAGAACTCCACATCCATCCAGACGGCTAATGATGTACAGCCTAATGTGCTCTTTTCTTCATTAAAAGTTTCACAACTCCCCACTGAACTGCTGTTATCCCGGTCATAAACTAACAATGAACTGATAACAGCTAAATTGTTCTTAGGTAACTTAGGTTTTGCAGCCATGTTGTTGCTGGGAGTGTGAAGTAATTAAATCTGTCAGTTAAATAACACTCATCAATAACATCACCCTATTGGCATAAGCAAGATCAATTGTGACCATTTTGAAACTGAGCTGCAAAGTGGGGAACTATTTTGATTATTGATTAATCTGTCATTTATCAAGCACAATTGCCAAACACTGTGGTTCCAATTGGGTTTGCTGTTTTGTTCCCCATTTTATATAATTATACATTGAACTTCTTTCAGGTAGAAAATGCTAGTGCTGACAAAACCAACAATTTTCCCACTTGGAGAGTTGTGAAGGTTGTTTTTCACATTTTGTAAATTACACAAATAATTTTGAATGAACCTGAAAAAAATAATTAGCCAGAATAATTCATTTTGACAATAATTGCTAGTTGCAGCCCTACATACATGTCTTCAGTGTTCCAGCTTGTGGTGCTAGTTTATCATCCTGTTTCTGTTTACAGTTTCCTGCCAAGTTGAAATGCAATTCAAATTGCAGTGGAATTCAAAGTTGTACAGACCAAGACTAAAAGTCTACAACCATACTAAACGTTGGACATTAAAAAACAATCTTTGACATTTTTCAGTCCAGACCAAAGTGACTGATTGACTGACAAAAAAGCATTGCAACCTGTGTAGCCACGCCACTAGTGTGCTTGTGATTTTAAGTGCTGGTAAGAAAATGGTTTTCTGATGCATACTTCTGCCAAAATGTTTTTACTCTTTTGTTATGATGGGGCGGAGATAATCCAACATCAGTAAATCTTGTTGTGATATCTGGTCAAGCACATAATAAAAGCAGCGCATAGGTGATATCAGATCATAGCTAGCAGAAAAATAGATTCCAGATCCGATTGGTGAGCAAAACCCCACTGAGCTAAAGCCAGCAGCAGTCTCCCCACCTTCATTCACTCCCTCAAAATGACTCCATTACCGTGACAAGAGGCAATATTCTAGCAACAGAGCTCAATGCTTTCTTGGCTCGCATTGCGGACGAGTGACAGATTTAGTGCTGTTCTTGGATCTTATGAGGCTGAAATGACTTAATAAAGTGAACTTGACATTTTGAGTATGAACGTGGAAACCTGAAGTTGAGAGGTTGGAGCGAGGATGCCAGGACTGTTTCCTATCCAGTCGGACGTGTGCGTGAATGCACAGAGCGGGGAAAACCACCAGAACCTGATCTACAGCAGTACATGCAGTAACTGTCAGGACCCTCTTCTACTGGAGGGGGACTTAACGCTGATATTACTGTGGAGACAACCTTGGCAACTACAGCCAAATTCTCAAGTCAGCTTCCTGTGAGGGAAGCCCGGAGCAACCAGAGAGACCAAAATTAAAGTTGAAATAGCCCATCCACACGAGCCTCCTCAACCATTTTGGGACCTAAATATTACATTGTGAGTTGAGAGCTTGCTTGTCTGGGTTGATGTGAACCTTAACAATGTTCAAATGTTGCTGCAATAACAATCAAATCGATTCCTTATGCTATGGTAAACCTGAATGTAAGTTAAGCCCTATATCCAAGGCTTAGTCCTGAAATAGAAGCTTGCAGAAGTGGGAAGAAGCCAAAATGACTTCATTTGACAAAACTCCCTGATTTCAAAAGGTCTAAAGCTCAAGGATGAAAACCAAGAACACACATGGACATAAACCACATACAAAGAAGATTTTATACACAAAAGAATCCAGCAGAATAATATAAAGCCAGACCTCTGGGTTTTCTTAGCTCTGCAACCAGCTAGACCAGTTCTTTCAGTGTGTGCGTGTGTGTGTGTGTGAGAGATTGTACCCCCCCTCCCTCACTTGTCCCACCACTCCCCTCCCTCCCAGACGTGCTCTGATGGAGAGATAAGTTGAAGGTTATCCTGAGAGTACAGAGGTTCTGCTCAGGAATGTGTGGAATAACATTCTCTTGTTCTGTGGACAAAAAGCGTATCACAGGCTGGTATGGTGTCATATGGGCCCGTGTCATCACCGCGGGGACCGATTTAAGCAGGGGACTGATGACTTCATGTGGAAGAGCACGGAGGGTGATACGCACAGTCAGCAGCTCGTAACAACCCAAATTTTCTTTGATTACTCTCTTTCCTTCTGTGAACAATTCTAAAACTAGAGGTAAAATAAGACTTAATTTGAGACTGAATTGCTGCAAACCACCAATACAAATCTAAAATAATTCCAAAACTCTGTCTTGCGTGCAGCTGTATATGCAACCCAAGCAACTGTTTTGTTGCTAAAAGGCTCCGAAAAGCAGAAAGAGGCAAACTAGTGAATATAATTAGAGTGAAAAATGGGACACAGTACTGAAAGAAAGATCTCTTTAAAGAATCTTGTAAAAATCCTTTTACTTTATGCCAAGGGGTTCCTTTTCCAAAAAAAATGAAATACCAGATCCTGATATCACATGAACTTAACAAGAACACTGGCATCAAACCGATGAAGTATGAACCCTTAAAGCTTATCTAGTCTGAAAACTTATGTTTGGATAGGCAACAGAACATGGCTTTTTTCCCCACCACATCCATTAGTCTCAGGCTTATTACTCAAAACAACAAAGGGATCCAACTGACACATCAAGGATATGGACATAGTGGTAACTGAGATCTCTATTGGCAGCGTTAGTCTCGCTCAACACATACACATTAATAATGTGTTTGCAACATTCAAGCCTTTTGGCTGCTCCTATCCAGAGCAGTGGAGGCCGGATGAGTCAGCATGTGAGCTGGAAGAAAATGAATATGGCTCCAGATCTGTCATAGAGCATGAGTAACCTTGCCAAATTCACTGCTGACATATTAAGATCCAATAATCAACAAAATGTACAAGGAGGGACATTATCTTGGAAATCAAGTATGGAAGGCTTCAGGCTTACACATGATATGTCATAACTGCCTATCTGATGCTTCCATTAGCAGGGATGAGACACTTTTTGTAGCAGACCACAGTTTGATTTAGGACGACAACATGGGGCATATCTTAATGATTTTTTCGATATTTGAAGTGCAGCTTGAAGGAGCCCTGTTTTGATCACTAGGGGCATGATATGCAATGTTTTGACGAGTGGGACTTGTGCGTTTTGTTTTTATCTCATGCTCAACTAGCATGTGGACAAATACAACCATAAAAGCAAACAAGCCCGCAGGAGAAGGATACACATCCTTGTGTAGTGCATGCATGCCCAGAAAAATAAATAATAAAAAATAAAAAAAGATCACAGGAAACAATAATAATAAATAAACAATACACTTAAGCAAGTGTTCGCGACGTTGCTAGTGTTTTTAAGATACCTCATACCAGATTAAGACTAAATTACTTCAGCCTGATAATGGCCCGACCTGAAGATGTGTCTATCAACTGAAAAGGAGACTATGTAACATCTCTCAGTTTCACACTATGGGACTGATTGACAGTTGTAGCACTTACACATGAAATGTAGCAAAGTGCCAACAAAAAGCAGAGAAGAAGAAGACTGCTAGCCGGTGTTCTGACGATATATGCTGCCCTATAAAAAAACGCTACCTTATCTGTTCCCTCTTCCAAACCCATAAAGTTATAACTCTCACAGTATTATGACATCATTTCAGGGGTAGCGTATTCTGAGACTAATATCCCCTATCAAATAATGCTCCACTACAGAATAATTTTATATTGCACCACTACTCACTCCATGTGTACTGTAAGAAGATGGGGAGCATGTTGAAATACTATATTATACCATCTTTATTAAAGATATCAGGGATAGCATATTCTGATAGACTAATAATGATTTTTTGTTTTGATATTGCTGACAATCAGAAACACAAGTTTCTTAGGCCTCAAAGATCTGCACAACATGGTTGGGCATTAGGAAGTTATTACAGCATGCCATAGTATTTTAAATTCTGACAGTATGACTTTGAATACCGTTAAAAATACTTGGTAGTGTATGCCCTCAACATAGGCGAGGGACACCGAGTGTAACTGCCGACATCATCTTCAACTCGACAAGCTGCAGCCTTTATTCACTGACAAACTGTAACCTACACCGTGCATTTACTGCTAAACTTCACTGCTCATGCAGCATTCCCCTGCTGTACAATTACACTAATACAATGATAAACCGTCTATGCCCCGGTGAGATGTGAGGAAGGTAAGAAGCTATGAAAAAATAGATACCACACATGTCTAAGGCACAATAGCACAAATTACACTTGTCATTTATCTCATCTCTATCCAGATGTGATTTAAAAAAATTACTTTGACACAAACATACACACATCCGTTAACAAGATCACAAATTTAATACCCCGTCTTGGTTTTCCTTGGCAACATGCAAATCAGAGTAGGCTCATGAGAGGCGGTTTGAGCTAAAGTATTTGTCTCTAATGCTTTTGGTTGCATCTCATCACACAAAAAATGTCTAAGTGTAAACGGAGTAAAACATTTCTGGTGATAAATGCTGACTGAGAGAGGACGCAAACTCCATTAGGTACCTTTAAATATTCAGAGCATAACTGTTACTAATGGGAATCCACTTTTAAAAGCAGATATATAGATAGAGGATGCCGTTTAATATCACCACATTTGTATTGTGGTGCAGGCCCGACAGGCCTCCCCTGCTGATAGAGGCCACTGGGTCTTCCCTTAACTTTGGTGGTCCCCGTGCTGCCAGCCTTTTACCACACTTGCAATGGACCACACATCCAGCTCAAAGGAGAAAACATCGGGGCTGAAAGTGAGCAGTGGGTCAAAAACTAGACCAGACTGGATGTGCTTAGATAAGCAGAACCGGAGGGATCTGCCCCTTAGAGCAATACAGAAGACAGGGATACAGCAAACAGCCTCCAGATACCGCAGCTTTTGAATAAACCAGCAGAAACAGGGAGATCCTGTTTTAATTCCACTCCCATCTTTGTCTCCTTCATATTTTCTTTTGCCAATATGGTTCTGTAGTCTTTTTTTTTTCTGTGCTCCAGATGGGAAACTGTACAGGAATGTTTTCTCAGGCCTTCTCTATAGTGACCAGACAAACGTCCTCCTTTCACCCCCTTCTTGTTTCACATTTTACCAAGCCTCTTTTCAGTACCTCAACACAATCTTTTACAGACTTGACAAGCTGGTGATGTCACACCTGCTAATCAGTGTCCAGTTTGCACATTTAGCACAATCCTTCACAACGGAAATGTTGCACCTCAAAAAACCTGTTCTTCCAGACGTACAGCCAACATCTTGAGCCAGCACAGCAACTCGTGTGAGTTGTTATATCTCACTTTATTATTATTCCCTCTTCTAAAACCTTTTGCATTTAAAAAAAAATAAAAAATTCTTTTAACATGTCTCTATGAGCTGCAAAAAGCACTCTCCAATTTAATTTAATATTAATATCTGACAAAAGAACTGAGTGCATGAAGGGTGCTCAGTTGCAGAAAGTAAAATTACCAAAGGAGAAGAGTGCCTTTTGAAACGAGACTCATTTCTGCCATTTCTGCCACCTCTCTAACACTGTGTCCAATCTACCATACCAAGCATGTTGTGCTCCATCTGAACTAACAAATCCTCTAAACCTGAGCCCGCACACACATTTCTTTATAGTTTCATAAAAAAAATGTCTAAATTAGGCATTCATTGAGCATGCCATAATATTTCTACACTGCTCTACCTTGGGGTTAAGAAGTGGACAAATGAGTAATTAAGTTTGACATGCAAAGATTTTGGCACCAAGACTTGGCACCAAAGCAAAAACTTGAATTTATAGTTTTACAGTTCATGGTGTGTGGCTAAATGTTGCAGGTTATGAATGGTATGTATCTAAGAGAAATAAAAAGGTTTGTGTTCTTATCATTCGACTCAGTATCATTTATTATTTATCTCAGGTGCCGCTGGATCTTAACTCTGAGTTTAGTCCTCTTGAGCTTCAGGCTTTCCTGATCACTTTCCCCTGAAATGTTCACTGCCTCATTCTTTTATCAGGGCCCTTGGCTTCTCCTTTAAGACATGCTTGTTTACGATTTACAGATTAAGCCTGGAATGAACAGCACAAAGGCAAAGATTTTTTTTTTTTGTGGCGGTATAAAAAGCTTTGTTAAGCGAAACAGGCTAATTGACTAAAGTGAATCATGTGTTTGTGGGAGAGCACTGCTCCTTTGGTTCCAGCTGGATGATTCTTGTTCTTGTGATGAGGGGAGTGCAGCTTTACTCTCTGAGTTGACTTTTACTCTCTGTGTAGGAGCTGGACAAACAGCTCAGTCGGCTGTGAAAGTTTCCTCAGGAAACACAACGACATGGGAAGCAGGGTGACACTACAACCAGGTGATGGAAGTTGATGATTAGCTTAATCCCCGTTTAAATGATGTAAATGAAATGCAGCTGAGGTGTTTCTTCATTGGCACTTGAACCTCTCACATGCAAGTTGACCTTTCTTTCCCACAATATGGAAAACAGTCAACTTAATGGAGAGTCCTGAGGTGTTAACCCAGAGATAGACTCTGGGAAAAATCACGCAACGCTGCACTTCATTACCAAGGTGTACTTTTTAACTTGTGTGTCATGTGTCTGTCAAGTCACAAGTCAATGGGTCTTGGTTTGTTTTTACTGTGTAATTCTGAATAATCCGTAAGAACAGATTGAATGTAAGATTACAATGGCACTATTCACAATGGACACTCTAACAGGATGACATTCACTTTCCCCCCCCAGAGGTCCAGACTTAATATTTAGCCCCAAACATTCCACATTGGGACACACCGACAACAAACGAAGCATTAAAACCACAGAGTTGCATTTTTTCCTTGGAGAGTCATACTTGATTAATCAGAGGTTGGGGGAAGAGAGAACAAATGTGTGCTCAAGATGAGGAGAGAACCATCTGAGAAAACAGAGAAAGAGACACCGAAGGCTGTGAGAGAGAGTGAGCGTGAGGCATTCAAAGTCAGGAGCGGCTACTTGTCATTTCAGCACGATGGCACAGAATCCTCTTGGAAAGGCAAACCAGGAAAGTTATTTAACCGCCCCTCGCCGCTGAGTGAGTGGAGTCTCCAGTCTGGCCCCCTAGAGTTTCTGCATCATGTAATTTAATTCATGGGCCGCAAAACACAGCCAAGTGAGGCTTAAACAGGACGAAGACACAGAACCACAGCAGCCATTTATGAATGATGGCGATTTCGTGTTTCTACGGCCAGACAAATGAGCGCAAAAACATATGAGAAAACATTTCTAGTGTTTCTAACAGCAAAGTGAATCCCTTTTTTTTGCGAGTCTTTAAACAGGGAGTGCTAGAATAAGAGCTTTGAGCGAGATCTCATTGTTAGCTCTTTCCTTACTGGTACCAGTGGTGGCTGCTTTTATAGCCCTTCACCTCATAGTGTTGGCATGCTCTTCTCAACACAAAAAGGTGAACATTTGTTTTTTCTCCTCTGGCAGAGTCACGTCCTAGCTATTCTTAGACATGTTATGGTTACGTACATGGATTGTTGCAGTTACAGGAGTACATAAAAATAACTAAAGTCAGCTTCAACTGCCAAGGCATACTACTTAGAGCCATCGTATGTGAGGCAGTGCATAATCAAGCTAATTAACTGATTTAGAAGCATTTGTTGGCCACATTGAAATACACTGCAAAGACCGTAGGTAGAACTATGTGTTCTCAATGGATTTGAACACTTCAAACATGCCCCCATCCTTCATTCCTTGTTAGGTGCTTGACACATAAAGGAATTTAACTTATGCCACTGCAATGTGTCAGAGTTAAGGGCAGTCGGGGCGTGCAAAAGCCTTGGCCCCCATGTATGAAGCTGTGCTTAATTCCCTGGCGAACACCCAGCCTGACATCTGATTACCCCCAGCCTGGTTAGAGGCTTCTGTGAGTTTGAGTGAGAGGAAGGTCACAGATGAAAGAAACGTTTGATCAGAGCTCCGTCGGCCTGCCCCCAAATGTATACGCTTAGATAAATATTGACTGTATTTCCAGAGCCATGTAAATTGTTCAGTGGTAGAAAAGCAGGGAGATAGCTAAAGCCCGCTTGACGGAGTCCTTTAGGCTTTGAACATGTTTGAAAGTGTTGACTTTCGCCACTTGATGAATTACTCACCCTTCAAAGAATTCTTGCGATAATGAATCGTGTTTGCCCATTTGAGTGGATGTGTAACATCCGTGCCGATGGCCACAGTTTTAAAGCAGCTCCAGACGAGATGAAAACCAAGTGCACTTATTTAACACTTGCAAATGGATAGTGATCGATGAGAAAGGTATCTGTCTAGACACATGTTGAAGGAGCCTTCAAAAGGTTGGCTTGAGTAAGGATTTGTATGTTTGTCTAAAAACCTGCCTGATGATTCCGTGACAAATGATGTTGTGTTGTGCAGATAAAGCTGGGCCTCTTAGCAGCCCCGTTCTGCCCAAGAAGAGCTTAGGAGGACAGCGATGGTGGGGAAAAAAAAACATGTATTGTCTCTCATATCAAACCACTCTGCACGGTAAGTCTTTCAACAAAATGTTGCAAGGCGCAGCACATTTGGTTCAGATCAGTAAGGTCGTGACCCACACAGGGTTTATTTGGACATTTGCACCAAAATAATCACAGGGCTCTGACTCTGCTGTGACAGACATTAACAGTCTGGAACCACTTCTCTTTCTAACCCCTACCTGAAACGTGAACTTGGGGGCTGGTCAGTGCGATGAACATTTCCCAATTATTGTTTGAATTATGTGGGTTGTGGAAGTGGAAATGTTTCTTGCAGGAGGCAAAATGCTTTTCTGGGGGCAGGAGAGTATTTCGTTATTATGCGCTGCAGTCGTGGTGTGTCTGCAGGAGCAAGTGGCTACTTGGAGGTAAAGGACTGGGAGGAGGTCCAGATGAGACAGAGCGGCTTTCATTTTCCTCAACCTGCACCATTATGTACAGAAATCGGCCAGACATATGGTTCTTATTTTCACAGCAAGTTTAACATGCTGTGTTAATGTTTGAAAATATTATTCCAGCCATCAAATCTTGAAGTTTTTAAAAAGTGAATGGCAAGTTATAATAAAATAATCTATATCAGAAAGCTGACAGAGAACTCTAACCAGAGATCTGGTCCTATAAATGAGAGTTTGCTTGGGTGGCGGTCCCAGCAGCATTTGCCCATGTTGTTTAAGGCTGATGTCTGCGGGCTGAGCTGCAGCCGTACAGTTCAAACAGCACCAACTCAAACTCTCCAAAATCAGATAACAGCCTTGTCTTCATGTGCCAATGGACAGCTAGGAGATGACTTACATTTCTTTGGCTCTGATTCAAGGAATCTGAGTCGAGGAGCACAACGCACACCCTTTATCTAAGATACCTTGTTTAAATCTTCAACACCAGGGTAAGACAGCAGCTATGCAGCACTTCAGACACTACAGCTAATCCAGACACTTAAGGTCTCACGTCAGACATGAATAAATGTTTTTATTTCTTCCACTAATAAAATCTAAGATAGAGCTGGGGTTGTGTGTGTTTTTTTTTCAAAGCCATAAGCCCAAAAATAAAGGGCCTTGTGTAAGATCCGATGTGTGCGGAAGCCAAGACCCGGCAGTCGGCATGCCTTTGCTGAGAGACAGCAGCTGCTGGCCTGATATAGCATGGCTGGGGAGCAAAGAGGCCACAGTGTTAAAACCTGCCTTGTTTGTTCACAGGATCTCTCTCTCTCTCTCTCTCTCTCTGAAAATACTATTCTTCTTTAATGATGGTGGAGGGAAAGTAAGTACATTCAAACTATCTCTCTTGCTACTGATGCAAAAATAAAACATACATTCTGGGAAATTAAAGAATTATGTCAAAGAGATTACAAAGCCTACAGTGTGATGCTGTTTTTCCCTTATTAAGCCAAATTCTGCTTTATCTACATCAGTCCTGCATCAGGTGGCTGGATTCCTGAGGTCTCATTTTTTCCATGTTGTGTTTTTGTTCCGTTATCACCAGAGTGCGTGTCCTGGCAGAATAAGGCTAGATCCTACCATATGATTTGAAAACAAAAGAGAAATAGATATCTGGTCCTAAATCTAGGTCGTTTCTGAGAGGTGCTGGTGACCTTGTGTTTAGCAAAGTAAGACAGAGCAGAAGTCAAGACTTAAAGGAGAGTTAGCTGGGTTAACTCTAACCCTCAGCTTGGAGACAGTCTCCTTACTTGACCCAACTAACCCTAAAACACATTCAAAGACAAAAGGCCCTCCGCAGAAAATTATATCAAAACTCTGAGCAAATGGACAAAACCAAATTCATTCTCGTTTTAAAACTTCACCTTTGTACTAGGTACATGACTGCATCCCAGTTCAATGTTCCCAGTAAATCTGACAAAAACATTTCTTGCCCACGTGGACTCTCGCCGACTTTCACGGATGCACAAATAAACCGGAACACCTCAGCACACAGGAATAAAAGGCTCCCTGTCTTACCCTGCAATAATTTTCCATCTTCCTTCTTGGCACTCGCAGCCTCCTACCATTTTTTTTTTTTCACGGTAAACTGTCGCAGAAGAAGTGAGTGTGGAAACTGCAGTGACAAAAGGCTTAATTTCCTTGTATTTAGTAGTAAGCCCAAGGCAGCTGGGCTTATGGTGTTATGAGCGTTATGAGTGTTAAAAAAGAGCATACAATGAACTTACAAAGGCCTTTTGTCCAGCCAGGATAGGCATGACGTTAGAGACATTAGATGTTAAATTACACTTTTTTTTTTCTTTCCACGGCCGGCTCCGACTTACAGCTTTGAGACCACTGTTTTCATTAGATGGCAAGGAGGGAAAATAATCTCTTTCAAGTTAGCTGGGAACTCTTACTCAGGGGGATATCCTTTACCACCTGCACATATCAATCACGCATTTGGCAAAGCACTGCAATGCGGAGGGAAGAAGGGGGAAATCTTCTTGGATCTCACTCCAAGATGCAGACAAAATGGCTGCCGCTGTGCGTCCCCTGGCATACCTCTCTGATTAAATGCTACATATTCTAATAAAAGCACCCTCTGTTAGCAGGGACTAAAGGTACCTTTATTGACACCTAGGAGTTGACCTTGGCACAGGGCTCTGTGCTCTAAGCCGGTGGTCCTGGGCTTCTCCTGAGCCTGCTAGTATTTTCTCTGCCTAAGCACTATCATGTGTCATAATCTACAGCAATCTGTGGACACAAACTATTCAACCCCAGGTACAAGGTGTACCATTTTAAGTAGAGGACAAAATATGCAGTGGATCAGGGTGAATGGCAAAGACAAGTATTAAACATATGCTTTCAATAAAAGCTGAACTGAAATCCTTCAGTTTTTCCACTACATAACTGAACAGCTATACATAGGTGGGCTCTGAATAGAGTGATTAAAGTAGCTTATTTTGAGCTATGTAACCTATGAATGTATTATATTAATTTTCAGAGATGGGAAAGGATGTTCTGATTACTCAGTGATACAGAACACGCAGCATATATCACTGCTTATATGCGGGTGGAATTAGAAGACAGAGAAATGTGCACTTGCTGGAGAGCACCTGTATATCCTCAGAGAAAGGGGAGTATTGGGAGAGAAACACTTTACGTTGCACTATAGAATAATTCATCCTCTGACGGGAGGTAAAAAAAGAAAGAAAGACACGAGAGGGAATGTTTGAGGGAGGCGCCTGCTGAACATCTCTCCCTCTCTTTTCGTCACCTACGCTTGATAGCTGAAAAGCTTGCTCAATGAGCCAGCGCCGGCCATTCCTCCAGGCTGTTTGTCAAAAGGGAAGAGGAAGTCTTGAATGAGATGGAGAGGTAACACTTGAAAGGGAACATCTCTCTCAGGGGAACAAGAGAAAGGCCAGGGCAAAGCGGCGTAACAGAGACGGAGGACCACGCTGATGAACAATGTTTTCTATTTGCACACATTTGCATGAGAAAAGGCAGCGCAGTGGCCACCAGTTCCACCAGTTGGCTGGCGAACAGAGGGGAGCACTAAACCTACTCAAGATAGGCTGGGCAGGATTGGGGCTATGGTGGCTCAAAAGTGGTATGTGTCGCTAGGATTATTCGGTAGAGTGAACAAAACATTTTGATGAGGGACACTGGGTTTCCATTTCTTAGCTGTGGCCCATTGCTGCCAGTCAAACCATTGGTCTGTGATACCAAACAAAAAAACACTACTAGCAGCTAACACCATTCTCCATATAGAAGGCAAGGTGCTCAACTTTTAGTTAAAAAAAGAGCACTTGTGCATTTCAGTGTTGCACATGTTCTCACACCAAAAATGTGTGATGTATTCCAATTAGCTCAGATATTACTGAACATCTGTCATGTACAGGAGGGACAATTATGTAGAGTGATGTCAACCCTGTGTGTTTAGCATCTGTTAATTCCTATGGAACCTTACAAAACGAACATCTGTTGGCAGCAGTATCAGCCATGGCCTAAGTTCTGCAGTGTGTACAGCCTGATTAGGCTCACTTCAGGAGAGCTTCAGACTCTGAAGGTCAGATTGGCAACTCAGACGTGAAGGCGCAATACAATTTAAGCAAACGGCCTATGCAGTTTGGAAAAGAAGAAGTTAGGTACCACAACTGGTCAAAACAGCCCGTACCTTTTTTTTTTAAACAACAAATGAGACACTTTCCTACTCTTATTACATATTCCACTGAAATATGCTTCTAAAAACATTTGTGGTAGGGCTGAAAAATTTATCACAATCTTATTTAAATTGCAATATGGCCTACTGCAATTCTTAAATCGCAGGAGGTGCAATATTTGTTAAAGACAGAATGTGTCAAAATGCATTTTTAAATTAAATATTGTCATGCTGCAGAGATGTCCTGGCCTACACCTTCAATTCTACAGACTTACAGGTTCAGTGTATAATATTTGGGAGGATCTACTGACAGAAATGCAATATAATATCCATAACTATGTTTTCAGTGGTGTATAAAGACCTTACATATAATGAACCGTTAAGTTTTCATTACCTTAGAATGACCCATTGTTGCCATGGGTGACATGTTTCTACTACAGTAGCCCAAAAGGACAAACGGATCTTCAGAGCACATTATTGCACACTGAAGTCAGAAGAACGACTTCACATCATCAGAGGAGCACGTGAATGCACCGTGAGCCACCGGGTGCAATTCGCAACCTTCACCATTAGATGCCACTATAATTTACTCACTAAAATTTATACACTGAACCTTTAGGAAAACATCTTTGGTACAGATCCTTGCAAAAATCAACCATAACCAATCAACCATAATCACTTAAATATGTGTTTTAAATGAAAATGAGAACAACTATGTAAAAATGATCATTACCTCCAATATCGCAAATCATATCACTTTAGACGGATATCAATTGCAATATTAGTCAAAATAATCACAATTAGATATTTTTTCTAAATCGTTGGAGCCTAATTTGTGTTAATAAATTGGCAATGCAATGTGTAAATCTTTATTTATATTTGATCTAAAATGCCTAACCTGACAGTTTGATCTGAGTTTCATGACCCAAACTCACTGAGCTGGTCGGATTCATTTGCATTAAATCGAGACTGAGTGCACTAGACTGCTGAACGGGCCGCATAGCTCAACATACCACATTCATCATTCGCTGTGTGGCCGTCATTGCCTGCTCTACAGTGAAGTGAAGGCAGCAACCTGAGGCGTGTCCCCTCACATCGCTGAGAATATAAAATACGTGAATGCTAGAAAACAGCTAGCACTGATGCTAAAATCATTAGTTCTGACCCTGCGCTCCTTTTCATTACCCTTCTGCCCTTGTTGATAGTCTGTCTTGATTCTTAAACCATTAAGCTTCATGATTCAAAATTCAGATCAGACAAAGTGCTTCCAAACAGAATACATACATATTGAGACCTTAAGCGCAGACTGAGTTAGGGAAGCATTAAAAAAAAAAAGGCTGAAGAGATTTTGTGAACTTTTCTGTTCCACTGGTGATGTCACTCAAAAAAAAAGAGTCAAGCCTAGTCTACATGATTAACAGCAAGCCTATATTGATGTCATACAGATCTGTGCGAAAAGAAATGAAGTCCACTTCATCATCTCACTGGAGCAAAAAGTGTAATGGTTCCATGTGAGATGAAGACAAGCATGTTCTGGCATTTTGACTGATGAGGGAAATCTATAGCCTATAATCTGCTGAGGGACCAATGCTGGATCACACAATGCCACACAAACCATGTTAATCACTGTCAGCCTATAGCCATTTCCATAGACACAAATACACGTGTCACAGAGTCTGCCGCCGACAAGTGAGAGATGGACTCTGTGTAATAAAACGGGAAAGTCCCTCCGTGTATCATCATAATGGTTATAACTTATCATAAAAACAGAGTTGTTGTGTCAAAAGAGATACAACTGCAGGCATTTTTCAACTGAATTTCTGATCAAATGTAACAACGAACATTCTACAAAGTTGCATGCGTGTTGTCTATTGGTTTGTTGATTACCGTTTTAAAGCCTCAAGTTTGACATATTGGCTGCCATCTTGTTGCTTTTGGAACCAAACGTGACCATATTTGGACGAGAGTGTGGAGCAGGGGAGGGATACACATTGCAACGCCTGACAGGTCAACGTGGTACTGACTTGTCAATCATAAATAATAGCCTACTTTATCATCTATTTTACTTTAAATGTGACAACAATTTACCAAATGCTGTACTGAAGAAGACTTTAAACTAGTGATTGAGACCATTGACTCATTAGGAAAGTGTTTACTGAGGTAATAAACTAATTCAGAAGTAGGGTCATTCGGTCATAAACTTCACATAGACTTCTTTTTGCAACCAGTGGTTTCACTCCCTGCTGGCCATTAGAAGTATGCAGGTTTAAGGCACTTGCACAATGGCTTCACTTTTCAGACCCAAAGGTTCCTGCTTGGAAAGAAAGGCCTTCAGGATTTCTGGCTCCTCTGCAGCAGAAACCCAGCCGAAAGATTTACAACTTCTTAAATATACTAACACAGATATTTAAACTGTGGTCTACACAATGGAGGATACAGCTGGTGAAAACTGTCAACACTTTCATTACGCTGATGATTTTAGGACTGTGCCACTGTTTCCCATTTCTGTTTTGTTCCCTTGTGGGATTCCTACTGTGATAATCTCAAAGAAGGAGAAGGTTACAATGACATGCTGTGCAACTTTTGGTGCAACTGAACAGAAGACCAACATAGCACTGCAGTACTGATGCACATATTAAACTGTGATAGAGTTTCTCAGCCTCACACAGGGGTTTTCTGCGTATGTGGACAGACTGGTGTCCGTTTGGTAGAAAGATATTGAAGAATATGGGACATAAAAAAATAAATATAAGTGATATAGCAAACTGAACATGGAACTATGCCATGGCCAAATTCCCATGAGAACTTTACAAGTCTCTAATTAACAACACAAACTCAACTATGGAGCTTTTCCAAAGTTGTCAACATTGAAGCCATATTGGAACCGAAGTAACTTTAAGCTCAACTCTCTAATTGCTATTATGGGAATTCTGACGTTAAAAATGGTGGTCACGTACCAGAGAAGCAACAATTACCTGGGCTACTATGTGGTAGTATGTTTCTTTGGTGTAATTAGTTTTGATGTTGATTTTGTGACTACTACAATTTGTAATGTAAACCTTATATTGATCATCAGAATCAGAAGGAGCTTTATTGCCAAGTAGTGTTTTACACATACAATACCTAATGCATTACTATTATTATTATGTAAGCTTTCTTTTTTTTTCTTCTTTTTTTACTGTTATTGTATATCAGTCTATTTATGTAAAAATGGCTTCAAACATTTTGTCTCAGGAATTCAACCAAATGGAAACACACTTGTGTCAAGTAAATGTGCTAAGCCTGTCTCTGCCCTGTGAGAAAGAGGGGGCGGTGATTACCATGCTGCAGTAGGGATGCATTTCAGAGGGGCACTGGGAGGAAACGACGGGCCATTACAGCACAACTAAGGGTCTGTTAATCAGCCTATTAGGGTTTAATTGAGGGTAGTTAATTAGGAGTCTGTGGGCAGTCTGTGCTTGAGGGTCAGGGGCTGACATGAGAAGCAGCTGGCAGAGCAACCTGAGCCAATTGTTACTGATCCATTTACACAAGGCCAGTGATTGATTGGCAGCAAAATTAGTCTTAATTACAGATGTCTATTTCTGCCCCCTTTAAACCTTTTAGGAGCCATAAATTAACCTACTCGGCCCAGTGAACAAGGAGCCGACGAGACTGTGTTGGAGCAGAGCAAACCCGTTTACAGTAAGCCCAGACTGTAAGTCTCCACAAAAATCACCAAGCACCGGCCTGCCTTTGAGGACACAAGCTGTTTAAACTGAGTGGAAAACACAATATTCTGTGTGTGGTGAGGGACAGAGAAAAAAGCAGCCTTCTGGCTGGAGCGATGCATAAGCTCAGCTCACACTATCTCTAGACTGAGACGACTTCACATCTTTAAAAAAAAAAAAAAAATCACCCTAATATAGGGCAGTGGAAAACAAAGGTGTGCTTGTCCTCACTTCTTAAAACCAGCTCTGCATAGGGCAGCGGCTACCACCAGAAGCTGATTATGGACTCTTTAAAGTTAAGAGTTGATTTAATGTCCTGCTCCTGCCCCAGCTAGACCACGGGGCACAGGAATGTGGCTCGCTGCTAGGATTGGCCCGCTTAGCCTGGGGTAGATTCATCCTCCCTAGGGCCAGACAGGAGAAACAGAGCGGGGCCACATTCAGCTTGCCCATCTGGGGGAATAAACACACTGCCTGCACAGGGGCCAAAATCCAATAAAGAGCCTGACAAAGGCCTGCTTCTTGCCTCAGAATGCCAAACAACATGTGATCCCCCTGAGGGAAATAGCCTCTATGTCTGTGCCTCATAGCCCTCCGGGTCAGAAATAACGCCTGGGGAACTTTTGGCACATGTCCTGCTAAGGATGCCATGTGCTGCGACAACTTGCTAGTGACAGTTGGGTCACACAAATCAGTTGTAATCTGACATTTTTTCTCCAGGAGGACAGGGGACATCCTAAATACACCTCTAAAAAAACTGCTGTCAGATTTGTTGACATTACATGTACTCAAAAAGCAAGTCTGAGAGCAATAATCGTCGGTGGAATCATCAAGTATACAATTTCATTCAGAGCATGCACACACTATAGGTTTTATAGTAAAATTACACTTAAGATCAGCATTGTACAACATGCCATAAATTTATAAACACTTGTGAACACTTATTGAAACTAAGCTTTTTGTCATCACAGTCTGCAGGGATCAGAATAATATCTGGAATGTCCAATTTGCTCATTTTCAGCAAAAGGCAGCGTTTACAAATTCTTGTTAAAATATCATATCTCAATCCTTCTTGCTTTGGACAGCAGCCCGGACACCAAAAAAAGAATAAAGGCTCATTGACATGAATGCTTCGGACCCACCTCCAAGACAGCTCAATTCGCATTTCTGTCAGTCACTGCTAAGTGCTATCTGGCTGGGTTTTAAGCTGACCCTGGCCTGGTGACTTGATACTTAAGTAACTGTGGGGAGGTTTGAGGTGTTTAGTGGCTCACTGTGGGTAACCTCGCAACTCATACAACTAGTGACAAGTAAGAAACTGCAGATGTGGTGCTTTTAAGGAGTGTCAGACATTATTGTGCAGTACTAATGAGATGAATTATGTTTTACTATTTATAATGAGTTAACTTTAGACACTGATAATTAGTATAAGCTGCAGCGATATTGTCATGGGAACAGGTTGTGTCAAACACAATAAAGCAGATCTGGGTGTAGTGACTTACAATGTCTCTCGATGAGTGTTCAAATTTATATCCTTTGCCAATAAAATAGCTGTATTTAGGGCAGCCCATTTTGCATTTCTCACACGCTTGATTGTGACCCCTGACATTTTTCCACCACATTACTCCTGCTCTTCGTTGAGCTAAATTTTTCAATTCAAATGACATCCAGTACACATATTTATATGAACACCGTCTTAGCTGGAACACATTTCTGCCCCCAACCCCCATCCAAAAACACACATCCAACCTTGTCCTCCATATTAGAACTGACTTCTCCCAATGTCAGTTTATTTTAGAGTAGCTGTTGCTGTTCACCTTCTGCGACCTAAGAATGTTTGCTGAGGATTTACAAGGCGACATTTACAACAGCAGCCCAGGCGTCTCCATTCTCTTCCTATTTTCACACTCAGAAGCCCACACAGAAAACATCCCCGTCACTCACCCTAGAGCTCAGGCATGGTCACTCTGGGATTGTGACATTGGCTTAGTCATATTGCGCAAGTAAAGAGGCATAAAGAAAGTGCTAGGTCATTTTTGTAGCAAAATACACAGCAGCCTACTCTCGCCGGGGCTCCACCATTGCTCAATGTGAAAGGAAACCAAAGAGGAAAATACTGGGATTACGTTTATACGGTAAACACATAAATATTATCAAAATAACATGTAAGTGCGCAATCAATCAAGGTATCTGAAAACACGATTAGAGAGTAAGCCAGGCATGCAGAGCACATCCCTTCATACCAGACCAATCCCACTGTAACAGTGAATCAGAACTCATTTCAACTTATCAACCCCCGGCGGGCAAACACGGGCAGATCCTGACCAGAGTGCTAAGATTTTTCAGCTCGCAGAGGGGGCTAGCAAAAGCAAACACAACTTGAGGTTTTTATAGAAAAATGCCTGGCTGAACAAGGAGGCATTCATGTGCTGATTCATACCAGCCTGTAGCTCTGTTAGAGGACAGCCATCTGCTATCACACTCCCCCGCTATGAGCCTGTTATAGAAGGACGAGCCGTGGATCATCATGTACATGTTACATCCATATAGACTTACTGGAAATTACATCTCTACTACAGGAAGAGAAAACAGCTCCGGCAGTGGTTTTCTGCCTCCTCAGGTGAAAATGCTTTTCACTGCTGCATGTAACATGATTGTCCTTACAGAGAGTGGTTGATCCCCATAGCAGGGTTATGCTATGCCTCGTGAATGGCTTCCAGAATTGTTGCCTCTGTAGGCTTGCAAATTTCATGTGTTAGAGAAAAAGGCAAACATTTCCTTTCCACTGTAATGGAAAATAAGAGTGATTGTGATGCACACAATTAATTAAACACACATTTCTTAAGGTTATCTTTAAAGCTGCACTTGTCAATATATTTACATTAAAAGTGGATCAAATTACTGATGTGTAATGCCAATGAAGTAACTCATAGAGACAAAACCCCAGAGAATTACCACCCAAATCTGCAGTTCTCAGCTATGGGGTCTCTTTTAGCTCATTGTTTTGTTTTTCCAACGCACAACTCCGCTCTCATCCGTCTTGTTTGCAGCTGCACCAGGCAGCTGTTTTTATACAACATAGTGGCATATCTAGGAAGCTAAGCAACCAAAAGAGAGCTGGAGAGCGACTAACAGACTTAAATTCGTTAAAACCCCAAATGACTGATAATGTTGTTTAGTGTCTGCTGGATGTGTAAACACGACCTGTTTTGCTGACATGTTCACCAGATCATTCAGCTTTACAATAAGGTAGACTGCAAAAAGGACTGACAAGAAGGTGGTTGATAGAATGTGAAGAAATATTGGAGCTTAAAAGGCCAATCTGAAACGTTTAAACTGACATACTGTTCAGCTTCAACTACCAAGAGCTCATTTAAGCTAAACCTTTTAAACTGCATTATGAAAGCAAGCTTTCTGACTTTTACTATCACTATAACAGGTGCAGACACGGTTACTTGTTGAACAGTTCACAGTTCATCAACCATGTACTAAACCTATTTCTTGATAGGAAGCCACTGATGTCATACAGGATTTGCATAAAAAAAATACTTCCTGAGTGGCTTCTGGTTTTCTAACTCACTGCGTCCCACACAGGATGCTAAATAACACAGAGTTACGAGCTGTTGGTTTCAACCCACAAGTTCAAAAATGAACATGAAACTGCCTTTGGGTGCCTGGGATTAAATTCCTTTGATTCACCACTGTAAACCAGAGTTCACAGACCCCATCACTCGAGGTTAAGGATGCAACCCACACAATTGCAAACATGTTCGTTATGACGTTGCATTTCTTATTGTGGGCTGAAAAACCATGACATGGATTTTTTTTGCTTTAACCAACTAACAAAGGGGGAGTCTTCGAAATATGAACCACCTCCAGTATCAGGTTTCCCACCAGATGAAAAGCGCCAATGTGGAACAACAACTCTGAATTGTCTATACATTCTATTTCAATGGGCGAATGATTTATTGTGTTGCTTTATGTCTAGTAATGCCTCACCTCTTGAAAAGAGAAGGTCACTTAATAGGGTGCTTTGCTACCTCCTTAGGCTCTTCGCGTCCTCTCTGCTCATGTGTTCTCCTCATTGGAGAGATTTCGTGACTTCAACCACAATAGCTCAAAAACAAGACAAACGCAAGTGCAGCATTATCCCAAAGCAAGAGCTGTACTTTCTTGTCTTTCAAAGCCGATAAAGTGGATGGCCATCTCAACCCGAAATCCTACACAAGATATCTTCTCAAGTAACCAAATCTAGCAACATTTGGCCTGTTAACATGATTCCACAACCTTCACACACACCCAGGCAAACAGATGCCACGGAAGCTTATAAAACAGACACACTTTAGTTCCGATCGTACATGTTCATGTGGCATCTGAAAGTGACCCACTCAGCACGATCTGAGTGAATTGCTGATTCAACCTTCCCTCTGTTAGGGAATCTCATGACAAATCTCAAGTTACAGAGGGCCCGATTTTCAAACATCCCAATACCAATAAAGGGTACTAAATTGCGTGTGCATTCTAAAATATTGCATGTGCAATTTTAGTACCTGTTATGGGTGATTTACTAAGAATTATTGCTTAGATGACAACAGGACAACACAATGGAGGTGGCAGTATTTGAATGAGGGTTTTGCGTGTTTTAATGGTTTCCGCCATGAGAGTCGAGAGGGAAGCAGCCACTGCGTAAAAACCTTGGTTTGTTCCGTTCAGTGCGTCCTGAGTATGTGGAAAGTATGTACCTGCCCATCCTGCCTGAGACTGCACTAAGTACTTGGGACAGCACACCTGGAAAAACTGCTTTGGCAAACCCCAGCAGAAACAGCTACTGTATGCTGGAATGACCCAGACGCGAGGAATCACCATCAGATCGTGCTTCGTCCAGCCAGAGAGAACAAGAACCGACCGTCCGCACCGTGCCCGGTCGCTCCGCGATCTCCTGGCCCTGTACGCCCCAACGCCCCATCCCCTCACTGATACCTACAATGAGTTGTGTCGCTATTACGACCGGCACGCTGTGAACAGTTGGTGATGTTCCCTCTGGCTGGATGAATTTTACGTGCGATCAGTGCACTACTGCAGCTGGGGGCTCTCTGCAGCGCCACACAACTTTCTAAATTCTTCCCTGTCATGGAGAGAAGAAGTCAGGTCAAAACTAAATTTGCATGAATGTTAATACAACATTATTGCAAAAGCTAAAGGAAAATACAAAAATAAAATCTATTCATATAGTTCATCAAGTAAAATAAAATATTTGTATTTCTATTCATTGGATATAGAATAATATTATCTAATATTGTTCATTTCTCTACGTTTTCTTTCATTATGGCTGTGTCTCCTTCTGGCAACAATAACAGAAGCCATCTCTGCGCAACACTTGGCAGTTTCCACCTTCCTTTCAAATGTATTAAATACAGAGGCTGTTGCATCACGTGAAATCGTGTTTAGGCTTGGTAGATCATATTCCGTGTAGTAAATAAATGTATTTGCATGTTACGCCCCAAATTGCATTTTCATTAAGGTAAAAGTACTAAATGAACAACAGGTGCTATGTTGTGCTTTTGAAAGACGTCACTCTGCGTGCACACCGTTAGTAGATCAGCTTACGTGCTAATTTGCAGATGATATCAAGTTTGCACACGTTTTTACTCACGCAAACCTTTAGTAAATCGGGCCCAGAGAGCGTTGACATAGAATCACTTAAAAGTGATTATAACTGAGAACTAACATGTCAGATCTTAGTTATGGTGTTGCTGTTCATAACCACAATATTTAGAGCCACAGCGCGAGGCTTTTGCCAGACGACTAGTTGCTTTTTTGTACTGACTGCGTGAATGACAGGACTGAGTAATCAACACAGTCCAGATGTCGGAGTCCTCTTTTCTTGTAAACACTTTCCACAAACATCTCTGTGAGCAATGTGCTGGTCAAAATACCCCGGGGCAATTTCACAGAGCTTTGACAACAAAGCCTGCGACAAACCATATTTGTCATCTTGCGGCACGCGGTAATACACACTTGTAATCCACATAAACCCCTCCGTTCAATGCAGTCATTGTGTACGATTCTGGCTGACAACTGTTCTATAAAAGCCACCTTTGTGATGTTAGGTTTTTTAACGCATCCCCCAAGTTGACCTCAGGGTGAGATGGCCTTTTCACACAAGATTCTGTTTAAAGGCGAGAGGAGGATGCTACACGGCAGCTCTGTCATGAGGGATTTGTCAGCTCTGAAGCACACACAGGGCTCTGTCTCACTCAGCCAACCAAAAGACAGACAGCCTCGCCTCAGGTTTCTCTTGGTCTATCTGCAGCGATGCCCCACTTAACAAAGCCTTCGCCCGAGTGTTGATTGGTAGAAGTATATGTTGAAACGTTAGCTGCCTATAGGATTTACTTTCTTGAGCTCAAGTAAAACCTCAAAACTTAAATGTTCATTCAGTGTGTCACATTCGCTGCTTTCAGCCAGAGTTTAATTTTCAGAAGTCACAGGATCATAACTATTAAGTAATGGTTTTGTGCTTCCTCACGTTTATCATCTTTATAGGATACACAGCAGCTGTCAGATAATCCAACTTCCCCATCTACAGTACATCAACTTCTGTCGTCCGCCACATACCTCTATTATTCTGTCATGGATTTGAAGGCCTTCTTCCTTGTCCGCTGGACCTCTTTCAATGATCTTGGATACAAAGATCCCCTCATTCGAAGTGCTGTCATTGTCGTCCTATAAAATAAATGGCAGTTGTTGTTATTGAGAATGTGTTAAGGTGAATAGCAGTGTACACATTTCAGGAAAAACCTTTGAAACCTTGTTAAATGTCGTGCTGAAACAAAAGACGTGTTGGAAAAGTGCAATCCATCGCTCAATAAAAGTTGGTATACTACTTTTAAAAACCCTGGAGACATTCAGATGGTTTGCCCACACCAACAAAAATAAGTTTTTTTAAGTCTCCCAAGCTCAGTGGTCAGTTCACCCAAATAACAAAAAACATTTTCTTTTATCGCTCTACCCGAGTGGTACAGCCATGCAGGGTTTTGTTTTCTGAGGTTTTGAGGTATCCCCCTCTGGAACTTTTGTTGCCATCCCAATAAAATGGATGTGAACTGAATTTAGTGAACGGTCTGACCCGCTTCAAGAGTTTCTGTCACTCGTTTGTGAGAAGACGATTAAGCTAGCCGCACCTAGATTTGGAGTGCACACGTATTAAAGCCTTTATGGTAAATCCATTGAAACGGCCCAGTGCGAGCTGACAAGGCAGGTTAGAGACTTTATCCTGTCAGTTTCTCTCTTTACAAAGACAAGTGTTGCAGTATGAGTCCTACCTGAAGAGAAGCTGTGAAGTCTTCATGTTAAGCGATACGAGAACCGCAGACAACATTATTTATCAAATTGGGTCGGAGTTGATGAATTTAGCACGAGGATACAGATGTGACAACGTCCGGGTTTCGAAATAAGGTGTCTATACAGTATGGAAATATGATTAATTGGATTATATTCACAGAAAGTATAAAACATATTGTCCTTTCAAAGTAAATGGACACATGTCATTTACTTTACTGGACCCTCTTGGGCCTCGGATCCACCCACCATAGTCTCTCCAAATCCTGCAGAAAACACTGAGTAAAAAAGCACATTTTGACTATTTAATTTATGCGATGGTAAAAATAAATGGAAAAAGTGTGAATGTACTTGTTCGGCAAAGTTTTCCATTAAATTCAGTTTCAGCTTCGGCCAAGAATTTTCATTTTGGTGCATCCCTACAGCAAAGGGCCCTAAATGTTGACATGTAGACATGTTTCAGGTAGTCTACAGTCAACACTGACTGGCTTTAAAGAAAAAAAACCTGCTGCTAACATCTCTCTTACTGCTGCCTTCAAAACTACATAAAACGTGTTCTACTCCTGCTGAGCTCTGCAACACAACTACAATTTAATGAGATACTTAAAGACACCTCAGAAGTCCCAGCTCTAACTCTAATTAATAATTTCTGGCCTGCTTCCTCTTCCAGGGGCATCATGTACAGTGTTAACACAGCAATGCTTTGCTATACGTTTTTTGGCAAGCGTACTACTTTGCCTTAGAACTACCCCAATCTTGAGAGTTGTAGACAAACTAGCCCTTCGAGAGACCACAAAACCTGGCAGCTGATTGCTCTTACCAAGCCATGCCAGAATAACAGCCACATGAAACACATGTGTCTAAGGCTACGGGGATATTAGCTATTTCCATTTTAATGAATAGCTTCTTACACCGACTGCTGATTTGAGGCTAGCAGGAAAAGCAAAAGCCAAGTATTATCTCTTCTCTCTTATGGGTGAGTTTGATACATGGTTCTGTCACAAGAGCGAGAAAGGTTGCAAATCTATGAGAGCGTGGACTGGGGTAAGAAACACAGCTTTTTATGTGTAGGTCTTTTTATAGTTTCCCGCTGTAAAAAGTTTTACTGTGATAATCTATGTCGCTACAGAAAAGTGCGTCACTGTGGCTGTGGAAAAACAGCCCTGTAACAGTTGTGTACAGTCCCGATGAAACAGATACAGGGAACACCATTTCAATAGGACCTCCACTTCAGAACGAAGCTCCATGTATGGAAGATAGAGTTGTAACAAGTGTCGAGATATTTTCAAGCGTCTACCCGGCAGAGGCTGTGGCATCATTAATGACTTTCACTTCAGGGCCTCGAGGTAGAAAACATAGTGGCTGTGAAAGGTTCAGGCCGGGATAAAAAGACCCTTTCCTCTCCTCTGTGTTTACCTCACCACCAAAATCCCCTCAATTAGAGACAAAACAACTGCGGTCAAAGCCATAATCCCAGATTTAACTCTCATAAAAGTAATTATAGTTTTTTTAATCTGTAATGCCAAATCCGCTAAACCAGACCAATATATAAACACAATAAAACTTGATAGATGCGGTCCATCTATCCACAGACTAGAAAACACATGCATGACTGTCTAAGCCGTGTCAGTCAGTACAGAGAAAGCTTGTGGTGCCTCAAGTATGCGCTATCCATTCCTGGGCAGCCATATGACACTTGGCTTATCACCGGGGAGGTGAAACCTCCGAGACGCTCAGCTTTCAACCTACCGCGCATGGCCTTCCTCCTATGATGTTAAAACCCAGAGATCCGCCCTCACGAAGAAGGACAACCGTCGCACTTTTAGTCTCGCCTTCCTACAGACAGACAGAAGAGAGACACGTGAACAAAGAGATGGACACGGGGTTATTCATAATGATCCACTGTTATCTCCAGGTGAGCGGCAGAATTATCAAACTAGGAGAAACAACAGAGCAGAAAAAAATTACCAACAAATTATCGACCTTATTAGCAGATAATAACACTCAAACACGTAAAATTACCAATGGAACGAGGTATAGGAGTAAAAGACATTAATAACACCCTCCTCTACACATTAGGGGGTGATATAAAAGTGCAACAGTTAAAAACAAATCTGGCTTAATGACATCTCTGTATTCATCTCTTCCCTAGGGCTGAACAATTAATTGTTTGAAACAGTGCAATTTTTAAACTGCAATCTAACAGCAGTTTACAAGGTGCAGGAAATAAAAGGTTTTACACACAGCTGCTGATTCAACCAGCTGTAATGACAACTATAGCTGGCATATTCTACTCATCTGTACCTAATGAATGTTTATTCTGTGAGTTAGCCAAACCAAAAACTCACTTGTTCTTGAATGTTCTCTAGTTAATAAGCTTTCCTCATGTCTGTGTCTGTACTATTAACGTTCAGCCACAGATGGTTTCGTTGAATGATTATAACACTCACCGCACAAAAACACCAAAAGAGTGGCGATTCTGTCTCTAAATGAACAATCTCGGTTATCGTCTAACTCAGACAGACAGGCAGCTAACGGATAACGTTAGCTCGGTAGTTGTCGAGTGTAAATTCAAGTGCAAAACTGGTTAAAAAATGCAAATTGCAAATCCAATGCAAATTGTTCAACGCTAACCCTCACCATTCTCAGAGGTGACCAGGTCAAGGACCCAATAGTCCTCTCACAAACCATCCTATGTAAATGAATACACCAGAGGACCTCTTACTTAATGGCAACATGACATGAAAACCTCTGAGAAACTCGCAGAGTCAGCTCTTAATCTGTTTTTTAAGTGGAACTTAGAGTGGAGTTATGAGGTAACACAATTTCAGCTGCCACTCCAGTATGCTGTGCGACATAGAGAGACTAAATATAAAGCAGATATTATTGGCATGTACAGTGTCTTGACTGCCATGTAGGCTAAAAAGACCATCATGTGCATGTCAGGCCATTCAGGAATGTGCGCTCCTGCCATGTTACGGCAGCATAAGCGACACATTATAGAGACCACAGCCGTTACTGTCAACATGAAGACAGTTGGGCATTACGTGAAAAGTGAGTGGAATTTGACTGAGACAAATGAAAGCTTAAAAGTAACAGGCTACTCCATCCTTGTGAGTTAGGCCTCTACTGAATCTGTGACAAGCCTAGCAACAAATTAGATGCATTTTAAAGGTGTTTTTTATTTTGTCTGCGAGAGCCACTAAAATGAACTCGCAGTAATTAAGGAGTGTTTTTCCCACATCTGCGAACACTTTAGCTAAGCTCTAATCCCTAAGAAATGAAGTGAATCTCTTCACGAGGTTGAGTATTTACTAAAGCATTAGGTATGCCTAGGTGATAAAAACTGAAATGTCGTTACCACCAAAACTCCAAAACATGATCACACTGGCATAATTTGCGGCTATGTCAGGTAAACAAACTTTTAACAATAACTTTAACAGACAAAAACAAAGAACAGGGCAATTTGTTACTGAGACAAGAGAGCAAACTGGCAGTGAAACTTAAGACTGCTGCTCACTGGTGCACTTGGCACACTCACAGCGAGCCTTCACCTCAGGACTCGTCACACTTTCCAAGTCTGCCCTCCATCAAAATGCTTCCCCTCCATCTGCCCCTTAACACAGCGTAGATAATTGTACTCAAGTACTGTAATGCAGAATGAAAAGGAAAATATTGATTCACAAACTATTGGCTTGAGATTAAGAGGCAGAAACTCACTGACCTGGTCATAGGCAGTTCAGATTGTGGAAAATGTTGTATGGTAGATTTCAAATCAATTAGTCTAGCGGGTTATTACTCAGTTAAGCTAAGGTATGTATGCAAATGAAGCAGAAGCCTACTGACTTCGTTCTTTGAAGGGTTACTAATAAAAAAAATAGCCAGAAGTCACTGGATGGCTTTTATTAATATCTCTATCATATTCAATTGACACCCATGTGTTAGAGATAACTAATGGCTGCCTTATTCTGTTAAATGATCTCATAGACTCATGCTTTAAAATTAGACCATAATTAGCCTTATCAGATTGAGCCCATGATTAGACTCCAATCAAATTCCATGGAGGCTCAATCTCTTTGACGTCTTGTGATTTTGATAGACGCTCTTTATCGCATCAAGTAACACACACGCACACACTGTCACCCATAGTAGCTAAAGAGGAGCCTGGTTCAAAACAAAGATCTAAGACTGAACGGAAAGTGTGACAGCAATTCTAGCAGCCCCGAAGTGAACCAGAGCGAGATCTGAGCTTTTTGTTTTTGCTTTGTTTTTATTGCTCTTGCTGGCTCACTGAAGAAGTTTAAACAGTGTGAGGACTATTATTGGAAACTCCAGTCAGTTATTCCACATAGCCAGGTCATCCTGATCTCCCTCACAGTCGCTGCCTGGATATTAAAAGAAGACATTAAAATCCTCCATCTGGCTGCTCAGGAAGCCTAAGCCAAGGAGCGACAGAGAGTGAAAAACAAACTAAAGTGGGTTACCCATCATGATGGGCCTCTATTCACTCTTTGACACTGATTCAAGGAACAAATATGCCAAAACAAATCTGCGTTTGACGCTTTCTCGCCACGGAACTTTTGAATTGTGAAACACAGCTAGTAACGGATGCACCCCGTTTAGTTGTTCCAGGTCCATGGTATTGTGAATGCTGGCTGACTAGCATGGCTTCAAAGGAACAGAGCCATCATCAACATGACATCAAATGTCATTACCTGGGTTTTTCCTGGGATGACAAATCAAAATACCCACAGCGAGAAAGGTTTAATAGGCAGGAGATGTCATCAAATCTGATAGCAATTGATAACTGACATGACTGGGAGAGTTTCAGTGGCAAGTCACACACTTCCCATAGCTAATCCCATGTGTGATGCTCTGTTCCATATTGCCATGTGTGTATTCACGTTATCCCACCAAACAATCATGTTCATTGCTTGACTGGACACAGTGAATACCATTTCTACAAAAAAAAAAATAAATAGCCTTTCCACCTAACCACATCATCCACATAATGCTCTCTCTCTTATGTGGATGATTTCCGGACCAATTCCCGCACCTTTTATGTATGTTCAAGCTGTTTCAGAACAAAGCACTTTATTCCTTCTGTTTACATTAGCAGAGTTTCACTGGGAATAATACACTAAGCCTATATCTCAGTGGTTAGACTGAAATGCCGCTGTCAAATGAACTATGATAACCAGCTGTGCTACAGACCCAGCAAGCCTCTGTATACCAGCATGAGCGATTTCACCATTTCCTCGCATCGGTGAATTTGATGCGCAATTTCCAAGTCTACCGGAACACATTTTGCTGGGAACTGAGCCCATAACAAACAAATGAAAGCACCAAGCAAAAAAGATGCGCAGGACATAGGTAAGAAACTTCAGTGACAAAAATAGGGAGGGAGCAAAGTTAAAGAAGGGAAATAGTTCATTCATCCATAACTTTGTGTACCACTATCAGCAGTGTGTGTCCAATCTTTGCAAACTGTAGTGAATCAAAAGCTCCTCCTATTGTTCTTGGACAGATTTTATAAGTAACCCTGATTAGGCCTACAATCTGACAATTCCCCCTCTGCTGATCATAGCAGCAGTTCAACCACCATACACTAATTCAATTCATTAACTGACTTATGAACCTCTGCATCCTTTATGATGTTGATAATTGGTCATTACAGGAGGCATCGGATTTTTAAATTTCAACCATAAAACATCTATACACAGGGGGCTCCTGGACTTTTTCCTCAATGGGAGCCTGTATTTGCCCACAGACATAATCAAACAGTGACTAGCAGACAATTCTACATCTTTGATCACTGTAGGTGGAAGGGAGTATATCAAATCTGTCTCATCGACACAGTGCTCATTATGCACAAAACATTGGGATTTCAAAGGCCTTTCAGCCCCTCCCTGTCTTCCAAGCACTGTTGAGGCTCCTACTGATATTCAGCGTTTTTCACAGCACTCGCAACTTTGGTGCCAGTGACTCTGCTACATCCATGTTTCTAATTTATCTGATTGTCTCAAGAAACGGCGAACACCCGATGACAGAAAGCCTCAAACAAGCCCGCTGCAAGGAGGCAATTTAACTGGAACCTGGCTCTTGTTGTGTACAGAACTGCAGTAAATATTTGGCCCTCCCCCATTGACTGCCAGCTGGCCAGAGGCACAGCTGACAGCCATGTCTCAAAGCAGACAGCAGAGAAACACACTTCTGGGCATTGTAGGGCTGGTTCCAAGGACTGTTCTCAGGAAAATCCTCAGTAAAGTTTGACTTCAAGTTTGATTTTCATCTGGGAAGTAGTTAAAGAAAAATGTCCAAACAACACTGGGGGCCCAGTAAGCAAACATGCTGAAAAAGACATTTTAAAGCATGTTGGCCATGAAACATTTGTACAGCAGGTAACAATAAAGATGAGTTCAAATGTTACTGATTGAGGCAGAAAATCAGAATGTACTGTGGATGAGGGGGAGGAAAGTTGCTTGTACTCCCTGAAAGTAGAAGCTTTGTTGCTTACCTTGCAGGAGAAAGCCACGGTCTTGGTGAGGGAGTCGATCCTCTCGCTATACTCGGTGAATTTCTTCTGATATTTCAGAGCTGTCATCTGTAGCTCGCTGTGCACGGCGGAAAGTTGTGCCAGGAGTGACTTCTCCCGCTTGTTGGCTTTAATAGTCTGCTTCTTGAACTCTCTATCCAGGCTGACGATTTTGCACTGTAGAGAGCTGTTGTGCGCCTTCAGAGCAATCAGGCAGCAGTGGCTGTTTAATGTCTGCTCTTTATGGGTGAGCATCAGTCCACAGCCGTTCTCGCACATCCCCACCGGCCTGTAGTCGCACGTCTCCCGCATATGAGCATCCATGTCCCTCAGGTTGAGCACCTCGTTGCATCCTTTATTCCTGCACTTCGCCGGGGAGTACTCGCACATCTCGGCATGCTCGGCCAGATGCTGCAGCTTCACCACCGCATCGCAGCCCCTCGCGTGGTTGTCACATTTGATCTCCAGCTTCAGGATGAGGTTTTTAAGAGGCAGGACGTGGTTCAGCTCTTTGGCGGAGATCCGTTGACATTTGACGGGCAGCTGCTCTGCTGGACGACCCAGGGCAGCACGCAGCCGGAGCAGAAGACGTGACCGCACGGAGTTGTCAGCGGGTCCTCCAGGACTTTGTTGCACAAGTTGCATTTGAAATCCGGGTCCACGGTGCCCTTGAAGCGGTCCAGCTCGAATCCCATGGTTTTGAAAGTCCAAATCCAAACTTGTTGGCTCCCACCCCCGCAGTTCTGAGTCGGAGCAGTGGGGCGTTCTTAGCTGGTCATTGGTGGAGCGCTCACAGACCGACTACAAGCTCTCCTCACTGTCTAAACTAAACTAATTGACCGAGACTTTTGGTGCCTTCAAGTGCGCCTCGTAAGTCCATTCTTTAAAGTTAGAACACTTTGTAAGTCCAACAAATAAATTAATTTAGTTTACGTTTCTAGTAGAAACAAAATAGTTATGGACATGCAAAGTGAAAAAAACAAACTCTGGATAAGGTTGATTGTTATTAGGCTATGACATCTAAAAGTTAGACCATAAAAATCTAAATATGAAGCTACAATAGTAGGCTAGTCTATTATGCTATATGCCAAATTTGTATTCTGTAGCCTATTCATGACACATTCATGGTCTTCTTTGTCCAAAAAAATATCAAATTCAAACTCTCTCGCACGCTCTTCACGTCACCGTAACCTTCAATGCAACGATTCAGACAGTCCGTGAACGCAGCCTTTCTAGGGGCGAAAGTGTGGAGGAATTCTCTACCGTACATGCTGTATTAACTGCGCATACGAGGTTGAGACTATCGTTAAAATATATTTTGCTGTCAAATATAGAAGTTTGATACATAATAGAAGTAACTCATCTCGTTCATACACTTGTAACCACTGAACACCCCATGGTTGTGACTTATTGGTTCAAAATATGGGCAGATAAAAACTTGCTGAGACTAATGTGAGATGTAATAAACTTGACAAAGGGCCCTTATTTGTTTATACATAGTCTGGAATTTTGATGCAGCCTACATACTGAGTAGGTATAACAATATAATTTGACAAAGTCTCTCATGGAGCCCTATGTTCCACACCTGAATATTTCTGAATAAGTGATCAACTTCCTAATTCCACTACATAAATGTTACACAAGGTGACATGACAGTTAGATATTTACAACACAGTGGGTGAGCGTTCAGGCATGCACAACACTTGTGAAAACAAGCAACATTGGAAGGACACTACGGGTACAACCACAAGCAAGACTTTCAAGTTGCAACACACTTTGAGTGAGGAGGAGATCAGGTAAAACTTGGGAAAATCAACCTGGATCACAATGTGCGGAATGAATATTTGAGGCACCACCGTGGGATTCGAGTTTGAACACACCTCTTACCACACTCCTTAAAGACAGTGTGGTATTACACTGTTTTACCACTTCATTTGAGTGCATTTTCAATCCCAGCAGGAAGCCCTATAGTACTGGATACATTTGAATTGTAAATGAAACTCCAGTGGGTACACTGGATGTGCTCAGTGAAGGAAAAGAATAGCCTCTGCTGCTCAGGCAGAAACACACAGCCTCCGTTGGTTCTCACCCTGCCTTGATTAGATACCCATTCCTTCAGTTTGTCTCCTCTTTCGGAAATCCAGTTTTATGCAATGCCATGCTCAATAAAACCTTTCCATATGTGCATTATCCAGAACTAAAAACAAGAGCTTATCAAAGACTTAATGGACAAAGTGTGACAGAGAGAGGCTGAGTTACGGGTAATCCTACACTGATGTTATGGGTTGTCTTAGATGGGGTGGAAGAAAAGCTCCCTGTGCAGTCACGTCAAAGGTCCTTGTTTTGTGTATATACAGCCTGTTTTGTACCCACTGTGTTAATACATATTTTTCTTAGCAGGTACTCTTCAGGTCAGATGTGGAAAAATGAACAGATGAAAAGTTTAAGAGAGGGCTGGTCTTTTACTTTAACACCTGTTTCTTCTGTCGGTTTTAGAGAAATTTGAATTTCTCCATGTGTCACATCTAATTTCACAGTTCAGAGCTCAAGGCTGCTAACACGCTTGCTCAGGGTAACTTAGAAGTGTTATTTTGGAATACTGTGTTCAGCACGGCAGAATCAAACCAGCAACCTACCAGCTACAACCAGGCGCTTGACCTCTGGGCCAACCTGCAGGCTGTGATTTATTACTTCAGTCCAGGAACAAACAATCTGCCTATCCGTGTAGGGCTGTTTACTGTCTGTTGTTTGGTCTGCCTCGGTCAGAGAAATGTTTGCTCTCAAAATGAAGTAAGAAAAAAAAAGCCGTTGTTTTTATAGCCTGTGTTCAGAGCAAGCATGAAGCTATGGCATGATACAGTATGCTAAAGAAACTGATATGCTATCTGTTGGACTGGTCTGTTTAGGAATGTTTTCCATGAAGCTGAGTGAAGTAGGATCAGGGAGGGGGGCCCAAAAGACAGACAACATCCCAGTGGAGATAAGAGTTAATCCCAGTCCTCAAACCTAAACTGTGAGTGAAGGATCGGGACAGACTGGACGTAAATGCTCCCACCAGACCTGTAGAGTCGAAAGAATTTGAAGATAATTTCCATGCAAGAACCAAGCATCCAGTTTTTTGGCACCAACTGATTTTGATTAAAAGGAAAAGTCAGTAGACAGTATGGGAAATTTGCTTACTGACACGTCCGTTGTGCAAATTAAACAAAGAAGATGTAACGTGTCAATTAGTGAGCTGTGGAGGTGCTGTAGGCATTTTGTTACCTACAGGCAGAGCTAGGCTAGCTGTTTCACCCTGCTTCCAGTCTAATAGCCTGCTGGCTGTAGCTTTGTATTTAGTGTACAAACATGAGAACGGTATAAATCTTCTCATCTAACTGCTGACAAAACAGCAAATATTTCACAAAATGTCTTCCTTTAAGACAAAATCATCAAAAGCAGTGTTTTCTTTAAAAAATAATTATGTATCACATTAAAGATGCACAAATATTCAAAGTGTGCAAAGTAATGCATGCGCTGAGTGACATGAACAGGGCGGTCCCGGGTTTCATTGTTGAACCTTCATACTTGAAGCCTTTGTTGTAAAGCAACAGAGAGATCTAGTTTTCAGCGTGTGTGATGAGGGTGTTTTGTGTATGGCTTTGGAGTTGGGCCATTTAGTAATCATCACCACTCTTCTTTAGCTATGTCAAAGACATGAGGGCCATGTGGGAAACTGCAAAGATGAGTTATTGCTCTTCGAGATGCCTTTTCATGTTCCACAGAAACATGATGTACTTACAAAAGGAATACACTATCCATCTCTCTGTGGTTTCCCATGTGCCTGCAACTCCCCTGGGAGTCAGTAATATTGTCAAAACTGAGTCTAGCCCCCAAATGATTTAGAGGCAAAAGCATGGTTTGTTTTTCTTACATCAGTGACTTATTGTGCCTTTCACGGGGGGAATCGGAGTTTTGTGGCTCCAGTGCCTTGAGTGAATGAATAACTTTAAAGGCTGTTTGGAAAGGTCTCGGTGACCTTATGGCCAGGTTGGGCTTGTGGCTGGGAAACAAAAGAGGCTCCGCTGCTTTGCTAGCATGCTTCTGACAGACGATGTGAACCAAATAAGTACTCTGGCCTTGTCAGTCTGTTATGACAGAGAACAGCGGCTCAACCGTCACAACATCCTGCGATTGATATAGGTTGCACAACACAGGTATCAGCAGTGGTGTTGTTCAAATACACAAACACCCTAACAGTATACAGCTATGGAACTCCAAATTGATTGTTAACAGCTAAGAGTCTTGATGATCAAATCCAGAAAAACAAAATCAGAGTAGAGTTAGTGAAATATGTGAAGACTGCTATCACAAACTGCTATGTGTAAAATAGCCAATAAATATTTTGCTTCACTTCGCACAGCAGACTACTCTGCATTCTCTCAGGGAGGTTAGAAACAGGATGTGGGTCAATGGAACCCGGATTTACCCCAAAGCAAAACTGCACAAGTAGGGAAAATCCCCATTTGATATGAACTAAGTCAAAGTCTCAGAACAAAGTCTGACCTAAATCTGCAGTCACATACAGTAGCTAATTAAATCTTCATGGCAGAGACATGCAGACAGAATATAAAGACTCTGTGCCTTTGCCCTCTTTGGCTGGACTGCCCTTCTGGACCAGAGAAAAATAATGATTATCATTGTTACAAGTTTTATTGGTGTTGCCACTGCTGCTGCTGCTGCTGCTATTATTATAATAATTATTGAGAGAAAGCCTTCCCTCTACACTATTCTTTCTTGCGTCGTGCATGAGTGAACATGCATATTCTTTTTTATTATGCAGGTGCTGTTTAGTTAGTAGTTATAGTTTGGTGTGGTTGGTTTGCGTGTTTGCCTGAGACTCATTTATGACTGCTCAATACTTGCAATTTGTGTTAACAAAGTGATGCAACAGTGCACCAAAAACATAGGAGAAAAACAACCATCCAACCAAAAAGAAAGAAGTGAAAACAGAAAGTAAAAAGCGGTAACTCCCCAGAAGCAACTGCAACAACTTCCATGCACAATGATTGAGGTCATTACTGGTATAGAAACTGCCTTCCTGCATTAGCGTTAGTTATCTTGCTCATAATAGCTTAACTCTGTAATAAAAGCTAATTGTTGACCGTAGTTACCTAATGTTAATGTGGCTTTATTAATGGAATAATATTAGCAGATTGAGACTGAGAGATGAAGAGCTTTTAAAGAAAGCGCCTTTTTTCAAAGCAGCAGGGGACTCATTATGAGCATCTTTGGATTTAAAAATAATATTCAGTTAGGTTTTGCCTACATTAGCCTTTTCTGTGTTCGCAGCAACAAAAATGTTAAGCCCCTTGATGAAAGCTTCAGTTTTTCATCTCACAGTTTATATCAAAACTTCCACATGGTTTTTCATAAATCTACCATAGATAACTATATGTATACAAGGATCACATGAATCCCAACAAATATGACCTCGTAACATCATCTAATGCGGCTCCCATGTGAAGAGAAACATTCACATGGCTGCAGTGCTTCGTTCTGCTTCAGGCTATTTGAGCGGTGCATGGTGCTGAAATTAAGTATTTTAAACTTAACAAAGATCACAAATAAGCAAATAATTTAAACGGAACTTCTGGCTTGATTTAAATGCAGTTTTGATTCCATCGGCTTTAGCCTATTGGACCACCACCCATGTGTGTCAGTGACTGTACTTTAATTCAAAATTCAAATAAAAATGAAATGGGTCACTGGTGCTGTGAGGATGACCTGTGATCAATTGCATCTCTAGTCTCATAGTGCAACACAGAACATAAGCTTCTGTATACAGTGTGAGTAATGTTGTTGCCAAATGTAACTCTGCTATCCCAAATTAATTATTAAAATAAATGACATCTGCCCTCTGATACTAATTAACACCAATTGCAAAATAAACAGTTATATAATTCATTCTTAATTAAAATAATTAGGCACTTGAGAACGAAAAAAAAGTTCCTTTCTGAAGCCCGTGAAGCACTGTTGATTTTCTGGAAGCTCTGTTCCCACTGGGTCCACAAATAATGTTCAAAGTATAGCCTACTTGGCACAGCTTATCTCAGCTTATTAAAGAAAAAAAAAACTTAAATAAAGACGTTTAAAGATGAATCACATAGAATTTAAAAGTTATGATTTCACATCCATATACAGAACATTTAATCTTTAATTCATTGTACAATTTAATTTTTTTTTTTTTTTGAACTGCAGGGCGTAAGGATGGCAACACTTGACTGGTACATCCAACATGTTGAACCACGCAACGCATCTTGACAACTTTTCACGGTTCCACAAGGATCACATCTGATCTTCCCTTCATGCTCCACAGCTTGACAGCTTTCCGCTATAGATACACTTTCCTGATTAGCAAATTACCAACACGTCCTCATACCTAAATGACAAAATAGGTCGATTGCAAATTGTTCCAAAACAATATATATGACAGTTCCCCAAAACAAAATGTACGAGCATTGTCAATTACCAGTCCAGCGACAGATGTACCGGACCTTAAGCATGCTACGTAAGTCACATGGACAAAGTCACATGATGTTTAGCATGTGGTAAATGTTGTGAAAGGGTGTAGTTTGGTTAGGTTTAGGCAACAAAACTAGTTAGTTAGGTTAAGGATAAGATTGTGGTTTGGCCTCAAAAAGTAAATTGCGTAAGTCATGTTAGTCACGTTATTTAACTCAAATCTTTAAAGAAGTCAACTTTGACTTTCTTTCACGAAGGATTCAAACCTCAGTCTCCTGAATGAAAGTCCTGAGTTGACTTGACACATTCATTCACCCCCTCATTCCTTATGTGGACTTTTTTAAGCTTTTAAGCTTTTTTAAACGTTTTTTACACTACGCCACCTGACTTCTTCTTTTGCTTCTTTTGTTATACGACCACTAGATGGGGGATCACTGACTTCCTGTTGGACAGGAAGCAGCACGTGAAGCTGGGAAAACATGTCCCTGATTCCAGGACCATCAGCACCGAAACCTGTCAAGGCTGCATTCTTTCCCCCCTTCTCTTCTCCCTGTACACCAACAGCTGCACCTCCAGTCACCAGTCTGTCAAGCTCCTGAAGTTTGCGGATGACACCATCCTCATTGGGCTCATCTCTGGTGAGGATGAGTCCGCCTACAGGTGGGAGATCGACTGATGGGAGAACAGTCTGGAGCTCAACGCTCTGAGGACAGTGGAAATGGTCGTGGACTTCAGAAAGAGCCCAGCCCCATCATCCTGTGTGACTCCCCAGTCACCACTGTTGACTTCTTCCGCTTTCTGAGCACCATCATCTCCCAGGACCTCAAGTGGGAGCCGAACTTCACCTTCCTATCTATAAATGCCTGCCAAAGACAATGATGGTGCACTTCTACACCGCCATCATTGAGTCCATCCTCACCTCCTCCATCAGCATCTGGTATGCTGCTGCCACCGCCAGGGACAAGGGCAGGCTGCAGCGCATCATTCGCTCTGCAGAGAAGGTGATTGGCTGCAATCTTCCATCACTTCAGAAAGACAGCTGACTCCTCCCACCCTGGACACAAACTGTTTCAGACTCTCCCCTATGGCAAGAGGTTGCAGTCCATCAGGACCAAACCTCTCACCACAAAAACATCTTCTTCCTGTCTGCAGCTAGCGTCATCACTGCTCCCACTGACACTCCCCCCTTGCAAATAATACAAACGTCTCTGCACATGTAAATAGTATTTCATTTAATTTCATGCACAAACCTGGCACATTGCACATATTTGTTGTTAATTGTTAATCTTTGTTGCTATATATTTTTATATTGTCAATTTATTTATTTATGTACAAAACATTAACTTCCGTTGCAATACGTCTGCACAACACAAACTCAGAATAATGCACGTGTAAATATCTGCGACGTTGTTCTTTCTCTGTAAATAGTTGTATTATTTTTCTCTATTCTTTTTATTATTCCTATATAACTTACATTGTCTATTCCATATTTATATATTTCTACATTTATTTATGTCAACTGTATGTTTGTCTACGTGTAGAACCTTATCACCAAAGCAAATTCCTCTTATGTGTAAAACACTACTTGCCAATAAAGCTCCTTCTGATTCTGATTCTGATGTCGCGGCCTAACAATAAACATAATTATAGGTTGTAATAAGTTTTTACCACATACATAATGTGGCATTCTGCCAATTTGCACAGTGGCCCCTCATGGAACTGCAACAAAAAAATCCATGCAGCCTTAAAAGCATTTCCATATTGCCATTTATAAAAAAAGACATCTGTAAATTGCTTGAAAGTCCTCATCAAGTAAACAAATACATACCATTAAGCGTGATGTTCATTAAAGCAGCTATAATAACAATGTGTCAAATGGCAATGTGAAAACAAGAACACATGTGAAAGCGGTCCCTTGTAGTGATGAACCGACAGATAATTATCACCCGAATGTGCAGCTGCACTCAGCTTCATAGCAAGTTTCAGCAAATTTTTGTCTTGTGTTTTTTTGGTTCACCCTCAAATCTCTCATAGGGTAGTTTCCAGCAACAGCAGGGAGATGTTTTCAGAGGAAAAACCTAACACTATCTGGCCAGCACCAAACAGTAAGACAAAGGTAGTGACTATAGCTGATCAACCTAGTGGAGCATTTAACAGTTAAAGACCCAGATATTTCCCTTAGGAGCCTGTAGAGACCAAAAACAGAGCTAAAAGAGTGTGAATATTTGACTTACATTAAATAAATGATTACATGCATCTAATTTCTGATGCTGTATGGTATTCAATGTTTGATTTAACAGGATTTGTCAGCAAACATTCTTAGGTGTTAGTGAAGCTTTGCTCTTGTGTAACACCTGAAGCAGGGTGACAGCAGGACTGGGGCTGCAGATAAAAGCTGCTATGTTGAAAGCTTGTTGATAATGAACAGCGACCATGAACCAGAAAGCTGTGACTATAGTGCTGACAGGTCATGCAGCAGGCATAGTTCACACTTGCACACTCCTACTAACCGCTCATGCATGGTTGAGCAAGAGCATGATTCCTTTTACTTTTGAGAACACAACTGAACTGCTGTTGTTTTTATACTGTCACACCCACCCCCAGTTAACCTATAGAAAAGTTTAGATAAAACAAGTCATGGTAACACAACTGTATGGTGAGTTGTTTATAACAAATCCAAAAGGCAGACTAAAGGGTTAAAACTGAAAGCGGAATCCTTATCAGTCACTTCAGCTGACCCAGCAAGGGTTTCATGAGTTCCAGCAGAAAGTGAAGCCAGATTTCAAC
Source organism: Micropterus salmoides (assembly GCF_014851395.1). Lineage (NCBI taxonomy): Eukaryota > Metazoa > Chordata > Actinopteri > Centrarchiformes > Centrarchidae > Micropterus > Micropterus salmoides. The sequence continues at coordinate 33,678,884 of NW_024043372.1, forward strand.
TCAACCGAAACAGAGGATCTGATGGCCTGAGAATTCGCATTTCTGTGTCACTTGCTCACCACAAAGTCTCTAGGCTAGCTGTTGAGTGGCCACTCTGCCTCCATTTGTGTCACATCATATGTGGGCAATCGCTGATGAACGTGACAGTATATCCCCCTCTGTAGAGCAGTCGGAGTCGATGGCATATGACACATGCAGATGCTTTTCTGTTATAGCTCTGGCATGCAATTTTAATGAATCTTCGATATAGATCATTATAAATATAGTTACTGAGCACTGTCAACATTTCTCTGCTTTTTATTATACAAGTCTGCAAGCAGCTCATTAGATTACTTATATTTGAATATGGTAAGGGTAGTACATTTGAATGTAATAAGACAAACGCTGAATTACAAGCTTCTGTTATTATATCTTAAATATTGAATTTCTCTTAGCTACAAATCCTAACTCATTCCTGACTGTACATTAAAGGGCTGTTTTGGTGTACAGTGCAAAAATGTTCAAAATAGGTCAGCTCAAGATTAAGATTTGGAGATTCATAAATCTAGTGTGTGGAGTGTCTTTTCACAGAGCTAAAAAGGAAAAATAGGGATATACAGTATGTTCAGCCTGCTGGTATCTGTTGATCCCTAACTCTCATGAAGGTACAGAACTTTTTTTTTTGCACGAGTGACCAGGTGTGACCTTTTGTTCTAAATTAATGATTTACATAGGGGTCCTGATAGATTGCTCACCACTAATAGCTTGCTAACTAAGTTGCTACGCTATTGTTACACAGAGCGGTTTTAAACGCAAGTTTGTTTGGCTGCTAACAGGACAAGTTACAAGTTGTCAAGTTTATTCCAGAGATGTATTTGTATCACCAAACCTTTTCTCATAACTGCCTGGAAAAGATATGTCTTTTTTTCAAACCACCCGAAGAGGAATGTTGAAAAAAGGCGGATTGCGCAACATAGCTAATATGCTAGGTTCTCCTGTTTCGGACTCCTCAGCTGTCCTTTCTTTCAAAAGTCAGCACTGTCTATATTGTTTGCTATTGGTCAACAGCACAAATTTGCATTTCAAGGTTGAACTCAAGTTACGTACATTCACTGGCCACTTTATTAGGTACACCTCGCTAATACTGGGTTGGACCCCCTTTTGCCTTCAGAACTGTCTTAATTCTTTCATACTTTCAACAAGGTGATGGAAACATTCCTCAGAGACATGATAGCATCATGCAGTTGCAGCAGATTTATCGGCTGCACATCAGTGATGCAAATCTCCCGTTCCACCTCATCCCAAAGGTGCTCTATTGGATTGAGATTTGGTGACTGTGGAGGCCATTAGAGTACAGTGAACTCATTGTCATGTTCAAGAAACTGGAGTTCCTGGTGAGTTCTGAGATCAGCTAGCTGTACAGTTGTACAGTACAGGACTGTTTGGGGTGAATAAATACAGACACACTCCAGCGGTTAAATTTCTGCAAATATTTAAAGGTGAAAGTTGGTTTTGCACACATTTAGGGAAGAAGTTGTGATCTTATGAATCTTATGAATGAAATTTGTAAGGTATGGGGGGGCTTAATTGTTGTGATTAATAAATTCAGCAGAAGCAGAGGGAATACATTGTTTATAGATATATTCAATTTGCAAGCATGACCACGGTCATGTCTTCACCAAATAATTAAAACCATTCAAACAAATGTGAGTTCCTTCTCCAGGGCCATTTCAGAAAAGTGATTAGTTAAATCAGAAACATAATATTAGGTGACAAATATTGGGATTGAAAAGCAAGAATAACGGACTGACAGTGTCATTACTGTGCGTGTGATCAAGGACAAAAAACAAACATCCTGATTGGAGCAGTTATTCCAGTAGCACAATATTGCGTGAGGGGTTCACTGAGGGATAACTCGATATACACGGAAACAAGGCAATGGTCTGTGTAAGTTAACATTAGGAGCTAATTGGAAACAAGCCCCTTCTAATTAGCCATTACCAAAATAACAGACTGAGGTCATAGGTATTGCTTTCCCTTATGGGGAACACTAGTCTGGGTTTGACTCGATTTGAACGGTTGCAGAAATGAGGTATCTATAGACTCTGAGTTTTAAATGCAGCTTTCATCTGAACAGATGCCCACATAATCAAGTAATGTGATTGTCTCTGATGTTATTCATTGTTATATGAGTAGAGATTATGTTATAATTCATGTTAATTATTATTATTGTATTGTTATTAAACTGTAATTTTCTCCATCCTCCATTATATACATCACTTGTTAAGGCAATTAATATGTTAAGGAATTTTAATTTTCAGTTGATTAGGTTTTTAAAAGCACTAAAAAACTATTTTCTCAATCAGCCTCTTATTATGACCAACATAGTCCTACAAGAACACGCAATGTTCTGTCAAAGTTAGAAATAATTGGGTTATTTTACATACAGAGAGATTTCTGTATGAAATGTTTGTGTCTGTGCTCTTCCTACTGGTTTGAAGTGGACATGGCTCACTGGGGAAAAGGTGATGTTTTTCTCCCTGAACTTTAACTTTTATCGTTTCTTACTTAATCATGCATATTTAACATTACAGAGAACTGCTTAAAAGTTGGAAGGAGCTTTTAAGTTTTGTGTCTATTCAGTCATGCTGGCTTTCACTGCTGATGTCAACAGTTATTCTTTGGTTTATTCTTAAGAAAGAAAGCACTGCAGCTGTTAGCATAAATTACAACAAAAAATCCACACCAACCAACACAAAGGAGGATTTTTCTTATGACAGATCTTGCCAACAGCTGGAGCATAATTTATGCTAAAAGAACATGTAAATATAATAAATGATAATGATTGTATCATTACCTTTAATTATTCTTTTCTGATGATCAATATATTGCAAAGAAAATACTTAATTAGAATCACATGATTGCAGGGCTGATGGTTATCCACCTCTCACCATTGTATGTCAAATGCCTAAGAGGCAAATACTTTAAATCCACTTGGTCCAATGGAGTCTGCCTGCCAGTGCTGCTGCTACTCTACCTGGCCCAATCAGATGGGAATGGAGATAGCGTCTCTGCTTATTTTCTTTGGAGTGGTGTGAAAACAAACACACCTCTACTCCACAGCTGAAGATAACCTTCCTCTAAACACTGTCCAAAAAAAAAAAAAAAATAAAAGCCCACTCTCTTTTATTTTGCTATTTTAGACTCTGGTTGTTCTGCAGTGAAAGGGAACAGTGCGTGGGCTGGGCTCAAAATAACACGCAGTAGCTTTGGTTTAAAAATATTATGTGCAAAAATATGTTAATTTTTTGTACAAAACATGAGTATCCTGTTTTGCATTCCAGTTCCTGACCTACTTGTTACAAACAAATGAGCAATGCTTGAATAACTTCTGTATTTTGTAGAAGAAAAATATGAACATATTAACCTTGAGGCTGTCCTGCTTTGTGTCCCTGAACACATTGTGTATCTCTTTTGGCTTCTGTAATGACATAATATAGAGTAAATATGCAGTGTGGAGTAAATATTGATAAGCAAAGTGCTTTACATACAGCAAAATGACAAATTAAAGCACATGAATGGGCAAGCAGAGTTGTGGAAAAATAAACTAGGGCATGTAAAACGTAAGAAAAAGAACATACAATAGAGCAAGCAAAGAACACAGTAAAACTAAAAGAGCTAGACCCCTGAACAACAACTTCATGGTCACCTCAGTTTGAGATGAAGCCTCAAACTAATCTGAGCTAACATTTCAAAGTAATCTGTACAATCTGAATTTTTTTAAGAAAACAAGATGGTCAAGGAGAAATGAAGTTTAATGGAAAATACCAGTATTTTTGTATGTCTACCCCATACTACAAATCACATGTTCCTTACATCACAGCTCACCATTCTGCAAACCATGCCATTGTATCTTAGAAATGTAATATTATTGTTTCTACTGCTCTAAGCATCCAATGGTAATAGTAATAGTAATACTATTTAAGATCAAATTGATTACAAAAGTCTGCATTGCATTAACTGATAACGATGATGTAACTTTGACAAAAACAAATGCAGACTTGATGTTCACTGTGTTGTATTACTCAACTTAAGCATAGTCATTTGTATCCTGTAGGAAATAGATGGAAATCAATGGTTGGGGAAATGCATCCAAAAATCTAAAACTGCATAGCATTCATTCAAAAATGTATGTTATGGTCCTTCAAGTCTTAGAAGTTTAAAAGAGGACAGCACTCATTAAATATTTTTGTTTGAACCAACAAGTCCTCCAAATTAAACACCAAAATATGTTTTCCACGCCCTCTAGAAGGACACAGAGAAGTGTTTTTGTGATGTGACGTGTTTTATGAAGTGACAACGCTGTGGTGAACCTGCTCAGGTTTAGGCACAAAAACAGCTTTGTTAGATTTAGCGAAGGCTCACACTTTGTTAAAATTAGAAAAACATTGTGGTGTGGGTTAAAACAACTAATTCGTTAAGATTAGTCACATACCTCTAACAGTCAGTTTTTGAAATATTCAACTCTGAGATTTCGACCTCCACACCAACATGATGGAGGTGAGTGGAATATTGTTTGTAATGAATTTTGTACAAATCAACTGATGTTTTTCTTGCATTAATGTTCTGATTATGCTGCATAATCCACGTACATCACTGTGAACAGTTTTATTGGAACTACTTCTTATCAATATTTACAGTGGAAATTGTGTTTTCTATTACAGTGACATTGTTTTGGAAAGAGTTGTTGATGAGTGAAACCCAAAACTGTCTGCATGGCTAGACACCACCATAGGCGTAATTCGAGTTAGCCGGCCCTTTAAGAGAAAAAAAAAAAACACAGTCCAAAAAAGATCAACAGCCTTACTCTTACTGTTAAATAAAAGTTTGTGTTTGACAGGTAGGAATAACAGGGGGTCCTTCCTATCTATCAGATAAGCTGATGAGGCCGGTTGAATGCTGAGCTCAGCTCAAGCATAACTAACACTGCTCACAGAATCACAAGTCCATCGGGACATCATTAGCAACTTAAAGAATAGCAGCTTGAGTACTGTGGTGCTTATTAAAACCAGACCTTTTTTTTCTAAACGACGTGTGCAGCACTGAATCAATAACACATTATTCATCACACTTTAATATATGTGACACCTTTTGGACACACTTCAGTGGCTTTGTTTTCCAAATGAAAATTATAAGCATGTAATGAGCTTGATAATGATCACTCAGAAAACAATCTCTACTCTTACGGAGTCTCAGTACTTAACACTTTTTTTTGCATTTTGTGCATGAAATTCAAGTTCCATCTGACTTTTTGTTTTGATCTAAGTTGTGTTATCATCACATCCATATGTATGATCTTGTAATGTTAGTTTATGCTTGAGAGGTATTTTTTTAAATCTATAATTAGAGATGATATGGTAAATCTTTGATGCTCATTATCTCAGAGATAGAGATTGCTTTGACTTTGCTGTTTGATACAAAGTCATCAAGTATGCACTGGCCTGTGTGAGCTGTCCATCTGGCTGCCCTGGTGCCCTCCAGGTCAAATGTTGACTCTGCAGCGGGTCCAAATCAGTGATCTTCAAGGAAGACTAAATAAACCGTTGTGCTGTAATCCTTTTATGCCGCATATAATAAAACTGAGGCTGCATGCACAGTCTTCACACCAGATGGGGCTTAAATGGCTTGCATATCCTGCCACTTTTATCTGGACGTTCTCCAGCACAGCTTTAAGTTAGCCCATGATGTCATGCTTCTCAGTGTTGTGGCCAGACAAGCACTTTTATATAGTTACAGAGGACTATGTCAATATCTTTGGTCATGAGAACACAGTGAAACCACAAGAAAGGTATGACTTTGACATAAAACAAGTTTCTACAAAGTAGAACAACCTCCCCTTCCAATTTACAAATCTGTGTAAATTCACTGACTTTGAATGCTGCATGAATGCATTGAATATTGTAGCAGAGAACCACTTGCTTTGCTCAAAAACCAAAACATCTGTGTTAAATGTAACATTTGTGGCCATATAATATGGAGCAAATCCCCACAATTAAATCACCATGATTGAGACATGTAATGGTTGAAGAGGTAGCTTCTCAACAAATTATATTTTATGACCGTACATGTATAACATGTAGGACTAGGGCCTACATGAATGAATTGGTAATGCAATATGATACAGTTAACATAAGATTAAAGGATTAAAGGGGTATTCCACTGATTTAAAACATCATAATCAGTTTACTCCTCCTGGGAAGCATTACTTACAGTTGTTACCCTGGAAGTCTGAGTTTGAAAAAAATAACCCTGGTGATGTCTTGAAGCTTAGAGTATCTCATCTTTATAGTGGACATGCCAATAAATATTGCTCACTCCTAATGAAGTCTCTCATGACTGAAATAGCGATGTCATCCGGATTATCTTAGTTTGCACATTACAAATGTATAAAACAAAGTTACAAACTGGGAGTGTTGACTTTGAAAGACATGGGCATTTCCCAGGCAGGAAGCTATCGAGATGCTATCGAGTTACATCAGGGGAAGTGTAGGATGCAGCTTTTTGGAAGTTGACCCTTATTAGGAACTGCAAGTCGACCTCTGCAGCTTCCAGTTTGACCATTCTTGGCCACACTTGCAGCTTTGCCCCAGTAAGTCCTTTCACCACTTTGATCCAGACTGAAATATTGGATTACTTTTGGATGGATTAATTGCAGTGACTTTTGGTCATCCCTTAACGATTTATCTAGCTTCATCATCAGGTTAAAATCTTAATTTGTTAATTTTAATTTTGGTTTATGACCAAACGCTAGCAAAAGTAATGACATTCCCATCAGCCTTAGCTGTAATTTATGTTTAGTGAAAATTACCAAATGTTAGCACGTTAACACACTAAACTAAAATAGTGGACATAGTGAAAATGACACCAGCTAAGCATGTTAGCATGTTGATGACAGCATTTAGCACAAAGCCCCACTGTACAGCCTCACAGAGCAGTGCTGTATTCTCTTATATGGGCTGTTCACACATATGGACTCAAAAGCTGGGACAACATAGGCCTGGCTTCTACTTTGTGGCCGTATGTATTAATGCAGCGTTAAGTCTTGTTAAAACTGTCTGTCACAACTTTTTGGAAGTGCAACATTAAATCAGTGTAATATATGATAAATAAATTGTTAAGTTGCACAAATAAAAAATATATAGCATAGTATGTTGTAAAAGTGAGTTTCATATTTGTCAAATACACTTGAATGTCTCCAGGGCATTAGCACAAAATACTGGACCCTGTACATAGACATTCTAAAGGGGCCCTTTTCTGCGTCCATGGCTCCTGTGTGCTCAGTTTCCCTTTTCGCCGCCTGTCCTACGCCGCTGGGTCTACCATCCCCTGAGGTTAAAAAGGTAAAAACTTAATGTTACAAACATGTTGTTCTGACAAAATCAAGCATACACTCACAAAATGAATAGCTATTATATTAACCATCACATACTGCTCCAATGTTGATGTTATTCAAATAAACATGCCTCTATAATACAAACAAATCATCATCAAATGGTTAAAGTAAACCCTTTTCCTTAAGAGTATCAGTATCAGTATCAGTAATAATAGACTAGCTGACCAAAAATATAGAGAGGACACAGCTGTATATGATTGACTCACATTTAGTAAGCAAACAAAGTAACATATCACATGATTCTTGAGTTATTGATGCCAGAACCAAAATATGAAATTTTTTTCTAGTGATTTTAGGCTTTCACTGATTCACTGCAGGGAGCGTCCAGCTCAGCTCAGGACACTCACACTCACAAGCTCTTTTTAAGAGGCATTAGGGAGTTTTCAGTGGCCCTAGCGGTGCGGTTTTAAGATTGTTACCAGGTGTGTGCTCGTACGCTTGTTCGCTCGAACTCATAAGCGCGCATAATCTAAAACACAACCTCTTTCATACAGACATCCTGCAATAAACGCAGAAACATCGGCAGGCAGACTGTGGCTGTTCACACAGACATGTTCAGGCTCTGTTACTTCAACGTTCCCGGCTCAGAGGCAGATCAACACCGGCTACATACCTTTCATACGGCGCACTGAGCCACGTGTTGGAACAGTGAGTGTTGGCCACTGCAACGCTACAGTAATATTTTTATCAACTGCAGGTTGAACTAATCCATGCTCGTTGATAATGGTACTTTATTGCATTTAGCCGACGTGCTACAGCGTTAGCTTGCCTGTCTGCTATTCAGTAACTATCTTTACTATCTGTGTATCTGTCACCGGAGGCTCAGCAATGTCAGCACAGCTAAATGTATTGAGTGAGCTGGACTGAATATTATAATGAGATTGTGTCACACTTTATAACAGTTAGACCGCAACTTTACTGCAGTGGTAGTGGATGGTTCTTCTTCTGTGTTGCCATTTTGTTGCTGTATGTATTATGCGGGTCATGTTAGTTACAGCGACTAAGAAGTGGAGAAGCTGTGTACCTGAGTATCGGTAAAACCACAATAAACCTAGAATTCTTGAAGTTACGAAGCAAACAGTGGCAGGTCCAAGCTAATGTAGCGTTAGCTGGCTGCCCTGCCTGCATCACGACAGGCTAGTAAACAAATCGCTCCACATTTTCTTTTTGCTGTTACATCCTTTCTTGCAGGCTAAAATCAACACTTTAACATAATACCGGTCGTACACAGGATAGTAACATGGGTCGCGTAAGTTGATGCAGTAATGTGGAAAGCGATGCAACTTTGCACTGGAGAACGTTAGCAAATGCTCGGCGTTAACCGGCAAGCTAATGTGACTCTCCAGCTTTTCTGATGTTCACTGTGTTTATATCATCTGAATCTCTTTGGTCTGATGGGCTTCATCACATAAACCTTTATTGTTGTTTTGTATCCTTACGTGGAGTTTATGTTGGAGTCTGTGTTGTGCTGGGGGCTGGTTGTTTTGTGGTGTTAGTGGACTGCATGTTGTTAGCTGTGGTGTTGTCGCTGTAGTCGGTGAGAGGCTCGGGAGCACGCACAGAGCTACATCTCTCACATTTAGAGCGGAATAGTGGCTGATGCAAGCAATAGAGAAAACAGGCGTGTGCTTCATTTCTAAGTGAGTTTTGAACCCACTGACAATGAGGCAATGAAAGTTTGATTTATTAATAAGTAATTTCATTGAAAAACTACATATAGCCCCTTTAAAGGGTCTCATTATGTGATATTAGTTCATGTAAGTTTTTCTTCCCATAGGATCTGCAGCAGACCTAATATACCTGCTGGATGCAAATAAGTGTTTTCTCATAACTGAGAGGATTTACTTTGTGGAATCCTAATTAGGCCATTAAGATTAAATTTACACGTATCCAGGAGCACATGAGATTGTATTAATAGTAAATTACTGTACATTGAACATGCCTGGAGAATATAGATGCAAATTATAAATAAGGTTGTATATTATTAGACCACAACACAGATTGTTGTAATGGTACTGGTTGTCTCTCTCAAATCAGTTCCTTTCAATAATCCCAATCAATTTGAATAGTAACACCACAAAATCAATCAATTAATTGCTACAGTTTTTAAGTCAAGCATCCATTCTTGAAACAAGCAGTGAAGAGAAGAGGAAAAGTGGGATTCCTGCAAAGCTTACTGTACATCAACATGACTTCAACATGATGCTGCCCTGCAATTAGTGTTTGAGATTTGGCAGCTGCATAGTTCAGTGCCCCCCCCCTTTCTTTAATCTGCTTGTGCATGCTGAAACCACATCAGCAGTAAACCGCAGAAGACGTGCAGGAAAGATGTGGAGTCCCAGTGGTCAAAGCCTCATCATTAACCTTCGTGAACGGCACGAGAAATAACTGAACGCCGCCTCAACTGTCCACTGTTGCTTAGTGATGGACTATCAATTACACAAAACAGACGCACAAATCAATAGTAGTTGGTCCCACATTTGAAATGGACCCCACTTTCCCCAAAATGCTTTGTAACCGTTTGTAACCAAGGAGTTGGTTAAAGAGTTAATGAATAAATAAAAGTGCAACACTGAGTGCGAGAGTTGAAAAGGGCAAACATTTGTAACCATTTTAGAGCCTCTGATGGTGGAGCGCAGCAGTTTACGTGCACACATTGTATTAGATAAGAGGCAAATACTTTCCAAAATGTGATTTGTTTAAGGCATATGCTCAGAAATGACCGGTTTGGGTAGCTTCACCAGCAGTGTGTGGAGTGCCTCCCAGATGTACCCAGGGTTAACCAGACTGGTGAAAGCACCAAACCTCCGGCCCAAGAGTTTGTAAACTATCCCAACCACACGTGTGGAGCTGGGCATCTGATGCTGAAATGTAGGCCCTGTCATGTGCTTAGCCCCAGGGTGATAGCATAATTAAAAGGGCCCTGATGAACCCAAGACATTGGTCGAAAATATTTGTCCACAAATCCGTTAGAAAAATATACAAAACGGATGAAAAACAGCATTTTTGTTTTGCGTGTCACAAGTGGCTCCTTGCTGAAGGAGCAAGCACTGAGCAGTGTGGTATACGGGGCTCCCAGGGACCTCTGCTGCATGACATATGTGTTCCATTACAGTTCATTTTCAAACATTTCTCCGGGACTTGTGGCTTCACAGTCTGCTTGAGAAGGAGGATTAGGCCCTCCCGAAATTGATTTATTTCTGTGCCCTAACTGTTTATTAAATATAATTGACCATCAAAGTTGTCAGAGAGAGGAGGGGGAAAAAGAGCTGCTACATGTACCACAAAAAGGGGACCTTTCTTTGAAAAGCTATTTATCTAAAGAATGTCTTAGTTAGAGGCTGCACTGGGAGGCAGAAAATAGGTCATATTTCAACCACTAATACTTGGTGGCTGCAGGATTAATTAGAGCCAAAGTCATAAATAAATGTGATAAGTTGTCTCGAGTGAAATAGTAGGTTTATACAGCACTCGAAAAATGGGTTTCCTGAAATATTCAATAAGAAAATTCCCGGTGTTGCGTATACTGTGGTAAAACTAATTCATCTTCAAGTTAATACAAATTTAACCTGATATTCACTCTTGTGAACATGTTAGATAGAAGGTTGCAAAACCTCTGTCTGTCTGTGTGACTTGGATGGACTGTTTTACTTCACAATAGCAACTGGACTTAAGACAGGAAGAGATCCCGACTGATTGACATCAACCATATCAGCACTCAGTGTGCCATGGTGGTCTGATTGTCATTATCTGTGTCTTAAACAGACATATGTCTGGTGTCTTTTAAATTCCATGCAGATGCCAGACACACTACAAAAGGGCAAATTGGCTTTTTTCCCATTTGAGCTTATAAACTTCAAAAGCTGAAAGACAGTTCCTCTTTTATCTCTTAAAGGCAAAACAATAAAAGCCATTAAACACTTAATACTTGTTATGTTCCTATCATATTACAGATTGCTATCTTTTTTCCTCCTCCCAATGTGTAAATCACAGTTAACTGATATTATTAACTAAATGCAACTCTTGGTAGAGCGTCAATGGAAATGGAGAATGACTGCATGAAAGGACAAAAACAGACAACATGTAATTTAATAACAATATAACAATTCTTAACATAAGTTAAATGGGTTTTTAGCATTAAAACAAAACAACACTCCTTGTGCTGTCACATATTTTGTTTAATGTTCATTAATTTTCACTTACACTGATGCAAATTTACTGTATGTTTAGTCATGCTACTTTGAAGAGATTGGGGTGTATGAAGTTTACAGTTGGATGGAAATATCTGCATAATGACAACCAGGCTAGTCAACATTGGCCTGTTAGCCACACTTTGGCTTTGCTAACATCAGTGCTACACTACACAACTATTCGCAATGCAAAATCAATTCCATATCTGTTTTCCGACACCAAGTCACATCATGTCCCTACAAAGCAGAAAGATAAAGTTAATAACAACTCATGAATTCTGTTACACCTGGAGAGGATAGAAAGTAAACTTCTATTTTATCACTGTTAGAAAGAAGCCCTGCTTTCTCCTCAGTGTGTTCCTATCTATTAAGTGAAGCGTAAAGTGCAGCTGAGAAATGAAGGTACGAAGTGAGACTATCTTTAAATGGCTGTGGTCCATTAGCAATAGCTCCTCAACTCACAGGTAAGGTCACTTAGATGTGCTTTTTTGTGTGTCTGATTGATGAAAGCTAATGTGCCTTTGGGTCACATTAAGAGAAATAGAGTAGAGCTACAGAAAAGCAGCACTGTTTAACTAACACAGGTGCTGTTAGCTTGAAATAGCTGCAGTGAAACTGATGAATTGGACATTACGTTTTTGATGTTGTTTAGGTGCCCGCTTTGACTGGCTCCCTTTTTAAAGTATCGATTTCTGAAAGTAGAGAACAGAGTCTCAGCAGAGGTATTGTGTATATCAGAGGGTCTCTGTGATAAGTCAGACTGTAACTAAAACAAGTTGAAAAGTTTCCCTGTCCTGTATTTGATTGATAATGTGGGTTGAATTGTTACCGGCGTCCGTGACAAGCCATAACCCTGTCTTTTTTTTTAACTTAGCCTTGTGAAAACTCATAAATTGAGTTAAGGTAAAGCCAGGCTGCTCTTGAAAGGAATTTCTCCGCATTTTCCATTCTTCCGTAAATTTCCACCTTGTCTCAGAAGTGAGTTGAACCATGTTGAGTTTCTCTACGGTAACAGGAGAATAGATCTAGGTTGTCTATGCCTTTCAAAAACGTCGCCGTCTCTTTGGTCTTAATTATCTGTATTAGGGACACATGACCAAGGGGACCGTATCCTTTACATCATCTGTTGGCTGTTCTGATGTGGTCAAAATGAGCTGTTACCCCTTTTAAAGTTTTACCCATGAAAGTCACATTCAACTTCTCACAATGATGAATACCATTAGGACTCACAAATGCGTTGACAGCAGGGAGGAATCAGTGTGATATATCCTTATCCATCATCATTATCTAATTTACAGTTGTTTGCATTTTTAGTCGACAGCATGCACTCCTGCCGTCGACACAGTAGCAAACTGAAACTGTAATGATCTGTGTCATTGATGAAAGCTCCCCACATAACTGAGCTGCAAGCGATTTCTCAGAACACTGACTCTCAATCATTTCCAACATCTGGAACAACTATGGAATACATAAACAAAGAGCTGGGGTGGGGGTGGGGGTTGGGTGCCATCATCACAAGAAATTCAAAGGAGCATGGGGCTGTTTGAGACAGAGTTAGTTGAGGGTTTACTAGATGGAATGTAAACAGTACTGACGGAGGGGTCAGTAAAGCTCTCTGTTGTCCTGAGGAAGTCTGGTCAAGAGCTGCAGGACCCCCACTAACAAGCCCAGATCATGTGGAAATGGGATCTCAGCTCTGGGGAGAGCATTCTTCTGCTCGTGCTGTGCGCTTACAGTGTATGAAAGTCACATCTGAAACTTCCCTTCTATGTTTTCTCCCTGATGTTCTGACCTATTGCCTTGCATGCTGCTGGGTTTGTAGACGATGTACAAGTGATCTTCAAACAGAGCATTCCTCTTTGCAAAGTCTATTTCAAAGCTTGCCTCACTTTGCCATGCTGAGTGTAACTGCTAGGGGACTGCTAAGTCAAATAGTATGGGATTAATATCCTGCCTTGATTCAAAACTGAAAATAAATTTCTGAAAGGTTGAAACTAAGTGTTTGAAAACTCAAAATCTTACAAAAAAAAGTTTTGCAAGATCGAAAACTAAGATTTGCAAGCTTGCAAAATGTAAAAAAATAAAAACTTCTCTGCAAACATTGTGTTTGTCAGTGTTCTCCCAGTGTATTAGTTTGTTTTCCAGGTTTGAAACCTTGTAAATGGTGATCTGAAAACTGGTGTGCAAATGTGTGAAAAAAAGTTTTGAAACTCTGAAAATTGAGGTTCAAAAGGGCGATTACATTTGCACTCCTATTGCAGACTGTTTTTTCAGAGCTGAGTTTACAACACCCACTTTGCGGAGATACGCCTACACAGTTGCGAGCTTACGACTCACGTGATTTGTGGCAGCGTTGTCACGCAGCTCTGCTCTGAAACTCAGACTGAGCGAAAATGAAGCTTTGCAACCTCGCAACTTAAAAAAAAGGCCTGGAGGCAGGCACAGGATACGTGTTCAGGAAGAATAGCTCCCTGGACGGGCTGGCTGTCTCTGTCCAAGCGGTGCATGGATGTGGAAAAGAAATCTGCAACGGGTAGTAGCTCATGGCGGTTTGTTCATCAGCACTATGTCACCCGTGGTGTTGTGTCGGGAGACGCACTAACTGAACCAGCCGTGAGTAAGAAATAGTATAAATAACATTATAACAGTCATTTGTTAAGCTACAAGGAGAGGAAAAGTCAGCTAGCCGCTAGGCTAATTTATGCTGTGTAAAATGCAGGCTTAATTTAGCTAAATATAAATCATACAAGAAAATCAAACAAATGTACAGGTGCCGGACCCTTGGGGAAATTTTAGGGGAAGTGAAAAGCAGAACAAAGAAATGCACACAAATGTCCAGACTAAACAATATAACATGTATCCAAAATGTGCATAAAGCTATCTCAAAAATGACTTTATCTTTTTATTTACATCCCTAAACCAAAATCTGAATTTTAAAAAGTCACACTTGTGTCTGGATTTTTCAACCTAAAGTCCTCAAACCTAAAAGACAACATTGTTGTTTATCCATGCCTCCCACACATATAAGCGTTAACTATGTCACATAATTTGTGAAACAGTCATATTTTGGTTAGGTTTAGACAACAAAAATTACTTGGTTAGGTTTGGGAAAACGTTGTGGTTTGGGTTAAAGACGGAAGTTATATAACGGATGTCACATAAAGTCAATAACGCTATTTAAATTAAAACTTAAACTTAAAATAAATCAACATTTACTCGGTTTCACTACCAAAACTGTCAAAATCGATTCTTGGTTCAAAACAATTTCAGATTCAAAACTGAATCTCAATTCCATACATAGGGGTGCTAATTACTCAATGCCTGTGTGATAAAAAGTGTGTGGCAAATTATGGCATGGAAGCAGCTCTGGGTGATGGCGTGTGATGTGAGCATTTGTAGTGTTACCAAAAAACTTGGTTTTCATTTTTGCTTGAGGGTCCACTGTTACAGTGGGATATGAACTATTTTGATTAATTTAATTTATTGTTATTAATTTTGATGTTGGAGTTTTGGCTGAGGTTGGCATTTTTATGCATTGAGTACTTTTACTTTTAATACTGTTAGTATCTTTTTTTCTGATTATACTTACAAAATTTTAGTCAGTAACATTTCAAGTACATCACTTTTACTTGAAACAGAGTATTTTTATTGCATGGTCTTAGAACCTTTACTTTCAAGTAAAGGATCGTGGCTATTGAGCAAAATAGTTACTTAAAGTATTGTATTTGCTGTCACTGAAGACAAATAGAAAGCCCCTGTTAATGCAGTGTTACTGCAGTGCCCTACTGTATTCTTAACAGCAGAGCTGTGTGAAACTTACCATGGATAAATGACCTGCGGAAACATTGAGCTAGTGTGGTCAGTCAACTTATGTGTTGTAGTGATGAGAGTAGGCATTTCAGCAACCATCAAATGTCGTCTGACCTCATTTATATTATTTGCAAATGTAGTTTTTTTACATTTGGTGAGTGCTTATTTCGGACCCTGTCAGGGAACTATCAACAGCAGCCATCTGTTAGTCTCTCGCCCTTTACGGCTCACAACTTTTTTTCTGCAGAAAAATAGATGATATTAGATACAAAATGATTTTCTTGTCTCCAGCTACATCTTTCAATTCGGCAGTGCAACATTCATATGTTGAATCCCGGTTACTCTGTGTTCTTCTTTTTTTGATACTCTCACTCTTGCTAACATTCACTAAGCAGATGTTAGCTGAGATTAAGTCTGTCACAATAATATGATGATATTATGAAGCGGCAGTTCTGAGCAGGATATTTTGATTATAATTAAAGAATATGACAGTAGTTTGATGTCTTGTCATTATGCAGCTATTATTTTGAATTGGAAAGGCCACAGCCTAGAAACAGGAAGGGGGTGGTCACATTAAACTAGAAATAAAACATCTAAAAAGTATCGGTATCGGCAATACCAGCCTGGGTATTACTTGGTATTGGATCATATAGGAATTAAATGGTATTGCCCTGTAGCTCAGGAGTTAGAGCGGGTCGCCCGTTAATCCGAAGGTTGGTGGTTCAATCCCAGCTCCTCGCGTGTCGAAGTGTCCTGAACCCCTAATTGCCTCTGGTGGCTGTTCCGCCAGTGTATGAATGTGGGTGAATGTTGGCGTAGTTTCTGTTTGAGCACTTAGGCTCAGTGAGTGAATGCAGATGTAGTGTAAAAGCGCTTTGGGTGGTCGAAAAGACTAGAAAGGTGCTATACGGAGCATTTATTATAGGGTCGCGGGGGGCTGGAGCCAATCCCAGTTGACACTGGGCGAAAGGCGGGGTATATCGTAGGGCATTATACACAGTCATGGATGTAATTTCCACTGCTTTTCT
Source organism: Micropterus salmoides (assembly GCF_014851395.1). Classification (NCBI taxonomy): domain Eukaryota; kingdom Metazoa; phylum Chordata; class Actinopteri; order Centrarchiformes; family Centrarchidae; genus Micropterus; species Micropterus salmoides. The sequence goes on from NW_024043372.1 coordinate 33,695,344, forward strand.
AATGATATGTACTGTATTTGTCTGTAATGGCGGATGATGATTCCCACATTATGAAATTAGAGGCCTGCTTGTGAGCTGTAAATTTTTCTGATATATTTTCTACATCACGCACCAATCCTTGGGCTGATGTCTGCAACTTTGCTGCAGTGGTATAAAGGCACGCGTGACTGAGTTTACTTTCTATTGAGATAGTTATTGTAACACCTTTTGTGAGAAGGATCAGGGTCCAGCCAGGACAGCTCGTCCTCTAGTGAGGAGGAAGTTTGATATGTAGTGGCAGAAACCTGTTTCCATGAGATGAGATGAGACCTCTCTCTCTCTCTCTCTCTCTCCCTCTCTCTCTCAGACCTATTGCCATGAATGTTTAGGTTGCAATGTTGCCAGAGCACAAATTCACATATAAACAATGAAAAAAATATATAATTAATAAACAATGAAATGACATTATAAAAACTAAAGAAAGAGGAATAAAAACAACAAAAACACAATATAGGCCTTTGTTACATTAAAAATATGTCTTGCTTTTTCACAAGCTGTAGAATTTTTCAAAAACAATGTCATATTTAAGTTACTTTATACAAACAACAATTGTTCTCCGTTTGTTGCATGAGAAAATAAATTTAGCTGTAATGATACGGCAATAAGTAGGAGAGTTTCTGTGTGTCTGATTTAGCTCTCTCTCGCACACACACACTGTTTGGAGCAGCAGTTTTTTAGTCTTTCTTTTTTTTGCTACTGTGGAAGGAAGTTGGTTCAACATAAATTTGGCCAATACTGTGTGTGTGTGTGTATGTGTATATATATATATGACCTAACTATAAAATATTAAAAAATAAACACAGCTGCTTTTGCCACATTGCTGTAGCTTAGATTGCTACATTTCACTGGGGGGTAGCTTCTGTGTAGTGAAGCTTCATTTAATGTAGAGTAGCTAGTAGCTTAACTCACTACATTTTCCAAGTAGCTTGCCCAACACTGCCTGAATGTTATATAATTTAGTGCTCCTAAATTCTGATAAAACTGAGATGCTGGTCATTGGCTCAGCTCAACATAGACACCAGTTTGATCAAGTAAGTAAATAGCTCTTGAGAACTGTGTGATTTCTCAAAGTTTGAAAGCCAAGACTCTTGGTGTTACTTTTGGTCCTACTCTCTGTTTTGATCAGCACATAAAGAAATCACCAAGATGTTCTTTTTCCACCAATGCAACAAAGCTAAAATGAGCTCTTTTCTGTCCTTGGGAGATGCAGAGATTCTAATTCACGCCTTTATTCCATCCGCCGCCAACTAGGTGCTTGTACTAAGAGGCTTCAGTTGGTTTAGAATGCTGCTGCTAGAATCTCAACTAAAACGAGAAAATGTGATATCACACCAGTTTTAGCTTTCCTTTTTGGCACTCTATCCATGTCAGACTTTAAGGTGCTTCTAGAGGATAACATGTGGCAAAGGCCCAGGCTGGATTCAAATCCAGGCTGCTGCAGTAAGGACTCATTCTCAATACATGGTACAAGCTCTACCAGGTGAGCTACCGGTGGCCCGTGTCTGATCTTAGTCCATGTTTTTCCCGCAGATGAGATACTGTAAATTTTCGGAAAACCACTGCATCTCTCTAACCCTCTGCACAGCTGTGGGCCTCTCTTTCCTCCCTCTCTCTCTTTTGCTTAAAATTCTCCTCATTATCCTACTGTAATTTTAATATGTTGATCTATTCTGTACACGCATCTATTGCATGCCTGTCCATCCTGGGAGAGGGATCACTCTTCTGTTGCTCTTCCTGTTAAAGGGCTTTTTGGGGGAGTTTTTCCTTATCTGAATCAAGGGTTTAGAGGGTGTCATATGTTACACAGACAGTAAAGCCCCTTGAGTTCACTCAGGGGAGAGGAAAGAGAGCCGGGATAGGAGCCATGTTGGCCCAGCTTTGACTTAAGGCTGCTACTAAAGACACAAAATGGAACAGAAATCAACAGAAATCAGAGATCATCGCCACATCTTCAGAGACCTGCCTACCATCCTGGATCAAGCACTCGGCAGGCGGTCCATGTTCCGAGCTGTCAGCGCAAGACTCTGGCAAGACGAGAGGAGGTGTTTTACATCGATGATGCTTGGTGCTTTTTAATGTGAAGATGAAGCTGAAACTGAAACTTTGTTTATTATTTATTTATATACATATATACTTATGTGTATATATGTATATAAATAAATAATAAACAAATACCATATTTTAATATAGGCTACATTAATAAATAATGTAGTAGTTAATAAATAATAAACTAATATATGTTAAGCACTGTGTGTGTAGCATGAATGGACTATAAACTTTGTTTCGGCATACAACCTTGCTGTATAATGAAAAAAATAAACTTCGTACCTTGTACACAACTGACTTGACTTGAATTGTTAATCCCCTAAATTTTATTGTAGTGTCATCATCAGATTTGTCCAATACTTTGGTCCAAATGCTTGGAAAATTAGTGACTTTCCCATCAGCTTCATCTGGTTGTAGTTATTAATTTAATTATTAATCAGACTTCCAAATGGATAGTTTAGTACATTTTTTGGGACTAAATCAGTTATTTGGCTATGATGTTCCCTTCTTTAAAGATGGTGCCCCTTAAAGAGCAGGTGGATTTGATACAAGTTAAATTCTATCATTTAATATAAAAATTGATTATTTATACTACAGTACATCTATGAAAATTGATAATAATTGTGCTGTACCTCCCTGCGATGGACTGGCGACCTGTACAGGGTGTACCCCGCCTTTCGCCCAATGTCAGCTGGGATTGGCTCAAGCCCCCCCGCGACCCTGTATGCAGGATAAGCGGTTGACAATGGATGGATGGATGGATGGATGGATGTGCTGTACCTACATCAACAACATACTTACTTTAACCTCAATCTTTTTCTAAACCTTACCAAGTTGTTTTTCTGCCTAAACCTAACCATAACATTAACATTGAGCACTTTGTCGTTTAATTTGGAGGACTTTTTGTTTGGTGCTAGCAAACGTTAAAAAAAACTTTCTTTCCACTTGAAAATTCTGCCTTCTTCTTTTGTAGCCAAGCTCCCTCACATTAGCACCTGAATGTTAGGAGACTTATTTATATCCCTGAGCCTGGGGTGCTATTTACATATCCTGCAGATGAGCTTTCATGTCAGAAGCTAATTTCCCCTCAAGATCTAAATCAGTTTGCAAAATCTTACCCTCAGGATGACATATTAAACATCAAGCTTTGGAGAAAACAGCATGCTGGAGAGGGATCTATCACAGTTTTTTTATGTGGCTACTTCTTATTATCGCGTGTCCTTATCACAGTACGATTCTTGAGAAACATCAACACTCTCTTGTTCCCAGGCCAGAAAATCAAATGTCTTATCTGTGTGCTGACTGTACGCTATCCACACACAGATGCACGGATGCATGCGGGACAATTGAGGCACGTCTGCTCCTGCAGCCTGAAAGCTGCTTGTCAGGTAAGAGAGATCTGGGAAACAAGAAGCCATCATTCAGGTCCTGACCTGTCTAATGAGACATTTCTGCTCTGGAAAAGTGTCACTGATATGAATGATGAATGATGTTAAGTGTCACTGCCTGATTTGGTTGGCCTTGTCACAAACTGTAAATGTGTGCTAGAGGAGATTCCGATTTACAATGGAATGGTGTTCCACCATGGCTGTTGACTTCACTGCACAACAAAACTGTACTGAAATGTGTTTCCTGCTGATTACATGCCCTTTATAAGGAAATATAAATTGAACATTAGCATTAAATATCCTGGCATTTGTTCTATGTCCCTTAGAGCAAAAATCCATTCTGAGGTAGAACTCACACTTGCAGTTGCTTTTCAGCCAATATTTGAAAAAAAATTATCAACTCTCCAAAACTTAGAAAACAAAAAACAAGGTCATTATTTGTGAGAGAAAACCTGGAACTGCTTGGGTACTGACAGAGAGTTTGTGGGAATTTTGACTTCAAACTCAGCTTTACTTTCTTGTAGCGATAACAGCTATAGAACAGGGTGTGTTTACTTTGATGAAAAATTACATTGGCTGTTACCAATCAGTCCACAAAGATCTTACCTCCTTCATCAAATATCCACTATCATCACCAAGGTCTGTCTGAAAATAGACTGGGGTGTCCAACACCATAAATATAACATACATACGTTTTCCTTAAATTTTATTTCTCTTTCCAAGGCAAAGATCTCTGGAAACACTTGACATTGTATTGCACATATTATTTACAAGATTGCAAGTGGCAGTTCTCTGAAAAGGATAAAATAACTCCTTTCTAACTAATGCATTTACTATATTAGGAATTTGTTTTGTATTCCAAGGTGAAGCAATTCTTCACTTTAGTCAGAAAGACAAATGATTGTGGCTTTGATAGAGAATGTGTTTTTAATACCTACAAGGATCATTGCATACATGTTCTTGGTTGGGCAATGTCTATAAAATTTCATTGGGCTGGAGGATGATAACAGGGGCGTGCGCGCAGGGAAAGCGGTTGTCTTATGTGCATGTGTTCACTCGCACAGACTTCACTCGGTTAAAAACTTGGTAGCCTATGACGTTACAAGTCGCAGTGGATATTTTACAGGCACAGACCAGGTAAAGCAGCATTGAATATACAGGGTCCACATGTTGGTTTCAGTTGTTTGATAGGCTGCGTTGTTAACAAGCCCACAAGCGGCTCACTGCTGCCGTGATAACGGATTGGGGTTGGAAAAATACGGAAAAAAGACAAATTCTGTGTCTTTATTCATGATGCCTGCTCAACCATCCACCATATGTCAGCCATGATGGACGATGGCATCGTATATCGGCCCAACCCTACTTCTTGATTTACATAATCACAGCATTCTAACAGAGCCGCTCTTTGTGTCACTGAAATCTTGTCAAAGAAACAAGACTAAAGCTATATTCACTCTACAGGCCTTGATGCTTGCTTCTCAGTTTTTGCCCAGATCCAATTTTTTTTTGATTGACTCTTCACTGACCTTGGAACCTGAAAGTGACCTGCAAGTGCAACAGAACACAAGAAGACAATGTTACATGCAGCATATGTCATATGTTAGTAAACATGGAAGCCACAGAGGTTTAGCATCTACGGTTTAATTTTTAAGTTGATTTCAGGTGGAAGAAAGGGAACGTGTGAGCAAATGATAATGAGGCTAGGACAAGGACAGTTAGAAGAGTTGAGACTGACAACCTCCATCACTGCCATGTTTGCATTCACCGCGGCTACCGCTAGCACAGAATTGTGACAACGGTTGCTCTAGAGATTCCAAGCACGCAAATTCCAAAAAAAAAATTTGTAAAAAAAACAAACAGCAAGACATCTGAATGAATTTTCATGGCAATCCATCCAATACTTGAGACATTTCACTCAAAATAACAAATGTCAACCTCATGGTGGCACTAGAGGAAAGGTCATGAGCATTCATCATCTGGGAACCATAAATGTCTCTTGTGCCAATAAATTCAGTTGATGTTGAGTCAGGATGAGGGAAAACCTTGACTTGCTGGTGGTGCTAGATGAAGGTCAGGGACTCACCCATGAAGTACGTAGGCTTCATCCTCTGAGGAGCATAAATGTCTGTACAAAATTCTATGACAATCCATGAAATAGTTCTTGAGATAATTCATTCTGGACCAAAGTGATGGACTCAATGGGTGACAGCATCTCTGATGACTAATTTTCCTATTTAGACCTTCTCTACCTAGTACACTCCCAAATCTTTAACACACACTGTGTAGCCCACATCATAAACACCAACAATGTCCTGTGTCAGGAGAGAGGAAGCAATAAAGATGGGAAACAGATGTAGCTTGAGAGCAAGAGAGAGTTTATTTGTTTTCAACTTCACTGTACCTGGCATAAGCCACTTAGACTAACATACACTGATAGTGCTAATAAGCAGCAAAATAAGTCAAATATCAATATCAAACGTGTTATCTCATAACCCTTCAATGAGTATTTGTGAAGCTTTGAGGCTAATGAATTGGTCTACTAATATGTGCTGTATGTCAGATTTGCACATTTATAAAGCATTTTTCCCATAAAAAAAACTATTGTATTGCAAATATACAGCGCAAAAATCTCAAATTAGCTAATTAAATGTATCAACAAAATCCACAGTGGAGCAGCTATGTTAAATAAACAGTAGACACATGGCTATTGTCATTGCTTTTGATCGTTGCCTTGATTTGAGGAATGCCACTCATCATCAACACACTGAAGGAGTAATTTTCAGCAGATGTTCTCTGAATTCTCAGAATGCCTTGCCCAAAAGTGTTTCATTTGGCGCTTTGACAGAGCTAAAACAGAACATCTATTGCTACAAGTGCAATGTGTGGACAAGTTGTCATTTCTTTATGGAAAAGGTTTTTAGAAGTTTTGATCAGACATCAATTCTTCTCTTCATTCTGGTAAGTAAAGTCATTTCTCTCTCCATTAAATTCCATTTTCTTGCTAAGTAGAGGGCTTGGAACCAGATATGTAATGAGAGGAATTACATCTTTATAATTATGTAAAAGCTTTTGGTTTTTATTAATTCATTGATGTACTGTATATGGAATTTGTGATCACAGTTGGGTCCACTTGTTTGTTTTTCTCTTTATCTTCAATAAAGGTTTAATTAGCTTCTCTACATTCAGGCTCCAGGAATATTTATTTTGTTTGTAATGGGGAAAATAACGTCTTTTTGCCCTCCAAGGGAGCGTTTTCCTTGGAACGTGACGTCACAATAAAACCATGAGTTGATAGTTGGTGGCGGTAACACGCAAGAGTAGAAATGTGCCAATATCGGCAGAGAAGAAGACTGCTAGCAAATGAACATGGATATAAACAATTTAAAATTGTCCTGAAACAATATAAAAAATATATAGTCTCTTTTGTTGATTTTGTTCTCCAAAAGGTCAGCACAGTATATCATTTATAGGGCAGACCTGCGTGGTGTAGCAGAATTTTCTAGTTTTAGTTGGACTTGAATAGATCTTGCATTTTGCTGATTGCATTCTTGTCAATGAAAACCTTAAAAGACAATCTCCTGCTGAGGGTTTTGACATTGTCCAGGCAGGTTAACTTGTGCGAGGTGATGTGATCCCATTGGGCTTAATACCAGTGTGAGTCTGGCAGCACGTGCTCCTGTTTAGCATCAACACTTTCATCAGCCATATCAGACTGTTGGCTACAACACCTCCAGACTCACTATCATTTCGTGTCAGGTCAAAAAAGTGAGCAGTAAAGGCGTCATTTGATTTCATGGATTTTTCTGTTTTGAATGTGGTCTTTCTCGGTCTGAAAAAGTGCATTACATACTGCTCTTTGTTTTAAGAGCTCTTGACCATACTAGACTAAACCCTCGTCTCCGCTGTTCTGACGCAATGCTCAAGTTGTCAAGACAAACATTGGTTTGTTCTTGGCTATTGTGTCATTTTGTGGTTGTGTGCAGAAATGTCATTGTCTTGTATTCTGCTGCACTGCAGGTCAGTTAGCCACAGCGAGTATAATAATGACTGACCTGACCTGAGAGACTGCAGAGAGGTACTGACTGTGGCCCAGAAATGTCTCTTTGGGTTAGTCTGACCTGACACGTTTCACTGCAGGTCATGGTGCTGATGAGTCGGAGGCACCAATAGCAGAAAAGAGCCGGAGAGATAGGTTCCAAAAATTCCTCTGTCCTTGACTGTGGGGACTCTGTCAGTGTTGATTCATCCTGCCATGCTAACTCGTCTCATGAAGCAAATCTCCAAAGGATGCCCGTGCTGCTGCTCTTTCTCAGACACCACCTGGCCCTTGTCCTCGCTGACTTTCTGACCTCTGGCTCAAACTGCCACTGGGAAGTAGATGAAGGCTGATGTGTTTAGTACATACAGTATTTTGTACTACGAAAAGCTGTATTAAGAGACTGGCCTTATTGACATAATTTTTTCATTATGTGAATGCCAAATTGAGTTGAAAAACAAGCAACATTCTTCATGGGCTGAATCGCATTTACCAGAAAACCCTTTGTAGGGTTTTTAAACCTAGAGAGGCTTAGTCAAAGAAGATTTGCCACTGTTACTTCACCATGGCTTGTACGTTGGCATCCAGGTCAAGTCAGTCTCTACATCAAGCTCCATCCACCTCCCCTCAGTAGCTCACATGTGAACAGAGATTGGACAGAGTAAAGACAGCTAAATTAGACCCTGCAGATAGTGGTGAAGGGACTTTCCTCTCAGAATCAGCAGGGAAACGAGGAGTCAGAGAATCAGATGGAGTAGATTAGCGGTCCAGAAGCCAGTGCGGCTGGGGAAAATGGGCCTCTGAGGATAATGAGTCTAACAGGGCATCTACTACATCCTCACCACCACTCTGCTTCCTCATGATGTTGCAGCAAAGGTATTGACTAAAGCGGATGGTAACCAAAACCAAATCCACTAGATGCTACAGGAGTCATGTTGTCTCAAGCACAAAGACATCTTTGTGCATCACTCAGACTCAAACAGCATGGGACTGACACCATCCAGACGTTACACATCTGAGAAGTCTCCTATCAGATGGAGGAGGGTGAAAGGAGAAAAGACACAATGTAAAGTGGAGCTTATCAGCAAATGTGCTACAGTTGTGACAGAGCTTGTTCTCTCCCCTCCTGGAAAGCTCTCAAAATAAACAACTAGTGACCTAAAAGCATTCTGCTTGCCATCTCAGACATCACATGGCACAACCCAGCAGAAGTCCACAAACCACTAAATTACATACCTAATATTCCCTCTGCTGGACTGTGAATGTGAAGTAAGTGAAAAATCAGCGAAAACTCTTAGACAAGCAGGCACCAAATAATTGAACGTCATGACTCAATTAAACGTTTAAATCATGTCAGTGAAGGTTAGTAGCTGGGCAGCAAACTCTGAACATAAAACAGAACATCTGGATGAACCATTTTTTTCTTGTTAACATGGAGTCTCCGCACAGGTCTCGCCTTCATGTTGTTATTTACAAGTCGGTGTCAAAGTAAGAACACGTATTGCGCAAGCCAGCATGAGAATGCAAGCCCCATAATTGCCAAACCACTGGAAGAGGAAATGTAATCATATACAGAATACAAATTATGGCCCAATAAAGATTAGGTAACAGCATGAACAAATTAAAGTGCTGTGAAAACGGAAGGATTAGCACAATTACCCTCATTACACAACATGAATCTCTCTGACCTGAGTCTGGGCTGAAAAACAGAGAACAGGAAGGAGGAATCCATAAAAGTGGAGGAGGGAAAAAGGGAGGATTGTGAGGAATGCTGGAATCTCTTAATACACACATCCAGGTCGGAGGCAGAACATATCAACATGTCTGAACAGCAGTTGAAGGAATCCTAAGTGGAGCTGAAGACACAGTCGTCTGAGTACCCTCCTGCTGCAGGGCCGCTATACAGATGATATTACTTATACTGATACTGCGTACCACAACGGAGAAGAGTCAAGTCAGAAGATAATGTTTTTCAAAAGGGAACATCTGCTTGATGAGTCTAATTGGAGTCATCGAACATGCTCTCAATCTTATCTGGGCCAAGTAACTTGACAAGCAACCTCTCAGACAATGAGGAAGCAAATATAAGCATCCCTGGCATCCATCCAGCTATTTGTTGTTTCTTCAAATTAAAATCAGTTCTGCACAGTTAAACAACAGACAGGGAAACCTTCCCAATCAGCAATGGTAATGAAAGAACATTATCTCCTATTTACTTTTGCAACTTTGAATGCTAATTGCAAGACTGGCTTCATGACTATCCATGCGAGTTGAAGCTTCTGAACCGCTAGGTTTGAAGCAAACTCTTCTGTTGCTTTCAAAAGACTGACAGAAAATTTGACCTTATTTGGAAGGATACTGGTGATGCTAATGACGGGTTGTTGATGATAACAGTTATGATAATTTTACCGGCAACAGAGGTGGCGATGATGGCAGTGGTGGCTATTAGGAGTGCTGATTGGAATAATGAGGATGATAATAATGATAACAACTTTACAACAATTAGCTGAAAGGAGACAGAGGGAGACAGACACAGGGATCACTATTTTTGTATGACAAATCTCAGCGAATGTTTAGGTTATGCTCACTTGGGTCAGGGCAAACCTTTTGAAAGGTTATAAACACATAATGAACTAAAAATATGTGGACACATACGTATGTTGCTCAAAATGAAGATCATTTGAAGGATCATGAAGTTAGCACAATTTGTTTGATTTTATGTGATTTCCTTTAATTTGGCGCATGCAGAGGACTATGGATGATTTCTTCAAGTCGAAGTCAGCCATTGTGCCAAAACAAATGTAAATGCTCCATATTTGTATAGCGCCTTTCTAGTCTTTTCGACCACTCAAAGCGCTTTTACACTAAATCCACACACATTCATTCGCTGAGCCTAAGTGATCAAACAGAAACTAACATTGACACACATTCATACACTGGCAGAACAGCCACCAGGGGTTCAGTAACTTGCCCAAGGACACTTCGACATGCAGCCTGGAGAAGCCGGGGATTGAACCACTGACCTTCTGATTAATGGGCAACCCGCTCTACCTCCTGCCTCCCCAAAGCAAAAGAAGTGGCTTCCACATGTTAATTTAAAATGTGTGATGAGCGAACAGTTCGTCTTTCAGTGGATCTCCTGCTGCTGCCTTTAATCAACACAACTCCTCAAACTTTATTTCTGTCGCTCTTTCTCACCCTGTTGCAAAGGGAGATGACAATCCTGTCAGAGTCAAAGTTAAAGGCAGCAATGAACACACACACACACACACATACACACAGGAAAAAGCAAACCTGTTCCTTCCTGAATGCGCCTCTGAATCACTGGAACAGGAGGACGCTGTAGCTGTTTTCTATGTTTTGACCCTCTCTCAGGCTGAGGCATTTAAGCTCACGCGCATCCTTCAGAAGTTCAAGGGGAGAAAAAGTGAAAGGAAATCTGAACACACGACCCTCTTAAAGGACACGCCTCAACTGGCCTTTTGTATTGGCTTCGCTTGACAGACACCAGGTGCAGAAAGAAAAATTCTTTGGTGAGGAAACTCGATTAGATTTGAAAGGTTCCGAGATGGGTTACGTATTAAAGACAGCGTTGCATCAAATGAGGCATTTGCAGAAAAGTATTCAAATCACATAATGAGACACATTTATTTTGTAATGACAAACAATCAACTGAAGAAATCTGCATTTGATAAATTGTTGAGTTGAATTTCTGAAGTTCAACTGAAATAGAAGTCATTTTTAATTTTAATTAATTTAAGTAAGGAATTACATCCTCAGTGTTGTGACTTGTATACTCACTGTAAATAAAATAAAAACTGTAAATACCAAATGGCCCTTTTCCACCGCATTAACTCTCTCCTTTTTTGTTTTCTACTGGGGAAAAGTTGTACCTGGTAACTGCTTCTTTTTTTCATATCAACTCCGTCGAGGTTCCAAGCGAGCAGAGTTGAGCTGGTACCACAAGGTGACGTGAAAACATTGCAGACGGGGCAAGTGTCGCCACACGGGGGACAGTGTTTTATATTGTATAATTTCCGTATGCTATTTCATCACTAAATCCACTTCTGAGAAGTTCTGAGGCGAGAAATCAGCTTTGTAGATTTTGAATATTGGCAGTTTTTCGAAAATTGATGGTGGATAGAAAAATGTGTTCCAAATGAAAAAGTAGGTAGGCATACTGATAATATGTTTGGTGCAATATCTGTAAAGGCAGGCTCTAAAAATAGCCACACTAGTTTGGGACTGATGTTGTTAGCCATTGCTTAGCCGTTGGCTAGCCATTTGAGCACTCCCTACATTTCTCTAAGACTCCAAACATTACTCCATGTCATGATTCAAATCCTGTTGTAAAGTCTAGAGTGATAAAATTACTGTTTCTGTGAGTTTTGACAGTCTGGTCATTTGCCACCAACATAAACGGACCGACAAATACAGCTAGCGTTAGCTAGACCCCCTCCTTTATGTAGGACAAACATAGCACTGCGTGTATGGGAGCTGCCAATGGAAATGAGTACTAACATCACAAAGCTAGCTGTCTATCTTGTAGGCTACTTTTGAGTCGTAACTAGCTAGGATACCATACCACCATAGAATAAAAGTTAACTGCTGCCATGAGAAACATACACACACAAACATTTCCAAAAACTAGGCCTACTTAAAAAAAAAAAAATTATGTCTTAAATAAAAGTGAGGAGCTAGACTTTAGAAGTATTTTGAGCAATGAACTGACAAAAACCATCAGCTACACACACACACACACACACACACACACACACACACGCACAAAAGAAAGACAGGCTTTAATAGGAGATAATAGATTCTGGGTCAACACCTGGTAATCCTTACATCAGTGAAGGGGAGGGCCTTGACATTTTCCAGAATGTGCCATACAACATGTCTACAATAAGAAGGTCAACTAAATTTCAAATAGAGGCAGGCTGGAACAAAGGAAGCACACAAACAGAATTTGTGAAACCTTTATATCTGAAATGGAAAAAGGAACACATTACTCTATCAAGTATTGAAGGCAAAGCTAAAAAGAAATAATTTGTGAAATCAAAATGTGTGTTTTCATCTGTGGCAGCTACAGCCTCTGATGGAAATTTTGAATAGATCTTTTAATCACTGGGTTGGTGATTTGAACTTCTAACCAGATAATCTTATTTTGGCAAAAACAGTAAAATGTTCTGCCTCAGCTGCATTTATAGGTTGGCTTTGGTTGCCTGTGTGTTTGCGTGTATGCGCATGCATGTTTATAACCACAGTCATTAAATCAAATAGCATGTGTAGTCAGTGTTTCAGATGATTTCTCTATTTATAAACGTGTATAGGATATGGTTAAGTTGACCCAAAATAACTTTTCCTCCAGGATTGTCTGTTCTATGTCCAGAGACAGCTAATTTCGTTCAGTTCTTTTGTAGGCAAATTGAAAATACCAGTGTAATTCAGAGGCTAAATTAGAACAAACAAGTTTCAAAGGGCAGAGCGCTAGTCATCTCAGCCAGGCGGTAGCATCATTTTCAATCCCTGTCCCAGTCTGATGGGCTGTGATACAGGCAGGTGAGAGTGAGAGGCCAGAGATGATAGAAGACGCCTGTGTTCTGACTGTGAGTCTGGAAACACAATAACGCCCCCTGCTGTCCGAACAATCACACCCACGCCACTCCCAACCCCTACAGTCCCCCCACCCCCCCACCCCCACCCCCCTGAACCACACACACACACACACACACACACCCTGCTGCTCCAGCCTCCAGCTGGGTGGCTGAGAACTTCGCCTGGTGTAGTGTGTGACCTCACGGCTCAGTCGCTCTTCATGTAGACCCACCGCAATAATGAACTCCTCGACCCCTCGACCCTTCTGCTCACCACACAGAGTCTCACAGAAAACCTCGCCAGAGCTATGCATTCCTCACGGTTTGGCTTGGTGAAAACCCTCCGAACCACATCTGGTTTTGCTTTACTGAGATCTCTCCCCACATTCAATTGGGTCTTAAAAATACGGTTTCAAGTAATAAATGGAGGGTTGTGCTGCTTATTTGTACACTGTATGAAGAAATTACAAGGGCTGTAATTGGTTACTTCCGTAATTGCATTGAAAGTAATTTATGTACTGCCTTAGGGACCCCAAATGAAATCAACTGAAATGATAACAGCAGTGGAATAAGTAAACATTTATTGGATCTTCTCTGTGGATCCTGTCATTTCAGCTCCAGGAACATTTGTGCAAGCAAGCACTGATGGAATTGGTTAGGGCGGCGGCGTGCTGGAGTGAGTGTGTGTGTGTGTGTGTGTGTGTGTGTGTGTGTGTGTGTGTGTGTGTGGGTGTGTGTGTGTGTGGTGTGTGTGTGTGTGGGTGTGGGTGGCACTGAGTCGTACTATTATTAGAGAGCCACTGGAGGGCAGTGAAAGTACTACGTGTGGCAGGCAGGATCATCACTGTTGAAGTATGTGCATGTAAGCCCGGTAAACAATCAGCAGGGTGTGAAAGAGAGGTCATGCATCATTGGTGTAGAAACACAAACATGGAGCTCTGCCTTGTCTGTCCCCCTGTGTCTCTTCTTGGGCTCTCCTTCTCTTTGCTTTGACAATGACATACTGCCATGCAAATTTAGGAAACTGCAGAGCTATTGGTAGAAATATTCAAACTGTGATAGACACATATGAAATTGTCTTTGAGCCTTTGTAGTTTGTGCTGTGATACAGCAGGTAGAGGTTCATACAGTACATGATGTGCAAAACAATAGGGTTCAGTGCTACAGAGCTCCTGAACAAAATGAATGTTATGGCCGTGTCTGTACAATAACAGCTTGTTTCTGCTGTTTCTCAGGGGACCAGTTCTTTTGTATGTAAATTAACTGAGACAACTGTAGAAGGAAATAATCCTGCTGCAGTAATAACAACATAATGGAGCCATGGAAGTTAAACAGACTTACAGTATACAATACAAATGCTGTTGAATATATCTTTCATCAGGCCTGTAATGCCTGTCCAGACTTTCCAGTGACTGGCAGGCACACAAAACAGTTTTTGGTAACAGAAGTAATTCTATTAGAAGATGTAAAAGCCCATCAGCAGGCTGCATGCAATACCAATGCAAGTCTTATAATGGAGAAATATCACAAAGTGTGCCAAATGACCATTTACAATACTACCACATTTTGAAATGAAACGCTCAATTTGAAATTGAGGGGAAAAAGCGTTTTTGAGTGCTAGATCACATTCCACACAGTTGACTACTCTGCTTCCCGAGAGGACAAAGGTAGCACCATTATAGTAACAATTCAAGGCTGTTGAGGTGAAATTGCATTGGAGTCAGAGTCAGAATTGTGGGCTGCTGGGTAAACTGGGTTCATGTTTGAAACCTTTACAGTTACAGTTGCCTGGTCTTGTGTCTGGCACTTCAAAAGGAAGAGCGTCTTTTTAGTGCAAATCACAGCATACTGCTCAACAGCCACGGTCACATGCCGACACTCGCAAAGGTCATAGATGGAACAACCTCAACTTTCACGAAAATCTTGCTCTGACAGCGGCAGACAGCTGATCAAGTTCACACTTTTTTTTCTCTTCCCTGCTGTCATTCACCTGTTTATTCACATTACATCAGTGGGCAACCCCTGAGGGACTGCATCATAAAGTTGACAGGTAGCATCACTGTTCTCCTCCAGCCTCGGCTAACCTTGTACATCCCCACCCTGAAACAGTGTTTGCATTGATTGCTTTTGAGATATCCTACAAAGCTAAAATGTCCTTCAAAGTTGTCTAGTTAGTTTTTTTGTGTTTGCTATTTCAAGGCAGATCACTCCAGATCACCATGTCCAAGCGGTGACCTATTAACATGTGAGAGAAACCATCTACCAAGTGGGGTATTAAAATATTTTACATTTCTATTTTTACATTGCTCAATCTTGTTACATAAGGCACATGCAGTAGTGTTTTCTGGTCATCATAGCAAGTTTTGCTGCAGGGCAATCAATTCAGATTTTTCTAAAGTGGATCCTAATAACACCCTGATGCCCTTGAAGTAGAGGAAATGACAGACATTGCCCAAGTCAGAGGATTATTACTATTCATTTTAATAAGATCCTACACATGGGAAAGCATACATTTTTTGGTGACCAAACTCTATCAAAGACAGAATCTCAGAAACACATGTAACAAGGGCTCAAATATGAGCTAATGGTGGTAATGGTGTTAGTTTGAATGAATGAATGTGCTTAGCAATGTGTGTCACACAGACAACATAGTAAGATCAACAACAATGGATTGACAACGGTGACAAGAAGATATTTGAGGCCCAATTTTGCTGAATAAAAATCTGGCATTGGAGCAGCTGATCTTCAGATAAGAGCACAGAGCCCATTTTCAGGTCTTTACAATATATTCCACCAGCCCAGACTTTGTGTTTTTCACATTACCATACCAAGGTTATTGGGGGAGCCTTCGCTATTCAGTGTACAACTAATAGCTGTTAAATGGCTGTTTGTAGCTGTCGCACTACTGTAACAAGCACAGCTGGTCCACCTGCCTGTCTACATAGCTACCTGAGCATAGTCTACCTGTGCACTCACTGCACATGTAAATGTTTTTCATATTTTCAATGGGATACTTTTGAAATCTATGGCCTAATCCCAATGTCTACCCTCACAGACTCACAGACTTTGAGGCGCGTTCCCGGGAAGTCCATGAGGGCTTAGGGCTGTGCCGCGGTCTCTAGCGGACATTTTGAGCCCTTTTTAGAGCCTTTTTGTAAGTCCGCATTTCTGCAGACTTTGGCTGAGGGAATTGCCCACAGTTCATAGCGGTATGACGTGAAACACAGGGGTTAACGGGGGAAGCCCGAAGGCGAGGCAAATATCACGGCAAATCCGCTTTATAAGAGAAGAAGAAGAAAAACGGTAAACAAACAAGCATCGACACTAACGCGGATGTTAACATTGTTGAAAGTTTTCTTAACTTAGATGAATGCAAAAGCTTATTACAAACTATTTATTTTAGTTTTTGCTTAATGATGCTGTTTTGACCAACAATTGTGTATTGATTATTGATAAATATATATTGACATTTACCTCACCTCCACTCTGTAGGACGAGAGCTTGCAGGACTTAAAAATCAGGCAAACACATAAAATAAAAAGTGTGCAACCTGTTTCAGCATCGTCAAGGTAACGTGATAAAGTGGCAAAGTGTTGTCCCATTCCTGTTTAAAACATTTTGAGCCTTTGTAGCCTCTTGCACTCAATCACTTTCCAAGTGACGTCAGTAAAGTCTGTGAGGGTTCAGGGGGGACATTGGGATTGGGCCCAACTGTCTCTTGCTAGTCCATTCAGTGTTGCCTACCTTAGCTTTAACCTTTGCTATTACATACATATATTTTTTAAGCATCTATGCCCTGTGATTTAATGTAGCATTTAACAACTTTAATAGTATCTACTTAGGGACATCAACTTAAGCCAAAACAGTGCAAGTGCAAATGCTAAAATTTGCTAATCCAACTGAAATAAAATTGAAGCACTGTGGACAGAGGTGTATTTTAAGAATAGACTCCACCGTAGGATAGCCTGCGTCTTGTCAGAGATACAAATTAGTATTTTGAACACTGCATTTATTTAATGAGATTATCCACCTAAATTCTGTCTTCAAAGTATCAAACACTGACCTCCTGGTTTAAAAGGTGGCTGTGTTTAGGTTTAGTTTTCCTGCTCATAAATAACAGAGCTTGTGGTCACAGCATCCTGTGAGTCACAATGGATTTATTTGGTGTTTTCACAAGGGACAAACGAAATGGACTTGGACCGCTCTGTAGCATAATTCACTTCTCCACTTTCCATCTGCTTGATGACCATGTTCCAAACGGCCATTGCCCAAAAACTCCTGTATTTAGCCATGTTTTAGTTAAGTAGTAAGAATTGGAACCCACTTAGCACGTGATGAAAGGACAAGTAGAAAGTGCTTTATTAATAATTTCCTTCCTGTCAAAGTCCCGTTGACATTTGTAATAACAAAACAATAATAACAAAAACTTGAAATATTATTGAACTATATTCTGAGATGTATTTGTTTTTAAACAATCTGATATCGCTGTTTATTCACTATTTTTGTTTTAAATGGTCTTTAATGAACACCATTTCCAATGAGACCAAAATTGTTGGTGGATATTGTAGATATGGACACAAATTTACATAAATAAATCATAAAAGTTTAAACTTTAGTGTATAGTGGATGTTGATTTGTCTTGAATAAGGAAAGTAAACCCCAGTAAAACATTTCTTTTTTCAGAAAGACTGATGGAAGAAGTGTTGAACAGATGATTGCAGTGAGTTGCAGAAGCTGGTGGAACAGCAGCGAGCCCAAATATGACTCCGTGACTACATACATAACTACAGCTGCTCTCTTTATGAAGACACTGCTAACTGCTAACATCCTTGAGCTGGCGCATGTTTTAAACTCAAAAGATAAATTCAAAAGATATAATCTCCTGAGACTGCATGTTTTTATCCTCAGATATTTTTTTCAACATAGCTTAGCTTGTGTACTGTGTACCATAAATATGTTTACTTGATATGTAGCTTCCCTACTAGTTTCCATCTTTGAAGTGTCATATTTCATCCCATGTACAGACTTTTAGCGAAGTACAACTGGATATCCATGAGACACTGTAATGACTTGACCTCACAGAAACCCTTGTGGTGAGGCCACATGATACTGGTTTACCATTGCCCTTTGATCACACACACACAGGAAAAGGCTGAACTTTCCATTTCACGTTTTATGTCAGATAGCTTTTTTTATAGCCTCTCCTGGGCTGTGCCACGCATCAGCCATACTATTCATCTCCCTTCTTCTTAACCAGCGGCAGCGTTGGGGGCTGCCGGCAAGATGAGCAGAGAGGCTCAATGGAATAAAACTGAATTTGTATGTGACTGAGTGGGTGTGTTTGGCTACATTCATACCCCAGACCTTCATGCTCAGTTCTGAATCGCTGCTTATATCTGATGTTTTTGGATCACTGTTCCGTCTATTCTAGGATGCATCTGATACCAGTATGAACTGACAGCAATGTGGAGAAGATCTCATATGTATATATATATGCGTGGTTGAACCCATTTTACCTTCAACCTTTGATTCAACCTGAGACATCCTCCTAAATACTACTCAAGGCAGGTGATTGACTTTGCTGCATCTGCGTATATGACAATTTTCTCATGTGGATAAGTTTTCTTATCATCACCAGATAGATTATAAGTGTTCCACATTTTATGAAGATCGGAACTGCTAATTCTTTACAGTATTCATATTTCTATATAAATATGTCAGAGGATTTATTGGTGAATTCATTTTTATTATGACAAAATTTTTAAAATCGGATTGCAAAGCATTTGCAACTTCTCACCATTTGTCACTAGAAGATTTTCTGAGCTGTGGTTGTGGCAACTAAACCCTCAAGTGCATTGGTTACGCTCTTTTTTGCAGCAGGAAACACACCAAAGTTTGGATATAAAATTCAGATAAAATGTCTTGAAAATGTGTAAGCACCTTTGGATGCAATATGTATTTTTACTGTAGAAATTGGTACAAACCAAAAAGTCTTCAATATAATGCATCCCCATCACAGGTTAGCTGTCTTCACACCTTGATCATTAGATCAATGTCAAATGTCAAAAATCTAAAATCAAGGACATGTTTCTTGACAGAGTGAATGCAGTCTTTATTAGTATACCAGCATGTACAGGCATGTGTATGATGCACACATGTCAATAATGGAATATGACAGTCCTTGCCTTTACGCCCCATGAAGTCCAAGCACAGAAATGTAGGGCACAGCTCATAACCCTTTGAGAAGCTGAGTTAGTGCACATCAAACCGACAGCGCTTTGGCACAGTTATTGAGAAAATGTGAGGCGAGAGCTCCTCCCCTATCTTTTGAAGTGTCCAGATTATGATAGAGGAAAAAAAGCCCTCCCAGGCCTGGTCTGATAAAGCAAGATTGAAACCTTATCGATTTTGGGTTATTTGAAAGCGGATATAAAATATCCTGAGCACAGAAGACCCGGGGAATGCTGAGCACAGTGGTTGAGACGCTGGATTCCTTCCTACTCTTGTCACAGCATCCTTCTGTGCCCTGGGCCCCCTATCGCCACGCACTGTGGTGCCGGCAGTAAGTGCGACAGCTGGTCTCCATGCTTGCCTCTATTCTCTGTCCCAGAACACCAAGCTACTACGGTCTCTCATCAAGTCTTGTGAGCCAATCAAGGCTTTCATCTCCTGACAGCTGATGCGCATCTACAGATGCTATTTTAAATCATTCATAAAGCTGAAGATACGTTATGGTTGTGGGAAGCACCAAGATGTCTTTTCCACTTGTTTTCTGCACCATTAGTGGAGTTTGTGGATTGGACCATACTTAGTTCATTAGTCAGACAGTAGGGGTATTTTCAGAGTGGTGCTGCTACCTCCATCAGCTGTAATGCAGATATGACACAGTGCTCATAAGCCTGATGAAGCCATGGCTCATAGCAATAGGCTGAGAGGCTCAGGGAGATTGCCTTCTGCAGAGTCACGGGGCTTTGGTAGTTCCCACTTGATTAAGCCAGACTGAATGCACTCAGCTCTTGCTTTAATTTAACAACTGCAAGGGGAAAAAAATGTAATGAGAAAGTCAACTTCATATATGATGTAATTGACTTTGCTGAACATCTAGGAATCGTAAGAAGTTTGATTAGTGGAACCTAATCATAGTTTAATTAGTGGACTTAGACTAGTACAGCTCCCACCGAGGATCCTATGTAACGGGATCAAGAATGCGGGAATAGACAGTGATTGATGTGTCATTTACGCTAACATCTCATCCAGCTGCAGCTCTCCGTATTTTCTTGCCTGATTTGATCTACTTTCCATTCTCAGAGTTTTATTCCCAATCACACACTCCTCCTTGATTGCAAGCTGCTCGGCTAATAGAGCACATTGTATATCAAGCTGCTGCTGACAGCCAAAGAACGCTCTTAGCCTTATACTTATGTTGTCAGGATGTTTCCGCTCCATCTTTACTTTGTGTTTGCTATATTCCAGCCTGCCTTTCAAGGTAACCTGGAAGGTTTTCTGCAACATCGTCTGCTGCTGTCTGGCCTTTTCTACTTTTTATCTCCTCTTTTCTGCAGTTTTCTGTATGGCAGAATACTTAATTTGTAGGTTTTGGCCCTCATTACCATCAGTTTTGAAAATACACACCAAATAGGTGTTAACAAGCCAACTGATTATTTCCACTTTATAACAGAAAGTCAGCACGCCTTAAATGTTCCTCATTGCAAGTATGGTTGGTCAAACTTGAACCAGGAGGTCGTTCAGCAAACTGTGATATATGTTTACAGACATTTTGGTTAAAGCTTTGGCCAGTTATTCCCTTTTTATCCTCAAAATGGAGGACAGTCCTGGATGCGTCCCATTAAGGGGCTGTGTGCTGCTGTTTATTGGACATAAACCACATGTGAATTTGCTAAACCAACCACTTTGTCCTCATCCTTGAAACCTGTTCTCAGAAGCATACAATTTGAAATCACTTCAGATGAAAGCTAGATTTCATCCTTACCTGTTCACAACCAAGATACCAAGATTGAATTGGTTTATTGCCCCCTTTGGCTGATGGGGTCCAAACACTTACAGCTGTGGATCAGGAGCTAGAGTGGGTTGTTCACTGATCACAGGGTTGGTAGATCTCCAGCTCCTCCTGTCAACATATTTTAGTGTCCTTGGGCAAAACTAAAATGTATATCTGATTACATGTATAGGCTAGCATCGGGTTCTGTTTAAACAGTAAGTAGGTAACGGCAAGTATGGTTTGCTTAAGGTTAGAGAACAAAGGTGGTTATGGCAAAAATAATATGGTTTAGTTACAGTAAGGGTAAGCAAATAAGACATGTTGGGTCAGGTTATATGGTAAGGGGAAGATTGCGGCAAAGTAAATTGCAACTTTGTGACAACATTATTTGCAGAATGATGACGGGATGCAAATTCCAATCTCTTGTATGAAAGTCTGATCTCCTTGCCTATCCGCCACCCTAATCTCATACTGGATTCTCTGCCTCACTACTTATAGGGCACACTGGTTAATGTAATGATAGCGTGGTGGCCAAAGCAATGAAAATGAGACCCGGGTTGTAAGAAACCATCATTTCTCCATAAGTAAATTATTTGAGTAGGCTACTTCTTTTACCTTTAATTTTGTTATCCCCTTAGCCAATGTATAGGAAAAAGTCTAAATTAGAAAATAGTTAGATGTGTTTTTGCCTTTCTTAGATGATTATCAGATAAGATCAATGGGAAATATTTGAAAAGAGAGCAAGATGACCCATGATTAAGGTCCTTGGCTGGATTCATGCCCAGGATTTTGCAGTTACGTGATTATAGTTTGTGCCTGAGACCACTGAGCCACCAGAACTCCCCCTTTGTGTGACATTTTAACTTGTGTTAATGTTATTATCCACAGGGAGGGAATGCAAAAGGTCTGCAACAACAAACTCTGCTTCAGATGTTTTAAAGGCACTTTTCTACATAATTTCCCCCCAGTGAAATCTGCTAATTTACATTTATTCCATGTGTCGGCCTCGCTTTCATCCACAACATGACATGGTTAATCAATGTCATGGCCTGAAGAGATTTTTGTCTTTTTATTTTCTCCATCATGATTGCACGTATGCTACCAATCTCTAATTCCAAGCGCAGAGAGGTGCAACACTGCGCTGCTGTTGCTCAGTTAACAAGGTTATTGATTTGGAAACCACCCTCTAAGTATGGTCTCTCCTCAAAAAACACACTAATTGGTATTTATTCCTTACTTTCAATGTGGCGTAGTGAGTGATAATCCTTACAAGATCCAGCAGACTGCTATAAACTTGGCACATCAAACTGAGGGTGGAGAATATGTTATGAGATACTTTGATGAAAAATAATACTTCAAACAAACACAGCTCGCTCCTATTCCCTTCTCAAACAATAGACCACCTGTGAGGAAGAGGAAAATTACTTATGGTTTATTTGATAGAAACAGATACAGTATACATAGACAGACTGAAAGCATCATAGTGTTTATAGCGGATGCTAGCATGCAACTCTTGTCCCTAGAACAGCTTTAATGAAAATAAAAGATTAAAACAGCGAGGTAAACATGTAAACTGAACACAGCAAAATACATTAAAGCACATTTACTTAAAGAAAGCTAAGTTTAAAAACTAGACATGAGTACAGGAATTGGCAGATCTCTTAAAAGTTTGCTGCAAATTTCAAGTTCCAGGACTTGCTCCTTTCACAGAAAAAGCTATCTGAGCAAAAGAGGTTTTGCAGAATGGAAATTGACAATTGCCACTTTACTCAAATATCTTTTAAAATTTAACTGAGAATCTAAAATGATCCCTTAGTATTTCTGTT
This sequence comes from Micropterus salmoides, assembly GCF_014851395.1. NCBI lineage: Eukaryota > Metazoa > Chordata > Actinopteri > Centrarchiformes > Centrarchidae > Micropterus > Micropterus salmoides. Next base: position 33,718,275 of record NW_024043372.1, read on the forward strand.
ACTTGATCAAAGATTCTGTTGCAGGTAGCTTTTTAATGGTAAAAAAAAAAAGAGATATATTTTGTTTTCTTAGTGGTCAAACAGGAGGGATCAAGCCAATCTGATTTTGGTTAGCTTCACAGTTTTTGCTAGATACATGAATGTCGTAGCATAAATCTGAACATCTGTACTAGGGCATATTTCTGAAAGGTCACTAAATATACAATCTGAAAAGGATGGGACCCTAGACAATTCAATCAAGTTTCAATTTTGTAAAAAAATAAATAAATAAAAGACTTGACGTTATTAATCAAATAATCACGTTAGGAAACACTGTTCACAAACCTTTAAATATGAGTCAAACCAAGACAGTGACTATTTTGACAAACTGAACAGTTTTGAAATTAAGATTTTGTAATTTACGGTATACTGGCCAGTGCCCCAGAGACTCAGTTGCCCTGTACCACAGAAGTACCACCAGTCCTGTCCGGTTTCCAGGCGGACTCCTGCTCCTTGCTTCTAGTTGGTAGTCCTGCCAGCACCTACTCCCTGCTCCTCATTGTTGGCCCAGCAGACACTTGCTCCTGGTTCCCTGTCACTGGTATCCTGCTCAGATTTCCAGCTGCTGGTCTCTGGTTACTGCACTGTTACTGCTCTGCTACTGCACTGTAGCCACCAGACTCTGGTCCTGATTTCCATGTCCAGCCTTCAGAGGGGTCCTGCCTTTGCTGCCTGCCTCCAGCTCGACCTCTAGAGGGGTTCTGCCTTACTCGCCGGCCTCCTAAAGGGAACCACCTTTGCCGCCACTCCACTTTTCTTCTGACCCAAGGTCGTCCACCTGAGGACTCCTGCTCCGCCCCTGTCCAGCCCTCTGGCCATCTGCCTAAGATCACCAGCTCCATTGTTTAAGCTCCCGGGACACTTACCCTTTTGTTTATCGCCTGCTCTGTTTTGGGTTTGTTTGCCTTTGGACTGTCTGCTTGGTTTGGACCTTTGCCCGCCTCACCTTGCTGTAAGCCAGTGGACTCTTATTTCATTATTAAAACCATTGAACTGAACCTGCTCTACCTCGGTGTCTGTGTCTACTCCCTTCAGTTCCTCTTTCCTCGTTTGACAAACTGTGACAGAAGGTCTTTAGGGCATAATCTCTTTGCTTCATTAACTGATGTCCGGTGTCACTTAGCCACTGTATTTTTCTCTGTGGCTTTTAGCATTGTTTAATAAACTTGTCCACAATATGTCAAATGCTGGACATTACAGCGTTAAATTAATGTTGTAGAATCTCCTCCCAGCTAACTCATTTATTCATTTTCAAATTCAGGAATACTTGATACTAGACATTTCTTTGCAAGTTTTCTTACAATTAGTATCATATCACCACAAAATTATCTTTCTGTTGTTTCTGTTTTGCAAATACTAAATCTATTTGTGTTTGAGTATTCCTGGTTAGGCGAGTGAGCCCGTCAATCACATGATGGAAATCAAATTTTGATGTAAAATCAATGTTGTTTTTTTTCCCTCTACAGTGTTTGTTCAACCATTTACATTACAATCACCAAGGACAAGCGCCTCACAATTGCGTTTGAAGCTTTTAAAACAATTCTTCTAGATTCTCACAGAACATTACAGCAAAACCCCGGAGGGGGGAGGGGGGAGGGGATATACACTAACAGAATACTGAATTCCATGCATGGGGACAAGAGAAATGGGATGGCAAGTCTGGAGAGTGGAGTGAAAGAACATGGCATGAGAGACAGGTCAGAAAGAAAGAGTTATGCAGAGGGCTGAGGATGAGGACTGAGGACCAAACTCTGACACGAGTCTGTGAGCAGCACTCCCCCCCCCCCCATCTCTACCCACAGCTCTATCATTTTTAAAACACTTATATCCAGGGACGTCAATCATACTTAATCCTGCAATTATGTTTCACTAAGACACAAAAAATTCAAGACTGGAGCGGGCAGCAGAGTTCTGATCTCATCACATCTGGACTTCAAATATTTAAGTGATCCCAGAAATTACATCTCTGCAGTGAGGAAATGACAGAAGAGCGCCCATGTTTCCTGTTTCTCTGCTGAATGTGAGCTAGCCCAAAAAGTATGTCCCACATGCACAGGGAAACAATCATTTGTCTGCACACTTCTAACAAGACATCATGAATCTCAGCCCTCTAGCCACTTCACAGGGCAACACCCCAATAGAGTTGCATCCTCCCTGGCACCCTCCCTCCTCCACCTCACATTAATCTATGTGTTTGCACCCTAGGTCATCCATTATTCATCCTAGTTTCTAGTTTCCCCTATTTATTGAAAAACCATGCTAGCAGGCCTCGAATGCAGTCAACATCAAGTTCACGGCATCTCGTTCAAGGTTTCATCCGGTGAGAGACCACCAAAGATGGGTGTGTAATTGAGGATGGTGAATGAACCTTCAGGTGATAAATACATAGCTACCCTGCTTCTTCCAGATGGCACCAGGGGACATGCATTAACATCTTTGCACCTTGCTGTTACTGCCACTGGTCTACTGGAGCATCCTTTGCTGTAGTGAGCGCCTGTCGAGATCCGTTCACCCCTTGCCCCCCCCGTGATGTCACTACCACCCACTCTGCCCATACAGATTTATGCTTGTGCACATATGAAGGAGGTATTGACATTTAAATCAAGCAGAAGGATTAGCGAGAGCAGACAGCTGCTACTTAAGATAGACAGTTACATGCATAAAAAGTAGACATGTACAGACCTCCAGTATATACACGTCTGACAAATATTGGCGGCTCTAGTATCACTGCTGTGTGTCATGCTTCACATTGACAAATTTTCTTTAATACCTGTGATGCACATATGTATGAGGGGATAAATGACACTGCCTGATGGGAGGTTTAATAATGAGATGTAGCATTCATATGTAGTACATGACCTAATTTACAAGCTTTATGGCTGCTAGAAAGCAGAATAGCATTTGTCATGGGAGTGTCCATATTGCAACTGATCATTGGCGCTTTATATGTTCTGAAGAAATTGCTTTCCGTCCAGCTATCCAGACAGCTTATGCATATTTCATATAGTGTTGGCAGAAGTGGCTGGATAACCCTATAAATTGCCACTCACACATAGTTAAAAAGCAAAATCTACCCATAAAATGTCTTGGTGACAAAGTAACATTTTTGTTGGAAGGCCAACTATCTGGACAACCAGATAACAGGTCTAAATAGTAACCTTGTCTCCTATAAATTACACTCATACTAATAATTTGCCAGTACTTGTTTTGAAATATATACACTAAGCAGGAACATTTTACAAACACTTTACACTGCCTGGCACAATGGTAGTCACAATTATCTCTTTGTGACAACCGTACCACACACACACCACACGCACGCACTGCTTTTTGACTAGAAAATAAATTACCAGTGAATTATTCAGCATAACAAATTAGTTATTCTATGGATCTAATTTCTAGGAGACGGGGATAGTGACATCCACAAATAGTGACATCCACATCCTGGTTTTAAAAACCAGTCCAAAGTCACATCCTGGACATTAGCATGCAAACATCACACAGGAATAATTAATCTTTGTCTTTAGGTTACCACTGTTCTAATAATGCCCAAAAGGAAGCCAGTCTTCCTAATAAAGTCAAAATGTATTTTGTGGCTGCCCAGAATCCTTTGTTGACTCAGAGGGCAAATCCAGCAGTCTCATTTGTTGATGTTATTGTGTGGCTTGGGAGAAAGCACAGGTGTGACAAAGAAGCTGATCCTAACATCAGGGGAGAGGAAAAACAGCACATCTGTTGTGGGTCACAGTGTTGTCAAGCAGACAGACCATATGGGCTGCTTCCACTCAGCACCAGCCATCTCTCAGCACCACTAATCTGACAGGAGTGACACCTCCGGAGAGGCTGTGAGCTATGTTTTAATGAACATTGTACGTTATTAAACTCATTATGTCTAGACTTTCCTTGCCACCAAGTCTACTACAGCCTGCTCCTCTATTGTTTCTCTTACTCGCCCTGAATGCATATGAGTGAGCATGCGTGCATCTGTGTGCCTCTAACCTTAAGATAACAACACGCACAACATGTTCTGTTCTCAGTCTGTGTTACATTGGCTTCTTGCAAATGTTGGGGCATAGCCTAGCCTGGTTTTCTAGCACCTTTAGGCACCAAATGCAAATGTTGGCATTTGCCAAACAAGGTGCTAGATAGAAACAATGATAAGCAGATTAGTATTCATAAGTAGTTGCACAAATCCTTATTTTATAACCTTTGCACATGCCATGTCAACCCTGACTGCTTCATTAGTGCATATATCATTTGATTGGTGTCATTAGACCCTTGATATGCAGCTATACATTAGAGAATCTAAGGGAGAAACAATTACCCATGTGGATTGGTCGGTTTTAGCTTCATTTCCTGGCATGTATAGATTTTTAAGTGGAACCGTGTTGCAATTATCTTTGCAAATTAAAAGACATTAGCAGGCGTCTTGGTAGTTGTGCAGGGGCATATAACTTCATTAGTCCAAAAGAGGGAATCAGCACTACCAAAGATGTAATTTATGCTGATGGATATTTCAGGAGTCATTTCAGTTGGACCCACCTCTTGTTGGACATGTGCTGCCTCACATATCAGGAAACAGACAGCCCTCTGTCTATGAAGAGAGAGAGATATGACATGATACAAGACAGGAAAACAAACAGGGGAAATGAGGAGTAAAGAAGGAATTCATGGTACAGCTGGATAGGTTCTTTTTCAGTCATCTATGTTGATTTACTTAGTTCCATAAAGTCTAGGCATTCTGGCCGCATAATTAAGCTCTTACCCTGATTGTTTACATAAATCTGGATATGGCTCATGATATTTCACACTGGGTGAACATTAACCCCCAGCAACTGCAGTTCAAACTACACTGAAATAAAATCACTGAGGTTTCTATCGCTTTCTATTTTTGCTGTTACGTATTAATTAATGCATTGATTTGAAAGATAACACTAGTTTCATCATATTTCACACATCAAACAGGGCTGTGTTTTGGGTAGCTGGAAGGAAAATCCCTTAGGATTTTTGTTCTACCGTCTAGATTTTTTTTTGTTGTTTTATTTTTGGTATAACACTCTTAAAGAAATTTAATTTTTCTGACTCCTTTTCAAATTAGAAAACTAGAATGATATGGTCTATAAAAAGCTATAAATTTTGAGTCAAATGTCTAAATGAGCTTTAATGATGGGGGCCATGATCAAGTTCTGCTTTGTTCTTACCTTTTACCCCTTTGTCTGTACACCGGAGTAAGAACTAGCAGCTCCTGGCGTTTCAAGCAGCTCCTATGTGCTGTTGGGACTGTGAGCTCTGATCGCTTCCTCTCAGACCTGCAGTTGGGTAATCAAAAAGAATCCTTGAAATTCCTCAACCGATCACACAAAAGCTCCTGTTACACAGCTCTAAGGCATAGAAATACAGATCTCTGATTTTGCTGTCCTTTTGTTTCCTTGTTAGCCATGAGAGTGTCGAAAAAAATTCAACGTGTGTATCAGAACAAAATCTCTTATATACACACAACATTATTTTAAAAAAAAACACAAGAGGGAAATCTGCTGGGACCATTTGTCATTTACATTACTATGTAGAGACTACTCCAATGCAAAAACCTTTTTGGCAGCATATAATAGCATACCTACTCTACAGTATCTCTACGTCTTGAATTGTGTGATATATTCATAATCTGATTGATTTCTTCTATCTCAGAGTGGAAAGTATTAAGCTGGCCGCAACCTTCAGCTTTATAACCAGGAATGTACTTGTAAGTTCAAGGCAGACACATTTAACGTAGTGAGTTGAGTTCTTCAGGTTTCAAGATACGCATTTGTTAGTTGTGCTTTTGTTGATGTAGAAAGCCTGTGTGAGCTTTCTTGACTGCCCATTAGATATAGCTGATGCAAGTCAAAAACAATTGCAGTGTCTTTGTTGTAGCGTAAGGAATTCTAGGACCTAAGTGCAAAACACGGACAGGGAGAGGAAGTAAAAGTTGCTGTCCAATTTCTTGACAACAGCTAAGAACGTGCAAAATACAGAGTCTTGCTTCTAGTTCTTCTGCGAGGTTGGAAAACGGCGAGAGCTGTGCAAGAAGCTGAGCACACTGGAAAAGGAACCAAGGCAGGGAGGCACAGTTCTCCAAGGGTGGCGAGAATCTGGAGCATAGACAAAAAAAATTACGAACCAAAAATGTCTCAGAGAAGCAAAAATCACTCACTAGTTTGGTAGGAGCCACAATGCAATACCACGATTGATAACAATCTGGTAAAGGCTGGAGTTAAGGACTGCGCTTTAAATGCAGGGAGCTTGATTATGGGAATGAGCCTCAGGTGTACAGGTGATCACAGGTGCAGAGAAGATTGGTCAGAGGAGAGCTGGAGCGCCATGCCCAGACACACACATATGCACAGACACAGAGAAGACAGAAAGGGGAAAACAAAACAGAAACACCAAGGAGGGGGAGAAACACAGCAGAAACACTAAGGAAAGGAGAGCGGTACCACTGACTGTAACAGTTGCTGAGTGCTGGGCATAATAATATTACAAGGCACAAGGTAAATTTAATCATAATATTATAACAGGGTTGTGTGAAGTTTGTAGTTCCCTTCTGCTGCAAAGCAATCAGTATTACAAACAGTGGTAACAATCACAAAATGTTAAATAAACTATATTTTATGTAGCAGTGCAGTAAAATTTGACAAGAACTTGGCACAGGAATTTAGCCTTCTTAAGTTTTCTTAAGAAATACAGCTATTTCTGAGCTTTCTTCACCAGCATGGAGATGTGAGATGACCATGTCAGGTTCTCTGTGATGCTGATTCCCAGGAACCTTAAAATGTTCACCTACTCCACCTCAGCTCCACTGACGTAGACAGGAGTGTGTGTCTTTGTCTGTTTTCAACAATCAGCTCCTTGGTTTTGCTGACATTGAGCAGTAGGTTGTTCTCTGCGCACAGATTATTGATTTCCTCCCAATATGAAGTCTCATTTGAAATCTGACCGATGATGGAAATGTCGTCTGCAAACTTCACAACAGAGTTCTCTCGATATCGAGGGATGCAGTCATGGGTGTACAGCGTACACAGCGTTTTGATAAACAGCCAAGATGAAGGTGCTTTCAACCTGAACATTATCGATTTTTGAGGCTGTAAATGTGCTTTATAACCATGTAACAGCACATAAGCTCTCTAATTACCTTAAAGTATTGTGTCATTTAGATCTACTTCCACCCCTTTTAAGGTCATGGCTTCCACTACTATTTTCTTGCATTTACTTCAATCACAATCACAGTGTAGGCTGGACAAGCCCCCAATTTATTATGCCCGGCTCGCAGGATACAACAAAAAAGTAAGATCTTACAATAATCCAGTGAAATGTTTTAAGACAAATAACAGCATGTGTGCAATTATTAATGTGTGTTACATGTTGTCAGTGTATAAAGAAAACAAGAATGGCAGCATGATAGAGTAGTGTGGAAGGCTGAGGAACAAGTCCTTAAATGACCTATCCCAGTTCAGTGCCATCAGTTATGTCCTGCAGTTGGAGAGGTCAACATTGTTAGCTGTTGCTTCAACTTGTGATTTATTCCACACGGTACCTCCTTACCATACTCCATATGATACAATACGTGTGTTGGCTTGGGGGTAACAGACAGAGTGCTGAGGATTGAACCCCATGACAGAGAGAGAGAGTAAATGCTAGACTCCCCACCCCTATGAATAATGTGGGACAAACACAACACACACATCAGCAGGTGATGAAAAACATCAATAGAAAGTAACATGTAGTGCTCCGTGGACAAAATATACAAAACAAACAAGAGCAAACAACTAGTGCAAAGTAGTGCACAGAATGAAGCAGCTAATAAAGCAGCACAAAGCAGGATGCCACAGACACTATTGGAATGTAATCAAGTGGGAACCTCCTGGTCTGAATTTTGAAGCCATGCGGAAGAGACTTAAACCTGCATTCTGTCTAATGGCCAGCAGGGGGAAGCTCCTCTGGTTGCAAAAAGAAGTCCAGTTCCATTAGAAATAATGGTAAAATGACGTTACTTCTCACCTGATTAAATCCTACACTTTCCTAATGAGTTTATGGTCTTAATCATTAGTTTCTTGTCTTCTTCAGTACAGCATGATATTCATTTAGGAAATTATGGTCCCATTTAGGTAAAAAATACACGATAAAGCAGCATTTGCTTTAGGGCGGTACTACCCTGTTGTGCAAGTGAATGTGTCCACGGCACTGTGTAAATTTAACCAGTGCTGTTTAACAAGCTTATTAGGAGTCGGCTGTTCATTTTCCCGACAAGTATGTTTTGTTTGTTTTTAGCTGTTTTTAGATAGCCAAAATTAGCATCCCGGACAAAATCACAGTTAATGTGAATTACAGCTGCAGCTAGCTAACCAAGCTTGCTACCACTGCCGTCTCATCCAAATATGGGTATGTCCGGTATGACTGGTTGCAAAAAATCAACATGGCGGCAGCCTATCGGCCGAACTTCTGGCTTCGACGTGGCAGTCCATACCATCCGTGCACAACATCCACCTCCCTGAGACTGTTGTGCAGTACAAGAACATTGCACATCTTAGACTGGAAAAAAAAGTTGCACAATCAATTAACTCCAAAACATAGTTGGCAAAACCATTTAGAACATTTTGTTATGACCAGTTCAACAACAAAAAAAAAGTTTGTTTTATTTAAATCTCTAAATCTATTTCTATGGGCCTGAAGATAAAAAAAATCTAGTAATTAAAAAAAAGAAAAAATGAAAGTCTGAAAAAGTACACACAATTTTGAATGGCAAAATTGTGCTTTCTCTGCTGCGTAATCTGTTTCTTGTGACCCCATGTGGTCGTCCTGACCGTCAGGTTGGGAACCACTGCTCTCAGTTATGAGGCAGCCTGCACTTTTTCATTTATTTTGCTTATCCCAGCATGCCCTGAACAAATGGCACTTTTTGAATATTTCACCAAGACGTAGATAAATACAATACTGCCACCAGGTTCTAACCATTGTAATGATATTTGGTTGATGGTATCGGCTCTTCTGCTATACTAATACATTCTGGTGTTATTGGCATCACAATAAGACAGGCTAGAATTTTGTTCCTGGGGAAAAAAAGAAAGCTAGAGCAATAAAAAGACAGAGACAGACTGTAGAAGGTGAAGGGACTGTTTTCTTTAGATGGACAAAGGAGGAGAGGATGTGTGCGGCAGTAAGAGAGCAAAATGCTTCATAGCCTCAGGGCTGTGCACTGCTGAAAGAGACAGCCTAATGGAGGGTCCCTGTGAGGAGTGTTGACAGTATATTTGCTTCAACCCAGTCAGCAGCTCTCCATACAACTACTGAAAACAGGTGCACTGTAAAATCAGAACAAGAGAGGATGTTGTACTTGCAAATGTACACCTCCTAATTAAAGGTAAATATACATCTTTAATGAGACTGAGTGGTCTCATTTTCACCTCCTGTAGAAGTGCATAATGTCCTTACTGCATTAATTATTGGCAGCAAAACAGCAGGAGAGAAACAGTGAGACAATGGCAGTGTAAGTAAATTTCTCCAGTATTAGAAAGCTAGCATTTGGTTCCTACTTTTACGTACTTAGTGGTAGTGAGGTTTCATAAACAGCAATAGTTTATGTTTATTCCCCAGTGCAGAGCTCTGAGAATGTATCTGATCTTTGACATAAGCCATTTTTGTTTGAAGTATTTAGAATGTGGGTCACATAGTGGAGCAGTAACCTTGGAATTTGGGGAGAAAAGAAAGGCCTCTTTGATGCTGAAATTCACAACATGACCACTGCATGGGGGAGGATTCATCTGTTAGACATTTACATCCATAATGCATGAAAATGAAAATAATGTCAATTTAAAAATAGATTTCCTGTAAGATGTTATTTGAGATGGCAAAATTAATATCCCTCTCCGTAAATACACATCAGAGATATGCTTGGTGAAATCTTCATAAGTGTATAAAAGTTGAGCGGCCACATTCTGCCTGACAGGTACACAGCCACAGCTAACCGATGAGAAATAATGCAACGTTTTTGGAACCCAAAAGCATTTTGTCCTCCCAAGGCAGACCTGCCTCGGGAGTAAGTGTGCACTGCAAGATAGTGACTGCAGTTCCTTAAAGGCCACTGTAGCAATATTTTTAAGAAGAGCTTTCTATTTTAAGCAAACCACCACTGAGCTAGGCTGCATGCTAGTCAGTGCTGGATGTTATATAATATATACAAGAATATGAGAATACTCCTACTCTGAGCTCTGTCACTACACTTTAACTATTTTCCTCCCCACTTTGCTGCTTAAAAGAAAATATTTCGCAGTTTTTAAGAAAGCAATGGAAAGAGTGCAAGAAGGAGACAATCTGTCTTGAAGGGGGCAAGAATACCCAGCTGTATTATAGGGTCGACTAGACCATCCACCCAGGAATTGGGGGTAACTGGGGCCAGGTGGGTCACTACGGTGTTAGCCAGGGTTGATGCATTAACAGACTTGATGTTCCTGAATGTGATGTATTGTTTGAGTTGTTGCTTAGGCAGAAGGACAGGAACATAGAAAAGGATGGCGCTGTGGTCAGATACAGCTAGGTCGATGCATTGCAGCTGGGAGGTGGTGGTACCAGTGGAACACACCAGATCCAGTGTGTGACCTTTGACATGCTGAATGATAGTCCAATAGTGACAGGAATTTAGTGGCAAAGGGACAGCTGTTTGAGTCCACATAGATATTGAAGTCCCTGAGCAGGAGTGTGGATGGAGACATGGAGCAGCTGGAGATGAGTAACTCTGATAGCGGAGGTTTTTGGGGGGTGGTATACAAGGACCACCTGGAGCTGTGTAGACCCAGCCAATGTAAAAAGAAGACAGTCGAATGAGGTGACGTTAGGCACTGGAATTTTTTTTCACTGGGATGTCAGCTCAATGTATCACAGCCAGCCCACCACCACGGCCCATGGAGCGAGGCTTCTGTTTGTACAAATACCCAAGGGAGTGGCTTGGTTGAGTGTCATGAAATCCTGCTGATTTTGCCATATTTTCCCTGTCAATAATGATGTAACGTGCAAGTAGTGCAGTTTGTTATTTAGGGAATCAGTGTTCAATAACATGAACATTGCTATCCTGTTTGTTAGTGCAGGGGCAGGCAATGTAGAAGGGTGGCATCAACACAGACCAGGGGCCTCAGATTGACAGAACGCATGTGTGGTTTGTCGTGATGACGGTGTTGCAGTGTGACAGAGCGCCTGTCAGCCAGGGGGTGCGTTTCCCAAAAGCATCGTTGCTAACTACGGCAGCAACTTCCTTGGTTGGAACTATGCAGTTGCGATGCATCTGTTTCCCAAAAACCCTAGTTCAAACTATGGAGCTAACTAAGTTGGTAACTTACATGGTATGAACCATCGTTAAACAACGTAGGTGTTCCCTGAAACCATAGTTCCGACAAACGTTTGCATCAACTGTCGTTAAGTTGCATAGTTCGAACCACAGCTCCTGACCTGTGGTTAGAAGCTTACGTCTACTACATCACAGATAGCAGTAAATGCAATGTTAGGAGGTGGATTTAATGTGTTTTAAGCAGGGAATGTTAGATAATCCTGATGTACAAACATATTTAAGGTGAAGTTTTTTATAATGTAGTTGTAAAAGTTCTTTTAAATCTATTTGTCGGGTCATGGGTAGGATGGGTAGGGTTGCATTGATTCAGTACTATGTAAGTTAGTGTAGACCATCTACAAACAGCAAGTGATTTTCTCACAGATTACCCATCTGTTCACAATAACCTGATTTAATATTATTCACCCAATACAAAGCTTAAAGGACAAAACGGAGAATGTAAAGACAAAACTTAGAATATTACCTTCTTGTATACATTTCTAAGCCTATGAGGAAGATGGGTGTTCTCTAGTCTTCACTACAAACATAATATAAAAAAGGACAGCATAAAATTCATGTAAGTACTGTAATTTATAAATCAATAAGTGACAAACTAAGTTAGTTCAAACCACGGTGCTACCAACGAGGTACAACCGTTTTGGGAAATGGTTGTACTTCAGATGTTGGTTAGTTTAACGATGCATCGTAACAAGGTAGTTCAATGCTACATTCCGTGGTTGTACGGGAAACGCACCCCAGAACAGTTGGGATAGCATGACCCATGTTAACAAACTTACTTCGGTTGCCCCTATGTACATAGCGTGGGCGACGCAGGAGTCTGAGAGACTTATTGGCCTCAAGGCAATTTGGGATGACGTGACAGTAGACGAGGAAGCACTAGCTAGCTTTGCTACCGAAGCCACAGGCTGGAGAGGTGGCATCTAACATTAACCACATCAACAGAATTGCAGTGAAGGCGAGGCAGAATAGTCAATATAATCCAGATATCTTGGCAGAGAGTTATCCCAATTTGTTTCACCGTGGTGGATCACTAGCCGCCAGACACCTTGTTTAGATGTCTGTTGGTAACCAAGCTGTCATAGAATTAGCAGCTGCATTTTTGATAGATAGATAATAGATAGATCTGAGCAGAAGAAGAGAAATGCCCAAGAAGTTCTGGCAATGACTTGATTGAGGGAGAATTGTTTCAGGGAGAGATAACATCGACCATGATTGTGTGTGTGTGAGAGAGAGAAAGAGAAGAGAGAGAGAGTGCTCCGTTTCTTTAATCCCATAGCGTAGGCTAACTAAAACAACAAGTCATTAGCCTAACCAAAACGCTATTTCCAGTAGTGTAAGTAAAACAACACATTATTATGCAGAGTGATTGGACTGATTAATTTTAAAATGTGGGCTATTTGACTTTTTTGATCTGTAATGAAATAAAGCAATTGTAAAATGAATAAATCCAATAACTGCCACACTCCAAATGATGTGAACTGGAGCATTATGTTCATGGGTGTGAAAAAAACCTAAATCCATCCATCCATCTTCGTCCACTTATCCGGGGGCCGGGTCGCGGGGGCAGCAGCTCCAGCAGGGGACCCCAAACTTCTCTTTCCCGAGCCACACTAACCAGCTCTGACTGGGAGATCCCGAGGCGTTCCCAGGCCAGTGTGGAGATATAATCTCTCCACCTAGTCCTGGGTCTTCCCTGAGGCCTCCTCCCAGCTGGACGTGCCTGGAACACCTCCCTAGGGAGCTCCGAGGCTTTGAACATTGCCCACACATGTTCAATGTCCCCAAACTCCACAGGGATGCCAGAAAAGCTCCGCCGGAGGTTTGAGTTGAAGATCTCATGGACAGGGGCCTCCTCCAGACGTTCCCAGTTGACCCGCACTACCCGTTTGGGCTTACCGGGTCTATCCAGAGTCTTCCCCCACCCCCTGACCTAACTCATCACCAGATGGTGATCAGTTGACAGTTCCGCCCCTCTCTTCATCCGAGTGTCCGAAACATGCGGCCTCAAATCAGATGAAACGATTACAAAATCGATCATTGATATTCGGCCTAGGGTGCTCTTGTACCACGTGCACTTATGAGCATCCTTATGTTCGAACATGGTGTTCATTATAGACAATCCATGACTAGCACAGAAGTCTAACAACAAACACCCACTTCCAGGTATCTCCATCATTGCCCACATGCACGTTGAAGTCTCCCAGCAGAACTATGGAGTCCCCTACTGGAGCCCCATACAGAACTCCATTCAGGGTCTCCAAGAAGGCCGAATACTCTGAACTGCTGTTTGGTGCATATTATGCACAAACATCAGTCAGAGTCCCCCCCCCCCTCCCCACTTCCCGAAGGCGGAGGGAGGCAACCCTCTCGTTCACCGGAGTAAACTCCAATGTAGCGGCGCTCAGCCGGGGACTTCTGAGTATACCCCCACCCACCTGGTGCCTCACACATTGAGCAACTCCAGAGAAGGATAGGGTCCATCCCTTATCAAGGAGTACGGTTCCAGAACCGAGACTGTGAGTGGAGGTCAGCCTCACCAGATCTAACTGGTAGCGCTCCATCTCCCGCACGAGTTCTGGCTCCTTCCCCCACAAAGAGGTGACGTTCCATGTCCCCAGAGCCAGCCTCTGCTGCCCGGGTCTGGTCCGTCGAGGCCCCTGACCTTCACTGCCACCCATGTGGCAGCGCACCCAACCCCTGCGGATCTTCCGATGGATGGTGGGTCCAAAGGATGGAGAGGGGGGTGCCACGGTGCTTTTTCGGGCTGTGCCCGGCCGGGCTCCTTGGCAACCCAGCCACCAGGCGCTCGCCGGCGAGCTCTCCCTCTGGGCCTGGCTCCAGACGGGGGCCCCGTTCTTCCTCCGGGCAGGTCTCTCCTCCTCTTCCTCGTAGTTTCATCAGGCGTTTTTATGAACCATTCTCAGTCTGGCCCCTCACCTGGAACCACTTTGCCTTGGGAGACCCTACCAGGAGCACTAGGCTCCAGACAACACAGCCTCCAGGCTCACCGGGGCACGCAAACCTCTCTACCACGATAAGGTGATGGTTCTCGGAGAGGTAGGAGAAAACCTAAATATTTAAATCCCAAAATTGAAAACCGAATACCTACCCAACTAACAAATGTTGAAATATTCAGGTCCAGCCCTACTCATCTCCCTCTTTAATCCTGACCAATTCAATTGCAAGTACAGTGAAAAAATAAATATCCAATTGAACTGAGTTGGATAGATATTTTTAATGGTGATATTATTTTAGCCTTGAACAATTGTCAATACATGGGCGGAGAGACTTCTTGGACACAAAGAAAAAAACAGCACCCAAAGGAGAAGAGGAAGGATAGATTGGTAGTACTCGAGATAGGTCTTTTTGAAGGTCTCAGTCTTGTCTCGGCATTTCTACTCTGTCTTTTATTTCAAGACCACAACTGTGGGGACTGCACTAAATTGCCTGTGAATTGTCTGATTTATTTGTTAACATCCTTACTTTGATTAGATGTAAAAGGTATTGCTTCAAATGCAACCAATAATGTGACTCATTGCTAACTTTAAATGTTGTTACTGTTAATGGCTGTAACTCTTCCTGAATTAAGTCACAAGACTGAGTATGATGATGTTATGAAGCGGCAGTCTGAGGAGGAGATTTTTATGATAATTAAAGAATATGACAGTAGTTAGATGTCTCGTCATTAAGCAGCTATAATTTGGAATTGGTAAACCTGCAGCATACTTTTTATTTCCCTCATCAATACAGAATTGGGGATGTCACATTAAACTAGACATTAAAGTAGAAATACGTAAAAGTATCAGTATTGGTATTTATATCGACACTACCGGCCTGGGTATTACTTGGTATCGGCTCTGAAGGGAGCTAAGTCTACCTGACATGTGGTGAGAACTTGTTACATTTTTGCTTCTGCTAAACACTAGACAGGCCACATAAAGCTATGTAGCTAATGTGTTAGTTAATTTGTGTTAGCTAATGTCAGCTGCATACAGCTCCCAACATTAAAGCTACATGCCGTGATACCAGTCCATCAATTGGGTGCGAGAGCTAACCTAGAGATGTGACAGCAGAGAGTGGAGACCTGAGTAATGTGCTTCCACTTCTGCCATAAGCACTTGGCATGTTAATTTAAGAGGGCTAATTTTGAGTTCAAATACACAGTTACAGATCAAATGATTTTTAGCATACACCTTCAGTTCTCACAGCCAGGTTGGGCAAACATAGCCAACCAGTCTGCCCTCTGCCAGCCTTTAGTAGTCTTTTTAACTATCCCCAATTATGGCACCGACTGGGAAGGCAATATTTTGCCCACAATGAAAAATTCATCGCATTAAAGTATTTTGAATGCCTTTTTAAATTGTGATCAGATAACTAATCCACTTCATTAAGCTCCAGTTGGGTTTTAAGGTTCTTCCTTTCAGATCATTAACTTCTCAACTCATGTTGCTCCTTTTTTGTATTGATGGCTCTGGTGACACTCTACACTGCTGGTACTGAGATCTGTCCAATCCACATATGATAAGATTATTGATATTAGTAAACCATCTGGTGCTCAGTGCTGTGCTGCTGATAGTTATTTTAAAACCAGTCAAGAATACAAATGAAAAAAAATGCAATTTACACCCTGCTTAGGTAAAAATATCATTAGCTGAATGAATTATATGAAAAGATTGAATGTTTTCTGCCTAAAGTCTGGCCGATGCATTATGTGTTTGACATTAAAGCGGAGCTTGGGGAGCCCAAACCCAATCAATCTCAGCAAGGCAGTTAGAGAGAAGCCAATTGCTTAAGTGTTCAGATTTTTTGATTGGAGCCCCAGGTGACCAGCACTGTCAGTAATGAGATATAATATGTGCAGCCCTGGAAGACTTCTTTTCACATAATGCCTGGGGATACAAGGGTTGTGATGGCATTTGAAATCTAATTGGAAACCCCTTTATAGTGACTAAAAGGGGGCACTAGACACTCTTACTGTATATGACACAATGAAGCATAAGAAAACTATTTAAAACAGTCCCAGCATCCAGTGTTTCAGATAGAAGTCCTCATTGAAGCAAAATAAAGCCAGCTGTTTAAACAGGAGTTGGTTTCCATGATTATAGCATCCCCACTTAGAAGATTCAATCTCATGCATCTGTACGCAAGTGCTATTAATCTTATGTTCTATGTTTTTATGGTGTGATGACTAACCTGTCTGCGACCTGACCCCAGATAGGCGGTTGAAGATGGATGGATGGATGGATGATTATCTGTCTATTCAATATGAAGTTAAAGCCAGGTGGTAAGCCTAGCTTAGTAAAGCTGGAAAAACAAGGAGAATCAGCTTACCTGGCTCTGTCAAAATGTAAAAAAAACAATCTGCCCCACAGCGCCTTTAAAGCTCACTATTTCAGGGCTGCCAACTCTCACACATTGGCCCTGAGACTCACGCAACTGAAACTTTTCACATGCTCTCATTCCACATGTCCATTTTCTCACACAGTGAAAAACCTATATATAACTGATAACGTTATGGTGCAAATCAGCTCCACCCAGCTAATGCAACACCAGCTGTGCCGGGATAGTGCTGTGAGTCACAGACAGACTGTGACTGCAGTAGTAAAAATGTTTTTTTTTAAATTAAGCATCGTTAACAACAGGCAGTTTGATGAATAGATCTCTGTCTGTAATTGATAAATTGATGGATTATACCATCTTAAAATGTAAAATTTAGGTAGTAAGGTAAGAAGGATTATGTTCCTATCTAAGCCATTCAATTTAAGACAAAGTCCTTTTATTTTTTAATTCTTTAAATTATATTAATCAAAATGTACTGTATAATAAATAGTGGCTGGACACTGGACTTAAACAAAAGCTAACACATTCATATGCAGTGATCCTGATAAAACTGGTGACAGCAGTGTGTGACTTAACATATACATTTTTCATATTTTGGATCCATTTCTGTTGCACTTGAAGCTGCAAATGGAACATTATCTGCTAAAAACATGGTGCCATCAATAATGTGCCATAGATCTACCAGTCCTATTTTCCAAGGTAAAGCTGATATCCCTAATTGAATACCACAGTATGTGATTCTGGCTTTTTAGATCTGGGTTAAACATGCAGATAGTCAGACAGCATTATCAGATGTATAGTTTCCACATTTCTGGAAGCATGATAGCCATCTTAAACACAATGTGTTGTTTTTAAGTAGCTGAGAATATAATAAAAGCATGTAGAAGTACAGGAAATGGTAGTCAAATCAGACCCGCTTAATTGTGTGTCCCCCACTTTTAAAACCAACGTTAGGTCCTTGAGGTGAGTACTACATATTTAAAAATCGAATCACTAATAGAAAGCGATAAAAATTCATTCATATCCGCTCATACATTCAACCCTTAAGATTCTCCTGAGTGTCCCATTTTTCAATGCCCTCTTCCGCCCCGTCCTCCACATTTCAGCAACAAAATGACATAAATTCGATCCACAGTTTAGGTTTGGTCTGCCTATTTAGACTATGATGTGTGGAGGTTGTTGTGAAGTATGCTGATCAACAATACTTCACTTACCATGATTACTGACTTGGCTCTTAAAATAAACATGGAATCATGCAATGCAAGGGTACCTTTAGCGTCAAATAACAACGCTTTGTCACTCTTTCTCAAATCATCGCTATATGACGCCCTGAGATGAGAACAGGCTGCTCATTCCCCAAGTTGTGAAGTCATTCTTCTGATGTTCATGTGCTCTTAAGTCGAAAAGGTGGAATCAACATGGACGCTACCACAAAGTGTGGTTGGACAATGTGTTGGATTAGCATTTTCAGAGCATTTAAACAACACGCAGACATCTCATTTACTCCACATGGATAGCAAAATAACTGTTATAACCATATTACAAATTACACGTTTGCGAAATATGTATATGCAGTATGTGATTTTGTACGAACCAAAGTTCTGTGTACTTCTCTTTTTGCAATAATGATTTAAGGAGGAAAAAATATTCTGATTATTCTGACACCACATGAAAACACCATCAGTCACCGCTCCCCCCTCTCTTTCCAAGCGCACAGGAGAAGCTACGGTGGCTGACACGCTCTGTCGGCTCTTGTGCTAAATAATACGTGTGGTCCTCCATTTGTCCAAATTTCTTTTCTGACTTCTAATAAACCAGACGACTTCTGCTACTACTACTACGAATATACTAGTACTACTAGAACATACCTGTTCTTCTTCCTCTTCTTCTTCTTTGAACTTAATCAACATAGTGAGGAAACGCACTCTGTAGAGCAGTTTGTTCATTTGGGCTACTGTAGAGACATGGCAACGCAACATGGTGACTTCCATATAGGACCCGCGATGTATGTAGATAGAAATGGCTCATTCTACGGTAATAAAAACATAACTGGAAACATAGTTATGGATATTAGATTGCTTTCTAAATGTAATTTGTTTTAGAAATGCTATACCACAAACTTACCATTCACCTCCATTGTATTGGTGAAATTTCAGAGTCAGATATCTCAAATTGAATCTAGCTATCTGATTTTTTTTATTTTATTTACTTATTGTTAATTTGGACCCTTTAAATTAATCTGAGGGGGAAAACAGATCTCCTCCGTGAAGCACTGGGAATTCCCAAAATACAATAATACAACACTGTACAACACATATACTGTAAGTCTATAGACCAAATACACTCTTTTTGAATTGTTCATTAAGGTCCTGCTGCTGTTCCATGTACATAAATTGAGTACAGCCCCTCTGTGAGATGACCACAGCTATTTAATGAAATCAAGGAAAAGGAGCCTACATTCTACATTTTTTTGTCGGTGGGACAGTTAGCAATGCGGTTGTACTGAAGGGCTAGCTCCAACTAGATGCAACTTGGATGTCAGGAGGCAGAGCTCAGCTCCAGTGGGTTCCAGCCCAATTCAATCCCTTCTTGTGTGTAGCACTGTTGCTGTGGCTGATGAGCTAGTATTGTGGCGAAAAAGTTATACTAACTGAAATGTGAATACTTTATATGTAAAGCCTACTTACATGGACAAAGGGAGAAGGTCTATAGCTGTATAAAGGCTATTATACTATTCCACAGGTATTTATGTATTATTTTTCTTTGTAACTGTATACTGCAACACTTACTTCTATCTACATGCATCTCTTCATCACGATAAAAAAACAGAAATCTGACAGGATGCAGGTTCTCATGTAGTGTATATATTACATATACAACATTTGGCCATTATTTTCCTCATAGAAGCCACCATGAGGAATTTTGAACTATGTGGACAACTTCGGTAGTGTTTGCTGCTGGCCATCCAAAAACAGATGTTTGTATGATGTTTGGCGATGAAGCTAATTGTGGTATGTAAGATTAAAATTACAATATGACATTGATGATACAGTTCATAGAGGCCATAATGATTTCCAGTGAACTTTACAGTAAACATTTTACTGTGCATTGTCAAATTGTCTATCAGCGTAAGCTATTCATTATTTCAAACACAAGTCAGGGCCAATACAGACTGTCATGTCTTTCATTATTTCTTTTATCCCTGTGCTATAAAGGAAGCACTCCAAAATATGTCTGAATAGTGCCACACTAGAGATTGTATGTTACTGTGTTTCTCTTTTCTCTAAGGCCCAAAGCACTTCACTCTGCATCTCCACCTGTCTATAAACACTATGGCACATTGCACCGTGGGAGTTCACTTCTAATCAATTTGTATTTATCTGCTTCTGCTGAGCCACAAGCAGACGTTTCTCAGATGGTACCGCTCCAGCAGCATTTCCAAACCCGGCCCTCTACGTTACAGTTCACCTCTGTCGATGGCTCTGTTTTTCATCCACTCCTTTCAGCAGCCTCACTCACTGCCTTTATATTCATAGCATGCATATAAGCACAACTGTCACATACCTGATTTAAATGCATCTCAGTGGGCGTAAGAGCTCAGAAACTACTTTAGGTCTAAGTCTGGCTATTCGAGTGAGTTGACAGCCGAGTAAAATGTGCAGCTGTTCTGTGGGAAGGATTGAGTGCATGTTTGGGCGCATGGTGCTAGGAGAGGCAGAGCTGCTTAACATGGTGAGATTGGAGGTGGTGAGACGCGAATCTATGTCAGTGTTCAGGCTGCACGCATTAACAGAACCAAAGTCATGCTCCAGTTGAAGTGTTAGCCTGAAAGAAGATAAATATGTTGTCCAAAGGCCTTGACATCCAGTTAACTCACAGACAAAGGGACAAGTACTGATGTTTCGGACACCAAAATCTTTTGCTAGTCTTCTTCAGAAGGTCATTCTGGTATACAGCAACCCTGTCGTCTTTACACCATCATGGCCCAGCCTTTAAAGCACACTCCCATACATTCCATGTACGTTCAGTAGTCTGCTTTCATACAACGTGCACTAACTGAATCTTGCATTTCAGTGACCTTGAAAAGCATTTCTATAATTTGCATAGCACACAAAATACAGTGTAGTCCCATAAAGTATGAAGATAATTAAACATGAATTTTCATATCCCTAATGCTACAATTTATACTGGGGAGGCATGTTTGCATGAGCACTTATGAGATGATAATTGATAAAATCCTGGGCACGGGAAGCAGAGAAGGGTGCTCTCAGCTTGCTTCATAAATGGATGGTCGAGTTGAACTTTATTTTAAGTGGACTGAGGTCATAGCAGCATTTTGCAACCTTGAGGTGGAAAATCAACCTTCGCAGAGATTTTTCAGAGAAACACATTTTGCATGAGGACATTTTGATACACTGACAGATGTGCGGCGAATGCAAATGTTTGCTTAAGAGGAGGCCCACGGATCCTTGAGAGTGCAGTCTGGCATCGTTTCATATCTGAAAGGCATCTCTGGGTGGAAATTCCATATAGAAAACTCTACTGATCACAACATATGACAACTATAAAATGAGTTGCCTTATCTGAGTGCACTGGGAGAGCCATTATTCGAAGAAATCTGCACTTTTTTTTCCTGCTCAGTGCCACAGAACAGATAGCATTGTCTTTGGTTCTCACATGATATTTTCTCCTCCGTAGATCACAAATGGTTAATGCCCGATCACATCATTTTGACAGCCCACTCAAGCCTATATAAACCTATTCTTACCATCTGCTAGCAGCATACAGCACACAGCACTCCGCTATCATTGTATTTACTAGATTGCTCTGGTCACAGCCCCAATAGTCATGTTCAAACCCATGCTTCCATTCAGCCACTGTTTTTTCATTGGCTTACAAAAGATGCCTTTGGACAGTCAGTTGCCTCAACATCATTGGCTGAAAATAACAACGAGGCCACTGTTGACTGGACAACAGGAGCTGCTGGTCTGGAAAGCATTCTTGGCCTTTTCCTATGTGCTATGATTTGATAAGGCCCTCTATCTCGCTCCTCCCTTCCCTATGTGTGTTTAATTGCAGCAGTGGAGTCAGGTGTGCGGGAGTCAGGACACCAGTCATCAGCCTCATTCAAACTCATGTACCTGGTTCCTGCCTCATCTCATCGCCAGATTGTAGACTGAGCTGACTACTCATTGTGCTCACAGTTTCTCTGCCTGGATCCTACTCCTGCCTCTGCTCCTCCCTGTCACACTTGGACTGTGGACCAAAGAGCCAATCCCAGCTGACATTGGACGAAAGGCGAGGTACACCCTGGACAGGTCTAATAGACCTAACGTACTGACAGCAGTTTTTACAGCTTTAGACCTATTACAGTAAAACTGTAGTAGGTAAAAACTGTTAACTGTTTACCTGAATTTAAGACTTTAAGACTTAAAGTTAAGAAACTCTTAACAAAGCAACACACCAACCTCACATAATTAACCAAATAGTACATTTTATGCTCAAAACCACATTTTGTTCTTCAACTCTTCATTTCAAAATGCAAAAAATGTTCTCTACATGCACAAACTCTATCAAAACACAGCAAACCTGACTCAAAATCAAATCTGTTATCTGTCAAATAACATTTTCCAAGAGGAACCGATCAATCAATAATAGCACAATGACTTTCTAAATACAAACAGTTGATGGCATTACAAAAACTGCATTACTTTTCATGTTTCAGCTCTACCTGCACACAGTAGACAGTGTGAAATCCATTGGTTTTTGTATTTAAGTTTCATTTTTCTGTAAACCACCCCACATGAGTCATATTTACTTTATAAAACGTACAGTAGGAAACAAAATGTAAGTGACAGAATTACAGAAGTAAAAGCTTTATTAGCAACATTGCATTGCAGCCAGTGATGAACAAATTATCCAACCTATGTGGCTTTTGGTTCAACGTGTAAAATTCAGGGTTGGGGAGTAACGGATTACATGTAACGGTGTTACGTACAGGATACAAAACTAAAGTAACTGTAGGCCGTCTCTACCTTGCACCGTCGGGTAGCCCTTCTCTCAGGTCTGTTACCTCTACTCCAACACAACACTCGGCAGCTCACACACTCCATCCTCAGTCTGCTTCAGTAGACTCCTTGGCCTCCACGACTGGCTCCAGTCCGCCTGCAGGGCTCACGGTGTGTCTTATGTCGTAAATATAACTTTAATATTTTCTGGCAAAGAATGTCTCTTTTTAAGACAGATGGTCTTCACCCAAACAAACGGGGCTCAGAAATGTTAGCTGCTCACATACAGCATGTGGTGCGGTCCACACATGACTTACGTGAATGACTAATCATTCATGCTGCACACCTGGACACACCACCGCTCACTGAACAGATCTCTGCCTCATTGCCACTAACAACTGTCTCCACCTGCTGGCATGTAAAGCCGTCTGCTACCAGCGCTGTTCCAAAGACTTCTATTCCTGTCATCATCACGCATAGACCAGTAAACCGAAATGTGCACATCCCACACAGAAATCATAGTATTCTTGTAAGGATTAGGACAACTGCACCAACTCCAGCACCCAGAACAAACTCATTTAAAATGGCTCTCTTCAATGTGAGATCACTTTCAAGTAAGACTTTTATCTTAAATGATTTTATCATGTCTGCAAATCTAGATTTTATGTTTTTAACTGAATCCTGGTTGCAAATGAATGACTATAGCCAGCTAGCTGAACTGTGTCCGCCTCAATATGACTGTTTTAGTCAACCGAGGGTCAGTGGTCGTGGTGGTGGGCTAGTGAGCGCGTATAGGAAAAATTTAAAATGTCATCAAGTACGCTGTGATGAATTTAACTCCTTTGAAGTTATCACTCTTAAAGTTGGAGGGCTGCAACCTATCATATTTGATATAATTTAAAAACCGCCTGGAGGATTTTTATCAGAACTTCCTGAATTTTTATCTACTCTGGTTTTAAATTATGACAGAATTGTTCTCTGTGGTGATTTTAATATTCATGTTGATGACCCCACCAATGTTAATGCAACTGACTTTTTAAATATGGCCACTTCTTTTAACTTCAAACAACATGTCAAAGGGCAAACACATAACCGTGGTCATACACTGGACTTGGTTTTTACCCTGGGTGTCAGCGTTTCCTCTGTGGAATTAGTGGACATGACCATATCTGACCACAGATGTATTGTTTTTAGCTGCGATTCGCCTGTTACTCATGCCGCCTCACAAAGCTCTGTGTGTTCTCGCTTCTTTAATGAACAAAGTGTTTCAAAGTTTTGCGCATTCTTTCAGAGCCAAAGCCAACACCTGTCTGATTCCAACACCAACAATCTGGTCGATCACTTCAATGATGTCTGCTTGTCGTCACTAAATATTACTGCTCCTCTAAAGGTTAGGCCTACGTCTAAAGCTAGTAAGCAACCCTGGATAAATGACAGCATTCACAGCCTAAAAAGGGAATGCAGGAAAGCAGAGCGCAGATGGAAAAAATCCAGTCTCCAAGTCTATTACCTCAGTCTGAAGGATTTATTCATTAACTACAATAACATGGTTAAGGATGCGAGAACACACTATTTTTCTGAACTCATTACCACACATAAACACAATCCCAGGTTTCTGTTTAAGACTGTGGATCAGCTGGTAAACCCAACCCCTCCTTGTGCCTCAGCTGGAAGTAATGATGACTGTGAATTGTTTTTGTCTTATTTTACCAATAAGGTGGTGTCAATCAGAGCCTCTATTACCCCCGCGGGCCCCGTGAGCTTTTAAAAACAGTATCACAAATGAGAGTGTCAAGTGGGCTACTTGATGTAATACCTACAAAGTTTTTACTGAAAGTAATAGATTCTGTTGGGCCCCAATCGATCTCTGTTTTCAACAGCTCCCTATCTACTGGTTGTGTCCCTGATTATTTTAAAACGGCTTGCGTGAACCCACTTTTAAAGAAACCTGGTTTAGATCCCTCCCTCCCACATAATTTTAGACCAATTTTAAAACTGCCTTTTATTGCAAAGATTCTAGAAAGAATTGTGTCCAAACAGCTGCTCACTGTACTGGAAAATAACAAAATATTTGAAAAGTTTCAGTCTGGTTTCAGGAAGTACCACAGCACTGAGACTGCCCTGCTTAAAGTCACCAATGACCTTTTAATGTCTGCTGATGAAGGCATGTGCTCAGTCCTGGTACTCCTGGACCTTAGCGCTGCTTTTGACACCATTGATCACAACATCATGTTAG
This sequence comes from Micropterus salmoides, assembly GCF_014851395.1. Classification (NCBI taxonomy): domain Eukaryota; kingdom Metazoa; phylum Chordata; class Actinopteri; order Centrarchiformes; family Centrarchidae; genus Micropterus; species Micropterus salmoides. The sequence continues at coordinate 33,743,269 of NW_024043372.1, forward strand.
ACAGACTGAGGCACTGGGTGGGGATCTCTGGTACTGCCCTAGAATGGTTTTCATCCTACCTGTCAAATAGGAAGTTTTGCGTGTCTGTAAACAACTATGATATAGAAACACACAGCTAGTGAGGGATTTGTCTATTGCTATTGATCGGTGTACTTGAATGTGGTCACGCCCCCACCCCGTCATGCAGACTCGGTGCAGACTGATACCAGCTCAGCTTCGTGAGTGAACACACGGCAGCCGGACTCGAGCGCAGACTCCGAGACCGACGGAGGCCAGTCTGACCACTGGGAACACAGTACGAAGGTGTTTTTCTTGCCGGTTTCTTGCAGGTTTAGGTGTAAACCTAAACTGTGTGAACTATACCATGGCTTTCGGGGAACTCATAATTATTAATATTATTATCATATGTAGCCATTTTGCTACAATTACGCTTCACACAACAGCTGTTTGGGACCCGTGCTTTCTTTTCTCCGTTAGTGGGAAGAATTTTGAAAAGTTGCGCTGTGGAGAGCCCCCAGCTGCAGTACTGCATGGATCATGCGTAATATCCAGCCAGATGGAACGATCACGAACCGTTTATAGCGTGTTGGCTAGCGACACAACCCGTACCGGAGAGGGAGTGGGGCGGTGGAGCGTACTGGGCCAGGAGATCGCGGAGCAATTGGCCATCTGCAGACGGTCAGTAATTGTCCCCTCTGGCTGGATGAAGTCTGACGCTCCTGAATTTACGCATGGATCCATGATGATAGAGAAATATAGAAATTAATGGCAATAAAGCATGCTGTCAATATTTTAGAGAACCCCAAAATATCACAAATCATGCTTTTAGGGGAGCTGATGTCTTATTTAGCTCTGAGTTCCCATTACGGGCTGAGTAACCTAGTTTGACCAGTAACATTAGCTGCAGGCTAACTAAGCCAATTAATGGCAGCTAGTTCGCAGCAGTTAGCTGAGTTGCTACAACAACAAGTAAGTTAAAGTCATGTGTCCATCAGGAAACTCTGAATCACAGAGCTGAGGCAGAGGAGCAGGGGAACATCAGAGAGAAAACCAGATAAAATTTTCAATCAAATATGATCCATCCATCCATCCATCATCAACCGCTTATCCTGGACAGGTCGCCAGTCCATGCAGGGCCACACATAGACGAACAACCACTCACGCTCACACCTAAGGACATTTTAGGGTAACCAATCAACCTAGCATGTGTTTGGATGGTGGGAGGAAGCTGGAGCACCGGAGAGAACCCACGCAGACACACAGAAAGGCCGGGGCAACCAGGGTTTGAACCCATACCTTCTTGCTGTGAGGCGACAGTGCTAACCACCGTGCTGCCCCCAAATATGATCCAATTTCAGCAAAATCAGTGAATAAAGTTGTGCTTATGTACAGTAATCAGTGGTGCCCATTTCTAGAAACACTAATTTTTCAGCAGCGTCATAAAAACAAAGAAAGCTTTTCATTGGACACTAAATGAATTCAGCCCCCCAGTGCAGGATTATTCATCATCATTTTAAAATCGTTTTCCGGAAATGACACACTAAAATATCAAGAATAGGCTACCTACAAAACAACATTTTTTGTCACTGATGTGCCAGATCCTGCCATATAACATATATATAACATAGGCCTAGTCCAAGGCATATGATATAAAAACAATTAGGCCTAAACATCGAATTTGATTTCATGGGAATGGGTATATTATATATTATAATTGTATGTTTCTCTAAAAATGCAATGAGCAGACAACCCGTCTTTGATACTCTTTTGTCTTTAAATTTGCGTATTTGGTATTGAAGTAATCCAAAAGTAACTAAAAGTAATCAGGTTACATTACTTTTATTTTCTGGTACTTGGATTACCTTACTGATTCAATTTTTTAACAAGTAATTAGTAATTGTGCCGGATTACATTTTTAATGTAACCGTCTCAACCCTGTAAAAATACTGTCAAATGCGTTTATGTTCCTTCTCGGCCACTGTGCTCCTCCAACGAACCCCGTCTGGCTCTGCCATCCCTTCACACAAAGCAATCGAAGTCCCGGCTTTTCTCATCTGTAACACCACGATGGTGGAACAAGCTACCACATGCCATCAGAGCAGGGTCGTTTCACTTCAAGAAGCTCATGAAAACTCATCTATTCCAGAACACTTCCTCTTACTGTATAACACCTCTGTCCCCTAACCTCTAACATGCACTTCCTACGCTCTCCTTATAATTCTCTTGTATTGATTGCACTATTTGTTAACTCTTCCTTCTTTCCCTAGGTATTTACCCTATTGATGCTCTCCGTGCTAATAACTCTTACTTGCATTTATTGTCACTTATAGATCTCTTACTGCATTGATGCTTTCCCGATGCTTGTATGTTGTTCCTCAAATGTAAATTGCTTTGGATAAAAGCATCTGCCAAATGAGTAAATGTAAATGTAAATACACAAATACATTGAAACAAAGAAAATGCACAGAAGGGATAGAAACAAAAATGCCTGTGCTGTTCTAATCTGTCTGATCTTCAGCAGTGCTTAATTTGTAAATTATTAATTCCAGAGCGCGTGAAATGTTCCGCCCGCCAAAAATAATTAATTAATGATTTATGATCAAATAATTAATTAGGCTATTTAATACACATGGCGTACCTGCACATTATTTTAAAGGACGAACAGAAACCATTATTAGCTACCAAATCAAATAGTAAATAAGGAAATCCATTAGACTGACCCTATTAGGCTGGATGAAATCTTGGATGTGTAGAAGGGCAGTGTAGTGACAGAGCACACTTTAGAGGTGCTGGAGCGCAAAAGGCTTAAAATCAGATGTACCAGAGCCACGCTCTGGCTAGCTCCGGCACAAATAAGGCGCAGATCTTCAGCATTTGGCCACACTTCTCATCCACATTACATTTAATGTCATCTCTGGATAGAAACACTTACTGGTCCAGCTACTCCTCGCTAGCTCTCTTCCTCTCCCTGACCCAACTATTCTTCTCCCTTGTTCTGACATTTTCTTTCTTTCTCTCCTCTTCCATGTTGTTCTGTATCCACATTGGATAAACTCAACTCCAGAAATCCCCCTTTTTACTGCATTGTGTAAGTAATTCAAAGGACTTCCACACCTGGCTATGTCTCTGTTTGATATTGGAATTAGCTGTGATGATCTACAGTATTTTTAACCCAAATTACAAAAAAACATCAAATGTTTCAATGATATGTTCATTCAGAAATGCTTATCAGCTGTTTTAATATAGATATTGAGCTGTAATTGTAGCAGCAGTAGAGGTTTTATACAATATTTAATTTTGAAAATGGTCTTCATTTCTGACATGTTGTGTGCTAGCATTTGCTAGCATTTGCTAGCAATACGTAAAGAAAAAGCATTTAGAAATGGGTTAGTTGACTGCATATTCTGTTGAAACAACATGAACTGGGTTACTGGTAGTAGAACAGGTATGATGTTGTGTTAGAGTTTTGAAAATGACTGCAGATTAGACAAAATGATGTTAGCTAGTTGGATGGTTATTAATGATTTGTAAAAACAGAAAGAAACAGGTGTGAAAACAAAACTCCCGAAGAAACTCAAAGTGGTGTAGGACCTTTTAAGGTTGTGGAACAGGCACTTTCACATTGCCTTTTTTTCCCAGGAGTATTGCGCCAATATGCTGGCTCACTGTTGAATTGCACGCAACTGTCTTTTTCTACAACGCTGGTTCCGGAAAGCTGGATCGTACATTGGCGGATATTCTTTCCGCGTTTCTTACGGGATCTCTGTATAAAAGCGACAATACCAATAGGGCACAGTGTCCTCCCTTGTGCTGTCTGCTGCATGAGATGAGAACCTCTTGGCAGTGCTGGGGCTTGTCTCTGCAGAAGTCTGACTTTTTCTTTTTTGCCACACTCAAGACACACAAACAAACCTTTTCAAAATATTCAACTAAACAACAAAATGCATATTCAGTCAGAGAACCGTGGGCCCAGGGCAACCGCAAACTCTGCACGCCCCCTTGTAGCTCTGTTACAGACCCTTACAGTTGCTAATAAACATTACACACAAAGTACAGCGCAGGCAGACGGTATTGTCATTCCCAAATTTTGATCTGATTCTGCCACTACATGAAAAGTGAAGGAAGTTGAATGTGACTGTCTGCACCAAATTTCATGTCAATCCATCAAGGAAATGTTGAGATAATTCTGGATGAAGGTTCCTCTCAGAAGTCAGAGCATCATCAAAGTCAATTAGTCGAGACAATTTTGTCAACTAGTGTCAAGACAAAAACAACAAAAATGTCAACCTCTTGGTGGCACTAAAATAAAAGTCAGAGGATCACCAAAATCTGTGGTAGTTATTCTCTGGGAATCATAAATGTCTGTATAAAATGCCACGACAATCCATTCAATAGTTGTGGAGATATTTCAGGACTAAAGTGGTGGACCATCCAACAGACATTGCTATATCCTATATTCATGCCACTAGCCTGGCTAAAACATGAACATATAAATCAAATTAAAGCATGAGTCAGAAAGTAGTTCACTGTGGTAAATAGTAAGCTCTCTGAGCAGGGACACGACTGACACTATAGCTTGGAAAGAAAAGGCCAACAAGGACTGGTATGTTTCCCAGAATAAGTTAACAATGGACATCTGAATGACGGAAATGTCAGCCAATGTGTGTCTAAAGACATAGCAGCATGCAACAATGTAGAATGTGTATATTTAACAGTAAAAGAAAGTTCAAACAGTGCTAAAGGTCACTGCAACGAGTCTGGAGGCCAACTGGATGACATCTGACAGTATGCTAATTATACTGCTACTGCAGCTGAGGCTGCAATATCACCGCAGTGCTCTCGTACTGCTTGCAGTGGAGCCACTATAGTCAAGGGGTTTCACAAATCTACTTTAAAGCTCTATGTGAAGACTTTTCTCACAGTAAAATATTAACATATCATTTTTATCAGTTTTGTAGCAGGCAGTTTTATAGACATTTAAGGTAAACACTATTCATTTTACACAGTAAGATCAATTTAATCATCAAGTGGAGTACTACTCCGACTGTGAATCTAAAAAGCATCTTCTGTGGCTCTGGAGGAGCTTTGTCAGGGTCTGAGAAAACAAACCATCATGATGTCATCAGGATTATCTTGGCTTTGAGATATCGTGACCTCTGCCACATCGATTTTGACCATTTGTTTTCAGTTCAGTGTGGTCTAGACTTAAAGGTTGACATTTTTGAGTGACATAGAACAACTAATGGATGATTGCCATAAACTTGGGTGCAGACATTCATTGTCCCTTGAGGATGAATCCTGATGACTTTGGTGCTCACCTGACCTTTTATGAAGTGCCATTATGAGCACAAACATTTCAATAATCCAGTCAAATATATCTATCTATTAGATGGAATGACACATCCATGGTTATAAAGACATGAATTTCAATGACTTTCCTCAAACACTACCAGCAAGTTGATGGGGTTTTTTTGTGTGTGACACGTCTTAACAATGATTGGATAGATTGCAATGGTATTTGGTATAGATGTTCACATCTCCATAGGATAGTTTTGTGATCCTCTAACGTCATCTGTGTAATTTTTTATATACTGTACATTTTTTTTAAATACTTGGTTTTATAATCATATATCTCAAGTTTCTAAATTTTACTGTTTAGTGCCTAAAAAGAGGCTGCAAAGCTTAGTAAATATATGATCCCTATCATAGGTCTTGTTAAATCTGTCTCTTGTTTGTCCAATAACTTCATATATATGCAATCCTAATGCAGGACTACCCTTCAGAATTACCTACTCTGATCTGGATTTTAGCACGCTTACCGAAGAAATAGATGTTTTTCTTAGTTTATAATGAATACTATTATAAAAATGTTGCCACTGTTCAGCAAGTCTTTCGTGATCTACCATGATCTGCAATCATCAGGTAGCTCACTAATTGTTTATTTTCTAACAAATGCAGTAGACTGCATTTACAAATTTGGACATTTTGTCCAAGGTGATGTTCTTGTGCTAAGTTCTCACGTACAGCTTTAATTGAAAGACCAGTTATTTATGCTGCAACGTAACTTTGGTAGAGGGTAAACTGTTGTTTTGAATAATGGAGTGTTCAGCTGAGGAGATCAAGACAGGATCAGTGTGGCAGTCAGCCATCTCTCCCACAGGAGCACACTAAAAAACACAAAGTGTCTGTTAATTTTCTCGCTGGCTGACGCCTCAGGGGTAGAACAACATTTGCGAAGCCTACCCTGGAAGTGTGACCTTGGGCCCTGGCCTAGTACTTAGACAGGGAAAGCTTAACAGGTTTTGCATACCAAGAGAGGTGCCTCCTTGTTTTGAGTCCAGCGGGGAGCCACATAATAGCAGGCTGGAGCAGGTCGAAGGATCCCTCCCTCCAACTTCCCCTCTGTTTATTTTGTTTTGAACACCTGCTGTCTCACAGTCTGTAAATTAGAGGGTGCAACACAAGAGCAGTGTACTGTATATGTGGGAGTGCAGCCCACAAGGATTAATTGCCAGTACAGTGATAAGAGCCCCCCTTCCCTCTGTTTCTCTCTACAGTCTCTCATCAGAGACCTCATAATTCCTACTTCCAAATCACTCCAAGCACCATACTACCTCTGCTAAAACAGATCCCTGTGAGTGAATGAGGATAGATCTGTGGTGACAGAACCAAAGCTCAGGCCTTCACACCTCCCAATTATTTATATATTTATCCGAGAATTTCAGTGGAATAAAAGGAGGTGTTGAACTGGAATGGCTGTAGGGAGGAAGCTAGAATATGAGGAGAAAAGATTATTATGTGGACCGTTGTGTCAGTTCGAGGAGTGTAGATCATAAATGTGTTTCCTACAGTACAGTATGTGACTCTATTTACATTCTGTAAATAGAATGTCAGACACATTCACACTGACATTCTTATGTATGGGTAATACAGAGTTTCCCTTTAGTTTAACCTAATAGCAGTCCAAATTTGTTTTGACTGTGTTACGTCAATTCAGTGGACACACTCAAACGTGAATCAGACTAAATGGATTCATATGGCAGTACAAGAATGTATTTCATACATAACTTGAATGAGATAGATTTCAGGAACCAATAAAAAGCAAATTCAAGTTCTATGTTCATTTATTTTTCATTATACAACATGGGGTTGTAATTGAAATCACGGGGGAAATTCCTGGATATTTTGTTCAGACAAACATCTGCACATCTATTATGTGATTAATAAAATGCCATATATATAAAAAGCTTCAAAATGGCATGGTCGTCGAATAAAATATGCACCAACCAGTTACCAATTATTTTGTATATCCTGTGTGCATCAGTCATTGGTGGTCTGTCAATCGAACCTAAACCAGTAAATACAACATATAATTATACTGTGCTTCAGCAGAAAGCAAATAATAGGTTAAAAGCAAATGCCGGACTCGAGGTTTCAAAGCGGTAGTCCACAAAGCATTGGGTGACGATGTGATGGCTACGTCCATTAGGTACAAAATAGTTGCTGATTAAATAACTACACTTAAGAAAGGTTTTAGGCAAGTGTGGAAAATGGTGGTAAATTAAGAATGCTTTCAAAAATAGACTTGTTAATAGATTCTATTTATCAATTAACAAAATGCAAAGTGAACTGAACAGAAGAAAAATCTAAATCAAATAAATTGTTGGTGTGCCCAGCCTTTGCCTTCGAAACAGAATGAATTCTTCTAGGTACACTCTCACTTAGGTGGTACTTTTCCACACCTACCTAAAACTCTTGCATAGTCCTATAACTCTTAAAACTATTATTCTTATTTTATGTTATATATATGTATATATTGTTATATTTATCTTCATCTTATTCCAATCATTTTATTTCTTTTAATCTCTACTCTTATTTTAATTTAAAATTATTTAGACATGACTTGTGCTTGTATTGTTGGGTTGACCTCTGTTTCTCTCATATAACACATTTCATTATACCGTTCACCCTGTGTTAACATATGACCAATAAAACAGAAAAAAATAAATAAATAAATAAAAATCGGTCATAGTGAGAATCAAATATATATATTTGATTCTCACTATGACCGATCCACCAGTGTGTCCCTGAGCAAGACACTTAACCTCTAGTTGCTCCAGAGGCGTGCGACCTCTGACATGTATAGCAATTTTAAGTTGCTTTGGATAAAAGCGTCAGCTAATAAATACATTTAACTTGCATTAGCTAGTGTCTGTTCTAAGTTTTTATCAGTTGATTTTTTTTTAAAAGATTTGGTCAGGCCAGGTTTTGACATTTCTGAGATTTTTGCCAGCCCATAAGGATGGCTGTGATGGATTTTTGTTTGGGCCATTCAGAGAGCTTGAAGAAAGAGGAAATACATTTTTGAGCAAGCAACAACAATGTATTTCTAGAAAAATGTCCTGGTTACTCAACATAATTCAGCGACATCAGTGTGATCATTTTAATTGCCTCTACTTTGTATTAAATAAACAGTCCCTATGGATATTGTTCTGATCTGTTCTCTGTACATCCTAGCATTAGCACATATAATTTGTCATTATCGTCATAGTTTGTACTTAGAAATATGCAGTTATATTGGTGACACATTGTTTATTTTTAACATCAGTCCTAGTTTCTGTGAGAGTTTCAATTACATTGGATGAGGCAAGACACAATTTTCAGTTTACATAGGTTACATACCTGATGTAAATGATCAGATGTCTAAGAACTACAGTTGAATACTAACAACACAGATGACCCAATCATGGGCACTAACAAAGTCAATGCTTGGACCACTTTTTTAAAATTCTGTTTTTGTTTCAACATCAGCGTTTTGTCCTCCAGCAGTACTGATAAAATGAGTCATGCATTTATATTCTTCTTCCTGAACCCTGAAATTTCTTGCTTTCCTGCTTCAGTACTGGAGCTGTAGCAGATTCCAATTTGGGCAGGATTCTTGGACAACATGTTTTTTCTTTGCGGTACTTTTCTGTGGTACTTGCCAATTTCTTTCCGAATCCACTTAAAAATTACATACCAGACTTTACATGGCCTGGCAATGGATTATATTAGTGAACTTTTTACTCCTTCCTTTCCCAGAAGGCCTCTCAGAGCAAGTGGTTTAAGTCTTTTAGCTGTTGCCTGAGTCCAGGTTTAAGTCACAGGGCAAAGGAGATTTTGCTGTACTAGCTTTGCAGTAGTACCTTTAGTATTAAGTTTGCTGGCACGTCACGTATGTTTTTAAACCCTGCTTCTGTGCTTCAAAATTAATTTTTATAGATTTGCCTTTCTGACTAATGGCTGTTTTGTTGTTGCATAATAGTGTTTTGTCATGTTATCACATCCACCTGTTGATTTTGCTTTTATATTTGTACAGATATGTTTGATAGATTTGTTAGTTTGTGTCTAAACTTGCTTTAACATCTTTTGTGCGGCAGATGCTTTTATGGTACTTTATATTTTGTAATTGCACTTTATTTCTTTTCCTCTGAAAATCATTTTGTGCTTCTTGCTTGCTTGTAATTATTAGTACTTGGGACTCAAGTTGATAAAGTTATAAAATTCTACAGCTTTCAATGCAACAATCAGAAACTAGTTTTATGCTGATACACCTACTGTGGCAATATTGAATTATTGGTTGAGTGAAATTCGATTTAAATTACCTGACACAGCTTGCTTATTGGTGATAATAAGGAGCCTTTTGAACAGTGTGCATTATTTTCCTCAGATACTGAATGCTGAAAAGATGAAGCTGCATCAGTCATTATATTTTATTAAGGCATTGCTTAGCATAGGCAGCATTACAATTTCTACAAGAACTGATTTGAGCCCTAAGCCTGCCTCTTTTTGTAGCTCACACATCCCATCTGTTTGTCACCTCTTAATAAGAACAGAGTCACTCAAGCTGAAAATATGTTGTAAGACTAATATTTACAGAATACCAGTAATGCTAATGCATGCCAGAGCCAGCATTATAATGCCTGAACACTGTGTTTATGATGCACTCTGCAAATATCTGTATGTGCTGGTGTCAGTGATACATGTGATTAGAAAAGGCGGTCCCTGGAGCATTTCACAGTCCTAATGGAGAAGCAGTGTTTGTTTAAAAAAGGCTTGACCACGTTTGACAGTAATCAGTTAGAGCAGCAATGATGATGTAATGAAAAGTATTACTTTACAGTTTTTCTCAAATGCTAAAACACAAAAGCCAATCCTCTAAACTAAATGACCAGTTGTCTAAACACATTTACTAAATCTAGCCATCATTTTCCAATATCATAAACACATTTCACATGAAGACACAATTCACAAAACACAATCCTCCGTTCACATAAATCTTAACACATTTTTCCTTGCTAAAACACAAGTTGCAAAAGAACTCTGCTCATATTCTCAAATGAAAGCTCATGTGATGCAAAATGCTTGCCACAGTCAGCAATATTTGAACAAAATGAACACACCTGGCGTCATTCATTACACACAACGACTCAAAATTGAAAACACCTGTTGCTAATGCTGTGACCACATGTATAAAAGCAAGTTCAGAGTGCACAGTTTGCTGAAGATTCCAAACAAACACAATGGATGAAGGCAGAGTCAGGGGAAGAGGTAATCGAGTCAGAGGAGGGAGAAGAGCAGGCCAAGGAGGGAGAAGAGCAGGCCAAGGAGGAAGAGGAGCAGGCCAAGGAGGAAGAGGAGCAGGCCAGGGAGGAAGAGGAGGAGACCAGGGAGGAAGAGGAGCAGGCCAGGGAGGAAGAGGAGGAGGCCAGGGAGGAAGAGGAGCAGGCCAGGGAGGAAGAGGAGGAGGCCAACGAGGAAGAGGAGCAGGCCAGGGAGGAAGAGGAGCAGGCCAGGGAGCAGGCCAGGGAGGAAGAGGAGCAGGCCAGGGAGGAAGAGGAGGAGGCCAGGGAGGAAGAGGAGCAGGCCAGGGAGCAGGCCAGGGAGGAAGAGGAGGAGGCCAGGGAGGAAGAGGAGGAGGCCAGGGAGGAAGAGGAGGAGGCCACGAGGAAGAGGAGCAGGCCAAGGAAGAAGAGGAGGAGGCCAACAAGGGAGAGGAGAAGGTCCAGGAGGGAGAGCAAGACAACCTCGCACCATCATTACGGACGAGATGCGAGCAACAGTCATTGACCATGTCAATGTCTATGGCATGACAATGGCTGAAGCAGGACTAAGAGTCCGTCCAAACCTGAGTAGGTTCACCGTGGCCACCATTATCAGGGCATTTAGACAACACAACAGGTATTGTACTCTATTGCTTTCTTTGTCACAATACAATTTTACAAGCCTGTGAAAGTAGTCTATTAGTTTCATCAGTTGTTACAGTATTGTAAAACATGTCAATTGACAACACGTTTCTTTCTTTAGAGTTGAAAGAATGCCACATAGAGGTGGGAGGGTTGCCATATTTACAGCGGCACAAGAAACCCTCATTGTGGATATGGTTCGTGAGAACAACCTCATCAGACTCCAGGAGATCAGAGACAAAGTCATTGCCGATAATGTGAACTTTGAGGGCATTGATGATGTCAGCTTGGCCACAATAGAGAGTTCTCCGGCGCCAAAAGATGCGGATGAAACAAGTCTATAGGGTTCCCTTTGAGCGAAACTCTGCACGACACAAAGACCTACGTTACGAGTATGTGCAAGTAAGTATACATCCATGTTCACAGTACAGTTAGTGAACATACTGTGTTGCTCAGTGGCCTACATTACTTCTGGACAATACTATGCTACCTGATTGACTGTTGTTCTGAACACCTGTGCACTTTCACATTTTCACAGAGGATATTACAGTTGGACGCGATGGCCAGACCTCATGAGTACCTCTTCCTGGATGAGGCTGGCTTCAACCTGCAGAAACGAAGGCAAAGAGGCCGTAACATCATTGGCCAAAGAGCCATCACTGAGGTTCCTGGCCAACGGGGGGGGTAATATTACTCTTTGTGCGGCCATGGGTTTGGAGGGGCTTGTCCACCGGCAGGCTGTCCTTGGGTCTTACAACACCCAACGTCTCCTAACCTTCCTAGAGAAGCTAAAAGATATCCTCCTGGACCGCCAACAACACCATCCTGGGCCCGAACATCCCATTTATGTGATCATTTGGGACAATGTACACTTCCACAGAACAAACCAAATCAGAGAGTGGTTCACCACCAACAGTAACCACTTTTTAAACGTCTGTCTGCCACCCTACTCCCCTTTCCTGAACCCTATAGAGGAGTTCTTCTCATCGTGGAGATGGAAGGTTTATGACAGACAACCATACACTAGAGAGAACCTCCTAAGGGCAATGGAGCTGGCGTGTGTTGACATCCCAGTGGAGAACTTCCAAGGATGGATCCGCCATTCCAGGGCGTTTTTCCCGCGGTGCCTGGCAAGAGACAATATAGCCTGCGATGTGGATGAGGTGATGTGGCCCGATGCAGCTCAGCGACATGATGCCGCACAGTGATTGTGGTGTAAATAAAAACAACTTCACACCCTGATCATGTTTTCAAGAGTACTGTTGTGTGCAATAGATTCTGTTTTTGCATTGAGTTGTTACAGTAGTGTACAGAATTTACTATAGATTTATACTCTTCATATGAAACTCACAAATCTAAATGCCCAATCCTCTGCAGAGATCTAAGAAGATCCATTATTGTAAAGTTTCTAAAAATATGCATTGGCAGTTATGAAACAAAGAACCTTCTCACAAATTGAGCATTGTGTTTTCAATTGTTTTGCTGTAGTGTGTAATGATGTGTATAGTGTTTACATTTTTGAAAGCTTCAAGCTGCTCTCTTGGTGTGAAAGTTTGAGTTTTGAAGGGAGAAGGTGTGGTTGTGTTTATGTAGCTTTAGAAAAGGGTGTTGTGTTTAGACATTGGAGAACACGGACGAAACGTTTGTGAAATGTGTTTTAACATTTGAGAAAAACTGTAACATGAACAGTCAAATCCATTGACTAAGATCATTAACCACTTCATCTCTAAATATGGTTATGAGCCACAAGCTTTTTCACTCCATTCATTCATTATTTGATAAACATGATTTAATATTGTATTTCAAGGAAAAATTGGGCATGCAGCTGCCTAAACAATACCTATTGTCACTTTGCATGCTGTCATGATAATTTTATATAATTGCATCTTTTAGGTGTAGAAATTAGATTTTTACGTTATTTTCCCAGGTGCACATTTCTCAGTTCACTGCAGCTGAAAATGGTAGTTAATCATCTGAAGATTGCATTTTTTCCCCACAAGGCCTGCTGGCTTAATAACCTCACAGAGCATTTTAATGTGACCATCATCAGTGCCTGGAAAAGCATTGTTACTGCACTGGGGCAAACTGAGCATTTCAACAGGCCAAGGGGATATCGTGACCCGACAGAGGCAAACTTCAAATCCCGAAGCTTATCTCATATTAAATTATTTACAGGCAAAATAAATCAATTTTCAAAGGTAATACCAAATCACTTCTCCTGTCCCCTTAAGTACAGTCCCATCTTCTGTATATTAGCACACCGTCGGAACCTTTTCAAAATCATATAAATATAAATCAGTGCAAATTCTTATAACTGAGCTTTTTGTGTGTTAAGATCAGGGAAAGTGATGATATTGTTCTGATTCCCTCCTCCAAAATACAATCCCATTTAATGTGCTCAGAGCACTGTCAGAACATTTTTAAAACCACATAAATATAAATCAGCAGAGATGGCGCCAACTAACAGTTTCTGAAAGCTGCTGTTGGTGATGATCTGATCTTTTTTTTTTCAGTTAAGCCTGCACGTTTTTCTAAAATCACTGTGGTCCTTAGCCCAAATGCAGTGTAACAATACAAAAATGTATTTCAGACATGTAGCTCTCTGTACATCAGTTGGACCACTGTCACAACGACACACTTTATTTAAACTTGATGTGCAAGTGTACAGTCAGAAAACTGGGACTACTTCATAAGTGTGCAAATATCAAAAGTTCATTGATGTTGAACGCGTCACAATAGGAAATTAAACCAAGCCATGGTCTATATCAATTTATCACACCATATGTTAACCCCTTTACTAACGAAGCTATTAACAACCCACTGTGAGCTACGGCTTAAAGGTTTCATGTCATGTAACATAGCATTGCATTAGAAGAGAGATAAAAAGCTGTCTGTGTTTAATGCACATACATCTGGGCTCCCATTCATTGTTTTGACCCCGGCTTCATATTCATTCTTATCCAACTTTCTCATCAATACACAATACATTTGAAACCATTGCCTCTAACCATAATTGAAACACAAACCATAAACCTTTGCAGGCAAATCAAGTGAACCAACCAAAACCAAAATGTTGATCTATAAACTCAACAAAACCTACCATAGTTACCAGCCAGCAGTGACTGACACATAACTGAGCAACTGCAACATAATGTTGAAATAATTAAACAAATGTTAAATAAGATTTTCCAGGACATTGTACTGTTTCTCTCATTTTGTTTTCCATAACTTGAACACTGGGTGGGAACCTTGCCTGTGTATCTGCATGGGTACATTATGTGTAAAAAACGTCTAATTGAAGGTCCTTTGCATTTGCGCCTGATATAAATAATCATTATCACAACTGTGCATGCCCTGTGATCAGATCTCAGTGTGCAAATTATGTAGGCAGAGCTGGCAGACTTGTCAAGGGCAACGACGCAGGATACTCTCAAGGTACTGCTCTGACCATGAACATGTTAAGAGAACTGGATACTGTGTTCCAAGATGGCGTCGTTCTTGGGCTGATACATCCAGCGCATCTCAGTGTGTATCCATAGTATGTTGTTAGGTCCTAGTTCACTTATCCTCAGCACTTCCCTACAAGAGGAAACTGTTCAGTGAAGTGGACTGATTGACCCTCCGAGTGAGAGAGTGAGTGAACAAGGATGAATCACACCATACATCCTGCCCAGCAGTTGATATTAAACAAAATTTTACATTGTTTTGCTGGTGTTTTAAACCACTCACACCTTTTTCGGAAAAGTATGATGAAAGTTTGAGTGTTACAGTATGTTGCCTCTGGATACCTGGGTCTCTATATACAGTATACTGAACTTTTGAATTTTCTTGGTGAAAGATTTTTTTGGGAGTGGAGGGCTTACTTGACTTTACTTGACAGTGGTAGTAGAGATACTGACAGGAAACGTGGTGAGAGAGACGGGCATGACACGCAGCAATGGTCCCCCGGCCAGGAGTCAAGCCATGGCCATCAATTAGGCTCCGGGGGCACCCTGAACTTTGAGTTTTCAAGTATTATCTACACTTTACAGGCCAAGCGAAGAGGATGTGCGGGTATGGAATAAAAAGTAAATCAATTTATGTTTCATTATCCTCCCAAATAAGCTATAGGCTACACTAAGCTGATAACACAAATATGAAATCAAGAAGTGGTTTATTTACCTACTGTGATAATTATATGATAGTACATGTGTAATTGTTACAGTTAATGAGCAGAAAAAACAACCAATTTGTTTGAATGTTGTATCATTACAACATAGTAAATCAGAACAACAGTTGCAAAATTAAGAAATGACCTAAAGACAATGGAAGTATTTAAAACCAAATGCAAAACACTTAACACTAACAAGCACTAAAAGTGGTCTGACTATCAACCAAACTGCAACAGGGAGTCTTCCAAAGTCAGCAGGTAGCCAGGAATAGTATCCACAGGCTAACAAGCACTGAGATGACTGTCTGACTCAGGTACATGAACAAATCTGGCAGAGCACCCAAGCGGTCTCTTCTGTATTTCTTTTGGCTTAAGGGCTGCAATTCAGCATGTACGGGAAATGTGGAGGGCAACGAGAATATACGAGAGCTGGTATCAGCAGCAGGTGAGAAGGGTCAGGTCGAGTTGAGTGCACAGATTTGTAGTACTGAATAGTCCCAGCACTCATCACCTGCGTTGCTTAACGTAAACTAAACTTTGTCACAAGGTGCTTGAGTGAGTTTGAGAACACTGTTTAAGGCTGCAATACTTTCATTTTGATCACTAGTTTATAAAGTCTATAAAAGCTGAGTAAGAGGGAAAAGGTAGATCCTTTGTCAGTGTCGGACTTAAGAATAAGCAAACGGCTGTTTCATGGAGGCTGTGCTTCTCAGTGCAAATTTGTTTTCATCTTTGACAATAATCTCAGCTGATGATTACACATTGCAATCATTCGACATCTCCTTATTGACATAAATTACATAAGTGCGACAAATGCCAAATTTCCACTGCATGTCCACTACCTCACCTCAGTCGAGGTTCCAAGTGAACTGAGCTGATACTAAAAGGTGGAGTGGTCTGCAAAACACTGCAGACCACTGATTGTTCAGAGAAAATGGTCTGGTCGTCCGCATTCTTATGTAAGATTTCCCAAACTCCATTTTTTTTCAGCAGTCTTTTGTCCTGCTGCCTTTTCTAAAACAAAATGTCTCCTTGCTGTGACAAACAGCCACATACCGAGAATCAAGAAAACCATCTCTGTTTCTGACTGCCGTGATCTTATTATGCACATGCATCGGCATAGTGTTTGTCTGTTTGTCATAAATTGTCATTTTATCCAGAACTTAAACCACATTTTTTATGGTACACTTGTAGATTCTTGCTGTTTTACCTACATGTTTTAACATAGTAAAATATTTTAAAACTGGATGTTTGGATCTGAGGTACCCTATATATAAGTTGGCTGTCAGTTACTGGTCTGCCTCTATGGCTGGCAATGGATGCAGAGCTGATGGCTAGAGACACTAGCAGCAGATGTGAGAAGAACCCTGCTGAGAGTAAATATGAATAAAGCTGCTGGGCCTGATAACACCCTTCGTATACTATTTAGTATGTGTACTAAAAACTTCTAGCAGTTAGCTAGTTGATATTATTACTGAAATTTTTAACATACTGTATCACTGCTACGGGAGAGTGTACCCACCTGCTTCAAGACAGCCATTATTATCCCCGTACCTAAAAAGTCTGCAGTGTCTGTTTAAATAACTACTGCACTGTGGCTCTCACCCCCATTCCGATGAAGAGCTTTGGAAACGGGTTCTTCAGAACATAAAGAACAACATCCCAGTCAGCCTGGACACTCATCAGTTTGCCTTAGGAACCAACATATTCACAGAGGATGCCATCTAATCAGTCTTCACACACCTTGAGAAAAACAGAATCCACATCAGAATGTTTGTAGATTTCCCCCATGAAACTTATCAGCAAACTTACCACTCGGGGCCTGAGTACCACGCTCTGCCACTGGATATTGGACTTTCTCACAAACAAAATGATATTGCTCCCTTCAAAACCAAAAAATCTAGTCGCCTCTTGATGCCCCGGATAAATGATAAAAATGTAGCTGCTGAAGCAAAAATGCCACAAAGTGGAGTGGTTGTGAAAATTATCTAAACTCACAGTTCACCTGGGAGTTCTCAGGTCTCTACTTAAGAACTTTAATGCAGAGGTAAAAAAAAATCTAGAGCTTTTGCTACTTTAATTGATATTAATAATTAATTTCCAAGAATGGTGTTCAACATTGTAACACTGATCAAAAAAACACATTACTGAAACAGCGCTTCTCAAGGTCTTAAATGTCTCATTGCTGGCAGGTGCCATAAATCTATTATTATTCTCCTGGATCTCAGTGCAGCATTCAGTACAACTGACCATGAAATCCTCTTGGACCATCTTAAATCCTAGCTGTGTATCGGTGGCAGTGCTCCGCAATGGTCTAGGTCAGGGGGTCGCGAGAATGATTCTATAGTTATAGATAACTAGACGGACTATAGTTGTGAATGGAATTACTTTGGGTGGACACTGTAAATATTTTGCACTGTTTAATCCAGCAGGTGGCGGTAATGCCAATCGCTATAAAAGGACAAAGAAGAATCAGACATAAAGCGCTTTGCAGATTCGAAAACGGGAGGCGCACAGCAGCGCCTTTTTTTGTTAAATTTAGAAAAGAGCAAAGCGCTGCGTTTTTTAAATGTTGCTAGGCAACCACTGCATCAGTAAGTGTAATCAAAGATTATAGCACACAATCTGTAATCTTTGGTTTGCTGCTAAGTAATAACGGTCATATTAGCAGAAACTTGATCACAACTCACAGGTCTGAGTCTTTTGTTGCTAAAAACATCTGCCAAACAGAGGTGGCCTGCTCTGGCACTGTTTTTTAGTGTGTGAGGTGTACAAATACGCAGAAGACAGGGAAAATGAGATCCGTGTGGGCACACGAGACCCTCAGAAAGGGGAGACAGTGCTGGTAGTAGGCTACCACCATATTTTCAACTTCAAAAAGGGGTCGGATTGCAAGAAAGGTTAAGAACCCCTGGTTTAGGTCATACCTAAAAGACAGGCGTTTCTGCATTTTCATTGCTAATGCCAGCTCAGCTGCTACACGTGTGCATTATGGGATGTCTCAGGGCTCTGTGCTGGGTCCAATCCCAATGCCTAAGAGGCCTAGCCCCAAGTTATTTATCAGATCTTTTAGTGCCATATGTTCCTTTCTGCTGAGGCGCTTTATTTTGCAATGACTAACAATGATGGCTTACACAGTTTTCCTGCACACGTTACTCTTCTCTACTTGTTACTTCTACTTCACTGTATCTCATTAGGTGCGTTTGACTTCATGCGGTGCTGAGCAGCGCTGACTTAACGTGATGCATGCTTGACTTAAAATAAGCATGCTGCTTAGAAATTGTGTCCGACTTTAGCGCCAGCCAGCGCCGCAAAATGTCACCAAGTTGGCGAAAGTCAGCCGCAGTCATCTCGAACGGACCTATTATCTGTCCTCAGAGACACCTACTGGTGAGGAGGTAGTGACAGTAACAGCATACAGCACACACAACACAACAGTTGTTATCATGATCAGCTAAGAATCCTGCCTTCATTGAGGGGGTACTATCCACAGTAAAAAAACAAAATGGAGAAAAGTATATGGTACCAAAAGCGAGTTTAGTTAAACTTAACCATGCAGTGGAAATAAACTGCAGTACTACAGTAGACAGGAAATTAAGTGTCTGTCTGATGGGTCATCATTGAATAGTATTTGTGGGATACGTGCGTTCCATTTAAAATCCTCCACTGCTTGGACCCAGCCCCATTGCTCTTTCAGTGGCCAGTAATATGACATATGGTGCTGCATAATATCAGATGCTGAGGGAAAGTGAAGGAGGGCACGGAAAAGGATTATTGAAATGCATTGCTAGGGTCTTTTTCTGTCTACAAAAATCATTATTAAAAAAATCTGTCAAATGTTATTGGACTGCATAGATCCAATTCTGATAATTCAAAGAGTACAGAACGACGTATTCATGCTTTTACAGCCATTCCTTTTGTAGTAATTGTCCATCTAGCCTTCCATTATCTATAACGGCTCATCTATGCAGGGTGGGGAGGAGCCAATCCCAGTTGACACCGGGCGAGAGGCACGGTACACCTTAGACAGGTTGCCACGGCTAACACATACAGAAAAACAACCATTCACACACACATTCACATCTAAGGGCAATTTAAAATAACCAATTAACCTACCAGCATGTTTTTGGACAGTGGGAGGAAGCCTGAGCAGCCGGAGAGAAACCCACGGAAACAAGGGGAGTACGCTGCCCTGTACTGATTGTGTATTATGTGGATAATCATTTTGGCCCACTGTGTGTCACATGATATACTGTCTGCAGTACCGACGGTGGCCACTACACCAAAAATCACTTTACAGTCCAGCCCTGTTCCTGGGAGCTATGCTGCAACCAGTTACAACATGCAAGGCGAGGGTCATGTGACAGATGGAGACACCTGATGGCACCCATGGCTACTTTCCTGTGGCTTTTTTAACTGTGCTAACATTATTTATACTGTAAAAAGGTAATCAGTGCTGGTGGAGAAGGTTGTTGAATCAGATTGCATTCTGATTTGGATCACTTAATAATAAGAGATTTAAATAGGGTCATAAAATGAAGTAGGGTTCATGTCTAGATTGCCACATTATGCAAAGTTGTTTAACTTTAATTAGCCAAGTGTAGACTGGTTCTTCATACAACTGATCCAATCATCTTACTTGTCAAATTCGCACAGGCCAGTGCTGCAGTCTAAGACACTGTGCCTTGTCTGAGTGAACGTGATCACTTTAGGGACAAGTAGCTAATTTTTCACTTTTGTCTCTGAATTATAAATGAAGCAATGTGCCATTGATTTTATCTACATGTGAGGGATCCAAGTGTTAATTAATTAAACAGCCCTGTCTCTTTACTCAGCTCTTTAATTACGAGTGAATTAAACAATGCCCAATGTGAATTATGTCTAATCAGAGGAATAGATTTCACCAATTAAAGTGCCCTCCAGTCTGGAGGTGAGGGTAAAAATATGTTGCAGACTTGCTCATAAATCCAAGTATTGATTTGAATATGGGGGCAGGGTGATTCAATAAATACACCACAGTGCTCTCTGTGCATTGCAATGTCAATTCCTATTCACAGAAAGAGACAATGATTGAAAACCATTAAGCTGACTGCTGATGGCATCGGGAGCTCAGGATATTGTATATCGTGTTCAAAGGAACTACTGTGACTTTGTGTGCAAACTTTAATGAGAGACTTTGGACAGCATCCTTACATTTTGTAGTCAGTAGAGCGCATTGTGAAGTTGCTGTATAGAAATGTGGGCATGGTATAGAATTGGATTGTTCTTTTATTCTAAATCTCATTTGAGAACACAAGAATAATTAAGAAGTCAGATACCGACCTCATTGACCAGGTTGATCATTTATTATTTAAATTTCTTGTTTAATGACATGGATATGCTGAAGCTTGAGGCTGTAAGCGATTCGCAGTAGAACATGTTACTTGAAATGTAGTTACAGATAGTTACAGAAGTATTTTGTTTAACGAACACTCATACGACAGTAACTACCGCAAGTGCTAAATAAGTGAGGTAATCAAAATGAAATATGGAACACAATTAACGTAAAAGCAAACCTAAAAAGTTTCATGAGTGATTTTAAAGTAAGGAACATACCAAACACTGCTTATGCACAATAACTATTCGTACTCACTTTTCTAGCGGGAGCTCAGTTTGGTATTGGTTAAGTAATTACTTAATTCTAAGATTCTTTTTATTGACACAGTAGGTTTTATTTTCCTGTGTTTAAAGTATGTTTGCTCTGTCCTGCCTTTGTTTTAACACAGGACTAGTAGTTTAGTTGTGAATCTACATATGTTTATGCATCTGGCCCCTGCAGTGTCACATGTTTGTATTTCGAATATATAATATTTCAAACCGTTCATCCAATCTACTTCAAACGTGGCGGGTGTGTTGCTGTGGACCCAAGGGAGTGTAGTGTCGCGCTGGGGGTACAATAAAAACATGCTTCAAGTTTGGAATGAATAAATATACTAGAGAACAGCGCAGAGCAGATTAAAATGATCTAATAACCACTGTTGTCCATCACTGTCTAGTCAATGTATTTGAAACACAAGTGGCGCAACAGCTTTGGTTCTCTATTATGAGTCCAATGCATTTAAGTTTTGAAAGATTATGTCCTCCCCCTCATCTGCCTCACCATGGTTCGGACCGCTGCCTACCTTTTTCAGAGCCTCAGTGACTTTATTTCTAAAAAGCGACAAATCTAGTGAGTCATTCAGACCTTTGGGGGAAAGTGAGAAATATAAAAAAAAGTCTATTATATTGTAGTCTAATTTATTCCCTGCATTTGCTCAGAGTAATCTCAGTCAGCGTCTCTCCATCCCCTCTTGCACCGTGCACACGCGGGATGAGTGAGAGAGAGTTACTGTGGTTACAGGGACGCCGCTTGTCTCTGTCACTCTGAAACCTCACGTCAACACAGGAGGAGAACACGGTTGGGTGGTTGACAAGCAGTAGACTTTACAGTAGTGATATAACCCCCTTGGAGTGTGTAATCTTGATAGTGTATATACAAATAGATGATTAGGGAGGTAGATTACTCTACGTATGACAAAGCAAATAGTGGGATTACATTAAACACACAAAGCTTCAAATGATTCAAAAGTGTTGTGGTGAAGAGCAACACATCTCAAAACACACTGTTCTTTCATAGCATGTTATCTAATGTAAGGATAGTATATGTTCGAAAAAGAACTCAACCCAAAATAGACCCATTGAGGATAGCACGGTGATGACCTGAGCTCTACAGTGGCATCAGATGAAGATCTGTGAAGCAGATAGAGAGAAAGCAGCCCAAAGCAGGGGCAGAGATGCCAACCCAGAAAGTGGGAGTGAATGATCATCTGTGTCAAAACCTCCTAAAAGATCTAGGAGACCTAAAACAGGATTTTCCACCTTAGTTACTAAAAGGAAGTCATTCATCACCTTGAGAGGACTTGTCTCACTGAAATACACGAAAGGCAGATTGAAATTTCTTCAGACCATTACAGATCAAAAGAGTAACTAATTAGTTTAAACCTTTTTCAAGAACCGTGGGCAGGAATGGCAATGTAGAGATTAGTAAGTAGGAAATAAGGGTCAAGATTTCTAAAGCAGATACAGTAGTGATTGAATTACTTAAGTATATGTATGTATGTTGAGGCTGTGTGAGTAAAGGATGGAAGCATTAATATTAGTTTTCAAGCACTAGGGGTGACCCCGACTAAGAATTTACATAGTCGAATCAGAATAGTCAAGTCTTGACTGGTACTCTGTCTTTCTTCCTCTTCTACCACACACGTGCTGCAACCACACATGCACGCTGCCCCCCCTCCTCAAAGGTTAAATTTACAATTTTGGATTTATTATTTTATTATTTGGATTTATTTAAAAGCTTCTTTCTTTTCACATGTTTATTTACGGCATTACATGTTGATATGTTTATCATAACAGGCTGTATATCAACTTATTGGGAGAAAACTGGTAGTTCTATCTAAGGTCAGACATTGGGCACCTCCATTTAGCCAAAATAGCATGATCCTCTTTTCACAACATGTCTGCGAAGATTCGACTGTGAGATTGGCTGCCAAATCACTGAATCATTATCGAAGCATTGAATCTCTGTTTAAACGCGATCACCCCTATAAAGTACTACACATCATATTTTCCAGTTTTTAAAACAAGAGTGCTTCACATCAGTGACAAAACAACAACAAAACCAAAGAAAAAACAGTTGATGACGGAGGTGATAATTATATCGCTTTCATTGCATTCACATGTATTAAGTCCAGAAAGTAACTATTAATGGATTTATGAGATTAGATAGAGACACACGGTAATTTACATGGTCCTTAGAGGATTAATCTGGATTACTCTTCCCACAACTCTGCAACTAGCACCAACAAGATGTTAAAATGTCTTTTTATCCAATACTTATTTTCAAGACAGAATAACTCAACTAATGACCTAATTCTTCTTACACCATTATCATGATAGCTGTAGGCTATATAAGAATGATTTATGTAAGCTAAAGCCTTTTTATCCCTCACAGACTTCAAGAGGGTTATACATGCATTTATCAACACGCCTTGATTATTGAAATGCTTTGTATGTTGGTGTCAGCCAGGCCTCCCTCTCTTGACTACAACTGGTTTAAAATGCTGCCACTCGTCACCTTACTGGAACTTCCCTTAACTGGCTCCAAGTTTATTTTAGGATTGATTTCATTCCATTGTTTGTTTTTAAAGCCCTTCATGGACTCGCTCCAGCCTATATCGCTGATCTATTGAAACCACATGCTCCTTCAAAGTCATTAAGGTCCGCGAACCAGTCACTTCTTGTTGTCCTTAAAACAAGAATCGATCGGGACCGAGCGCTCCATGTCAGACTGGCCCCCAACCTTTCAGTTTTTAAATCACGACTTAAAACTAATTTTTACGCCTTGGCTTTTAATCCGGGGTGTTTCAGTTTTTTTTGTGTTGTATTTGTTTATTTATTGATTCATGTCAATGTACAGCACATTGGTCAACCTGGTTGTTTTTAAATGTGCTTTATAAATAAAGTTGGATTGGAGTTGGATTGGAAGTATGCTAAGAAGCTAACATGCTAAGTGACAAAGCTGAGTCTGAGATGTCCCAAAATGGACACTGTGTAAACAGTAATGAAGGAAAACAACCCACAAAAATGAACTGTATTGTCCAACTGGAATTAATATTATGCTAATGGTAAGCTTTATCTGTGAAACATTTGAAATTTGAATCCCAACTAATAAGTTGTTGAAATGTTACAGATAATCTGTATGTATATATATATATATAAAAACTCATTTTTATTATGGTTAACAATGTGGAAAACAACAATTTGGAAAAAATATATCATACATCTGGCAACTTAAGGTGCTGATTGAATGAGGTGGTTGCTTTGCCTAGATATGATTGCTGTCAGCTGAAAAACAAATACACCCACACACAGGACTGTAACAAGACCTTTTGTAAAGCTCAATTCTAAAATTTGGAAGATTGGAAAACTTAGCTAATGTAGTGGCATGTGGTATCTAAAAGGGAACACGATTTGCTTTCCCTTTCTCTGCTCTTTTACAAGGGTGTCAGGCTCCATTACAGCAGGAGACAACATTCCAACCTCTCCTCCTGGAGCGCTTGTGTTCTGTTTTACAGCACACCAGTCACCAGCCATGCCTAGGCTAATGCATAATTCGGTGGCTAATTTGTCAGTCTTCAAGACAGCCTGTTTTGCCTAAAGGTTCTCAGTCAGCAGAACAAGCTTTGCACGCTTTGCATGCTATTTTTACCTGAGTGCACATCTCTTGTTGATGGGTAATTGTTGAAACCCTTCTTCTCATCACCATCAGAGTCTGGGAGCCTTGCTTGGCGCTGTAACTGATCTCTTTTTGCTGGGGATTTTTTTTTGTCCAATAATGATGGTAAAATAAAGTAAGGTCAGTGTTTTTATCTACTGCACTATTTTAAGCTTGAATGTGTTACAGAATGGTGTTTGGAGAGATGGAGAGAATTGAAAGACATAGATACGAGGTGTTGCATTAAACATTCACCCCTCATACTGGATCTCTGCGTCTCATTTGGGAAGCCAGTTCAATTACCAAATGTGAGCCTTCACAGAGAACTTTTGCGGAAGTCTTGCAATTATCCTTTTACAGTCATGAACCAAAATCCTCCCCAATCCTATTTGTTGATGACCCCTGCCTGTACTGGCTTAAGAAATATAAAATGAAACCTGTAAATTGTATCCAGTAAAGTTGCCATTCTCACCAGTAAACACAATGCCATTATATCTGCCTGTAATGAAATCGACCAGCTTAGACTACTCCACCTCATCTGCAGTCATTGCAGGCACTCTGGAGATGGACTCCCTGTACGCATTCACTGTGTTGAGTGTTTTATCAGCAAACAATGATTCAATGCTTTGTGGTCTACCACAAGCTGTGCTTCTCACACATCAAGTGGAGTGCTATTAGAGAATACTTGGGGTGAGGAAGGGTGGGGGTTGGTGCCTCAGGACGAAGTCTCTGCACCGCAGGAAATGTGCTGACTGAGCCATTCTGATAGAGGCCATGTCTGTATTCAGAGCCCAGCGAGGTTCAGGAGCCTTATGTGTGACAGCAGCAGTGTTTGCCAAGAGGGGAGAGGCCACAGCAAAACAAACACACTGCTTTAGTCCGGTGGAAAGGTCTGAGAGCTGGTGGTCTTTGCCCAAGTCCAAAGCTCTTTCTAAGCAAAGAAGAAATGAGAGGTGAAATGATCAGCAAAGAAAAAGCCGCATTATGTAGGTGTATAGTACACATATTTCATCTCACTTAGTCTATAATCACAAATGTCTTCAAGCTAAATAATTATGAAACACACACATGAACATATATGAAATTAATCTGAGTGCAGCTAGGTCTTTTGAAGTCACAACCAGACTGCAATACAATACTGTACCGAACAATCTTTTGTGTCTGCAGCTGCTATTTTATTTTATCTAGGAAATTCTTTGATGAAAGAGAGACAACTGACCAGCAGACATAAAATTTCAATCTGAGCAACAGTTTAGTTCCCCATATTGACCCACAGCTGAACTGTTTACTTTTCCACCAACACTTCCCCACATCATATTACAGTTTTGATTAGATAAAAAAGAGAGCACATATGAGAAAGCAAGTCTCATACAGGATGAATATTAACATCAATATTATGCTGTACATGTTCTTGAATAGTTTCCACCTCAAGATGTTCAGATTTCCTTTTGAGTTAAGGACAGAAAGAGAATATTTGCACTGCTGACTTTGCCAGCACTTTACATTGTACATTACAATTCAAGATGTCTGTCAAGAGTGAGTACCTCACTGGTACAAAGAATTTAGCATCAAAAACAGCATGCAGGTACAATCTGATTGCCACATTTACAGGAGACAAATTGCACGAGTCATTGGGTTTTTCAAGTGTCTTGGGTAGTTTCAGAGATATTCACTGCAAGCTTTGCATCATGTCTGTGTACATTAGTAATGCTGTTTGATCATATGTGCCTTCTTGGTGAAAGTGCGCATACAAAACTACAAACTACTCAGAAGGGCAAAAACTGAGCTGAGTAAAAGGTTTCATCTCATGGGGTTGACTGCCACGACATGCTAGTATCATGGCTAAAAAAACATCTGAAATATCACAATAACTGTTTGATGGATTGCCATGGTATTTTGTACAGGCATTTACTGTGCCCAGAGGGAGAAGTCTACTGAAATGGTTACTAGCTAAATGATAAACCATGGTAATCTCACTGATTAGTGTTACCGTATTACCTACATTTTAATTTGAATTATTATTAATTAATCATGTCTGATTGCCACGCTTTCAAAAACTCCAACCAAAGTTGGCAACAGTCTCCCAGACGCAGACGTACATTTATGTCAGTCGTTAGGCTCATTGCTATTACTATTGCATTGCATTACTATCACCGTCTGCCCAATGAACGGTGGTGTACTAGCCTCCCATTGCGCTGTGATCTGAGTCTTGGGGCACGAAGAGATGCGAGAGGGACCGGGGTGTTGGTGAGACTCTTGCTGTGGAGAGCGAACCCCGCCCGGGATGAGGTTTTGCAAGGCTCTTACTGCTGCCACACAACTTGTGGGTTTGGTGGGAGGGGCTTAGCGGAGTTATACAAGCAGCAGAGAGAGACGCGGAAGGTTTTGCATTGTTCAGCTATTGCCGACTGCAGCTTTAAGACTCATTTGTATTTATGTAAAAGGTGTCTTTGTTACACTTTAAAACTGAATGCTTCTTCAGTGTTAATGCGCATTTGATATGTTTTTCATGTGTTTACAAAAGGCTATGTTGTCATTTTAATGTCTGTGTTAACAAAAAGTGCATAGCTCAGCTAATTTAGTGGCTTTCAATATAAAACGTGGTGAAATGACTTCCATGTGTGAATCAGTACTTTTTGAATATTTTCAGCACATTTTAACAACACTGTGATAATTTTGGTCACTGTTATTGTGATGTAAAATGTTCATACTCTTTCATCGCTACCACAGATCAATCATGCTTTGACATCTCTGGTGCCACAGTCTTCTTTATTGTGTGAAATATCTCAACATCTGGATGGATCGGTACAAAATCCTGTGCAGACATTCATGTAAAATACCAGTTATTTTATTTTATCACACTGTGAGGGTTTGTTGGTGTGTACCCATATATTGTATTAACCATTCCTTACTGTATATATACAACCTTTATAGGATGGTTGTTGACAAATACATTCAGCTGTCAACAATGCCACCAATAAAAATATCCTAACTACAATACAACTGCATTGTAGTGTGTTATAAACCACCAAGTGTTTGTATAATGCATATAAATGCTACATAGGTGTGGTTTGGTGAAGTGTTCCACTATCAAACTAGAGTAGTTCACCAGCTCAGATGTCTTTTGTGTCTCCCCCACCTCTGCTACATTGTTAATAATTCATCAGCTTTACAAGTTTGAGGCCAGTGGCATCTATTTGACTACTACTGCACAGATCAGCTACAGCCCTGGGCAAGTGAATCCTGTGTCAGTACATCGAGGGCTACAGCTGGAGAGTGCTTCACACACAGTATACCACACCCCTCATCCCTAACATCGAAGTCAACTTGAGATTCAGTCCCAAGACCCTCTGTGATGGCAGTAAATGTATGAGGCAACAGACAGATTGACAGCAATTGAATAATGTTGTTGAGTGGACGTCCTCCAAAGTAGTAGCGGATAATGAAAGATGATGCTGATGGTGTGTGAAAACATTGAGTGGAAGAAATGTGACCGATATTAAAATAATCTAATTGTGTGGAAGTAAATGCATATAATGCTGAATAAAGGGAGGAGGTCTGGCTTGCACTAGTATGAAGCTGTCAATTCAATAATGTGTCCTTCCCAGTGCAGAATCTTATTCAATTCAGCAGAGGTTAAAACCCGATGATATGACTAGACAATTCTCCCCCAGAAATCTTATTGTTCCTGACAGTTAGGAAGGATGGCCTCTAAATGACATACAACAAAACAATGAAGGGAAGAAATGCCTACTGCTCTTTCAGCTGAGTAGATACATATATTCATAATATGTGTAAAGCCTGTTTGAATTGGAGGGAAAAAACTAACTTGAACTGTTAAATTTCTACCTCAACACCCATATGTAGCCTGTACAAAAGAAAATATATTAATGGAATACATTTCATATAAATGCATGCATTAGTGCAACAATATACATTTTGATGCTGGAACATCCCAATCCAGTGTCTAGGAAAACACAGCATGCCAGGAATGTAAATTCAATCAATCACAACCTTCATTAGAGTCGAGTAAAGATCTCTATCGACACATACAAATGTACTGAATGTGAAATGGATAAATTCAACAACGGCACCTTCTGTGTGTGTGTGTGTGTGTGTGTGTGTGTGAGTGTGTGTTAGCCTTAAGAGGAGACTTCTGTTTCTAAGTAATGACATTAGCTGACAGCCTATGTGCAACAAGATAGATCTCTGTTACAACACTCTTCTCAAACTCTACATGCTGGTCAGACTTACTGTTGCAAGATGCCTATGGCTTCCCAGTATTGGAATGTAATAACCATTATCTTTCATATTATTTTTGAATTAAGAGTCATTTCAACGGATACCATGGATTAATTTAAGATAAGCACAAACGCCATCTCATTGGATCTAAGAATTACGGATTACTTATCACATGGAGAAAATAGTCCCTAAGTGCAAGATGCTTCAAATAAAGTTTGCTTGTTTTCTATATATTCTTACCAATACCTTCAGGCATATAAATCTGTCATATAATGTTATTTTTGCGGTGGCGGATGGGTTGTGAGGGCGGGGAAGGGATGCAGTTGGCACTGGAGTGTGTGTTTGTGTGTGTGCGCGCGCGCGTGTGTGTGTGTGTGTGTGTGTGTGTGTGTGTGTGTGTGTGGGCATGTGAACTTGGCAGAGACATGAGTTGATAAAATGCACTCACCAATTCTATTGTCTTCTGGAGATTGTACATCACGGTTCAGCCTGGGAGGTGTGTTTCGCTCTGTAACATGTTTACAATCCAAAGGGAGGATTAGCGAGGAACACACAACAGGATTTGTCTTTTCTCTGGAATGGCTCAATTTTCATATCTCTCCTTCAACAGAGGCGGAAGTTAGGGTTCAATGAATGGTCGGAATTGCAAGATTGTTGTATCAATAAATTCTTAAATAAACTTATGTATGTGTGCATGATGGATGGTACTGAATAAATCAGCTACAGTATAGCATTGATTTCTGATGTCAGTTGACAAAACAGTCACTCAGACAATGACCTTGTAACTTAATATTTTCAGTTGTGAGCTTGCCTTTACAGAGATGCTGAGCAGTGATATGTAGGTGGTAAAATGATGGTTGCAAACTGATGAAATGCATGGAACCGCAAAGTGTTCATTATTAAATGAGCCGACTTGTTCACTGCCGACGCATCACTAGCTCCTGTTAGAGCTGGAGCTACAACAATGTGAAAGTAATTGTGAATCAGCCTCCGAGAGGCTGCTGCTGTTAACCACATAGACACAGATCCAAACCCCTTTTATTTAGCTCAACAAGGCTGCACATGCTACCTACCCAGTCAGCTAACTATAGGCTGAGTTGTGAGCTGTGAATGCACAGTTATTTCACAATTTATTCATATGATTTTTTTATTTCATAATGTCTTCTTTATTGTGTCAATTTTGGAGACTTTTTAAAAGGGGTCCTTTTAAAAGTGTGCACGATAATGCTACAGAAGCATAGAGAATTACAATCCATTACAATCCTTAATATGTAGATAAAATAATAATTTGTAATATTATATTTCCAATCTCATCATTTATTATTCAGCACTTATTAACCATAAGTATTTCTTTCCAACAGAGAGAAATTAAAGATGCTGTAACCGAAGTCAATGGAGCACCTAGATCCATTGCCTCCATCATGTTTTAGTCAGTGTTTGAAGTGCGTGCCAGATGCAGCGAGGTATGTCTGGGATCTCTGCAGGGGAACAATTGAGGGAAGGATTAATAAGAGTGGGGGTCTGCTGATGCATGCTCTTGCTCCTTCGGGTCTCCATAATTCACATTGTCAGCTGAAGAGCCGATGCCGAGCGCCAACCCGGAGCTGTCTCTCATCATCACACACAGTCAAGAGCCTGTCAGAACAGATGAAGCCACCGGCTCAGCACTGTCGAGGAACATTGAGCCGTAATTCACATTCTCCTGCCCCGACAGGCCTCACTAAATCCAGGTCCTGCCATGAAACACTGCTGTCTGATCAAGGAAGCCCTGTGTCAATTCCACAGGAGAGCCCACTATGCTATGAACTAGATTAGCAATGATCGACTTGCCCTGCCTCCCCAACACATGATACAAGGGAACTTTATTTGTAAGCACATTTCATACACCAGGGCAGTCCAATGTGCTTTACAGAGCACAAAAACAGAGTAGGTCAAAAGTTTTAAAAGTGCAAATGTACAGGCACGCGTTACAATAAATTCAAAGTCAAAAGAATAAAAAGAACACACACACATTTTGATGTACAATTTCATTAAATAAATTATATTAAATTAAAAGACCAATTTAAAACAATTAAAGGATTTAAACTTGCTAAGAAGATTTTTTTTCCATTACTTAGTAGAGTGGGCAGTATAAAAAAGTTTGTCTTATTTCACCTGGGAGGCTATTCCAGCTCTGTGTTGCATGATAACAGAATGCTGCTTCACCTTGTTTGTTCTACCTTATGGGAGACAGCCACTAGGCTAGTCCCAGATGTCCTAAGGGTTCTAGGAGCATATGAGAGATATTTGGGCCCAGAGCCAAAGAATGACTGGTAGCCAGTGTAAGGGTTTTAGAACTGGTGTAATGTGGTTGTATTTCCTGGTTTTCATCAGGACCCTTCCGGTGGAAATAAATGGAAATAAATATGTGGGTAAGCTTTTCTGGGTCATGCTTGGACAGTACTCTGATTCTATATGTTTTAGATGGTAGTAAGCAGATGAAGTGACCAATTTGATGTGACTATTGAAATTTAAATCTGAATCCAGGATAACGCCAAGGTTTCTGGGTTGACTCTCAGTCATGAGAGGCAGGGAGTTAAAGTGTGAGCCAATATTCTGTCTTTGTTTCTGTGCTCAAAGTTGATATTGGCCAATAATTGGTATGTCGCCTTCCTTAGAAGTTCAGTGTGTGCCTGTGCAAGAAAATTAAGACACAGCTGTTCAGTTCATGGCTTTTTCAGAATGCAGCACATGTGTGTGACACATATAATTTCTTTTTTCTTGAGCAAATTGTATTTCAGCATTATCAAAATTAAATTCTGAAGGGTTGTTGAGCATTCAATGATCTGCAACATCACACTGCGGTGTCCTTTTGCCACAGCCTAGAGAGGCGTGTGAGTTCATTCAACCCAGTGAGGCAGCAGCAGCCTGATGTTTGTGCCGATACACACATCTTGGCAGATGCATACAAAAGCTTCAAAGCCCCCATGTCAACCTTACAGCAAAAACATTCCTGTGAGTATATTTTGCATAAAGAATTTCAACACCATCAGCATACAAAATCTGTATTTGAGTGGATTAATTAAGCTGAATTAAGAAGTGGGGATGCTACATCCAGCTCAGGGATTTCTGGTGCCTAGTGTCAGACCTCGTTCATACCACTAGGCTCCATAACTCTACAGGAAACCACGGGGCAACATGAACTCCTGGATCAATTTGAAAAAATTATGCTTCACTGGACTACAAGCTACAAGTGAGACTGATGACCACAAACATACAAACAAACATGCTTTGTTAAGACATGTTAATTTTCCTGGAAGATATTTATCATTGGACACAGATGATCATTCAAGAATATATAAATGAAATTGGACTCATGAAGCCACAGGTTGATTTAATATAACAGCTGTTTAGGAATGGTAATCAACACACCATCCATTGCTTAAGCAAGCTGATGATACAAATCTATAATTCAAATAATTCAAATAAATATTTAATTAGCTCCAGGCTTGTGTACAAGAGAAAAAATTAAAGTGCAAAAACAGAACGGACATATTAACATATGTCATCTGCCACGCTCTGGTTTTATGCTAGCTGCTCTATTAAATGCCTGTTTAAATTCTCCATGCATGTCACTTAAAGCTACCATTTAGACCAGATATACAGTAGCAGACAGTGTAAATGGCTTGCTATGATGCATGCAACTCACAGGGCCACGTGGTGTGTGCTGCATATAAATACATGCACGTACATGGGCTGTTTGACCAGTAATTCCTTTTTCACCCTATTTACCAAGTTGATCCAAAAGTAGTAAATGTAAATGTGCAGATAACTTTGAGAACATTGTGTATAAATTCTGCATAAGGATGTATCATTAAAGCCTTGTCTATAATTTCACATTAAGGGTTATGGAGTAGCATTAGAGCGTACACAAGAAGCTGTTGTAAGACATGCCCTACTCAAAATGTAATTATACATCGGGGCTTTGGATATACCACGTGGAGACTGCAAGAAATGTGATTGGAA